>NC_142874.1:4890000-5505000 GCF_051225735.1 Oryctolagus cuniculus | reverse complement strand
GTGTGTGTCAGCAGCTTCCTGCTTGACTCCCGCCGCTGTCGTGTGTGTGTGTGTGTGAGCAGCTTCCTGCATGACTCCCGCCGCTGTCGTGTGTGTGTGTGTGTGTGTGTGTGAGCAGCTTCATGCTTGACTCCCGCCTGTCGCGCGCGTGTGTGTGTGAGCAGCTTCCTGCATGACTCCTGCCTCTGTCGTGTGTGTGTGTGTGTGAGCAGCTTCATGCTTGACTCCCGCCTCTGTCGTGTGTGTGTGTGTGAGGAGCTTCCTGCATGACTCCCGCCTCTGTCGTGTGTGTGTGTGTGTGTGTGTGAGCAGCTTCCTGCATGACTCCCGCCTCTGTCATGTGTGTGTGTGTGTGTGTGTGTGAGCAGCTTCCTGCATGACTCCCGCCTCTGTCATGTGTGTGTGTGTGTGTGAGCAGCTTCCTGCATGACTCCCGCCTCTGTCATGTGTGTGTGTGTGTGTGAGCAGCTTCCTGCATGACTCCCGCCTCTGTCATGTGTGTGTGTGTGTGTGAGCAGCTTCCTGCATGACTCCCACCTCTGTCGTGTGTGTGTGTGTGTGTGAGCAGCTTCCTGCATGACTCCCGCCTCTGTCATGTGTGTGTGTGTGAGCAGCTTCCTGCATGACTCCCGCCTCTGTCATGTGTGTGTGTGTGTGTGTGTGTGTGAGCAGCTTCATGCTTGACTCCCGCCTCTGTCGTGTGTGTGTGTGTGAGCAGCTTCCTGCATGACTCCCACCTCTGTCGTGTGTGTGTGTGTGAGCAGCTTCCTGCATGACTCCCGCCTCTGTCATGTGTGTGTGTGTGTGTGTGTGTGAGCAGCTTCCTGCATGACTCCCACCTCTGTGTGTGTGTGTGTGTCAGCAGCTTCCTGCACGACTCCCGCCTCTGTCGTGTGTGTGTCTGTCATTTGACGTGTGCATTTGGGAATGATGGTTCACCTGTTTGACCTTCAGTTTTTTTATTAGTAAAATAAAGCATTTTACATCCTCCAGATTTAAAACTTGCTTTATAATGCTGATAATGCTGTAATTCTAGTAGGATTTTCCTTAATGGGGATGTAACTCACCACAAGTCCAAGAGCCACTAGGGGTTCACCTTCATTTAAATGATAGAGGAAAGAGCCTCCGTAAGTGTGTCTGTCCAAGGGCCATCCGACAGTGTGATCCACTCTCCCAGGCCGCCACTTCTTTTCATCAATAAGCCATAACTGAAACAAAGCAAAGGAAGTCACAAGTCCTAAAGCATTAATTACAACTGCAAAACTATTAACATGAAAACACAAAAAAATTGCGTCATATGGCAAGGAAAATTGTATTATGTTAAATCTGAGTGAAGACACAAATCAGAAAACTAGGAGCTCTTTCAGACATTAGATCCTTAGACTGGCAAGACTTCCATGTGCTCACGGGAACACGACTGACCAAGAGGACTGGGGAGTGCTGGTAATGGTCTCCACCCCCATCTGGAGGCTGCCGTGCTGTGTTCACTATGTGAACAGTGAGACCTGATAGATCAGTAAGTCTCAAGTTTGTTTTTTTTTAAAGATTTTTTATTTATTTGACAGGTAGAGTTACAGACAGTGAGAGAAAGAGAGAGAGAAAGGTCTTCCTTCCATTGGTTCACCCCCGAAATGGCCACCACAGCCAGCTGGCACTGTGCCAATCCGAAGCCAGGAGCCAGGTGCTTCTCCTGGTCTCCCATGGGGTGCAGGGCCCAAGCACGTGGGCCATCCTCCACTGCCCTCCCGGGCCACAGCAGAGAGCTGGCCTGGAAGAGGGGCAACTGGGACAGAACCCGGTGCCCATATGGGATGCTGTCGCCGCAGGCGGAGGATTAACCAAGTGAGCCACGGTGCTGGGCCCCAAGTCTTAAGCTTTAAAGACTCTCTGAAATGTTATCTGAAAAATCAATATTATGTATAATCTGATATCATGTGCAGCCTTTATTTGTTGTTTAATTTAATTATAGGTAGCATTTGAAACTTTGAGAATTAACCATAAAAATTTTTTAAGGAGCCTGTGTTATGATTTCGTGGGTTAAGCCACTTGCCTGCATCACCAGCATCCCATATTGGGGCCAGTTTGATTCCAGGCTTCTCCAGTTCTGATCCAGCTCCCTGCTAATGTGCTTGGGAAAGCAGCTGAGGATGGCCCAAGTGATTGGGTCCCTGCACCCATGTGGATGACCAGGAAGAAGCTCCAGGCTCCTGGCTTCTGCCTAACCTAGCCCCAGTCATCATAGCCATTTGGGGAATGAACCAGCAGATGGAAGCTATGTCTGTCTCCTCTCTCTGTAACTCTGCCATTCAAATAAATAAATTTTTAAAGCAAAATGGCTATAATTAACATTTTACATTGTACTGAGCCTATAATCTGGGAAAACAGACTAAGGAACAGAGAAAATATGTAACACTTAACCTGATTAAATTTTGGGTTGCAGATCAACACACTGTGTCAATGCGTGTATTTTGTGAATCATCTTCACATTTCAATTCTGAACAAACATTCTTTGGAGAGCGTGGGGCGCCCTACAAACCGCAATCCCAGCAGGGCAGAGGCATCACGACGAAGCCTCATGTCAGGAAACACTCGATGCAGCGATCCCACAATGGAGGGACAGCTTAGACAGAATGGGGTGTGGTGATACTTTCCAGACACCTCATCAAAGAATATCCCAAGCATCTTTAGTCATACGAACATTTCAAAGTGAAAAGTTTAACTGTGAAATTAAGTCGATTCAACTAGACAGAAATTCAGATGAATTTAAATTGCAAAAATAAACCAGATACCTCCTTCAGCCCGATCCCATAGGTTTGGGGTTCACAGTTGGCCCTCAAATCGAACTTCTTGAAAAGCTGCTTGGCTAGGTGTCCATGGCAACCTTCTGCAAAAACCGTGACTTTGGCGTGGAGCTCCAGTCCTCGCTCAAATGTTGTCTGAAAGCAAAAACGCGCTAGATGGCAACAATGGACAACTTAAAGTACATTTTCATCATTTTGACCAGTTTTAAGCTGAACTGTGATTTAGGTATAGAAGATAGTAAAATAATACTTAAGACTAAATTCTATGAAAATTTTGACAAAAGCAAACTCGTATTAGAAAAATTCTACAAAAATGAATATAAAGTAAAAAGCTCATTTCCCCACTGTTCCTAATTTTCCAGTCTTATCATTTGAAGCGAAAAACATTTAATAGCTTTTTTGTGAATCATGCCAGGAAATGTCCATGAATAAAAAACTATAAAGGCCTTTTAACACAGAGGGTCATACTAAACATACTCCTTGGATTCTTGATTTTTTCACCTTAAGTTTACTTTTTCCCTGTTGTTGAATACACAGTATTGTAAAACTGGAGTTTTCCCTGGTATAAAAAGTTTAATGAGTTTTATCTCTGTTTTCTCTTGCTATGTGTTTTGTATTTGCCACATAGTAGGTACTCAGTAAGGGTACTGAATAAAATAATAAAAGTTACTGTATACAAGAATACAGAGTGGGGCTGGCATTGTGACACATGGGTAAAGCTGGCTCCTGGGACACAGGCATCCTATAGTGTGCCAGTTCGAGTCTTAGCTGCTCCACTTCCGATTCAGCTTCCTGCTGGTCGACCCCCCAAATGCCTGTCATAACCAGGGCTGGGCCAGGCCACAGTCAGGAGCAGGAGCTTCGTCCGGATCTCCCGTGTGCATGGCAGGGGCCCAACTATTTGGGGCTTCACCTGCTGCCTCCCAAGTATGGTTAGTATGAAGCTGCATAGGAAGTAGAGAAGCTGGGACTCAAACCAGCACCCCAATATGGGACTCAGGCACACTGCTCCACATCACAAGCCCCTGAGTTGTGTGTATCTTTAAAAAAAATTATTCTTAGGGGTGAACATTTGGTGTAGCAGTTAAGATGCCACTTGGGGAACCCAGGTCCTTTATCAGAGTATCAGGTTCTAGTTCCTGTCTCCACTTCTCATTCCAGCTTCCTGCTGATGTGCACCGTGGATGACTCAAGTACCTGGGTCCCTGCCACATCTGGGATACCTGGACTGGGTTCCAAGCTCATGGCTTTGGCCTGGCCCAGTCTTGGCTGTTGCAGGCATTTGGGGAGTGAACCATCAGATGGAAGGTCTGACACTCTCTGCCTTTTAAATAAAAAAAAAAAAATTTATAACAAAGAAATTAAACGTGTTATATCTACTTGCCTAAATCATCTTGAGCTCAAAGCTGCTATAGTTTTTAATAATGAAAGAAAAATTCTGTGTTAATAATTACTTTTTTTTTTGACAGGCAGAGTTATACTGTGAGAGAGAGAGAGACAGAGAGAAAGGTCTTCCTTCTGTTGGTTCACCCCCCAAGTGGCCACCACGGCTGGTGCATTGCGGCTGGCGCGCTGCACCGATCTGAAGTCAGGAGCCAGGTGCTTCTCCTGGTCTCCTATGGGGTGCAGGGCCCAAGCACTTGGGCCATCCTCCACTGCACTCCCGGGCCACAGCAGAGAGCTGGACTGGAAGAGGAGTAACCGGGACAGAATCCAGCACCCCAATCGGGTCCAGAACCTGGGGTGCCGGCGCCGCAGGCAGAGGATTAGCCTAGTGAACCATGCTGCCAGCCAAATAATTTACATTCTAAAATGTACATAACTAATGTGTACTTTGTATCAAGACCTAGATTAGTGAGACTGGTTTGTCAGACTACTAAACACATAGCTATTGAAAGTTTACCTTTGGTGCACCGTCCTTTTGTATTCCTACATCATTAGTGGCGATTCCTTTTACACTACCATCTTCATGAAAGAGGACCTAAAAATGGTAAAAACAAATTTATTATAATAACTTTTAAAAGCAACAGTAAGTGGCCTTAGATTTCTAAGTAAGCCTGTTCTCTAGACTAGAAACACAAGTTTTAAAATGTTAAGGCTAAAAGGAGGCATACTATTTTTTTTAAAGATTTTTTAATTTTATTTGAGAGGTAAGTCACAGACAGGGAGAGGCAGAGAGAAAGGTCCTCCATCTGCTGGCTCGCTCCCTAAATGGTTGCAACAGCTGCAGCTAAGTCGATCTGAAGCCAGGAGCTTCTTCCGGTGCCCATGTACTGCCAGGACCCAACCAAGCATTTGGGCCATAGGCAGAGAGCTGGATCAGAAGAGCAGCAGCTGGGACAAGAACCAGTGCCCACACGGGATTCTGTGCCGCACGTGGAGGCCTTGCCTACTATGCCACAGCGCTGGCCCAGAGACATACTTTTAAGATAATTCCTTCTAGAGTATATAAAATAATCACAGCTCAAACAGAAGTGAAAACAGTGCTAAATTTTGAGGGAAAAAAGGTGGGTGGAAGCCAGTAACGAAACCAGTAAATTTACACAAGAAGGTCTCTTGAAATATCAAATCATGAGTACAGAATCTGCAGTCAGGGCCCACAAAGTAAATGAAGACCATGAATGTAGATAGGGAAACGTGTCAAGAAGCCTGCCTCAAATGAATTAAGAGCTCCCCCTACCCACCCCCCCAAAAAAACCGAGAGGCTAAGACACTATGGTGATTAAGGTTTATTTCTGGAGCAAGAAGCAAGAAGGGAAAGAGACCCAAAGTATGAGTCTGAAGATGACAAATGGCAATACTCCATAATCTTTGTTTCTGCTTCCTCTCTGGAGGAAATGTCCTTTGGATATTAAAGTCAAGATGTGGGGCCAGCGCTGTGGCATAGCAGGTAAAGTCGCTGCCTGCAGTGCTGGCATCCCATATGAGCACCCATTCCAGCCCCGCCTGCTCCACTTCTGATCCAGCTCTCTGCTGTGGCCTGGGGAAGCAGTAGAAGTGGCCAAGTCCTTGGACCCCTGCACCCATGTGGGAGACCTGGAAGAAGCTCCTGATCAGTGCAACTCTGGCTGTTGCAGCCAGCTGGGGAGTGAACCAGCAGATGGAAGACTTCTCTCTCTCTCTCTCAATCTCTGTCTCTCCTTCTCTAACTTTCAAATAAATATACACATCTTAAAAAAAAATAAAGTCAAGATGCACACTGGAAATGGGAGTAGGAAGGTAAGGCAAGGTTTCTATTGAAGTCTGGCTCAGAGAGAAACCAAATGGCACCTGCGTCCTGTATCAGAGTAGTTGTATTCAGTGACCCTGGGAAGCAGCAACATGGCTTAGGGACTTGGGTTCCTGCTACCCACATGGGAGACCTGGGGTGAGTTCCTGGTTCCCAGCTTTGGCCTGGCACAGTCATCTGGGGAGGAAGTCTGTCTCTGTAAGTAAATAAATAAAATGGATATGGTGATCTGTCCACTATATCATTAGGAGACTGAGGAAGAGGAGAGGAATGAGATGTGTGTTACTCAAAAAGTGAAAACCGTGCGTTCTGCAAATCACCTTCCTGAGACCTGACACTGATCCCAGTTAAGAACGTTTAGCAAGGAGAATGGAAAAGCCCAAACCTGGGTCCAAACGCCAGGCGTGCTTGTGTGGGCTGAGGAAGCAGAAATTCATAGCAGCAAATCTAACAAAGCAACCTACATATTTAGTTTGACTTATATACTGTAATGGCAAAAGCAAATTTTGTTTTAAAGACTTATTTTATTTGCAAAAGTTACAGAGAGGGAGAGACAGAGAGCAAGTGAGCTGGCTTCCATCTCTGGTTCACTTCCCAGCTGGCCGCAACAGCCAGAGGTGAGGTGATCTGATGCCAGGAGCCGGGAGCTTCTTCCTGGTCTCCCATGTAGGTGCAGTGGCCCGAGCACTTGGGCCATCTTCCGTTACTTTCCCAGGTGCATTAGCAGGGGAGCTGGATTCGAAGTGGGGCAGCTGGGACTTGAACCAGCACCCATATGGGATGCTGGCACTGCAGGCAGCAGGCTTTACCTGATATGCCACAGCGCTGGCCCCAGCAAAAACAAATTTAAAAAACCTGGATTTTTACTGGTTCCAAAAACAGAGGAATTGTTCCCCCTCCCACCTCCGACCCCAGCTCCTCACTGTTGGCATTTCTTCAGCCACTTTCTAAACCCTTTCTGTTTCTCCAATAGGTGGGAGTCTTTTAAAAAGCTGTAAACCCTCTTGCTAGGTCTGCGTCCCACGAATGCCTGTCTGGGGCTCTGGAGCCACACTGCGCGGCGTGAACATCAAGGCTGCTGCCATCCTGCCTCCTGTCTCTGAGGGAGTCAGGTTTTCTTTTTCCTTTGGGTGAGACAATTAACATGTACGTCAGGGACCGCTAGCTGTCTGGCTGTTCTAAAGAGCTGTATTTCAGGAGGGAAGCGGGAAGAATCAAAGTTCCTACATTTGCATATATGAAACGTGACAAGTTTGTATACCTTAAATAAAAGGCAGTATTTCTTTCTGGGACTGCGACATGCACTGCAGCCTTGGGTTAAAGCTCATTCACTCACACAGCTGGCTTTTGTTTTTCCCACCATTTGTGGAGAGGGTTTTTCTGGCCTGGCAGGAGATTTTATTTTTAATAATTTCCCCAATACTACACAGTAAGAATCGATAGCGCTATATGGTTGCCAAAGAAGGTGTTACTTCGCGAGGAATTAATGGAACAAGAGTTTCTAGAATGAAGTTCTACACTAGGCTCGACGTAGTTCCTTTCTTTCGGGTGCCACTTTATGCAGAGGATAAAAAGGAATGCCTTCCGAAGCGGCCAAGAATACTGCAGGATCTCAAACGAGTAACATGAGGACAGAAAAAAAATAAGGATATTTAGTCTATGGAAGAAAAAACTCCAGAATAAAGGTGAAGCAGAAGAGAGAGTACCGTGTGATTATAACTGGCAAGCTGTCTTTGAAAGAGATTTGTTTTGTATAGTACAAAACAGCAGATACTTTATACCAATATAAGGAGGAGATTACCAATAGTCCCCATGTCTGACAGAGGAGTTTTTGTCCCTTATGGTGTTCAAATCTAAGTTGGAAAATTGGCTGATGGGGATACAATGTAAGGAATTTAAGTTCTCTATGTGTCAGATCTAAGTTTCCTTCTGATATAGCAATTCTACAATTCTATGATTTTTTAAAACAATTTTAAATTTTATTTGAAAGGCAGAATTACAGAGAGAGAGAGGCAGAGGCAGAGGCAGAGAGAGAGGGGAGGGGTCCATCCACTAGTTCACTCCACAAATGGCCACAATGGCTGGAGCTGAGCCAATTCAAAGCCAGGAGCTTCTTGCGGGTCTCCCACACAGGTGCAGGGGCCCAAAGACTTGGGCCATCTTCTACTGCTTTCCCAGGCCGTAGCAGAGAGCTGGATCAGAAGCGGAGCAGGCAGGACATGAACTGGTGCCCAAATGGGGAGCCAGCACCTCAGGTGGCAGCTTTGCCTGCTATGCCATAGTGCCAGCCCAAATTCTATGGCTTTTATAAGGTATGCATTGATGCTTTATTTTCAAAATGAAGATGTTACTTCCTACAAACATCAAGAAGGAAACAGAACTTGGGGCAAGTGATGTGGTGCAGCAGGGTAAGCTGCGGCACTCACGACACCCACATCCCAGGTTCCTGCTGCTGCATCCTGGGGGTCAGCAGTTGGCTTAAGTGCTGGCTCCTTGAGAGACCTGGATACAGCATGGCCCGATCATGGCTGTTGCAGGCACTGGGAAGTGAACCAGTAGGCAGAAGCCCTCTCTCTCTCTCTCTCTGTCTGCACCTTTCAAGTAGATAAAACAGACAAACGTCAAACAAAGTAAAGGAGAGCTCTACAAACCTCGGCAGCAGCATATCCAGGGTACACTTCCACACCGAGGGCTTCTGCTTGCTCTCCCATCCAGCTCACTAAATGTCCCAGGCGCACAATGTAGTTGCCATGATTATTCATTGGAAGACCTACGAATACATGCTTGCTTTGTGAATCTGTTATCGGTAATGCATCTTAACAACACAAATACTCAAACATCCTAATCCGTGGGTATTCTGCGTAACTGTGCACGTTATCTTGGTCATGACTTTAACTTAGTTTATAATGTTCACTAGAATGCTAACTCCTTAGATTGACAGCAACCTTGAAGCGCTGGTCACAGGCCGTCGCAGCTCTAGCCGATGCGTGACTGAGCTCTGCCACGCTCGCTGTGCACCTCGGGAAGCCTGCACTCTCTGGGCCTCAGTGTTCTCGTCCGCCAAGGAGGGAACTTCTCCACAGGAGGGCAGCTCCTCCCAGCTGTGGAATCCATGGTGCCCTACCTGGAAGGATCGGCACAGGAATTCTGTATTTCTCTGTTAGAATTCCAAATCTGTCTTCTGTTACAGGAGTGTTAAGTGGAGCCTAGAAGGAAAAAGAAGGAAAAGGTTTAGCATTACTCCACTTTTGTTTGGTACTTTAGAAAGGCGAGCGTAACTGAAATTTTCAGAATCCTATTCTGCATGGAAAAATACACAAGACATTTTTAATTTTCTGATCTTTATCAAGTACATTCATAGACACAGACTATTCCATCCTGGGAACTAGGACAGGTTTGCCATACTTCATCTTACGGAAGACAGAAGTTGATATGGGGAGATGTTAAGCAAGGTCACGAAGTTTTATCCGAGAGTAAAGAACAACTGGTGACATCGCCCCTTTGCTATGTTCCCCTCCGCCCCAAATTCAGAAACCCTCATTACGCTTCCGCAGTCTTTTCTTCCAAGTTCCATCATTTTCCCTCTTATGCTTTCACAGTAGGCCTAACTCGGTGCGTGTGCGTGTGTGTATAAGGATATATATATATATACACATGAATACATATACGTATACACATTATGCTCCTACTTCCTTATGAGGGCTATTTAAATCACGGTAGCACTATGCTGGCCGGATTTCAAGCACCTCCAATCAGAACTTGCCTCACCAGCATTTCTGCATACCAGCACCCTCCCACCTAATCAACAAATTTTCCCCCAACCCCTGGTCTGGGAGCCAGATCTGAGCACTAGTCCTGACTCCTTACTTGGTTACCTTCTCTCTGCAAAAGACAACAGCTTCAGTGTTTTGGCTTTCTGATACACACAGGCAGAGGCACTCAGCTTTGCCAACAGCAGCACTGAGCCCTGCGCATATCATGCCGCTGTCTTTGCTGGTTAGATTAAGGGAGTCCACAGTAATTTGTCTCTTCAGGAAATGCTCTGATTTTAGATATTGCTTTGTTCAAGAAGCTTTTATAACACTTTATTAAGAACACAAATACCTACAGAAAAATGCCCTCAATTAAAAAATACTATATTATGTTCAGTACAGTCAAGTCTTAAGATCATGCCTTCTCTTAAATTCAGTACATAAATAAATATGTATAAGGAATTCTATTAAAATGTTAAATCTTAAATTATAACTCTGATACAATTCAATCTTTTGCATTTTTTAAAATTAAAAATACCACACATGAGAGTACCTCCAAGTCTGTGGAAGGGGCAGGTGTGGTGCAGCGGGTTAGGCTGCCACTCGGGATTCCCACACCTCACAACAGAGTGCCAGTTCCAGCCCTCACTACCCCACTGCTGATCCACCTCCCTCCTAATGCTTCCTGGAAAGCAAGAGGTGATGGCGCATGTGTGTGGGTCCCAGCCACCCATACAGGAGACCTGGACGCGGTTCCCAGCTCCTGGCTCCACCCTCACCCAGCCCTAGCTGTTAAGGGGCAGGGAAGTAAACCAGGAGATAAAAGACATCTCTGTCAAATTTTTGAAATCCATGCTTATGAAGGGACTTGAAAAAGTCCATTAAAGATATGTACCATGAAAAAAAAGCATGGATTTAAAAATCTTTTTGTATCAAAATGAATTTTTATTTTTTTATCTTTTATTTAATTAATTTATTTATTTTGACAGGCAGAGTGGACAGTGAGAGAGACAGAGAGAAAGGCAAAATGAATTTTTTAAAAAATATATTTATTTATTTGAAAGGCAGAGTAACAGAGAGGAGAGACAGAGATCTTCCATCTGCTGGTTTACTCCCCAAATGGCTGCAGAGCCAGCACTGGGCCAGGTCAAAGCCGGGAACTTCCCCAGGTCTCCCACATGGGTGCAGGAGCCCAACCACTTGGGCCATCTTTCACTGCTTTCCCAGGCCATTGGCAAGGAGCTAGATCAGAACTGGAGCAGCCAGAACATGAACCAGCGTCCATAAGGGATGCTGGTGTCATAGGTGGCAGCTTAACCCGCTATATTGGGTCCCCAGATGAACTTTTTTTTTCTTTTTTTTTAAAACATCAAACCTTTAATTAATCACAAACTAAGTCAGGTTTCACATTTCCCCTGGTGTCTCTTGGGTGCTTCATTTAGTTTTTATAGAAAGCTTTTAATTAATAAATACAAATTTCCTAAGTGCAACTTTTGGATTATAGATGAACTTTTTTTAATTCCATTTTTCCACAAACATTTTGAAGCATTCTTGTATGCAAAATTATTCCATAAGAGACAGAATTATACGTCTCGAGTAATTCAGAAATACTAAGTGTTAGTCTGTATAAAACAACTGTTCATACCCCTTTCTCCTTCCAGTCTGGGAAGAGCTCTTTGAAAGCACCTGGGTCTAGGCACGCCCCTGAGAGGGTGTGCGCACCTATCTGAGCAGCTTTCTCCACCAGGCACACCCGGATGTCTTTCTCCTGCTCAGCAGCCAGCTGCTTCAGGCGGACAGCAGCAGAGAGCCCTGCAGGGCCCGCACCAACTATCACCACGTCCGCTTCCTCGGCGAACCTCTCCATGTTCACTCCTGGGAGACAAAACCGCGCAAGGTAGATGCAAATTGTCAGGGTACCATGATCTGATAAACACATGATAAAGCATATGCTGGTTTAGAGACACTCATCATCGGCTTTGTGTAATCACACTACGGATACGATTCCTGCAGTTTCTTGTTCTCTTACAGTACGTGTCTTATTTCAGCTTCTATAAACCAACTTTTGGCTTTGAGATTATTTAGCAAATATTTGCTTGTCTAAACACTAATGTGTATTGTAGTTCTTAAGGCCATTTAATATTACTAGATGCCTTTAAGCTATCATAAAGATGAAATATTCTGCTCCACAAAGTGATACAAAGTATCCAGAAGTCTCAGTAATTTTAGCAATATTATTACTTACCTTCCCATCTCTTGTCCTTCTCCCGCGGATAAACAGTATAGTGGGTAGTAATTCGAGGTATAACTGAAGTTGAAGTCCATCTTGAGGTACACAGAGGTAGACAATTTTTCTTAATTTTTAAGGCATGAATGCACAGAAATGCTGCATAAAAATTATGAAATTATTATCTTTTCTTAGATTTGTTTTCAGTAGACTGAAAAACACAAACTAAATGGTTGTTCTCAATGAGTGACACAAAGTGCAACTGATTTTACTTTTCCTAGATGAACAACTGAGGTAACTTTTTCTCATAAAGCAATGTTTTCCTCAGTCTTGGCTTTTTTTTTTTTTTTTTTAAATTATTTTATTTATTTGAAAGGCAGAGTTACGGAGAGGGAGAAGAGAGATCTTCCATCCGACGGTTCAGTCCTCAAATGGCCCTGACAGTGAGAGCCAGGAACTCCACCTGCGTCTCCTGTGTGGGTGCAGGGGCACAACTACTTGGGTCATGTTCTGCTGCCTTCCCGGGCACAGCAGCACAGACCTGATTTGGAAGTAAAAACACCTGGGACTCAAACTGGCACTCTGATATGGAATCTGGCGGCAAAGGTGGCGGCTTAATTCACTATACCACAATACCAGCCCCTAAGTCGTTTTTAAAAAAATATTTATTTGAGGGCTGGTGCTGTGGCTCAGCGGGTTAACACCCTGGCCTGAAGAGCCAGCATCCCATATGGGCACCAGTTCGAGTCCCGGCTGCTCCACTTCCGATCCAGCTCTCTGCTGTGGCCTGGGAAAGCAGTAGAAGATGGCCCAAGTCCTTGGGTCCCTGCACCCCTGTGGAAACCCGGAAGAAGTTCCTGGCTCCTGGCTTCGGATCGGCGCAGCTCTGGCCATTGCGGCCATCTGGAGGGTGGAAGAATTTACTCTCTCTCTGCCTCTCCTCTGTCTGTGTAACTCTGACTTTGAAATAAAATAAATCTTTTTTTTTTTTTTTTTTTTTTTTGACAGACAGAGTTAGACAGTGAGAGAGAGAGACAGAGAGAAAGGTTTTCCTTCCATTAGTTCACCCCCAAGGCCGGCTGTGCCGATCTGAAGCCAGGAGCCAGGTGCTTCCTCCTGGTCTCCCATGCGGGTACAGGGCCCAAGAACCTGGGCCATCCTCCACTGCCTTCCCGGGCCACAGCAGAGAGCTGGACTGGAAGAGGAGGAACCGGGACAGAATCTGGCGCCCCGACCAGGACTAGAACCTGGGGTGCCGGCGCCACAGGCAGAGGATTAGCCTATTGAGCCACGGCGCCGGCCAAATAAAATAAATCTGTAAAAAAAAAAATATTTATTTGAAGGGCTGAGTTAGAGAGAGACAGAGACATATCTTCCATCTGCTCCCCAAATGGCCACAATGGCTGGAGCTGGGCTGATGCAAAGCCAGGAGGCAGGAGCTTCTTCCAGGTCTCTCATGCAGGTGCAGGGACCCAAGCACTTGGGCCATCTTCCGCTGCTTTCCCAGTAAGGAGCTGGATGGGAAGTAGAGTATCCGGGACTCGAACAGGCACACGTATGGATGCTGATGCCGCTATGCTGGCCCCACCCTGAAATCTTAAAAGTTTTTAAATCTTTAAAACTATCTAATAAATAAGAGGGAGAGTAAGGGGCTGGTGCCAGGGCATAGTGGGTAAAGCCGCCGCCTGCAGTGCCAGCAGCCCATGTGGATGCCGCTTTGAGTCCCGGCTGCTTCACTTCTGATCCAGCTCCCCACTAATGCGCCTAGGAAAGCAGCAGAAGATGACCCAGGTGCTTGGGCCCCTGCACCCACTTGGGAGATCTGGAAGCTCCTGGCTCCTGACTTCGGAGAGGCCCAGCTCTGGGCGTTGCGGCCATTTGGGGAGTAAACCAGCAGATAGAAGACTTCTCTGTCTTTTTCTTCCTCTCTCTCTAACTCTGCCTTTCAAATAAATAAAAAAATCTTTAAAAAAAAAAAGAGCAAGAGTAAAGCCTTTAGAAATACAATACACACAGGAATGCGGTAAGTGATAAAGGCATTTCAAATCAGGGAGAACAGTTACTCATTAAACAGTGCAAAGATAGCTACAAAGTTATTTGGAAAAAAGTATATTCAGCTTTTGTAAAAATTAATTTTACCTGATCAAAGATTATAACAGAGAAAGTCAAAGTATAAAAGATTATGATTGGCCAGCACCGTGGCTCAATAGGCTAATCCTCTGCCTTGCGGCGCTGGCACACGGGGTTCTAGTCCCGGGCGGGGCGCCGGATTCTGTCCCGGTTGCCCCTCTTCCAGGCCAGCTCTCTGCTGTGGCCAGGGAGTGCAGTGGAGGATGGCCCAAGTGCTTGGGCCCTGCACCCGCATGGGAGACCAGGAGAAGCACCTGGCTCCTGCCATAGGATCAGCGCGGTGCGCTGGCCGCAGCGGCCATTGGAGGGTGAACCAACGGCAAAAGGAAGACCCTTCTCTCTCTCTCTCTCTCTCACTGTCCACTCTGCCAGTCCAAAAAAAAAAAAAAAGATTATGATTGTGGCCGGTGCTGTAGCGCAGTGGGTTAAAGCCCTGGCCTGAAGCGCTGGCATCACTATGGGCAATGGTTCTAGTCCTGGCTGCTCCTTTTCCAATCCAGCTCCCTGCTATGGCCTGGGAAAGCAGTGGGAGATGGCCCAAGTCTTTGGCCCCCTGCACCCGCGTGGAAGACCTGGGGGAAGCTTCTGGCTCCCAATTTCGGATCAGCTCAGCTTTGGCCATTGCGGACCTCTGTGGAGTGAACCAGAGGATGGAAGACCTAGCTCTCTAGCTCTCTCTCTAACTCTTTCAAATAAATAAAATAAATCTTTAAAAAAAAGATTATGGTTATACATCCATAAATTTTTTTTCCCATTGAGTGTGGGTTGGATTTATTGAATAGCTTTTTTTTTTTTTTTGACAGGCAGAGTTAGTGAGAGAGAGAGACAGAGAGAAAGGTCTTCCTTCCGTCGGTTCACCCCCAAAATGGCCGCCACGGCCGGCACGCCATGCTGATCCGAAGCCAGGAACCAGGTGCTTCCTCCTGGTCTCCCATGCGGGTGCAGGGTCCAAGCACTTGGGCCATCCTCCACTGCACTCCTGGGCCACAGCAGAGCTGGACTGGAAGAGGAGCAACCAGGACAGAACCAGCGCCCCAACGGGGACTAGAACCCAGGGTACTGGCGCCACAGGTGGAGGATTAGCCTAGTGAGCCACGGCGCCAGCCTGAATAGCTTCTAATAAGTAAAGTATGGGGGCCAGCGCTGTGGTGTAGTGGGTAAAGCCACTGCCTGCAATGCCGCCATCCCATACGGGCACCGGTTAATTTCATCTGCTCCACTTCCAATCCAGCTCTCTGCTATGGCCTGAGAAAGCAGTAGATGGCCCAAGTCCTTGGGCCCCTGCACTCATGTGGGAGACCTGGAGGAAGCTCCTGGCTTTGGATCTGGCCAGCTGCAGCTGTTGTGGCCATTTGGGGAGTGAACTAGCATATGGAAGACCTCTCTCTTTGTCTCCACCTCTCTCTTTAACTCTGCCTTTCAAATAACCCTTGATATGATGAAATGAGAAAGGTTCTTCACCTCTCTGGCATGTAACCTCAAAACTTTTACACTGAGCCTAATTACGAGAAAGCATCCAACTCACATTGACAGACATTCTACAACCTGCCTGACAAGTACAGATCACAAGCGTTAAGGTCATGAGACATAAGACAGAGGAACTGTCACATAGAAGTTGACTAAGGAGACATGACAACCACATGTCTCCATAGGGTGACATGTAGTGTCCTGGGTTGGGTCCTATAGTGGAAAAAGAAAATCTGAATGAAGTCTACAGTTTAGTTAATAAGATTTCATCAATATTAATTTCTTACTTTTGATAATTATATTATGGTTACGTAAGATGTGGCGCTTGGCAAAGGATATATGGGAAACTCTGTACTACCTTTGCAACTCATCTGTAAGCCTAAAATTATTTCAAAATCAAGTTAAAACATATGGCTATGTAAAAGTTAACTCAAAAAGGAGATCAAAGATCTAAATAAAAGCTAAACTATAAAACTCTCGGGACAAAAAAACAGGTGTAAATCTTTATAACCTTGGGTTAGGCAACAGTTTCTTTGATATGACAACCAAAAGTACAAACAACAAGAGAAAGCGTAGTTAAGCTTTATTTTTTTTTCAAGATTTATTTATTTATTTGAAAGTCAGAGTTACACAGAGAGAGAAGGAGAAGCAGAGACAGAGAGAGAGGTCTTCCATCCACTGGTTCCTTCCCCAAATGGCTGCAATGGTCAGAGCTCTGCAGATCCGAAGCCAGGAGCCTCCTCCAGGTCTCCCATGCGGGTGCAATGGCCTAGGAACTTCTGCCATCTTCCACTGCTTTCCCAGGCCATAGCAGAGAGCTGGATCATAAGTGGAGGAGCCGGCATATAGGATGCGGGCACTGCAGGCAATGGCTTTCCCTGATACGCCACAGTACCAGCCCAGGCTTTATTTCATCTAAATTAAATCCTTTTGTGCTTCAAAGGATACCATCAAGAAATTGAAAAATAACCATGGAGGCCGGCCCCGTGGCTCACTAGGCTAATCCTCCGCCTGCGGCGCCGGCACTCCGGGTTCTAGACCTGGTCAGGGCACCGGATTCTGTCCCGGTTGCTCCTTAAAAAAAAAAAAAAAAAAGAAAGAAAAAAAAAACGAAAACAAACAAACAAACATGGAACAGAAGAAAGTATTTTCAAATCACATATCTGAGGAAGCATTGGTATCCAGAACATATATAAATTTTATATCTAGTAATACAAATAAATATAATAATAATACCTTAATATATCTAATAGAAGACAACCCAATTAAACAGCAGGAAAGGACTACCATTTCTCTAAAGAAAATATACCAACAGCCCATAGTATGAGAAAAGATACTCAACACGATTAGCCTTAGGGAAACGCCAATCAAAACAGGAGTTACTGCTCAGTATAATCAAAGATAAGTGTTGGCCAGGATGTGAAAAAGGTGGAGCCATTATACGCTGCAGGTGGGCATGTAAAATGGTGCGGCCCCTTTGGAAAACAGTATGCTAGTTCTTCACAAAGGGTGGAAGACAGTCTTGGGTGTACAACTAAGATAAATACAAACACATGTCCACACAAAAATTTCTGCATGAATAGCTGAATTATCCTAACAGCCAAAAAGTGGAAAATTCAAAGTTCCATCATGAATGGATAATTTTATCCATACAATAGGATGCTAGTCAGCAATAAAAAAGAAATTACGTGCTGACAGGCGCTACAACACAGCTATACCTTGAAAAGAATATTGCTCTATGGAAGAAGCCAGCCACACACACAAACACAAAAGCAGAGTGTCTACACAGTGTGTGAATTATACAGCACTGAAATCTTCAGCAAGTTACTTAACTCTCCCTATCCCATCAGCCCTAAAGTTTATGGTCAATCTCAGTCATGCAGATCTGTAATTAAGGATCTAGTACATGACTTACAGAAGTCCCACACACGTTAACCGAGTGGCTGTCTTCGTAGTTATAATTTCAACTGTCAGCCAGGAATCTATAAATCTCTGATTTAAAGTTAAATAGCATAATGAAGAGGCCTCTTCTGACTTTTATTATGAACCATCTACACACAAATGACCAAGTTTCTAAAAATAGACAGCAACAGTCAAGATGAACAAACAATTTCAGACGGATCTGGCCTACATAATCTACACTTTCCCGGACACACTGAACAGTGGAAGATTTTCCATTTGAATACTACATGTTCCCTTTGTGACTTCCTGCAAATAAAGAGATATTCAGATGATCCCTAGCTAAACTCGTTACAATCCTCTCAAACACTCTGGCAAGGTCTGAGACTATAATTCAAAATTATCTCTGAAGTTACGGAACCTGACACTGTGGTAAAAATCAAGTTGCCTTTTTTCTACTAACTGGAGAGATAACACGTTTTAATAAAAATCAGCCCAGCGTGGGGTAATTACTTTTATTCTTAAGCACACAACTACACAATATTTGTTGATGTTTTATTCTTCCCAATGATTTTTGAAAAAATGAAAACCTGACATCAGACTATTAATAATTAGATTATGATGACAGCAGTAAAGGAAAAGATTTGGAGTGGCTGAAATTCTAAAGTCTTTCAATGCAAATCTGTTCTTGATCATTTTAAGATTTATTTATGTGAAAGGCAGTTGAGAGAAAGACAGAGAGGGAGGGATCCCCTGTCCACTGGTTCACTCCCTAGAGGCCCTGATCTGGCAGGGCTGGGCCATGCGGGAGCTGGGAGCCGGGAGCCAGGAGCTCCAACCGGGCTTCAAAGTGGCCGGGCAGGACCAGGCACTTGGTCCCTCTTCTGCTGCTTTCCCAGGAGCATTGGTGGGGAGCTGGGTTGGAAGTGGAGCAGCCGGGACACGAATGGCACCCATGTGGTATGCCAGCCTGGCAGGTGGCAGCCTCACCTGCTGTGCCACACTGCTGGCCCCTGTTTTTGATAATCTTTAAAAAAAAATGTGGCAAGAAAACTGATTTTCTCTACTTGTAAACACACACACTGAAAACTACAGTATCTGGAATACTTTTAAAGTCTTATCTAAGTCTTGAAAGTATGCATAAATGTGATATTTAAGTGAAGCAATTACGGAACAACTCAGTTCCAGAGTTCAAATCTGTTATCATTTAAAAGGACATTTAGTATACGATGCACTGTAGTTTGGTGTATAGAAGTTATCACTTCTGAAAATTCATAACTGGAGCAAGACAAACTACAATTCTATTATTGTATGGCTGCGGATTCTCTTGAGAATATTTGAAGCGGCATAGTCTGATCAATGCCAGATTACAAAAAAATAAATAAATAAATAAAAACCCACAACCTTTGCTCCTTTTCTGGAGTAAGTCTGCTACCGGACTAGAGATTTGGACATTTAGGACCATGGCTGAATTCTGGTAGAGCGCTGAGGGCACAAAGTCCATTGAACTCAGAACATCACCCTATCAGTCACACCAGCAGCACATCCGTGCACACCTCTCTGGTGCCAGTAGTTCGCGAAGAAAGCCAGGAATCAGCATCCAGAGAAAACAGACAGTCATTTTCAACGGATTTGGTTAGCGCTGGCCCAAGACGGCGGTAAATTAGGATCCGGAGCAGACAGCGCCTGACTACCGGGATATTCCAACAAACGTAAAAGGGGGCCCTGGTGTAGTAACAAGAGGAACAGAAGCTTCGACCGAGTTCTAACCTAATACTCGGAAGCCAACTTTAGAAAATTCTACTCCTGACATTTACAAGCACACCCTTGCATTTGCAATGTGTGCAGGTGTTTAAGCATTCCATAACCAAAACCTGCCATTCAGCAAATCAAGCCGATTACAACAGAATTCAAAGCTCTCTTAAGTAAAAACTTCTGTTCAAGCTAAAGTTTTTTATTTTATTTATTATTATTATTTATTTTTTATTTTACGGGTCGTATCTAACGGCAGCAAGGAACACCCCCGAACTGACTTAGGCCACGCAGAGCCATTCCCAGCTCCAGGCAGAGCTGGTGACTCGGGCGGGACACGAATCGGAATCCTGGCAGAGACCCCGCCGGAGGCGGGGACGGCTAACACCCAGGGGCGCCCCAAGGGGAAAGGCGCCCACTGGTTCCAGTGCCACCCCCGGCCCGCGAGCCCGCCGAGGGCAACGTGTTGACAAGTGTCCTCCGTCCCCGACCTTTAACCCAGAGAGGAGTCCTTCCAACTGGGGCAGCCTGAGGGGAGCGCGCCGGGCCCACCAGCAGGTGCAGGGCGCGCCGGGCCCACCAGCAGGTGCACCCCGCGCCGCCGCGGGCGCGCGCTCCCAGCCCCCGGGCGGCCCGGCCCGCCTCGCCCGCGCTCTCCCACTTCCCTCCACCCATCCCCACGCCGAGCTCCCTCTCACCCGGGCAGGAGCGCCTGGCGAGCGGCGCCAGCATGTTCGAAGGAACGGTGACACTCGCGGCCGGACACGGCGGGCGGACGAGGGCCGGCGGCTGGCCGCGGGGGCGGGACCCTAGGCCTCGGGGGGCGTCATTCCCGGCCGGTGGAACCTGCGCCTCCGCAGAAGTTCGCCTCTGGGCTCAGCCGACCGCCCTTGCTGCGCGGGGACCTGCCCCTCTCTCGCTCTGCGCCGGCGCCACGCGTGACGCGCGGGCCAGCACAGGCTTCCGGGTCAAGCAGCAGACCAGGAAAAGCGCAAGGACTCCAAGTCCCAGAGCGCCCCGCGCTTTCAGGCTGAAAACTCGGCCTGCGCTTCCGGCTGGTCCAGGCGTGGTGGGCGGGGCCCGCACAGCCCGGAGCGTAACGCACGCGCACTGCGGGGCAGTGGGAGGGGGCGCGAGGCGCACGGCATCCTGGGAGTTGTAGTCTTCTGCTCCCAAGCACTCCGCGCCCTGTGGGAGCTCCGCGCAGCGGCACTAAGCCGCCCAAAGGGCATTGACGGACGTTTGATTGGCTGTCCCGCAGAAGCGAACCGTCTTTGTGGCCCTGGGTTGACCCACAAGGCGGGCCTTCGGGAAGGAGAAGGCGGCGCCTTTGGGTGTTGGGCGCGAGCGGTTGAAAGGCGCTTGGCGTCGGTTCGGCTGCCGCGGCCCCTGCCCATGGCTGCGCCCGCGGAGCTGCGGGCTGCCTCGCCGCCCCCGCCTCCGCCCTCTTCTCCGTCGTCCTCGGACGCCTCCTCAGCCTCTGCGAGCGCCAGCGGCGGCCGCGCGGTGGATCGGCTGGAGCTGGTGGAGCTGCAGATCGGAGACGTGAGTGTCGCGGGGCCCGCAGCGAGAGCCGGGGGCGCGACCCCGGCCGCGCGCGCCCCGCACTGCGGCTCCCGATGGCCACCTGCCCGGGCCCGGCGGCGGGCTGCGGGGGCTCCTTCCGCCCGGCCTCGGGCTCCCCGGACCTCGCTGCGGCCCGTCCCGCCCGTCCCGCCGGAGCCCCGCACTGCGGCTCCCGATGGCCACCTGCCCGGGGCCGGCGGCGGGCTGCGGGGGCTCCTTCCGCCCGGCCTCGGGCTCCCCGGACCTCGCTGCGGCCCGCGCCGCCCGTCCCGCCGGAGCCCTGCACTGCGGCTCCCGATGGCCACCTGCCCAGGGCCGGCTGTCGATGCTGCGGTCGGCGCGAGGCTTGCTCGGCGCTGGACTGCTGTCCTGGGTGTCTGCTGGGAAACCTGGCCTTGCCGCGGGCCAGCACGCACGCCCCACCCTAGCACCCCGTCCTCGGGATGGATGATGCGCACCGTGTGTCCAGTGTGGACCAGGCGCCCCTGTGCGGGGTTTTATCCTAGGTGCAGAAAACCTTTGGAAACTGAGGCTAACGTCAGGGCTGGGTGTTCTCTGAATGCGCGTGTGGTTTCGGTGGTGGCTCCTCTCTGACGTCTGCTTTTCTTGTCCTGCAGGGTCAGGATTGACAGCAGGGTGGTGGCACGGTGCCTTTGAGGCTGCACCATCAGGCGTCGAGGGTGAAGTCCTTCAGATACTTAGGGCAGGTGGAGAGGAGGCGTCTCCATCGCTTTCCGGAGTTCAGGGACTCCACGGTGTTTTCAGGGAAAATAAAAATACCGCCTTGGTCATGGCGCACAGACGGTGGGGCCAGATGCCCTCAAAGCTGACCTGCAAGTCAGTAATTCTTGAGGCTCTCTACAAACAGCCGATGTTTTCGTTTGAAAACTTACTACTTTTATGTTGAAAACATTTATTTATTTACTTGAAAGGCAGAGCCAGAGAGAGAGGGAGAGGCAGGCATTGTCCGTCCCCTGGTTCCCTGCTCGGATGGCCGCAGTGGCCAGGCCGGAGCCAGGAGCCGCGCACTCGTGCGGGTCTCTCGTGCGCGTGCTGGGCCCCAGGTACCTGGGCGGCTCCCAGTGCCTTCCCGGTGCCCTGGCGGGAAGCTGGGTCAGAAGCGACACACCTGCTCTCACCGGCCCTCTGCATGGAGGCCAGCATCACCAGCTGCCGCTTAGCTCACTCCACCAGAGCGCCAGCCCGTGGAAGTGTGTAGTAGCCTGGGTACCAGATTCATGTGAAAGCCATTTTCCGACTGTGTATAAAATGACAGCTTTAAAAATAACTGCTTTTTCTTCTCATCTCAGGCAGCGTTTTCATTAAGCAAGCTTCTGGAAGCCACGTCGGCAGTGTCGGCGCAGGTGGAAGAGCTGGCCTGCAAGTGTACAGAGAACGCGCGCTTCCTGAAAACGTGGCGGCACCTCCTGAAAGAAGGCTACGAGTCTCTGAAGTCTGACGGCTGACTCGGCCTGCTTAGGTGCTGGGCTAACGGCCGGGCACCCATTCCCGGCTCCTCGTGTGTGGTATCTGCACATGTGGATACGTGTGTCCCACATGTACGGCTTGAGCTCCTTCTAGCAGGCCCTGTACACTCAGCACGGCTTCTCGTGATTGAATTCTGCTTGGTTTTCGTGACTTTCGTGAAAGCAGAATGCTGATACTATTTTTGATGCCAGCCCGTGTTTGCTTACGCTTTAGTACCTGTGTCCTCTAAATTTCATGGAATCCTGTATGCAAATGGGTTCCTGTATGCAAATGCAAATGTTAATGCTGCCACAGCGCTGCCAGGGTGGATCAGGTGAACCGTCACACGGTTTCTGAGAAGACGCCAAGAGCAGCAGTGTTAGAAGTTGAGCTGCATCTTGGGGACCACTGGCAATAAGGGACGGAGAACGCACCTTTCCTTGGCCCTCTTAGGAGAAGGCTGTGGTTCTTTGAAGACTGACGTCGCCGGTGGCAGAAGGAGCTTCAGTAGCTAAGTTCTCTAGAGCTAGCGGCTGTGTTTTACTTCTGTATCCTCAGCACCTAAAGCAGTGTCGCCCAGCGTCAGTGTTGACTATGAGCTGGCAAATGTCATTCGAGCCTGTTTTCTTCTTCCTGATTAGAATCTGTGTCTGAGATGGAGAGAGACAGGGAGGGCGCCCCCATCTCCTGGCTCACGCCCCGAATGCCTGCAGTAGCCAAAGCCGGGAGCTGGGGACTCACTGCAGGGCTCCCACGTGGGCGGCAAGGACCCAGTTACTTGAGCCATCATTGCTGATGCTGAGAACCCATGTTAGCAGGGAGCTGGAGTCAGGAGCGAGAGCCAGCAGTGAAAGCAGGCACTCCCGTGCAGGGTGCAGGCACCCTGATGATGTCTTACCCACTAGACCAAACACCCGCCCCCTTGCAGGTTTTTTTTGTGTGTTTTTTTTTTTTTTTTGGACAGGCAGAGTGGACAGTGAGAGAGAGAGAAAGGTCTTCCTTTTGCTGTTGGTTCACCCTCCACTGGCCGCCGTGGCCGGCGCACCGCGCTGATCTGATGGCAGGAGCCAGGTGCTTTTCCTGGTCTCCCTTGCAGGTGCAGGGCCCAAGGACTTGGGCCATCCTCCACTGCACTCCCTGGCCACAGCAGAGGGCTGGCCTGGAAGAGGGGCAACCGGGACAGAATCCGGCGCCCCGACCGGGACTAGAACCCGGTGTGCCGGCACCGCAAGGCGGAGGATTAGCCTAGTGAGCCTGGCGCCGGCCCCCCTTGCAGTTTTGAGCACGAGGACTGTAACTGTTTCTCTAAAAACAGGCTGAACCACAGTGTCATTGACTTAAAGGGAAACATGCTCTTTTTGTGGAGATTTGTATTTTGATGATAGCTTTTAAGAATATATGAAATAATTTTGCTCTTCTGTGATGCTTTATAAAAGCCTTTAGGAAACCAAAGCCCACTTAGAAAGGGTGCGCATTTTCCTCATTTATTTCTGCGGTGAACTGCTTTCATAGTTAATATTTCTTGTACGTGATGCTTTTCTGTTTTACCACGGTCTTGAAAGTGCCTTATCCAGTGAATGGCGTTGTGCTGTTACTTTTTGAAGGGCTGTGAATGATTTCTGTAGTATTTCTGGACGGTTACTTTGTTGCCAGTGCGTCAAATGTGAATGCTGTCATTGTTTCCATATTTGACCTTAGTGACGATGTTCTGTTTACCCTGTATCTTGTATTGCTTTTTGTTGTTTTGTGACATGTTTAATCAGTCAGCTACTTTTCTTCTTTAGTAGAACTCGCAGACATCTCTGACAGGACATCGTAATTTTGTAAATGAGGAATTTGTACAGAACTATATTCCAGGGCCTCACAGTGGGCCACTGATCGGGGACGCCAGGATGGACAGAGATAGTTCTGTTTAGCACATAAGGTCACAGTTCTTGATTAGTGTTTTTAGTTAAAGATCACACATACGATGTGATATCTATACCAAAGAGATGCTTATTTGAGTATTAGAAAAATATTTTCTTAAAAGTCTTCAAAATGGCAATTTTTAAAATGTACAAAAATAAATTTCATTTCTGCTTCTTTGAGTTTATTCTTTTATAACTTTCTTTTGTTTGAGAGGCAGAGAGAGACAAACATAGAGGGAGAGAACCCCCATCCACTGGCTCACTCTGGGTGCTCACAGTAGTGCAGACTAGGCTGACCAAAGTCAGGACCCGGGAGCTCCATCCAGGCTCCCACGTCGGTGGCAGAGCCCATGCGTCGCGGTTTCCCAGGGTTTGCGTTCGCCGGAACCTGGAGTCAGGAGGCAGAGCTGGGTGTCTTTTTAAAGTGTACTTTGATTTTATTTAGAAGGCAAAGAGACAGATGCAGAGAGATCTTCCATCTGCTGGTTCACTCCCCAAATGCCCACAACAGCCAGGGCTGGGCCAGGCCAGAGCCAGGAGCCAGGGCCTCCTGTTGGGTGACAGGGACCCAGTGTTGGAGCCATCATTGCTGGGCGTCGTAACCTCTAGACTACATACTTGCTCTCCTTCAAAAGTTTTGCTGACGTGTTTCAAATACAGAGGAAAGGTGAATGATTTAAAGAATACCATGTATTCCTACCACACAGATTTAATGCATCTTAGCCTTTGGCTCTACATCCTTCACATCTGTCTATATGTACGTGTTCCATACATTTGAGCCTTCTTTGTTCTGTGTGTGTGCTTCCTCTTTTCCCCCTCACGTGTGGCTTTCCCCCTGAGTTAGAGGGGAACACGTTACTCGTTCCTGGTTCTCGTGAGTCGCGGTCAGCTCGAGGCAAGCCTGGCCGTGGTAGTGAGCTTTCTGTGGCCAGTTTTACTCCTCCGCATAAATACTGACAATCCCTCGTGTCTGGGGCCGGGCAGGCCCCTGGCTCAGCTCTCCTTACATTTTGTGTTGCTATGGATACTCTGTGGAGAAGCTTATTTTATTTTAAAAGTAGCTTTAAAAATAACTATTCCTTTCTATTTTACTTTTTGCTCTGTTTCATGGGAGAGGCTGGGAAGAACTCAAAGTGTAGACATTTTCATAAAGACTTAAGAGGTTTATTTATTTTTTAAAAAATATTTTATTTATTTCTTTGAGAGGTAGAGTTACAGAGAGAGAGAGACAGGTCTTCCATCTCTGGTTCACTCTCCAGTGCCCGCAGTAGGTGTGGCTGAGCAGATCGGAAACCAGGAGCAGGAGCTCCTTCCGGGTCTCCCACGTGGGTGCAGGGGCCCAAGCACTTGCGCCATCTTCCACTGCTTTCCCAGGTCATAGGAGAGTAGAATCGGAAGTGGAGCAGCCAGGACTCAAACCGGTGCCCATATGGGATGCCAGCACTGCAGGCAGAGGCTTAGCCCACTGTGCCACAGCACCGGCCCCAAGAGTTTCATTTTTTAAAAACTTAGTGAGTGTAGCTCATTATCACTTCTACACAAACCTCAGAGAACTTAATACTCAGATCAATCACTTTTGGAAGCCTCATGCCACTAAAGTCAGTAAGACGAAACTTTTAACTTTGCAAATAATATCATTTTCAAAAATTATGAGCATGAGCTAGGTGTCACTGTGAGGAGCTTCATAAACATTTCATGGAACCTCATCAACCCTTCGAGGACACGGCGTTCCTATTTACAGAACAGGAAACACAGACTGAGATAAAATAATTTGGCTGTGAGTCTATGACGCCAGAGTGGATTTGCTGGTCGATACACACCTTGCCACTTAGCTCTTGGTTATTAATATCCAGGTTATCATTTTACTTGCTTAAGTGGCTAATTTAATGTGCAGTCTGACTGGACTGCAGGGTGGTCGGGCATTGTTCTGGGTTTGTCGGTGAGGATGTCTTTGCATGGGATTAGCATTTCAGTCCACAGGCTGAGTAAGGCAGATTAACCTCCACAATGTGGATAAGCCTCAGCTACCCCACTGTAGGCCTGAACAGAACAAAAACAGCTGACGCTCTCCCTAGCAAGGGAGCGTTCTACTGGGCAGCGTTTGAACTGGGACCCTGGTTCCTCCGGGTCCTGCGGCAGCCTGCTAGCATTCAGAGTGGAACCGGGACACCAGCTCTGCGGCTTTCAGGTTCGCCTGCCTCCATCAGGACGTGAGCCAAGTCTACTGGCCCTCCCATCTCCATCCTGTGAGTGTGCGAGTGTTTCTATGGCAAACACAGAATAACACACCATCCCAAAATAGAATATTTCTATGAGTAGCTCTTTAACAGTCCATTTTCCCCCCTGGGGCTTTCTTTTTCCTGTTGACCAAGGTAAAAGCCTAGTTGCGAACAGAAAAATTACACTCATGTGGGCTTAATAGTCCTGCAGTCTGAGAAGACAAATGCAAGCGGCACTGAGAATATGTTCCGGGGTGTTGTAAGATGGTGGATGTATTTAAACTCAACATCACAGGGATGCTGGTTATATCATTTGCTTGTTAGAAATTGTGACAGAAGGGGCCAGCATCCCAAATGGGGGCCGGTTTGAGTCCCGGCTGCTCCATTGCTGATGGCCTGGGAAGGCAGCCGAGGATGGCCCAAGTTCTTACACCCCTACACCCACATAGGAGATTGGAAGAAGCTCCTGGCTGCGTGACTGAACCCGCAGATGGAAGATTCTCTCTCTATCACTGTCTTTCAGATAAATCAATAAACCTTTAAAAATTGTGACTAAAATAAACAAATCTTTAAAAGAATTGTGACTGATGCTAACTAGAATCAAGCGTTCTTGTAAGAAAGGGATTGGACATTGTCTCAGTCTCTAGGTAATTTCGGGAACTGGGAGGGGGGAGTTTCACAAATGGCTAACGAAAGCTGTGGACTGCAGTTTGCCTCATCGTGTCCAAGGTGGGTTTGCAGCCAGGTGTGTACAGCGACAGCCTAATTCAAAGTTTCAGCCACAGACATGTCTGAAATCCACTTTAACAACGGCTTCCCAACTCCATCTGAAGTGCCCCAAACCAATGCCAACCCATTTTTATTTTCTCCCCTGACAGCTCTTAGTCAAATTAAAACTGGAGGCACAGAGACTTGTCAGGAGGTTATTGCAAATATCCCAATGAATCGTGAAGTTGACTCAAACTAAGGTATTGGGAATTGGGGTGAAGGGAAGTGGATATCTACAAGAGTCAATCACAAATCACCGAGTGATTTGATGTGGTGGATGAAGGAAGAATCAAGGATGGCTTCCAGATTTCTAGCTTGGTCCAGTGGTGTCAACCATCAAGGCAGGACCCAGAGAAGGGGAATCAGGTGCCCTATTCCAGGTCTGTATGTAATAACGACATTAAGGGGCCGGCACTGTGGCGTAGCGGGTTAACACTCTGGCCTGAAGTGCCGGCATCCCATCTGGGCGCCGGATCTAGTCCTGGCTGCTCCACTTCTGATCCAGCTCTTTGCTAGGGCCTGGGAAAGCAGTAGAAGGTGGCCCAAGTCCTTGGGCCCCTGCACCCACGTGGGAGACCTGGAAGAAGCTCCTGGCTCCTGGCTTCGGATCAGTACAGCTCCGGCCGTTGCAACCAACTGGAGAGTGAACCTGTGGATGGAAGACCTCTCTCTCTCTCTCTCTGCCTCTCCTTTTCTCTCTGTAACTCTGACTTTCAAATAAATAAATAAATCTTTTTTTTTTTTTTTAAATCATGACGTTAAGGAGCTAGGGAGGGGTGGTATTTGGTGGAGAAGGATGCCATTTGGGATGCTTACACTCTTTACCAGAGTGCCTGGGTTCTGAGTACCTGGCTCCAGCTTTCTGCTGATGGGCACGTGGGGATGCAGCAGGTGATGGCTGGAGTGACTGTGTCCCTGCCACCACTGGGAGACCTGGAGTGAGCTTCCAGTCCTGGCTTCTCCCGGCCAGCCCCTGCCATTGTGGGCATCTGAAGAGCGAAACAATGAATGGGAGATCTCTGTCTCTCTGTATCTCAAAAACAAATAATAAAAAAAAAGAGCCAGTGAAACACTCAAGTAGAAATGTCTACTGAGTTGTGCACACAAACGACCAGTTCATGAGGGAGAACTGGCTAAAAGCAGAGATACGGAATCATGGGTATGTGTGTAACTGATCCACGGAAGCAGATGAGACTGCCACAGTCTGTAGACAGGAGGAGCGAGCGCTTCAGCAACGAGAGTGAATGGGACTCCAGTGAACGGTTGTCAAAGACAGGAAAAACCTAGTAGGAGTGACCTAGCTTCAAGAGTAAGTTAGCTACCAGTAGTTACCATTCTGTTGCTCCCATGTGCCTTTTCTTTGCCAGGGAGAGCACTTTACACTGCCTAGAGTGTGGTGAATTTGGTTTATGCCTACTTTCTGCTACCAACTGGACTTACCACACGTTGGCACGGTAACGGCCTCAGTACCTTGGCAGACACTTGAGACTGTTCTCTGTGTACAAGGAAATTCTGTCCTGCAAAACCCAGTGTCCAACCTGTGTGACCATCATGGGGCTGAACGTGAAAAATAACCATGCATGAGATGAACTGTTAAAAAGCCTGAATTTTGCACAGAAGCGTCTGCAGCAGTTTTCTTTGGAATCACCCAAACTTCCTTTTCCTTATTCCTCTGCAAAGAAACTAGCTGTCAAAGCACACAGCCTTGTTGCCTCAGACATTCTTTAAAGCGGCAGAGCAGATTAGCAGATAATTTATTGATCAGAGAAACTGGTAGTTCTACACCAGGGTTATTGAAAAGGAAAAGGAAAGCAAATTTAGTTCTCAAAAAGAGCCAAGCTGGGGCCAGTGCTGTGGCATAGCAGGTAAAGCCACCGCCCGTGGTGTTGGCATCCCACATGGGCAACAGTTCAAGTCCTGGCTCGAACTTCTGCTCCACTTCTGGTCCAGCTCTCTACTATGGCCTGGAAAAGCAGTGGAGGATGGCTCAAGTCCTTGGGCCTCTGCAGCCACATGGGAGACCTGGAAGAAGCTCCTGACTTGGATCAGCTGAGCTCCAGTCATTGCAGCCAACTGGGGAGTGACGAGTGGATCAAAGACCTCTCTCTCTGCCTCTACCTCTCTGTAACTCTGCCTTTCAGATAAATAGATTAATATTAAAAAAAAAGAGGTAAGCAATGACTCTGAACAGGCCTTGTCTCGACTGTTGAGGAACAGTTACTTATTATTTTTTTTTTTTTGTGCAAATTGCTGAACTCTACTTAGTATAGAGTTGGTCTTCTGTGTATAAAGTTAATCAAAAATGGATCTTGGTGGAGAATGGGACTGGGAATGGGAGAGGGAGGAGGAGGAGGAGGAGGAGGAGGGGTGGGAGTGTGGGCAGGAGGGCGGGTATAGTAGGAGGAATCACTATATTCTTAAAGTTGTACCTACGAAATGCATGAAGTTTATATTCCTTAAATAAAAGGTGGCTTTAGGGAAAAAAAGAGGCAGCACCACTGCAGAGCCCAGATGGACATGTTGCCTGGAAAAGATGACTCAGGCTTCTCCCCATGTGGGCAATGAATATAGCAGTTTTTTTTTTTTTTAATCCAGGTTCTAGCCTCCTGCAGAGAGAGAAATACTAAGCTAAGACTGGTTTCATGTGCACACAGGAATAGTTTATTTTGCAGTGTTGGAATACTATGGGTTGATTCTGTATCTTAGCTATTGTGAATTTTTTTTAAAAAAAGATTTATTTATTTTATTTGAAAGACCGAGTTACAAAGAAGCAGAGGCACAGGCAGAGAGAGAGAGAGATTGAGAAAGAAATGTTGTCCATTCACTGGTTCACCCCCTAAATGGCCACAGTGGCTGGAGCCGGGCTGATCTAAAGCCAAGAGCCAGGAGCTTCTTCCGTTTCCCAAGTGGGTGCAGGGGCCCAAAGACTTGGGCCATCTTCTACTGCATTCCCAGGCAACAGCAGAGAGCTGGATCGAAAGTGGAGCAGCCAAGACTTGAACCAGCCAATGTGTAGCCGGCACTGCAGGCGGCGGCTTTACCTGCTATGCTACATCGCTGGCCCCAGCTATTGCTAATTGAACTACAATGAACATGGGGATACAGATAACTCTTTCATATGCGGATTTCATTTCATTTGGGTAAATTCTCAGGCCGGGTCATATGGTAATTCTATATTCAGATCTCTGAGGTATCTCCATCTTCCACAATGGCTGTACTAGTTTACATTCCCACCAACAGTGGATTAGGGAACCTTTTCCCCCAGAGACTTGCCAGCATTTATTGTTTTTTGATTTTTGTTACCTAGAAGTCTTTTATTTAAGGTATACAAACTTCATGTATTTCATAAATACAAATTTAGGAACATAGTGAGGATGATAGACACCCTAACTAGGGTGAGGTGATACCTTTTCTTGTGTGTGTGTGTTCATTTGTCTAACAGCTAGTGATCCTGAGCATTTTTCCAAGTGTCTCTTGGCCATTTGAATTTCCTCTCTTGAAACATGCCTGTTCAAGTCCTTGCCCATTTGTTAACTGGATTGCTTGTTTTGCTGCTGTTGTTCTTGAAGTCTTTCTAGATCCTGGATGTTAATCCTTTATCAGTCGCACGGTTTGCAAACATTTCCTCCGTTCTGTTGGTTGCCTCCTCACTCTGTTGAGTATTTCCCTTGCAGTGCAGCAGCTTTTCAGCTGGATGTAGTCCCATTTGCCAGTTTTGGCTTTGATGGCTTGTGCTTCTGGAGCCTTTTCTGGGAAGTCTTTGCTTACACCAATGTCTTGCAGGGTTTCCCTAATATTTTCCTCTAGTGATTTGATGGCATCAGGCTGTAGAGTTTTGTATAAGGTGTATTGTAGGGGTTGTTTCAGACTTCTGCCTGTGTAGATTGAATTTTCCCAGCACCATTTGTTGAAGAGACTGTCCTTGCTCCAGGGATTGATTTCCGTTCATTTGTCAAAAATTCATTGGTTGTAGATGCGTGGATTAATGCTGGGGTTTCTATTCTGTTGCACTGATCTGCATGTCTGTTTTTGTGCCAGTATCAGGCTGTTTTGATTTTAACTGCCCTGTAGTATGTCTTGAAGTCTGGTATTGTGATGCCTCCTGCTTTGTTTTTGTGGTTTAATATTACTATAGCTATTAGGGGTTCTTGTATTTCCATATGAATTTTTTAGATGTATTTATTTATATGAGAGAGAGAAGGAGAGGCAGAGAGAGAGGTCTTCCATCCACTGTTTAACTCCCCAATTGGCTGCAACAGCTAGAGCTGTGCAGATCCAAAGGCAGGAGCCAAGAACTTCCTCTGGGTCTCCCACATGGGTGCAGGGGCCCAAGGACTTGGGCCACCTTCTACTGCTTTCCCAGGCCCTAGCAAAGAGCTGGATCGGAAGTGGAGCAGCTGGGGCTTGAACTGGTGCCCATATGGGATGCTGGCACTGCAGGCAGCAGCTCTACCCTCTACACCACAGCACTGGCTCCTCCATATGCATTTTTTTTGACAGGCAGAGTGGACAGTGAGAGAGAGAGACAGAGAGAAAGGTCTTCCTTTGCCGTTGGTTCACCCTCCAATGGCCACCGCAGCTGGCGCGCTGCAGCCGGCGCACCGTGCTGATCGGATGGCAGGAGCCAGGTACTTATCCTGGTCTCCCATGGGGTGCAGGGCCCAAGCACTTGGGACATCCTCCACTGCACTCCCGGGCCGCAGCAGAGAGCTGGCCTGGAAGAGGGGCAACCGGGACAGAATCCGGCACCCGGACCGGGACTAGAACCCAGTGTGCCGGTGCCACAAGGCAGAGGATTAGCCTAGTGAGCCACGGCACCGGCTCCATATGCATTTTTACATCCTTTTTTCTGAATCTGAGAAGAAAGTCATTTTTTTAAAAAAAGATTTATTTATTTATTTGAGAGGTAGAGTTACAGACAGGGGGAGAGACAGAAGTCTTCCATCCACTTGTTCACTCCCCAGATGCTGCAATAACCGAAGCTGCACAGATCTGAAGCCAGGAGCCAGGAACCCTCTCTGGGTCTCCCACATGAGTACAGGGGCCGAAGGACCCAGGCAATCCTACACTGCTTTCCCAGGCCACAGCAGAGAGCTGGGATTCGAACTAGTGCCCACATGGGATGCTGGCAAGGCAGGCCACAGCTTTACCTGTTAAGCCACAGTGCCGGCCCCATCATTGGTATTTTAATTGGGATCACATCAAATCCTTAAATTGCTTTTTGGTACTGTGGACATATTTTTGATATTAATTCTTCCGATACATAAACATGGATGATTTCTCATTTTTTTGTGTGTGTTTTCTATTTCTTAATGTTTTGTAATTTTCATTGTAGAGATCTTTCAGGTCCTTGGTAAAATTTATCCCCAGGTATTTAAGGTTTTTTTTTTAAAGATTTATTTATTTATTTGAATGTCAGAGTTACACTGAGAGGGGAGAGGTAGAGTAAGCGAGTGAGCAAGTGAGCGAGAAAGGGGTCTTCCATCTGATGGTTCACTCCCCAATTGGCTGCAACAGATGGAACCTCACTGATCCGAAGCCAGGAGCCAGGAGCTTCCTCCAGGTCTCCCACATGGGTGCAGGGGCCCAAGGACTTGGGGCATCCTCTACTGCTCTCCCAGGCCATAGCAGAGAGCTGGATGGGAAGTGGAGCAGCTGGGTCTCAAACCAGCGCCCATATGGGATGCCGGTGCTTCAGGCCAGGGCGTTAACCTGCTGGGCCACAGTGCCGGCCCCAGAATTTTTTTTTGTTGTTACTATTGTGAATGAGATTGATCTTAGTTCCTTCTCAGCCGTGGCACTGTGTATAGAGGCTACTGATTTACCAAACTCTTCTGTGAGTTCCAGTAGTCTCTCAGTGGAGTCTTTGGTTCCCCTTTGTGTAGAATCATGTGATCTGCAAACAGGGATAATTTGCCTTTCTCCTTTCCAATTTGATTTCTTTTTCTTTCCTAATGGCTCTGGCTAAAACCTCCAGGACTATACTGAATAGCAGTTGAAAAGGTAGGCATCCTTGTCTGTTTCTAGATTTTAGTGGAAATTATTCCAACTTTTCCCCATTCAGTATGATGCTGGCTGTAGGTTTGTCATATATTGCCTTTTGTTGAGGAATGCTCCTTCTATATACCCAGTTTGCATAAGCTTTGCATCATGAAAGGATGTTGTATTTGATCAACTGCTGTCTCTGCATCTATTGAGATAACTATATCATCTTTATTCTTCAATTTGTTAGCATGATGTATCACATTTATTGATTTGCAAATATTGAAACATCACTGCATACTACGGATAAATCCCACTTGATCCTGGTGAATGATCTTCCTGTGTTGTTGGGTCTCATTAGCCAGTATTTTGTTGAGGATTTTTGCACCTATGTTCATCAGGGGTATTGGTCTATAGTTCTCTTTATTTTTTGTATCTTTTTTGGTTTAGACATTAAGGTGAAGCTGGTATCAGAGAAGGAGTTTGGGAGGATTCTCTCCTTTTAAATTTTTCTGAACAGTTAAAGAAGAATTGAAATGAGTTCTTTCAATGTCTGGTAGAATATTGCAGTGAAGGCATCCAGTCCTGGGCATTTCTTTGTTGGGAGAGTCCTTATTACTGATTTAATCTTCATCCTGGTTATTGGTCTGTTTAGCTTTTCTTTTTTTAATATTAAGATTTATTTATTTATTTGAAAGTCAGAGTAACATAGAGCAAGAAGGAGAGGAAAGAGATAGAGAGAGACATCTTCCACCCGCTGGTTTACTTCCCAATTGGCCACAATGGCCGGAGCTGCGCCAATCTGAAGCCAGGAGCCAGGGGCTTGCTCTGGGTCTCCCACGTGGGTGCTGGTACCCAAGGACTTGGGCCATCTTCTACTGCTTTCCCAGGCCACAGCAGAGAGCTGGATCGGAAGTGGAGCATCTGGGACTTGAACTGGCCATATAGGATGCCGACACTACAGATGGCGGCTTTACCTGCTGCACCAAAGTGCTGGCCCTATTTAGTTTTTCTACACCTTTCTGACTCAATTATGTGTGTCTAGGAATCTGTCCATTTCTTCTAGGTTTCCCAGTTTGTTGGTTTACAGCTATTTGTAGTAATTCCTGATGACTTTTTTATTTCTGTTGTATCTGCTGTTATTACTCCTTTTTCATCTCTGATTTTATTCATTAGTGTGTTCTCTTTTTTTGGTTCGGCCAATGGTTTATCAATTTATTTTTTCAAAGAACTAGATTTCTTTGAATTTATTGCTTGCCTCTGGTCCGCTTTCACCTGACTCCCAGCGTCTGTGTGGTGACCCCACGCCTCCTGCCCCCACTGAGCTCCTCCTATCAGAACAAATCCACAGCAACAGAGACGCATGGTTACCTCCTCTCTTCCAAGGTATTCAGTCTCCATGGTTGGCCCACAGTGGCTACAACCCCCACCCATGCAGGTGGGTGAACCACACAAAGGGTCTGTGCTGTCTTCAGTGTGAGCATGGAACCCTCCACAATGATCTACCCCAGTGACTGGGAGCTCTGAGCCTCTGAGGCCAGACAGAGTTATTGTCCAGAGACCCAGCTACACCCGACACTCTATAGCACAGTCACAGAGTCCCCACATTCATAGTGTGCAAGGCTCCCACAGTCACAGGGTGCAGCAGATCCACTCTCAGCCCCATATGCCTGCCCCGTCCACAGAGAAAGCAGAGTCATTCCCAGAGCAGATGTCTATGGGCACCCTGCCTTAGCAGATTGAGCCCAGGAGCCTGTGACTGGGTGGGTGGAGGGGAACACCTCAGAGTCCTAAGTGGGTGCACAGCACCCCACCAACCCTCCAGGCCAGACTAAAGTCAGTGGGGAAATGAGAAAGCCACCATAGCCTCTACTGGCATTACGATGGTGCTTTCTCCCTGCTGTCAGGCAGGTGCTTTGTCAGGGGATGGGAAAAAATAAACATGATTTTCTTTCATGGGGCCCTGCAGGGCTCCAGAATGGACTCACAGTCAGTGTGGTGCAATGGTGTCCCTCATGTAATGTCACTAGTGACAGGGCTGCCACAGTTTGCTCTCAGAAGCTGGCATCTCCTCCGGCCCTTGGCTGCAGGAGTTTTGAGTGGTGTCCCTGCTCGCTGCTGCGTGTTCATACTGTCGGCGCTGCCCCACGGTGTCTCTCTGCTTCTGTAGAATTTCCACTGCAAACTTCTCTCGCACTCTCCTCTGGAAATGCACTTCCTTTGATTTTCTTCTGTTATCTTTCCCTGGTCAAAATCGGCATGTCTTTTTCCTATTCAGCCATCTTGGAATCCTTTCTCCTTTTTTTTTTTTATAATGTAGGGGGTGGTACCTCATTGGATATGCAGATGGGATGAGGTGTGAGCATACGCCTTGGTCCAGGATGCTACAGTGCATCCTGAAGAGCTGGGCATATCAAACTGACAGTTAGAGAGACAGCAACATTCTGCAGGAAGAAATGATTCCCAGCTCACTTAAACTATAACTGCCTAGTTCTTATGTCAGTGGCACCAAGGCACCCCTACATCCACTTTGAAACAAGTTGGCAAAGTGGACTGTCCTGTTTATGGGATTAACATTACAGAAAATCACACAAACAAGCAGTTTGTCAGGTGAAGAGAAGAACCAAGCCTCAGAAGTTCTTTTCACAAAAGGAAGCTGCTACCTAAAACTTTAATCAGCTTGCTCCGATTATGATATTTTTTAAAAAGCTAAAACAATATAAAGTATCTATTCAAGGAAATAACAGTTTGTTAAAAGGTATCCAGAATTTGTACACAGGGGCTGGTATGGTAGCCCAGCAGGTTAAGCTGCCACTTGCAATTTCCCTAATGATGAGTGATGTTGAGCTTTTCAGGGGCTTATTGGCCATTTGTATATCTTCTTTGGAGAAATGTTTATTCAAGTCTGTTACCTATTTTTGAGTTTGTTGTTGAGTTAGAAGTTCTTTATGAAATCTAGATATTATGCCCTTTTCATAAATATCACTGTAAATATTCCACTTTGGTAGGTTGTCTTTTTGCTTTGTTAGTATTATCTTTTATGCACAAAGATTTTAATTTAGATGAAATCTAATTTGTGTGTATATATATATATACACACACATCATCTAGATACGACTAGATGGTCTAGAAATCTACTGCCAAATTCAGAGTCTTGAGGAGGATTCATCCTGTGTTTTCTTCTAAAACTTTTATGGTTCCAGCTCTTATATTTAGTGTGTTGATTGATTTTGAGTTAATTTTAATATTGGGTATGAAACAGGGCTCCAGTTTTACTCCTTTGCATGTGGATTTCCAGTTGTTGGCAGTGTATTTTATTGAGAAGACTGTTCTTGGGCAGATTCTTGGCCTACTGGCTGAGCTATCATCCCACACCGGAGAGCCTAATTCTGCTCCTTATCCCAGCGTCCGACTAATGTGCGACCTGGGAGGCAGCAGCTGATGACTCAGGTAGTCAGGTCACTGCACTGATGATACGTGAGGCCTGTATAGAGTTCCCAGCTTCTGGCTTTGGCTGGGCCCAAATCTAGCTATTGCAGGCACCTGGAGAGTAAATCAGTAAATGGGAATTCTTTCTGTCTCCATCTTTCTACCTCTCAAGTAACTAAAGTAAAAAACAAAATGCTCTCCCTTCTTCACATGACTGTCTTGGCACCCTGGTTAGAATCAATCGACTGAAAATGTGAGGGCTTATTTCTGGACTCTCGGTCCTGTTCCTCTGATCCAAATCTTTATCCACATTCTGTCCTGATTCTCTTCTTTGCAAGACTCCTGTTCTCCTATTCCAGTCTCATAAGATGATGATGACTTAAAGCAAAAAGAAAATTGTGCAGGCAATGAAAGAGAAGTGCTATTTTTGAGTTTCTAACAAAGCATTTTTTACAGTCATAAAGTTGTTTTATTGGCTGTCAAGTGTATGGAGACTTGAAGAAAAAAAGGATGCATCAGTCAGCTTCTTGATAATACAATAAAATACTTGACACAAGCTTCTTATGAAAGAGAGGTTTATTTAGCTCACAGCTTTGGAGGTTCAAGTCCAAGATCGGGAGGCCCCATTGGCTTGGCCTCTGATGGTGCTCCTGCTGGCACAGCCCCCGTGTGGTAAGAGCATCACACGCTAAGAGTCAGTGAGCACACTTTTTGTCTTCTCAATGTGGGCTCTTATAAAAGCCACCAAGATTTGGTCACGGGGCTCCATCAATCCAATTCAGTGACCACCCGCAGTGGTCCTACCTCCAAACATCACGCTTGGATTATGCGCCCATCTTCTTGGTGCCAGTAACATAAGATTTTGGGGACCCATCTTCAACATACACAGGACTATGGGGAACACTCAGGACACAAACCACAGCAGTGGATTCTTAAAACAGAATGTCTGTATTTCGCAAACAATCAGAAATTTTCTCTGGTGTAGTTACACTGAGTATCCAAACTGTAAACATTTATTTAAAAATGTTCATAATTTTTATGTTTGCTGTTATGTACGACAGACAAAGCTCTACTTTAAATGAGGAGCTGCAGGTGGACTTGGTGTAGAGTTCCTCACAATTTACAGAATACGAGGTTCCGTACCGTCTGCTTCCAGGAATTCGCCACAGTGTCGTGCACGTGGTGAGACTCAGTAAACGCATGTTAGAAGAAGCCGCGAATCCCTCTGAAGTAGATTTCTCTTAATTCGCGATGCAAAATATGTGCTACTATATACACATTATCAGTGTAATTACTTCCTTTTACACGAGCATTGGACGATTTTGTCTTCATGGCCTTGTATGCTAATTTGTCTTAGCCATTAGTAGAGGTTATTAATTTTGTGATATTTACTCCTATTTCCTCCAGAAGAACCAGACAGCATTGTCTGTGAAGCAAGGGGCTGCAGAGTGGTCATGTGAAGGAGTTGAGTCTAGGTGGCTGAGAAATGAGTGTTATCTCACACCTGTCTGGGAAAACAGGTGGCTTTATGAGCTCAGGCGGCATCTCCTGCAGTGGCCACATCTCCACCCAGATGAACGACGGAGCACATGTTTTCTGGCTTCCTTTGCTGTCAATAGACCTTCTTTGCCTGTAGTCAAACCAAAACTGACGGATCATTTCTTTGAAAGGTCTCGTAGTCAACGTATAGAGAATTGGGTTCAAAGCACTGTTGATGGGCAGAATAAAAATCACTACCCAAGAAGTTATGGTACCTGGAACAGAAAAAAGGAGACCATTTTAGAGTCTGGCGTGGCCTTGGCTGTTGTGGGCATTTAGGGATGGAAGAGCAGATGTGAACTGTCTATCTATCTGTTTCTCTCAGTCTTTCTGCTTCTCAAGTAAATAAAATAAAAATATAAGGCAATAGAAATGTTACTTGCCTGATTTAATCAGTGTATGAAATATATACAAATATTATGCTGTACCTCATAAGACATGTAAGTAATACATATTAATAGGCATTTTAAAAATAAAATAAAACCAAATAATTTAAAATGAGATCATAAGATTACAATGGACACAGAAGTCTGGCTCAGTGGTTAAGTTGCTGCTTGGGATGCCTGCATCCCATAATGGAGTCCCTGGGTTTGAGTGCCAGCAGGTTATGGCTCCAGTAGTTGTTCCCTGCCTCCCATGCAGGAAAACTGGATGGAGTTCCGGGCTTCTGCCTTTTTAGCCTGGCTCAACCATGGCTGTTGCAGGCATCTGGAAAGTGAACCAGAGAAGCTTGCTCTCTCTGTTCTTTCAAATACATTTCTAAAAAACAGTATGATGGATGATGACTCAAAAATGAAAGAATTAGAATCAACATAGGGGGAATAAGGGCGTTTAAGATTTGCAAATATGAAATGTTTAGATTGGTATTATAACATTACAGATGCTAGTCTTTCTTTTTGTTGTGTTTATAAAATTTAAGGTACCATTACCATCATCCATGGGATAAAATAAAATCAAAATTATATATATTTATAAATTTTAAAATTGTGAGTATGTATTGTATTTTATATACAACTAACAGGATACTCACATTTTAAATGTGGTTATATATATATATATATCACAAAATGTACCATTTTAAATATGTATGGTTCAGAGACATTGAATCCCTACACATTGTTGGGCCACATCTACCTCTATCTACCTCCAGAACCTCCCCCCATCCCATACTGAAACTATACTCATTAAACACGGCCTCCCCTTCTCCCCACACCAGTCCCTAGAAATCACCACTCTGTATTTACTCTGTGCATTTAACTACTCCTGAACTTCATGTAAGTGGAATCATAAAATATTTACCACTTGCATCTGTCTTACTTCACTTAATACGACATCTTCAGGGTTCATTCATATTGCAGAATGTGTCAGAATTTCCTCCCTCGAGGCTGAGTGACAACCCATTCTCTGCCTATAGCAGACATTTTGTTTATCCTTTTACCCATCTCTGGACACATTCATTGCTTCATATTTTGGCTACTGTGAATGATGCTACTATGAACATAGATGTACAAATATTGGTGTCCTTACTTTCAATGCCTTTGGGAATGACTGAGAATCGGAGCTACTGGGTTGTGTGTTAATTTTATGGTTAATTTTTGTAGCAGTGTCATATTGTTTTCAACAGCCAGCACCATTTTATATATATATATATATATATATATATATATATATAGACAGGCAGAGTTAGACAGTGAGTGACAGAAACAGAAAGGTCTTCCTTTTCTGTTGGATCACCCCCCAAATGGCCACTATGGCTGGCGCACCGCGCTGATCCGATGGCAGGAGCCAGGAGCCAGGTGCTTCTCCTGGTCTCCCATGGGGTGCAGGGCCCAAGGACTTGGGCCATCCTCCACTGCACTCCCGGGCCACAGCAGAGAGCTGGCCTGGAGGAGCAGTGCACAAGGATTCCAGTTTCCCCACACCCTCAGCCACACTTGCTTTTGTGTGTGTGACTGTGTGTTTTAGAATAACAGCCACTCTAATGGATGTGATGCATGTCATTTTTAGTTACCAAGATTTTTTTCCTATTGTTTTTCACACTCAGGGGTAATATTCTCTAAAATGTATGTATTCGAAGAGGAAACATTTCTTACATTCTAAAAAATGAAGCAATTTTGGGATTAATACTTTGACCTATATTCTTTTCTAGTCATTTTAAGCATGCAATTAATATCAACACCCATGTTACACATTTTGATCATTGTTCCTTTGTTGCAATTGTGATATTAAGCATTTATGGAAAAACTGAATGGCTTATTTCCAGAAAATGCTTGTTGGGGAATAGAGCTAAAGTGTATCTGACCCCGACTTTGATTCTTACAACAACTAGTTAGGGTTAAGAATCCTACTCATCTTTCTTGGAAGAACACTGCACAGACATAAACATAAACTTACAATAAGATGTATTATTTCGGCCAGCGCCACGGGTCACTAGGCTAATCCTCCGCCTAGCGGCGCCGGCACACCGGGTTCTAGTCCCGGTCAGGGCACCGGATTCTGTCCTGGTTGCCCCTCTTCCAGGCCAGCTCTCCGCTGTGGCCTAGGAAGACAGTGGAGGATGGCCCAAGTGCTTGGGCCCTGCACCCCATGGGAGACCAGGAGAAGCACCTGGCTCCTGCCTTCGGGTCAGCGTGGGGCGCCGGCCGTAGTGCACTGGCCGCGGCAGCCATTGGAGGGTGAACCAACGGCAAAAGGAAGACCTTTCTCTCTGTCTCTCTCTCTCACTGTCCACTCTGCCTCAAAAAAAAAAAAAAAAAAAAAAAAAAGAGAGAGAGAGAGAAAAGATGTATTATTTCTCCAAAGAAAGCAAGCTGTACCTGGTATTTCTACCTGAAGCAGTGAAAGAAATTTCAGCACAAAAATGGGGATCCAGCACAATGCATCAGTAAACACGATAAAGAAGAAGCGCTTGGCCAGGGCCACCTCTCTTTTAACTTGAGTCCGTATTTCAGTTGCTGTGATGGCACTTTGATGGACACTGTAAAACATGCTTCCGTAGGAAAAGACTATGATGAGAAATGCCGCCAAGTTGACACCTGTTTAGAACCCAAGAAGCACTATTAATGGACACAAGTATTTTTTTAAAAACAAACAGATAAAACATATTCTTAAGGTGTTATTAAAGATATAACAACCATAATGTATTTTTTATTCTTCATAAAGAATTACGAAGGTGTGTAAAGGTCATTTTTTTTTTTTTTTTTGCAGATGAAGTACTGAATGATAGTGAGATGTTTCATTTAAAGATGGCACACTAAGATGAAATTAGAGCCATTTACTTACTATCTGGCCCTTCAAGCTTTCTAGTCTTAGTGACTTTTTTTCATAATTTAATTACTTTGTGCTGTACTTTGAGAATATTTTTACATGGCTAATTTAGAACAGTTGTATACATACTCTTAAACCAAAGATGTGTGGGTACGCACATGTGTTTGAAAAGGTCACAAGTAGCATTACGTTTTATTGTAAAGGGAAAGAAAAGAGTGAATTTATGTTTTGCTTGGTATTATTAAGGTGAATTCATGAGATACAAGTGTTTACTATCTTTCATAAAACATGTCAGTTTGGAATTCATATAATAAAAGGGTAATTTGGGAGAAAAACATTCCTACTGGGGATTCTGATGGAATTCGGCCCCAGCCTTGCTGCAGAACATTGGTTAGAAACTTTTGGTAAAAACTTATAGCCCATGGGCCGGCGCCGCGGGTCACTAGGCTAAGCCTCCGCCTTGCGGTGCCGGCACACCGGGTTCTAGTCCTGGTCGGGGCGCCAGATTCTGTCCCGGTTGCCCCTCTTCCAGGCCAGCTCTCTGCTGTGGCCCGGGAGTGCAGTGGAGGATGGCCCAAGTGCTTGGGCCCTGCACCGCTTGGGAGACCAGGAGAAGCACCTGGCTCCTGCCTTCAGATCAGCATGGTGCGCTGGCCGCGGCGGCCTTTGGAGGGTGAACCAATGGCAAGGGAAGACCTTTCTCTCTGTCTCTCTCTCTCACTGTCCACTCTGCCTGTCAATAATAATAATAATAATAATAATAAACAAACATAGCCCTTAGCAGGCACAGTGAGTTTCACGCCGTGAGTCGTCCCCGCAGCTGAATGAAGGGTTTGTACCCGAGGGCCTTACCCAGAAAGATTGTCACTGAGTAGATCTGGGCTCCGGTACTTTCTGCATCTTCTGAGTGGAGAGGAAAGCATACTCCGTTGGTGCCATAGAAGTTTCTGAAGAATTCCTTATTGCTTAGCGGGGTGAAAGCCACCAGAAACCCAGTCATCCAGATGAGAAGCAGAGCTGTGATTGTTCTGCATTTTTGAGGTCTTAAACATCGGAAAGGATACACAACGCAGATGTACTTTTCCAGAGTCAAGAATGTCAGAAGCAGAACTGATACTTCGGTGGACAGAATGGCCAAAGACCCCATGAGCTGACAATGAATACTCTCCATCCAAACCCGCGCGTGCTTGTTGTATTCCCCGCGGAACTTCAGGTCAAAGGCTCCAATCACAAACAAATAGATTCCCATCAAGCAGTCAGCACCTAGAAGGGTCAGAAAGTTCCATAAATATGCAGAAAAGATGGTTATAATGAAATGATCAGTAAGCAATGCTATTTTTAATATTAGAAAAAAAATAGCCAAGTTTCTTCTATCTTGGATAGAAGTAATTTGTATTCATCTAAGGATTCATTTATGGCTGAGGACCTATTTGTCAAGTCTTTTTAGTAGCCATTCTCTTAGCAGTTAATTAAGTAATCATTTCTTTGGTTTCCTTTAAAATGCAAATGTGGAAGCAGAGGTCTTGTCTGTTTTGTGCTCCATTCTGGACCAACCAAGCAAAATTGTGAAACAAATGAATACAATGTAGCTCTGTTGAGCATTCAGTCAGGAGCCTAGATGGGGCTAGTGTTACTCGGCTCAGCTCTTTCACTGAACATCTCCCAGCTCAACAAGCTGAAGAAACATCTGAAAACTTAGAGAAATCAACTTGGAAGCCGCCGTGACAGAGTGATGGCTATGAATTTTGAAGTCTGTAATTTAGAAGGTATGAATAATTATGAAATGCTCTGGACAGAGTGATGGCTATGAATTTTGAAGTCTGTAATTTAGAAGGTATGAATAATTATGAAATGCTCTGCTGTCCATACAGTTCTGGGGGACTTAAATTACTTACCAGAGCTGGTCTAAGCGACATTGTTCTTCCTGATTCTTTCTTCCCACTTTTACATCTTTCTCTGTTTCTTTTTAGGTTCTCCCACTCCAAAAATTAGCTCTTAATGTGCCACACTATTTGGCTTATTTTCTTTTTAAGCAAACATATCAGAAAGTGTTTGGGAGTTTTTGATTGTGCAAGCATTCCAAAGTTCCCAAGATCACATCACTGTATAAATCATAAAGCCAACTCTAATTCTTTAGGATTGAAATTGACCGTACTCAAGATTTTGTAGCTAACAATATAATGTGGTAAACAGTTTGAGTTCTATTTATCATGTGTAACTTGCAATAAAAAAAAAAAAAAAAACTAGGGTGGGGTGAGGGCTGTTCATGGGCCAATGCACACATAAAAAAGTAGAACACTGTGCAGACTGGTGCTTTACCTGTCTGAGGGAGAACACTCTAGGCCACGTGACAAAGACTATGACCAGCCTAAGAACTAGTTTCTCATTTATTTTTCTTTGTGGTCCTCATTTAACATCATACCTTGCAACCACATTCCAAAAACTATTAAAAAGTTATTACTACATGAAAAAGTTTTCTCATTTATATATTTCAAGTTATGAATACAAAGGATTCTAGTATCTCAGACATCAGAAAAATAATCAGCCACTGAATCAATATCTATGAACTGGATACCCAGATAAAAAAGTAACTATGTATCAGGATATAAAAATGTGATGACCATGGATGTTTGCAATTTTATTTGTAATAAAATATTTTAGAAGTGTCAACACAGTATGCCTCTATATGAGCTACTATATGAGAGAAAACTAATGAACGAGAGCTTCGTTCACCTGTTGAAGATAACTGCATTTTGTTGTTTTAGAAACTTATTATTATTTTTTTTTTTTGACAGGCAGAGTGGATAGTGAGAGAGAGACAGAGAGAAAGATCTTCCTTTGCCATTGGTTCACCCTCCAATGGCCGCCGCGGCCAACGCGCTGATCCGAAGGCAGGAGCCAGGTGCTTCTCCTGGTCTCCCATGGGGTGCAGGGCCCAAACACTTGGGCCATCCTCCACTGCACTCCCTGGCCACAGCAGAGAGCTGGCCTGGAAGAGGGGCAACCGGGACAGAATCCGGCGCCCCGACCGGGACTAGAACCCGGGGTGCCAGCACCACAAGGCTGAGGATTAGCCTAGTGAGCCACGGCGCTGGCTGAAACTTATTTTCTTTCTTATCACTAAAGTAATGCTATTTTCATTGAAGGAAATGTGAAAACGACATATAATGAAGACAATTTTAAAAACCCATAATCCTGCCCTTCACAGAACTTATTTTTTTACCAGCAACACTTCAGCATATTTCAAAACCGTGATTCCTCTTCAACCAGGAAATACTCACAGCAGAGAGAAATGATTGACAGGGCGTGCAGCTTGTTTTCAGACCTGATGTAAGGGCGCATGCAGATGACAAAAACGTTCCCAAAGCAGGTAACTGCGGAGACCACCCAGACAAACACTCTCTGGAGAATGCTTGCCAGGAGATTCTCCACCGACGAAATTCCGTCTGTGTTGGGTTTACAGCTTCGCACATGCGGCGCGTATCCACAGTACTGGAATTTCTTAAAATATCTGGTGAACAAGGAGCAGGTAAAGCACCATCTTATAGTTAGTTCAGTGGCATCACACAGCTGGTATTTATTTTCTACATTTCCTTGGTAGGAAGAAAAAGTCTTAAATATGAGGTTCAAAGGAACAGAACACAGTAGGGATCTGAAATTTTAAACTTTTAATTCTCATAATGTAATTTCATTTACATTAACAATGTAGAAGAGTGTTTGAGTGAGAACAGCAAATAGGCATAACAAATACACAAGTGTCAGACAGGTCTTAGGATGTACACAACTTGTCAGCATGTTACAAAGTGAGTGAGTTCTCCACAGAGACTTTTGTTGGGTTCCTGACGTCTTGTAACTACAAATGCTTTGTTCCAGTGTTGCTGTAACCCCCAGCGCTGCTTTTTAACCCTGGGGGAAAAGCGAAGTTCTTCCCTTCTATGTTCCCTTGGCTTCTCTGTTCTAGAAATTATTACAGTATCTGTAAACCCTTACTAACATGCCCATCTCTCATACTCTGACACAGAATTAAGGGCTCAATCAATATTTTTTCAGTGAGTTATTTCACTCATAGAGGTCTGACTTCTTGATAAGGGCATCGCCTGAATAATCAAAAATCACATGTGACTATCAACACCAACATCATTTGTTGATCATTTTCTAAATATCAGGAAAAATTTCCAAAGGAACTCCATGAGGTAAGTGTTCACGTCACCATAGGAAGAGATAAATCTTCAAGGGTAAATTATTTTCTGGGAAATTTTCTAGAAAATGTAGAAATTAGGATTTAAATTAGGTCCGTTTATCTCCAAAGCCATGACTTCTATCAAAAATTATACAAGATCTTTATAGTATCAAGACCTATGGCAACAAAAGATAGAAGACAAAACTTCACGAATGCAATTTGTTCTCTAAGATTTAAGTTCAATTGCTGATACTTCCACCCTGTTAATCCATTTTTTCCTGTGAACTACAAAGGGGAGGTGAGCAGAATCTGAGGAGGGAGTGTGATTGTTATTTCACTTTTTTTTTTTCTTAAGCCGAAGTTTTGCTTTTACCAGTAGAATTACAGCAGATCTTCTGTTTTCTAGCTTGTCAGCTTCCCTCTCTGGGAAGTGTCCTGAGTTCTCCTGAAGGAATTCTTCTGCACCTGTGAGGTCATGGTGGGACCCACAGCAGAGGCACTCCTCCAGCCCAGTGGGGCAAGCGCACTAGGCAGGACCAACTCTGCCTTTTCTCCTGGAGCTCTGGATCTCAGTGAATGACCCAAGGACAGGCTCTGGGAGAAGGCTGCTGTTTAGCTCCTGCTGCCTTGTTTATGTCCAGCTCAAGTCTGTTCCTTTCATTGTTTCTTAGATTTTGTGAGGGGCACCATTTTCTGACAACAAATTCAACTTGGTCTTGTCAGACTGTTGTATGTTGTGTACAACCACTTTAAAAAGCATCCTATCTGAGGAATTATGGAAAAGCTGTGTCTACATTAGACTGAAACAAAAGCAAGATTGTAGAGTTGATAGTAGTTGATGAGATATTTTGTAAATGACTGAAAATTAATCGTCATGGCAAGGAGATCATCCTAGTGCTGACAGTAAGATTGCATTCAGTTAGAAAAAATGTTTCTACAGCCTGTGATCAAAGTGCAATCAGACATTCTGTCTGCACAAAAGATTTTTCCAAGCTTTCCATTTCACCCATCTGTAACTCGCTCTAAGCTTGACATAAGGGGAAACTGACAAGTTACTTGACGTAAGGGGAAATTTTCACTGAGGAGGGTAGTTCCCTACATTATTCATTTTTTATAACAATTTATTTATTTATTTTTTCATAAATACAACTTTAGGAATATAGTGATTCTTCCCACTGTATCTGCCCTCCCACCCACACTCCCATTCCTCTTCCTCATCCTTCTCCTATTCCCATTCTTATTTTTTACAATCTATTTTCAATTAACTTTATACAATATGATTAACTCTATATTAAGTAAATAGTTCCACAAATTGTATGAAAAAAACTGTTCAACAGTTGAGAAAAGGGCTGTTAAAGTCATTGCATCTTGAAGTGTTAATTTTACTTCTATAGAGGCAGAATTAGAGAGAGAGGGGGAGAGGGAGGGAGGGAGAGAGAGAGACTGTTTATCTGCTGCTTTATTCCCCAAACGGCTGCAGTGCTGGGCCAGGCAGAAGCCAGAAGCCATGGAATTCATCTGGGTCTCCCCCAGGGGAGCAGAGGCCCAAACACTTGGGCCACTTCCCACTGCTCTCCTGGGTCATTAGCAGGGAGCCAGACTGGAAGCAGCAGGCAGGACACGAGTCAGCGTCTGCATGGGATGCTGACGTTGCAGGAGTAGCTTAACCTGCTGCACTACGATGCCAACTCCTCCTTCCTTCTTTATTTACAGCATTTATTTATTTATAATTATTTTATTATGCTTATATGGATTCCTACTCATTCATCCGGTAGCACTTTCACCATGTTTACAAATGGCTAGCTCATTAGGCAAGCACAGATTATCTATGAATGGTGTCAGAGCTGGGAACTTCTAACAAGGCTGAGTGGGTCCCCTTACAGGTCCCCACCCTGTCCAACATCAGTTTTAGAGTTAATTATTTTCTTAAGTACTTTAAAATAAACGCAAATATTAATAGACTGGATGCACTGGATATAAATGTACTATCGCAATAACGTGGAAACAGAGAACACATCAAATATTAATAGACTGGATGCATTGGATATAAATGTACTATCGCAATAACGTGGAAACAGAGATCACATCAAATGTTAATAGACTGGATGCACTGGATATAAATGTACTATCGCAATAATATGGAAACAGATTACATCAAATGTTAATAGACTGGATGCACTGGATATAAATGTACTATCGCAATAATGTGGAAACAGAGATCACATCAAATATTAATAGACTGGATGCACTGGATATAAATGTACTATCGCAATAATGTGGAAACAGAGATCACATCAAATATTAATAGACTGGATGCACTGGATATAAATGTACTATCGCAATAATGTGGAAACAGATTACATCAGAGTGAAACAAGGAACACATAGACTTACATGTGAGAGAGATTCATAAGAGGTCTAAACATCCTTTGTTGGATATCTGGAATCTCGATTCCTTCTAGGCTGCTAAAATATCAAATTAATAATCAATCGAGAGAACCTATTTCCCACATGTTATAATAAAATGAACTTTTTGATGAAGACTACTTAGTAAAAATGCTTTTAGTTAACACTTATGCTGAACGAAATATTTATACCCAGATCACCTTGCCCACTTCCCTGCCTCCTCTTATTTGAGCTATATTATTAACACACACATATATCCCCTTATGTTTTTGAAAAATCTTTTTGGAACATGACTTTCTGCTTGCTAACTACTCAATAAATATTTTTAGAATAAATAAACAAGCCTCAGCTTTTGGGCTTTGAAATTTTTCTAATAATTTTTAAGCAATAATTTTTTTCTAGCAAACAATTTTACTGAGGAGATATTTCGATGAGATAGACTGAAACTTATTATCTACAGAATTTTTATCTTTCTATTTCTTGTATCTGTAATGATTGTATAATACAGAATATTCTATATTGGAATAAGGTTGCCTATAATACATTCTTAAGTACTTGGTGTTTATGGAATAATTATGGACCTCCAAAGGGTCAGAACAAAATAGTCAAGACAAACTCCTGGTGTCTTATAGAAAAATATATAAAAATTATTTTATTTTCAGTTTTTTAATATGTAAGATAAAATATGTATAAGGGGCTGACACTGGGCACTGGTTTGTGTCCTGGGTGCTCCTCTTCCATTGCCAGCTCTCTGCTGTGGCCTGGGAAAGCAGCAGAAGATGGCCCACATGCTTGCACCCTTGCACCCGCGTGGGAGACCTGGAAGAAGCTCCTGGCTTCAGTTTGGCCCAGCTCCAGGCATTGCGGCCATTCGGGGAGTGAACCAGTGGAATGGAAGACTTCCCTTTCTCTCTGGCTCTATCTCTGACTTTCGAATAAATAAATAAAAATCTTAAAAATTATATATAAGATAAAAGTAATAGCTATCTATTTATAGCCCAGCAAGTGCTTATCTTATATGTTTTTGTGGAGTTTAACTAATATCTTAGGAATAAAGTTGTGAAATATGTTATACAATATATAAAATTTTATCAAAAAACTATCACCATATGTATATACTTACAGAGACTTGAGCTTGACAAGGTAATCAAATTGGTTTGCTGGAATTTCCTGGATTGGGTTATGAGAAAGATTCCTGTTTTTTTAAAAACAAAGGCAGAGTTAGGTCATTTCTAAAATTTGCTTGAGTAAATGAGTTTATCTATTGACTTTGAGTTCTTTCAAACATTTACCAAAATAGCATAGTACAACTTGAAATGGATTAAAGTTTTTAATGAGACCTGAAACTGCAAAATTACCAGGAGAAAAGAAGAACAGCTGGGCAATGATTTTTTTTGGATATGACTCTAACAGCACAGGCCACCAAAGAGAAAAGAGAAAAATGGGATTCTTTCAAACTAAGAAGTTTCTTCAGATGCAAGGAAACATGCAGCAGAGGGAAGTGACCGCCTACAGAATGAAGATAAAACTTGCAAACCACATTTCTGAGAAGGAGTTCGTGTCCAGCACATATATGGAACTGTCAGGTGAAAAACAAACAGCCCAGGTAAAAGCTAGGCAAAGCTGAACAGACATTTCTGAAATGAAGACATGCAAGTGGTATATTAAAAATGTTCAACGACACTAATCATCAGAGAAAACCACAATGAGTTATCATCTCACACCTGTTAGAATGACTATGATCATAAAGTTGAATGGTGACCTGTGTTGGAGAGAATGCTGACACACGGTTGCTCTTGCACACTATTGGAGGGAAGGCAAATTAGTACAGATACTAGGAAGAATGGTATGGAGTTTATCATCTATGTGTCCATCACAGAGATAGAACATTTGCAATGTGTACACAACGGAACAGTGTTCTGCCTTTAAAAGAAGGAGAGGCTGTTTCTGACAGCAGGGATAAGCCTTGAGAACAATATGCTGAGTGAAATCGATCAGGCACAGAAAGGTGATGTACAACATATACAAAGAAGCCAAGAACGCAGCGTTGGTCTCCAGGGGCAGAAGGGTATATATCGGGAGGTGTTGGCCAAAAGGCACAAAATTTCAGTTGGATAGGAGCAAAAAGTTCAAGAGATCTGCAGTACAACTTGGAGACTATAGTTAATAACAATGGACTGCATTCTTAAAAATTGCTAAGATGGTAGATAGTAAATGTTCTGACCACAAAATTGGTAACTATGTGAAGTGATGCATTTTTTATGTATCAAATTTTATCCATCCCATAATGCATATGCTTTCTTTTTTTTAATTTTTTTTTCTTTTTGACAGGCAGAGTGGACAGTGAGAGAGAGAGACAGAGAGAAAGGTCCTCCTTTGCCATTGGTTCACCCCCCAATGGCTGCCGCGGCCAGCGCACCGTGATGATCCGAAGGCAGGAGCCAGGTTCTTCTCCTGGTCTCCCATGGGGTGCAGGGCCCAAGCACTTGGGCCATCCTCCACTGCCCTCCCGGGCCACAGCAGAGAGCTGGAAGAGGGGCAACCAGGACAGAATCCGGCGCCCCGACTGGGACTAGAACCTGGTGTGCCGGCGCCACAAGGCGGAGGATTAGCCTATTGAGCCGTGGCGCCGGCCTAATGCTTTCAAAACATTACATTATACAAGGTAAATATATGCAATTTATATTTGTCTTTTTTTTAAAAAGAGTATAGTAATAACACTTGTCTCGTAAGGTTGACTATGCACTTAAGTGAATTAATGGGTATAAACGTTAGAATAGTGCCTGGCATTTCATTGTAATGAAATGTGCCATGATTGTGATAGTGGTAGATCAAGAGCTACTGCAATGCAGCCATGAAGGTGAATTTATCAAGAAAGGGCTCCTGTCAAAGAAATGGACAGGCACCGAGAAAGAACCATACTTGTTTCATATCTGGCCTAGGATCAGATGTAGTTTAAAAAAATAAACAGGATCCCATTTAGTCAAATTCTAAATTACTGAAATCACACTATAAACTTCTTAATCTTTTATCAAAGAGTGACATATTGTGCTAGTGACTCGTGAGTTATGAAATGACACTGTTGTTTCATATAGTTACTAGGCTATAGTGACGGACAAAAAGACATAGGTCAGAGTGACTTACAGTAGAGTTTAAAGGGAGATTTCAACAGCTCCCTGCTAATGTGCCTGGGAAAGCAGTAGAAGATGGCCCAAGTGCTTGGGCTTCTGCACCCACGTAGTAGAGCTGGAAGAAGTTCCTAGGTCCTGGGTTCAGCCTGGCCCAGCTCTGGCTGTTGTGGCCATTTGGGGAGTGAATCAGTGGATGGGAGATGGATCTCTCTCTCTCTTTTTTTTCTCTATCTCTTTATCTCTCTCTCTCTATCTCTCTATTTCTCTCTCTCCTTCTCTCTCGGATCCCTAAAGGGCGATTTCAGAATCTTTGTACAACAACACTTTGAAGCATGAATCATTGATTAAAGGGAGCTTCTCAGGAGTTCTGTTTTTAAAAATTTAACTTAGATTAAGGAAGGTGTGGGGGAACTGCTGGAGGAACACGGGATACAGAAAGAAGGAAAGACAAGAAGAATGACAATAAAAAATGAGTTGTAGGGGCCAGTGCTGTGGCATAGTAGGCTGGGCATCTGCCTGAGGCGCCTGTGCCCATGCTAGTTCAAGTCCTGGCTGCTCCACTTCCTACCCAGCTCTCTGCTGATGGCCTGGGAAAGCTGGAAGGTAGCCCAAGTGGTTGGGTTCCTGCACCTGCATGAGAGACCAGGAAGAATCTCCTGGCTCCTGATTTTGGAGTGGCCCAGCTCCGGCTGTTGTGGCCATTTGGGGAGTGAACCAATATATTTCTCTCTCTGTCTCTCCCTCTCTGTCTGTAACTATGCCTTTCAAGTAAATAAATTCATCCTTAAAAAAATGAGTTGTATAAAAGAGATGAAGTAGACTCTGCAAATTAGCAATATAAGGGACCTAGGACTCATGGTAAATGCCGTGTCCGAGTATCTATTACCCATCCACTTAGAGGTGAGAGACCAAGAGCTTTTCCTCTCCGCCCAGGAACAGACAAGCAAGCCTGCTTTGGAATAGGACACTCTCGTCTGAGAAATCAGGTCAGAAAGAGAAGGAAAAATTATCCAAATTGGAACAGAAGGAGAAAAATGTTCTGTCCAAGGACGACATAACTTTCTATGTAGAAAACTTTAAATATTTAAAACAAAAAATTTAGAACCAGTAAACAGTCCAGCAAGTTTCTGGATAAGAAATATATTTGGAAGAATCAGTTGCATTTGTATATATAAGCAATGACCAATCATAAGGAGGTAGAAAGAGATACACACTGAAAGCCATAACAAATAATTGGTAAAAGAAATTAGAGAATCTTTCACAACTCCTGTGGAAATCTACTGCCGTTTTGATAGTATTGAGACGCAGTCAGGTACTGAGGATTCTGCTTCTTGACTGGACCGCTGCCATTGTTGCAGGAGTGGTCAGGTGTCCCAGGAGTGGGCTCTTGACGAAGGACAAGATCCCCTCCTATCCTCCACCTGCTCTCTTGCCATGTGATGCCGAAGACCCTCTCCAGGTGCTGGTCCTGAGTCTTGGACATCTCAATTTCCAGAACTACTAGCCACATAAACTTTTACTGTTTACGAAGTGGCATTTTGTTATAGTAGCACACAATGGATGGAGACAACACCAGTGAATGGAAAGTTTTCCTGTGTTGACAGACTGCAGGAGTTAATATTGTGAAGATGTCAACACTAACCAAAGTGATCTACAGATTCAACATAATCCTTGTCAAAATCACATCGGTATTTTTTATAAAAAGAGAAATATATCTTAAAATTCATATGGTAAACCAAGGGAGCTCAACCAACCAGAAATCTTGAAAAAAAGAATAATAAAGCTAGAGATCTCTGCTAATTTATTTCAAAGCTAACTAGGAAGCTACAGTAACTGGTGTGGTCCTGGCATAAAGACAGGCATGGGAACCAATGGGATAGAATACAGAGATCATTAGTGAACCCACACATATATGGTCAAATGACTCACAACAAGGATACCAAGTCCATTTAATGGTGGAAAGGACAGTCTATTCAACAAACTATCTGGGCATAACTGGATATCCCCATGTAAAAGGATTAAGTTAGGCCCTTACCTTACACAATGCACATAAATCAACTCAAAATGAATCAAAGATCTAAGTGCAAAAGCGAAAACAACAAAGCTCTTAAAGGAAAACATAGAGGAAAAACTTTAAGACATTAGATTTCACAATGATTTCTTGGATAGGACATCAAAAGCATGGATGACAAAAGAGAAAAAAGAAAAACCAACTATGTCAAAATTAAAAACTTCTGTGTGCATCAAAGGACACTATGGTAGGGTGGAAATTCGACCCTGGCAACAGAATAAAGTATTTGCAAATCATGTGTCTTAAAAGGGGTTAACATCTAGATTATGAACACCTACAACCTAAAAAATACAACTAAAAATCCAAAGAATTCAATTTCAGGTGGGCAAAGGCCTGGCCTAGATTCTTCTCCAAGAAGAAATACAAAACAACATATGAAAATCTGCTCAACATCACTATGTATTAGAGAAATGCACATCAAAGCCACAAAAAACATAATTTCACACCATTATGATGGTTAAGATGTAAAAAACAGAAAACAACAAGTGTTGGGGAGGTTGTGAAGAAATTGGAACCCTTGCTCACTGCTAGTAGAAATGGAAAATGGTAGAAAACAGAATCACACATAGAGAAAAACAACATTACCACGTGATCCAGCAATCCTGCTTCCTGGCTGAATACAGACGATTCTTGACTTGATTTTCACTTTATTTCACAATGGTACCAAAGTGCTATATACCTAGCAGACACGGGACTGCAAAGTCTGAATTTGCGTCGCGTCCCAACCTAGTCCTCCGCAGTGTGATTCTCTGTGTGATGCTGGGCAGTGGCAGAGAACCATGGTTCCCGGTTAGCCCCAGGACAAGAGGGTGAAGAACAGTTACTCGCTAGCGTACTGTGTTGCAAAGCAAGGATGTTCAGTAGGTTACGTGTATTAAACACATTGTTGACTGATGACATGTATTCAGCTGTGATGGGCTTATTGAGACATGCCTTATCATAAGCTGAGGAACATCTGAGTACCCAAAAGAACTGAAAGCAGGAATTGGAACAGATATTTGAACACTCAGTTTTATAACAGCATATTCACAAGAATTAAAAGGTGCAAGCAATGCAAGTGTTCATTAATTGACAAACAGATAAACAGTGTTATATATAGAATGCAACACTATTCAGCCTTAAAAAAGGGAGGAAATTCTGACATATACAGCAATTTGCATACACTGTGAAGGTATTATGTTAAATACGCAAAATAAGCCAATCAGAAAAGGACAAATAATGTATGAGTTAACTCATATGAAGTATATAGAGTAGTCAAATTCACACAGACAGGAAGTAGCTGATCGCCAGGGATTAGGGGAGGTGGGAAGGAGAAGGATTAAAGGGAAGCTAGAGTTTAACGGGTACAGAGTTCGTTTTGCAAATTGAACTAATTCTGGAGGTAGATGGTGGTGATGACTGTACGATGATGTGAATGTAGTTAATGTCATTCAGTGGCATACTTAAAAATGGCTAACTTTATGTTAGTATGTATTTAAAAAGGAATAAAAGTAGTATCAGTCTTACAATTGTGACAGCTCCTTCAGATCCTTAAATACATGTGGTGGAAGATTTTCAAGCTTATTACTTCCTAAATCCCTAGAGAAATAATTGCAAATATATATTATTTTCTTAAGACTTTATTTATTGAACTCAAAGTCATTAGAAGGCACATTATACAATGATCAATGCCATTGGTCATTCATATTTATTACTGGAAGTTATACAACTTTCAAACAGGGAGAAAAACAGAACGTTTTTTATTCCATTTCATCACCTTCTTGGAGAGAAATATTTGATAGTATTTGATCTGGTGAAAATCCATAGATCTAATTTTCTAATTCTAATTAATATGTGTGTTATTCCTCTGCTTCCCTCCCCTCCCTTCTTTCTCTCCTTTTGTACTGACAGAATATGGTTGGGAGCCTTAATTATCTTTTTGCTTGAGTTTTTTAGGATTACAAATGGAAGCGTATCATTTTAAGTTTCTTCTACAGCTGAAAAGCACAGGATGTCTTACACTCATGGGCAGACACACTTTGTGTGTCACCTCATGTGTATGTGGGAGGTATGCCCACCACAGCGTGACCTGGTAGCTTAGTTGTGAGAAGGTTGTGGATAGCAGCGGTTTTTGTAGGCAGATCTCATGAGAAGGGCCTCATTTTTCTAAACAAGATTGTTCCAACAGACCTGAACTCTCCAAGGTCATCAAGAGACAGGAGGAGAAAGCCAAACCACTTCCCTTCCATCTCCAAGTCCTATTAATTTCCACTGGGACAGACAGGAGATTTAGGGACTTCAGAAGCAGTGGCAGCTCTTTCTCTCTCTGTCTCTGAAATAAAGAAAGCTGTGAAGTCAGCTCTCTGCGAGATCTCTGATGCCCAGCAAGGTTGGCTGTTCTCTCGTATACTCCTCTTGTCCACTTCAGTCATAGCACCATTCTGTACACACGCGCTTCCTCTCTGAGAGGTGTGAGCTCTGAGTACAAAAACCATTCCCACTCATCTGGGCTACCTGGTTGCCTGCCTCAGCTTTGACCAGGAATTCTTTCCAGCCCCAGTCAGACAGTTAATGGACAGAGACTATCTTACTCACTTTTAGGTTTAAGTGGGACACAATTCCAGTTCTCTGTATGGGAAGCCAAGTAAAATATGGAGCATACTGGTAAGGTGATGTGTAAAACAGATTGCAATTAGGCCATTAGGAAACTCAAACTCCAAATATCATGTTAAATAAATTTAATAATTTGGTTATTAGTACAAATTCTGATACATAGTTCTCATGCATGAATTATATTAGGGGATAGTGTTGGTCTAGATGCTAAGTGATATGTGAAAATCCATTTTGCAGCTTCAGTTTAGGAAATTTGGAGTAAACTTAATGGAACTTAAGGTCCTTTTCTGAATGGGATCAGGAAATAGCTTATTAACTAGGGTCGCCGGCGCCGCGGCTCACTAGGCTAATCCTCCGCCTAGCGGTGCCGGCACACCGGGTTCTAGTTCCGGTCGGGGCGCCGGATTCTGTCCCGGTTGCCCCTCTTCCAGGCCAGCTCTCTGCTGTGGCCAGGGAGTGCAGTGGAGGATGGCCCAGGTGCTTGGGCCCTGTACCCCATGGGAGACCAGGAAAAGCACCTGGCTCCTGGCTCCTGCCATCGGATCAGTGCGGTGCGCCGGCCGCAGCGCGCCGGCCGCGGCGGCCATTGGAGGGTGAACCAACGGCAAAGGAAGACCTTTCTCTCTGTCTCTCTCTCTCACTGTCCACTATGCCTGTCAAAAAAAAAAAAAAAAAAAAAAAAAAAAACACTAGGGTGGCTGACTTTAAAAAGCAAACCTTAAATTAAGCACATGGCAAAAAATTTTCGGTCACTAAAATTACTTAAGGTTCCCCCGAGACAAGTGAATTCTGAGTGTTGTCAATTTATTTGCTCTCCTGAGCTCTGGCGGTGTGATTGAACCAGGAGAGGCACACAGTATAGTCCAACCATCTTAAAGATCCAGATCTACCCATCAAAAACTGTCACCTCTTAGAACATAAGCCTCCTTCGTTCTTGTAATTCTGATTTTTTTCAGGCAAGTAAAAATGTAAGGTTAGGTAGCTTGTGGGCATGGCAAACTACTGGCTTTAGCTTTTCTTGTTTTCTTTCTTTCTTTTTTTTTCTTTATCCATAAAGCTGGGTTAGCACAGGTTATGCTAGTTGTGATAGATAAAATCTGCACATGCTAACCATGACAGTTAGTACTTGGAGAATCACCCTCTGATAGTGATTTCAAGTTGGATAAAACAAGGAAAAGAATGGGACCTGTTACGGGCTGGGTAGGACTTGACTTGTCATGTGGATGTTCAAACTCTAATGTCTTCTTGTTAATGGCTGGTGGATTCAAGGTGGAGACTTGATGTACCTATGGCATCTGAGAGGTGGGCCTGGTCTTTAGGTCACTGGGGGCATGTCCCTAGAAGGTGGTTCTCATGGGAGGGTTGGTGATTTAGCTCAAGTTCTGCCTAGCTGTTCTCTCTGCTTCCAGGTTCACCATGGGACTCTGTCCACAACCCACCATGCAGCCTCATGGTGTCCAGTCTTAAACTGTAACCTCCAAACTGTAAGCTGAAAAAAGCATTTTCTTTGTCCAGAAACTCCTCTTAGGTGTTTTACTTAAGGCAATGAAGGCAGACTGGTATAGACTCAGTTGACTAACCTGCAATGTGATTGCTAGATCATACCTTTAAACAACACAGATGCACCTCGCTCTACCACAGAGAAAAATTTCCCATGTGCTGATGGTATGGTTCAACTGCCACATACCAGGAGTTTCTACAACAGACACTTGGTTCTAACTGCCTATTAGATTTTCCTGCACATTTTATGAACGATTGGTACTGCGTACCATAATGTTTCAGGCTAGTCATTACAGAAAAATGTTGGCGTTTTCAATGGCTTGTTCACTGGTGTTTTGAGCAGAATGCAGGATGGTTTCCCGGAAAACATTCTAGCTCTTGGCATACGCATTCCCTCCATCTGTCTCTGTGTTTAGGTAAGATATTCAGGTGCTGTGTTCACAAAATTCTAGTTACATTCTTATTTTTTATGGAAAAGTTTCAATAAATCATTGATCTGCCAAGATATTTGTCAAAACAAGCAGATTAGGCCACATTCCAGACCCTTTCCAGGAAATTGCTACAAAGGAACAAAACACTGAAGGATATATGCTTCATCCGCTGCACTTACGTTTACTTTATTCTGATAATCATCTCTACATGCATGTACCACAAGGTCTGGTACATCAAAGAATCACTTCAGTGCCATTTGGAATTATGTCATTGATATTCAAAGAGGGACATTATTAATAACTCTGGGGCTGGCTCTGCAGCATAGTGTGTACGGCACTGCCTGCAGTGCTGGCATCTCATAAGGGCGCCGGTTTGAGTCCCGGCTGCTCCGCTTCCGATCCAGCTCCCTGCTAATGTGCCTGGGAAAGCAGTGGAAGATGGCGCAAGTCCTTTGGCCCTTGTACCCTTGTGGGAGACCTGGATGAAACTCCAGGCTCCTGGCTTCGGCCTGGCCCAGTCTTGACTGTCTTGGCCATTTGGGAGTGAACAGCGAATAGAAGCTCTCTCTCTTCTCCTTCTCTGTTAACTCTTTCAAATAAATAAATAAATCTTTAATAAAAAACCTCTTTTCACTTATCCCTCTTTTCTATTTTTATGGAATATCCTTATGGAACCAATGTCAGTCTTTGATTTCAGAATCCATAAAGAGGTGTCTTTTGATCTTATAGTCCCTAAATCTTAACCTTCCTGGAAACTTAAAAAGATACATTTTCTGTCCTTTTCTAGAAGTGGTTCAGAGGCATATTTTATTTATTTATTTTAAGATTTATTTTATTTATTTGAAAGATAGAGTTATAGAGAGAGGTAGAGACAGAGAGAGAGGTCTTCCATCTGCTGGTTCACTCCCCAGATGGCCGCAACAGCCACAGCTGCGCTGATCTGAAGGCAGGAGCCAGGAGCATTCTCCAGGTCTCCCACGTGGATGCAGGGGCCCAAGGATTTGGGCCATCTTCCACTGCTATGCCAGGCCACAGCAAAGAGCTGGATCAGAAGAGGAGTAGCTGGGACTAGAACCAGTGCCCATATGGGATGCTGGCACTTCAGGCCAGGGTGTTAACCTGCTGCGCCACAGTGCCGGCCCCCAGAGGCATATTTTATTTATTAATTTTATCCTGACTTTACTATTTCTCTATACCTGGATTTTATTTACCTCAATTTCCTCAAATATTTATTCTATATTTTTACTGTATGATATTTTGGCACGCTAGCTGAATGCCTTTGTGGCCCAACACATGAAGGTATATAAATGATTTCAGCTTAAATAGAAAAAAGAGGAAATAATTAATATTTCTTAAATGTATAAAATATATGTAGAGCAAATATGGAATAAAACAGTAGAAAGAAAATTCTTAATAATATACATTTAGTCCAACTTACAATTCATGTAGTTTCTGAAGAGGTATAAAAGCATTTTCATTTAAGTGATTAATTTCGTTTCTCCTCATTATCCTGAAAGTCAACAGAAAAGCATATTGTAACTGCCTGGTGTAACTACTACACAGATTAACAGTCAGCAAAAACAAAGGTAATGAATGTATACTGCATTTTCCACATCAAGGTATTCTGAAGTATAACAAATTGTCCAATTTGATTTTAATCTTAAATTTCCCAAATCTTTTAATTATGATTTTAAAAAATGTTTCTCAAAGTGTTAAGTGAAATAGAGATGGGCTTTGCAATAAAATAGTGAAAACCTCAATGCTTTACTCAAGAGCGTTAACAAGCTGTTTTAGACTAATCTCTTCCGTCTGCATAGCCTGTCTCGTACAACTCACACATGAGAGCACTCGTACCCATTGGGTAGTTGATGCCATTTTGGGTGTGGCTGCCTAGGGAAGTCTAAGCAGGATCAATTCAGAGGAATCTCTAGTTTGCGATGTTGAATCAGAATGATTCCTGACAGTTCATTTCTGTGCTGATGTCATGTTATCAGCTAGCTTAAAGAACTAACTCAGAAAAGATTTAAACGTTTTCTAGGACTTTAAGCGTTCTCTGGTATGTCTCCAGGTTGGTTTTCCCTCATCCTTCAGTATAGATGCCCTTGACAGCCTCTGTGGATTGGCTCCAGGCCCCTGTGGATACCAGAATCCGTGGGCACACCAGTCCCCTGTATGAAATGGGGCAGAATTGGCGTATAACCTATACATTTTCTCCCATATCTATCAGACTGTCTCCAGATCACTTATAATACCTAACACAATGTAAATTCTATGTGAATAGCTGTGCTGTATGGGTTAGGGAATAATGACAAGAAAAAAGAAAGGTCTGTGCATGTTCAGAGCAGATACAATTAAAAAATATCTTCGACCTGAGGTTGGCTGAGTCTTTAAACGCAGGACCTGTGGTTTTGGAGGGCTGACTGTATTTTTTCTTCCCACCGCTCCAAAGCGTCACTACCTTCTAACAGTCCCTGACCAAATATCACCAGCACACGGCAGGAGGAAACCCACAAAATATTTCTTAATACAGAGGTTTCCTTATAAATAAACAGAGAGCAGAAAAGGAATTCTAAGTTTTTTAGAAATATATTTGGTCTGTGTTTTTTATGTACCATTTGGTTTCCTTTCAGCAATTTCTAAGAACTATTTACACGAGTGATATAAAACATCCTGTACTTGAACACTGCTGGACTCAGCCAGCAGGAGAGCTCAGATTTTTCATTGTCTGTAGCCCATCAGAATGGGGGACATAATTGGAGAAAATATCACATTTTTATTGTATCAATGGTAGCTATTGTATTGCTTCTACACAGGGTCCCATGTCTCTAGGATTATGGTTTTCAAACTTTTCCCATGGTAAACCACAGTAAAAAAATGTATTTTAGATTGAGACATAAATACACATGTACAACACATCTAAGACTCATAAAACAGTCCACATATTATATGCATTGCACTCTGACATACTTAATTCAATTCTGTTTCATTTAAAAAATGCTATTCAGGGTACACTAAATTGACTGTGCTTCATAGTTTTCATCACCTACTTGCGAGTTCCAGTCTACAAACTCTATAAATACAAATGACAAGTGACAGGCTTGGAATTTCAGGTTGAAGGGAAGTCCCAACATCCTACAGTTCCATAAAAAGGCACTATGATTTAAAAATACATCAGTAAGGCATTAGGAGAAATTTTATACAATGATTTTCTAGGGTTAATCTGGTGTCCATAATTATACCCTCACAGTGTGAGCACTCTGCATACTCCCAAAGCTGTATATACGAAACACAAGAGAATGGAACTTGTATAACTTAAGTTGAAAACCAGAAAAGTAACTCGCTTTCACAATTATAAAGAGAAGCAATCCTTGCAGTAACAATTTGAAAAGGAGAAGCATTCTTGTGGACTAAGAAGATCAACAATGCTTCACAAACAGATTCATGAGCGGATCCCAGGGTTCCGTGAGAGCTGCTTTGCTTTCAAATGGGTCTGCACATCCCTTACGTTTGACAAAAACAGGCCTCGGCTAGTGCACTGTCGCGTGATGATACGTGGTTGTCGCAGTCTGTGATTTCTCTTGTGTTGAATTTTATGTTCTTCATTTTCAACCAACTTCAGGCTGAGAGTGGATATTTGTCATAATCACTCTGGATGATTGTGTTAACTTCTACCAACACACATGATTAATTTTGCTTGTAAGGAGCTACAGCATTATTTCGAAAACATGAAATTTTACTTACAAAACAGTTAAATTAGTGCAGGACATAAAAGTCAAGTTTCTTAATTTATGAATATGGTTGCCTTCCAAGTCCCTGGAACATAAAAATAAAACATGATAAAGGTAAGTTTTAATCATAGGCCAATAAATTGGTTAAGAATTATTTGTCTTCTAATAAAACATTTTTCTTCATGCCCTATTTATTTCACATAGACTGTCTTAGAGTCACTTATGTAACAGTTGAAGTGATATATGTAAATCCTCATTTACTATTTTTTATATTCGTGCAAGTGTTTTGAGTCAACCTGAATGTAAATTATTCTGAGAAATTAAAGTGAATGAGAAATCGAGCTGAAAACATTTGTTATGGCAAGTACTGAATTTATAAAGAGATACTTTTTCAAAAGCTTTTATTTAATGAACACACATTTCATAGGGACAACTTTAGGAATATACTGGTTCTTCCCCCAACACCCTCCCTCCCACCCCCACTCCTGTCCCACCTCCTACTCTCTTTCTCGTTCTATTTTTCATTAAGATTCTTTTTTTAAAAAAGATTTTATTTATTTGTTTGACAGGTAGAATTACAGACAGTGAAAGAGAGAGACAGAGAGAAAGGTCTTCCTTCCGTTAGTTCACCCCCCAAATGCCACTACGGCTAGAAGTATGCCGATCTGAAGCCAGGAGCCAGGTGATTTTCCTGGTCTCCTACGTGGGTGCAGGGCCCAAGCACTTGGGCCATCCTCCACTGCACTCCCTGGGCCACAGCAGAGAGCTGGACTGGAAGAGGAGCAATTGGGACTAGAACTGGGCACCCATATGGGGTGCCGGTGCCGCAGGCAGAGGATTAACCAAGTGAGCCACGGCGCCGGCCCCAAGATTCATTTTTAATTTAACTTTATATAGAGAAGACCAACTGTATACTAAGTAAAGATTTCAACAGTTTCCGCCCGCACACATACACACACACAACGTATAAAATACTATTTGAGAACAAGTTTTGCAGTTAATTCTCGTAGTACAACTCATTAAGGACAGAAGTCCTACATGAGGAGTAAGTGCACAGTGACTTCTGTTGTTAATTTAACAATGAACAGTTCAAGAGATATTTCATGGTGGACTATATTAACTTTTTTTTCCAGAGTTCCTGGTGTTATTTCCCAAAGCAGTGTGATCCGATTTTGCAACAGGTTGCCTAAGATTCTATTATTGTGGCAGAGTTGCTATTGCCAAAGTATTATTCAGCTCCTACCGTCTTAGCCTAAAATTCTCAGTAGCCTTTCACCGCTGGGAATACTCTTGTTGGTTTTTTTCTGTCACAAAGGCCAGTGTAGAGAGAGAACAGGCTGCCCTTGGCTTTTTGCTCTCAGTTCAGTATATGAAGGGCACTTCAAGCAGTTCACAGGAAATGTGAATTATGACAATGCTATGTAAGGTTGCCAACATTTGTTTTTAAAGATTTAGTTGAAAGGCAGAGAGACACGAGATAGAGAGGTGGGGAGAGAGAGAGAGAGACAGAGAGAGAGGAGAGAGAGAGAGAGAGAGACAGAGAGAGAGATTGACTTTCCATTTGCTGGTTCACCTCCTAGATTCCTACAACAGTCAGGGCTGGGCCAGGCTGAAGCCAGGAGCCCAGAACTCCATCCATGTTTCCCATACATGAGACGCACACACGTGGGCCCCCTGCTGACTTCCCAGGCCCTTTGGAAGAAGCTGGATTAGCAGCTGGAGCCCACATTAGTACTCTGATGTAGGATGTACCCGCAAGTGCACCCAAGCGCTTAACATACTGCCACAATGTTCACCTCAGACACAAAACAATTTTTATATCCAAATAAACTCCTTTTAAGATTTCACTTTACACAAGCCTTTTGCCACGTCCTTGTAAATTATCCCTGAGTTCCCTTGCTTTACACAAGGAAGAACTTTGAGTATCAAAATTTATAAAAAAAACTTACATGTCTTGTTCATGTTCTATTTTGTTAACTTTTTTCCCACTGTTTTGTAAGTAGATGCATAGCGGAAATTTGTAGAGCAGAAACGGGGGGTTAGCTGAGATTTAGCGATATACTTTGCTTTCAGAAGTAAATTATGGTCCTTAAATCTATTTGTCAGGCCGGCGCCGCAGCTCAATAGGCTAATCCTCCACCTAGTGGCGCTGGCACACTGGGTTCTAGTCCCGGTTGGGGCGCCGGATTCTGTCCCAGTTGCCCCTCTTCCAGGCCAGCTCTCTGCTGTGGCCTGGGAAGGCAGTGGAGGATGGCCCAAGTGCTTGGGCCCTGCACCCCATGGGAGACCAGGAGAAGCACGTGACTCCTGGCTTCGGATCAGCGCGGCGCGCCGGCCACGGCGGCCATTGGAGGGTGAACCAACGGCAAAGGAAGACCTTTCTCTCTGTCTCTCTCTCTCACTGTCCACTCTGCCTGTCCAAAAAAAAAAAAAAAAAAAAAAAAAAAAAAAAGAATCTACTCGTCTATCCCAGCACTTGATTTATTTACTGGTAGCATTAGAACATAAAGCTATTCAGAAATAAGTGCATGCACAATATATGAGCAGAAGTGTGATGCAGCAACTAAAGTCTATAAAAGGAACATAGAGAGCCTTAACAGAAGTGCCCATCATTTTCTGGCCAGGTTCCCTGTGGGACTGAGTTCTGTGACTGCATCACAAGTAGACACGGACAAATCAAAATATACACGGAAAACCTGGAAGATCAGGCTGTAAGGGATCTAGGAATCAAGTTGACCAAAGAGCAAAATAAGAACGACCTATCTGAAGTCAGGCTGTAGATCTGAATTTTTCCATGTTGTATCAGATTGCAAAATTAGATGTATTGATTGGAAGACAAAACCATAAAAACTGAAGGCTCATCTCTTGAACCATCTGCGGTGTCTACAGAATAAGCTTGTTATTCCTAGGCGTTTAGCAGAGATGAGAAGCCATGTCTCAACAGTTCTGCAGACATGACTGCTGTACCGCAGCGATACTGCTTTAGAATCTTAAGTCCAGATCACCATTCAAAAGAAAAATTTCTGCTCTTCTATTAGATTGGAAGATGGGCACTTAGTGGGTTAATTTGGCCAAAGCTGTTGGCCTTGCATCATGAATATCTTGGATGAAAGGCTCCATAACCTTTTCTCATTTTATTGCTGTTATTGTTTATCCACCACCAGGTGGAGATGCTCTCTTGAATCTCAAAAAAATCCTCTTTATAAGGTGACTTGATATTCGTGTTTAGCTACCTAAGTAACTTTGGCTTCTTTTAAGACGTAAAAAATATTTGTCAGAACTACTTTAGTAATCTGTAAAATTGGGTAAGAAGTACTCATTGAGGTACAAATCAGGAGCTTTGAGTTTATCTCCAAGATGTAAATTTGCTTTTACTCTCTCCGTCATATTAGGAGTCTTAGTCTTTGACACACAGGGATCTGGACTGTGGTGTAACAAAAAGCATGAAAAACAAACCACTGCCAAAAGACAAACCTGCTTCTTCCTCTCTAGTTCTAAGCTGTAAGAGAGGTGTTTTTCTGACCGTATGTTTAGAATACCTCGTTTTCCACTTAATCAGCCCCTGCATCCAATCACTTTTTTTCTCCTTTACGCAGGGTAGAATTGGATAAAAATGAGGATTTTAGTTTTCTTTTCTTTTTTTTTTTGACAGGCAGAGTGGACAGTGAGAGAGAGAGACAGAGAGAAAGGTCTTCCTTTGCCGTTGGTTCACCCTCCAATGGCCGCCGTGGCCAGCACACCACGCTGATCCGATGGCAGGAGCCAAGTACTTATCCTGGTCTCCCATGGGGTGCAGGGCCCAAGCACTTGGGCCATCCTCCACTGCACTCCCGGGCCACAGCAGAGAGCTGGCCTGGAAGAGGGGCAACCGGGACAGAATCCGGCACCCCGACTGGGACTAGAACCCGTTGTGCTGGCGCCGCAAGGCGGAGGATTAGCCCATTGAGCCATGGCGCCGGCCAAGGATTTTAGTTTTCTATCTGATGAGCAATAAGGACAAAACTGACAATACCCATTCCTTTTCTTCATTTGAAGCAAGCAAGGCTCCTTACCCTCTATCCACCTGCTCCCCTAACTTTGAAATGTTTCTGGCTTCTGTTTTACAAAGGAAATTGGAGTGATGATGGGGGAAAGCCCTCGACTTCCTGCCTGCCTAGCAATTTACCTGTATGTGCACCTGGTCTCCTTGTGGTCTCAGAGGAAGAGACGGCCCTTCTCCTGTTTTGGGCTAATTTCCCCATCTGTTTTCCAGGGTCTGGTTTGTCTAAGTATTTGTCTTAAAGTAACGGTCAGTTTTTGTGAATAGTCTTTGGGTATTTTTTCCTTTCAAGTTTATATCCATTTGGATCAGGTGCAGGTGCATATTACAGAAACCCAACCATAAAAGCACAAATTCAGAGTTTTATTTATTTATTTAGCAACAAAATCTAGACTTAGGCAGCCTGGCACTGGTAGTTTTCAAAGTTCTTAGGAACCCAAGATCTTTCTCATGTCCTGTACACACAACCTTGTGCATGCAGTGTAAGAAGGTGCTAAAGTTTGAGTCATTATATTCATTTTTCTGGCTAAGGAAGGAAAAGGAAAGACCTAACTCTCTCTCTCTGGGGAGATTTTCCAGAAGCTGCACACCGCTCTGCTTCCGTCTGTGTCGTTGGAACGTAGACACACGGCTCTACACAGAAGGAGGGCAGTCTGGCAATGCTGGGCGCAGGCTTGTTAGATTAATCAGTTCTGTCACTGAGGAGGGGAGGTGCGGTTTGATATCTCAGAGTTAATGCGCTAGTTATGTTGTTCAGGTCTGCAGCCTTTTTCTGGGGTAGGGGGAGTGCTTCTACTTGATCTCCCATGGACTGCGAAGATGATCCTTTGATGCCTATGTATGCCAACTCTTCCTTTTGGCTGCCATATGAATGTTTTTGGTGCATATAAACTCCTAACAGAGTACCTTTTAATCTTTTTATTTTACTTTTAATTTTTTAGAAAAGATTTATTTATTTGCAAGACAGAGTTATAATAAGAGGGAGGAAGACAGAAAGATATTCTTGATCTGCTGGTTCACTCCTCAAGTGGCTTTAACAGCTGGGGCTGGGCCAGCCTGAAGACCGCAGCCTGGAATTCCATCCGAGTCCTGGAGCAGCCAGGACTCAAAGTGGTGCTCAGAGGGAATGTTGGTGTCGCAGGCAGTGGTCTGACCTGCTGTGCCACAACACCAGCCCCATGGAATATCTTTCCTTGCAAACTACAACTATAGCATGAAAATGTCCTTCTTTGTGTTGCTTAATGCATACTGGCCAGCATTCCTTCTACTTGTATTAAAGAATGATGGTTTAGGAGCCAGCATTGTGGCCTAACACGTTAAAGTGCCAGCATCCCACATAGGCCAGTTCAAGTCCTGACTGCTCCACTTCTGCTCCAGCTCCCTGCTAATGTGCCTGAGAAAGCAGAAGATGCCTTGGTCTCCTGCCCCCACATAGGAGACCTGGAAGAAGCTCCTGGCTTTTGTCTGGCCCAGCCCTGGCCACTGTGGCCATTTGGGGAATGAACCAGCAGATGGAAGACCTCTCTTTCTCCTTGCCTCTCCCTCTCTCTGTAACTCCACCTTCAAAATAAATTTTAAAAAATGATGCTTTTTTTGTTTGTATTTACATGGCACATTTTAAAAATTGTATCTACTTCAGGTGTTTGATATGTTTTGATATATATGTACACAGAGAAATGATTACTACAGTCTAGCAAGTGAACACATGTCTATTTCAACGTGATTTCATTTCCTTTGGATATATTCCCAGAAATTGATTGCTGGGTCACACGGCAGTTCTATTTTTTGGGAAGATCTTTATTTTTTCATACTGATAGTACTAATTAATATCTCCACTAACAGTGTACAAGGCTTCCCTTTTCTCCACATCCTCAATGACACCTGTCCCCTTTGGTCTTTTTTATAATAGCCATTTTATTGGTGTGATAGATGTCTGATTGTGGTTTTAATTTGCATTTCTCTGCTGATGAATGATATTGAACATTTTTTTATGTAGCTGTTGACTACTTGTATGTTTTCTTTTTAGGTCCTTCGCCCAATCTATTTTCTTCTTAACAGGTGAGTTCATCCCACTTAGAATCACTGACATGACTAATATAGTTAGCTTCATTCTGCTATTTAAAAATATCATATTGGGGCCGGCGTTGTGGTGTAATGGGTAAAGCTGCCACCTGCAGTGCCCGCATCCCATATGGGTGCCAGTTCGAGCATTGGCTGCTCCACTTCCAATCCAGCTCTCTGCCATGGCCTGGGAAGGCAGTAGAAGATGGCCCAAGTGCTTGGGCCCCTGCACCCTCATGGGAGACCCTGAAGAAGCTCCTGGCTCCTGATCAGCACAGCTTGCTGTGGCCATCTGAGGAGTGAACCAGTGGATAGAAGACCCCTCCCTCCCTCCTCTGCCTCTCCTTCTCTCTGTGTGTAACTCAAACTTTTTTAAAAAAATATTTATTTATTTATTTGAAAGAGTTACACAGAGAGAGGAGAAGCAGAGAGAGAGAGGTCCTCCATCCTATGGTTCACTCCCCAGTTGGTAGCAATGGCCAGAGCTGTGCTGATCTGAAGCCAGGAGCCAGGAGCTTCTTCCGGGTCTCCCACACAGGCACAAGAGCCCAAAAACTTGGGCCACCTTCTGCTGCTTTCCCAGGCCACAGCAGAGAGTTGGATTGGAAGTGGAGCAGCTGGTTCTTGAACTGGTGCCCCTACTGGATGCCAGCACTGCAGGTGGCAGCTTTACCCTCTATGCCACAGCGTTGGCCCACTGACTTTCAAATAAATAATAAATATTAAAAAAAATGTGATTTCATGGGTTTAGAAAGCTTTCACCAGATGATTTTAAAAAATTTACTTCCTTGGATATTTGTAAAGGTTTATATATTCTATTGGTGACCTTTATAATTATAACTTTACCCAATGTACTATTTGAGGATACTTCAAATAGTTTGTGGAACAATGAGTATTAAAAAGAAACTATGCTTGAATTAAAAAAAATTTTGCTACAAAGTAAACTTAGCTTTTAATTTCATTTTTCTATAAACTTTCTGAGGTGCCTTAGAATCTTCTCTTTCTCTTGACAGTGCTATTTAACCTCTTAATATAAGAAATGAGAAAATCAGTGTGCATTATCTTCCTTTCTGCTCCGCTACTTCTCTTCTACCACACGATCTGGTCAACTGCTGGTGCTCAACTTGGGATATCTACGTTTCTCTTATCTATCTGCTACGGTTGGATGTGGTTTGAGTGTGTCTCCCAAAGGCCATGTGTGGAAAACTTGGCCCCTGGTCAGGGGGTGATAAAAGATGGTAGAACTTTCATGCAAAGGAATCAGCTAACTAGAGGTGCTGACTAGAGCTGCCCTCCGGAGTGAAGGGGCTTGCGCCATTGTGGGTGAGCCTGACTCTTGAATCCCTGGTTTCCCGTCTCACGTGTGCTGTCTGCCTCTGGCGTGTGCTCCTGACACAGTGCCACCTGCCATGTCATGATGCAGCCAAGGGCGCTGTCCAGAGCCAAGCAGAAACCAGCACCGTGCCCTTGTACTTCAGAATGGCAGCTAACTACACTTTCCTCTATACAGTACGCCACCTCACTATTCTGTTACAGGACAGAAAATGGACTAACACTCTTCCCTCTCTCTCTCTCTCTCTCTCTCTCTCTCTGAACATGTCCATTTTAAATGCATCTCCAACTCCAATGTCTTGTTTCAGCTCTACCGCTTCCGCTTTACATGTTCTGAAACTACTTACTTTTCAGGTCTACATTGTCTTCCTGCCGAGCCTACTCCTTTATCACTACCTGATGTCCTCTTCATCCCCAGGGGAAGTGCTTGTTCTGAATTCTGTTTTCCAACGTTGAAATAGCTCCTTTCATTTTATTTTAAAAGCTACAATTGCCTTTCTTATCTTTCTCCTACAGTATGGGATATTTCTAGTTTCTCTGGTTGCATTAAGGCTTTCTTCTTTATCTTTGGTTTTCTGCAACTTGACTATGATTTGTTTGTTTATTTTTTTTTTCCTAAGCGTGGGTTTTTCTGATGTCCTTAGACTTCTGGTTTGTTGTATTATGTTAATTGTGGAGAACTCTGTGCCATTATTTCTTCAGGAAATTCTTCTGTTGCGGTCTTCCCTCTTCTTTTTCTGTGACTGTTTATACCTCTGTTAGACAATTCTGTACTGTCCTGAAGCTCTGGGATACCCTGTTCTGTCTTCATACTCCTCTAGTCCTTGTTTTTGTTTCTGTTTGAAACCTTCCTATGCTTGTCTTCTAGGTCAATGACTCTTTCCTCAGCCGTGTTCAGTCTGCTTCTAAGCCCATTGAAATAATTTTTTAATCCCCTTTAAAAATTTTAAATTAAGCTATTTCCATGTTATTTGAGAGAATATGAGTGGGAGTGAGAGAAATAGCTTCCACTGCTGGTTCATTCCCCAAATGCCAAACCATGCAGGGCTGGACAAGGTAGAAGCCAGGTGTCTGGAACTCAGCCTGGGTCTCCCATGCAGGTGGCAGGGACTCAGGCACCTGAGCCATCTCCTGACGCCTCCCAGGGCGTGCATTGGCCAGAAGCTGGACTGGAAGCTGGGGAGCCAGGTCTCAAATCCGGGCACTCTGATACAGGATGCCGCTGTCCCAAGTGGTGACTCAACTGCCGTACCAAATGCCTCTCTTTTTATTCTCTGTTACACTTTTTATCTGCTTGCTCTCATTTTCCATTTGCTCATGCATATTTTCTCCCTTTTGCGTGATATCATTTAACTTACTCATCATAAGTATTTTCCTGTCTGTATTTGGAAGTGGTAACGTCTGAGTTACTGCAGGGTCTGGTTCTGTTGGTTGCTGCACACTCTGACACTGGACTTCTTGCCTTTTTCTTTTTTCTCTAAGGTGGCGAGGCTTCCTCAGCATTGCTACCCTCCTGTCTCTAGAAGCCAGACTCTAACGAGAGAGTTTCCTGTCCCCCTCAGTGGGCCCAACCCAGCGCTTCTTATCAGTGCAGGGCCCGGGCTGCAGGGCCCCTCTGCCTGCACCCCTGGGCCTGGCGCTCTGCTTCTGCCTCCTGTGCGTCCCTGGGTGCAGGAGCAGCTCTTCCAGTGCTTAAAGCTTTCGCTTCCTAAAAGAGGAGGACTTGGGGAAGAGGGCTGGAGTTCTGCGTGTTGCCAGGGAGGACTTGGTGGGTTCCTTACTCTTAGTTTTACGTGAGAGCCAGTGGAGCCAAAAGAATGCCTGTCAGTGACAGCTGATTCTCTGGAGTGTGACACTCCAGTTACTTTTGTGCTTTAGGCTGGCCTGCATAGGACCCTGCAGATCTGTCGGAATTTTAGCAGGTTCTTCACACCTGTTTTTTTTTTTTTTTTTTTTTTTTTTACAGGCAGAGTGGACAGTGAGAGAGAGAGACAGAGAGAGAAAGGTCTTCCTTTGCCATTGGTTCACCCTCCAATGGCCGCCGCGGCCGGCGCCCCGCGCTGATCCGAAGCCAGGAGCCAGGTGCTTATCCTGGTCTCTCATGGGGTGCAGGGCCCAAGCACTTGGGCCATCCTCCACTGCACTCCCTGGCCATAGCAGAGAGCTGGCCTGGAAGAGGGGCAACCGGGACAGAATCTGGCGCCCTGACCGGGACTAGAACCCGGTGTGTTGGCGCCACTAGGTGGAGGATTAGCCAAGTGAGCTGTGGCGCTGGCCCCACACCTGCTCTTATGATAGCCAGTGGTTCACCCTGTGCTCTGCCAAAGTGAAATAGTATTATGTGTCCCACCTCCCCTTGTTTCTTGGAATTTCATTTATTTGGTTGCCTTATGAGTGTGGCAACCACTGGACTAGAGGAAATCGGATTTTGTAGATTTTAAAGCTCTTTCTCATTAGTAGAGAGGGAGCAATGCTGTCCAGTGGTTTTATTTTTGTAAGACTATATTGTTGGAATGCAATTGTAATATTTTATATATATTCTTCTGCATATTTTTGGGGGATAATTCATATTTTTTTAAGGAAAGTTGATTCTGAGGCATAGGTTCCTTTTTTCCTCCCAAGATTTAATTACTTATTTGAAAATCAGAGTTACAGAGTGGAGAGGCAGAGAGAGAGAGAGAGAGAGAGAGAGAGAGAGAGATATCTGCCATTCACTGGTTCACTCCCCAAACAGTCGCAACAGCCAGAGCTGGGCCAATCTGAAGCTTCTTCCATGTCTCCCACTTGGGTTCAAGGGTCCAAGGGTCCAAGTACTTGGGCCACCTTCCAGTGCTTTCTCAGGTACATTGGCAGGAAGCTGGATCAGAAGTGGAGCAGAAAGTATTCAAACTGGTGCCTATATAGGATGCTGGCACCACAGGCAGCCACTTAACTTCTATGCCACAGTGCTGGCCCCTTAATTGCTAATTTTTTATGTAATTATGGATTAGATGTGCTTCATTACTAAGTCTGGATTACTGAACATTAAGAGCTGTTAACGTATTCATTTGAAGAAACATCCAAGTACAACTTCATTGTTCTGAACTTGCCTGCCATCAGTGTAGGGTACAGTACTGTCCTTATCAAATCAAGACGCTCTCTGGATGTAGAAACTGTTTCTCCCTAAGGGGTCTCAAACAAGCATACTTCGAATTACCATCTTTGCTTCTTATTACTTGTGCTTTATTATCAAATTGATTGTTAACACTTCTTACTCCATGAATGTTTCTAGTCCCCTCCCTTTAATTTAGCATCTGTGATCTGCTGTGAGCTTAGAAACCAAACAATTCCTGACCGTTATCTGAGAATCTCCTACAGAGTAAGAGTCAGAGGGAGTTTTCATCATTTGATACTGTGTATACAGTTCTGTGATTAAAATTTTTAATAGTTATTCTTGGTTGTTTCTTTTTTGCTTGCATTCTAACCATGCAAATTTATTGACTAGTTGAACTCTGAATAGTAGAGTGATACTTATGACTTGGAGCAGAGCTACTGTGTTAAGCAGCTTTTTGTCCTGATAATGAAATAGCTGAAACCAGCTGCTTGTGAAGGAAAGTCAAGTTTACTCTGGCTCATGGTTTTGGGGGCTCACAGTCGAGATGAGGTGGCCCACTGATGGGGCATCTGGTGAGTGGTCTGCAGGCAGAGTCCTGAAATTGCACAGCATATCACAGGCCAACACTAGAGGGAGCACCCGAGTCTCTTACGAAGCCACCAGTAATTAATCATGAGGGTTCCACCTTAACAACCCAACCCAACCCAACTCAATCTAATTCCATTCCATTCCATTCCATTCCATTCCATCCCATCCCATCCCATCCCATCCCATCCCATCCCATCCCATCCCCTTTCTAAATGCACGACCCCCAAATACCAAATTGGATTAATTGCCACTTTCTTAGTCCTATTAACAGAATACTTTGGGGACCAGGCCTTTAAACTTGGGGCCTTTGGGGGACGTTCAACATCCAAATATCCAAATCATAGCGGCTACAGTTCAATAAATTCCATGGAATATATTCTATTGGGATTAGGCTATAAAAACAAACACTGGAGATCAAATTCTAATAATTTAGGATTTAGGAATCAAACTCTACTGATGTGGCCTCCCTGTACCGGATGAACAGGCGGGGAAAGGAGGGGATGTAGTGTACATATGATGAGGCTCTTTCTGTCTTTGTTCTCCCTGGCTCAGAAGTATTTATTTGCACTGCTTTATTTTTGGTGAGATTTTAGATAAGTTAGATAATGATGTTTAATATAAAATTATACTAATTTGAGGAAACGTGATATGACACTAACAACCTTATTATTTTCTAAAAAAATCCTGATATACAAAGGAATTTGGCAAACCAGAGAATTTAGTTGACATCTTTAAAAAAAGGATGAGGTGACTTACAGCCAGTGGAGTCTGGGCATGTGCTGACAAAGAGGTTTATCAGGCAAACGGGTGATGACGTTGTCCATCAGCACCCTGAAAAACACCGGCAACCGAGTGAGCCCCGTTTTTCTGCTTCTTTTCTCATCTTAAGCCAAACATGGTCTTATCATTATTCTTATGAAATCCTAAAAATGTACTAAATGAGTATTTTTCCCTCTAACTTTTTTCTGTAAGTCCTGTTATAGTTGAGTGCGTGACAGTAGTAAAATTTTGACAAATAATAGTTATTACATGGAGGAAGCAGAAATGTTAGGAAAAAAGTCAGTGCCCTTCAACAGTGTGTAGGTAAAAAGAGGTGATTTTAAATGAACTTTTCTTTGTTTACCAGGCTCAATATAGTATAGTAGTGGAATGCTTAAGAACATTTCCATAAAATATGAGATTATCAAAAGATTCACTTTTGATCATCAGACATGCTGGAAAACAAAGCCATATAAAACCGTTGGAACTACAAATGGCCTTGGAGAATATCATTAAGAGATGATTTCCAGTTGAAAAGGCTTTTTTCCGGTTTTAAACAATTTTACATCTAATGCTATTAAACTTAAAGCATTAATTTTTATTCGTCTTTTCCTTCAGTTGAAATGTCTGCTTTAACTGAGTACTTACAAGAGAATAAGAGAATTTAGTCCATAAAATGTAAGTGGGGAAATCCGATTGATGTGATTATCTTCAATTATCCTGCCAGCCGGAAGAAAAAAGTGGGTTCACTTACGTGTTTTTAGAGCATCACAATAGATACGACAGAATGCCACATAAACCGAACCTACAGCCATTCTAGTCTGCGGAGGTCTTCAAACACACCTGGCTTCAGGGAGGTGATTCTGTTATGGCTGAGATATCTGGAAAAGGAGATATTAGACCTCAGTGGCGCTGTACCCTCTTGATGTTTTGCAGTGCAGAGAGTAAAAACAATAACCGCTCATCTCGGGTTTTCTTAGCTACCATTGTGCCACTTCCTGCCTTCGAATCTCCAGACATTCCCATGGCTCACAGTGTTTCACCATAATCAATGAGCCTGCTTATTCATTCACCTATTTGTTTGTTCACTAAAGTGCCTGAGCACCCTCTTTCTGCCACCATGGCGAAGTATGTCACTGCTTCTTTGAGGGGCTTCACGTCTAGAGGGGAGAGAGCATGTGACTGGGTGATGATTAAGCTACTATGGTTTGAATGCTGCCACTGAAACTCATCTTGACATTTAATCCCAGTTGTTGGGTATTGCGTAGGACCGGGTGAGACCTTTAAGAAGTAACTGGGCTTTGTCATAAAAGGGAGCTTTCTCCTGCTTGCTTGCTCTTGCCATGTAATGCCCTGCACTTCTTCGGGGCTGTGCAAGGAGTTCCCTCCAAGGAGAAGGGCCCTATCAGATCTTGAACTTCCCAGCCGTTAGAACCATGAGCTGAGCAAATCCCCCCTTCCCTATAAATGACCCAGACTGTGGCATTCAGCTACTGCAACAGGAAACAGATGGAGACGGGCGGGTGTACGCTGTGTGGTTGCGGTGACACTGCAGAACACCAGCGCTGGATTTGCCAGGCCAGGGCAGCCGAGCACGAAGGAATGAGGAGACAGGGAAGCTTGGCTGAGGGAGGCACATGGAGAAATGAGAGCAGCATTCCCAAGCTCAGAGGGCAGAGGCTACTCCAGGCAGAGGAAGTGGCTTATGCGAAAGCAGTAGCACCAGAAGGAGGGATAATTAAGGGCAATTCGGTGAAGGCTGTGAGGAGACAGGACGTGAACCTGGGAGACAGCCTGGTCTTGTTCTGGATACAAGGACGTGGCAAGTCTTGCACAGAGTCTAACCCTGCCTTTCCGATGCAACTGTACTTCCCACCCTCCTGCAACGTGCAGGAACTCGGTTCTGTGTGTAGATCTCCCCCTCTTGCCATGTTCATTTCTTTTTTTTTTTTTTCAATTAGGTCTTATTTATTTATCTTACATTTATCATGCCATGAATTCATAAGGAATGGGTTCCAGCAACTCAGGCTCCTTTTCATTGGTTCTGACAAAGTGGGCTTCTCTGGGTGGAGCAGGCTGATGCTTTAGTTGAACCCAGGTACCCTTCTCTTTGGCTTCCTTCTTTTTCTGATCATTTTCCTTCACACGTTTCAAGAAGCTATCTCGGCTCTTAGAGTGCTTAATGTGTTCAATACGCACATTTATTCTCTTGGCAAGAATCTTGCCCTTCACTTGTTTGTTTACAACAATGCCAACAGCATGCTGGGTAACATTGTGGACTCTTCCAGTTTTTCCATGGTAACATTTATGGGGCATTCCTTTTTGAACAGTACCCATTCCCTTGATGTCCACAATGTCACCTTTCTTGTAAATGCACATGTATGTGGCCAAAGGAACAACTCCATGTTTTCTGAAAGGCCTGAAGAACATGTACCGGGTACCTCGCCTCTTTCCCTTTGTGTTCGTCATCTTGGCGAATTACTGGAAGATGGCGGCTCCGGCCAAAAAGGCCATGTTCATTTCTATCTCAATCTCTTTAGTACAGTGATTCTCTGTGTTGTGTCTGCTAACAACCTCTTTTTCTTATTAACAGGGGGACTTTAAGCATGTAAATCACTCCTCTGAACCTTAGCTTTTCCAACTGTAAAATGGGGATAATCTCAACCCACTTCACAGGGTCGCTGTCACACTCTAGGCAACGCACTCCACAGCACCTGGCCATGTGCACAGTACTTGTACCACTGTGGTGCACAGACTCCCCCCAGCTCTTCCCTCTTCTTCCTTTCCATCTAGGACTCTGCAAGTGTTAGTTCAAGTTTCACTCCCGCAGATACATGGACAACACTGTTTTCTCTCTTTCCTCTGTTCTTCCATACCTCAGAGTCCACGTTCCGAAACACTTCTCCAGCCAGCAATCTGCCTTCCCCCACCAGGCTAGACTTTTGCTTCTGGGGAGGGAGGGATGGCCCCTCACGTTAGAGCCACTGCCTTCTCTCCTCTGCAAACCTGGGACCCAGCTGTGCAGAGGGTGGGTTAATACACAACTTCACCATCTCCACACAGCCTCACGGGGCTCAACGAAATCCCACCGGTAAAAGGCCGTGGACCACCCCCGAACCCGGGGTCCTCTGCAGAGCCCAGGCCTCTTCCTTTTCCAGATTCATCCTTCACTGTTTGGGGCCTGAAGTGACCACTCCTTTCAGTGAAAGCTAACAGCAGTTTTGGCTTGAGCAACACAGGTTTAGGACTGAAGCAATTTTTTTGTTGTTCCCCATCTTTGATCAGAACCTTCTAGAGAGTGAGAGGCATGCCCTCCACCTGAAATACTAGAGTAGGATCTGCCTCCAGCCAGCATGTCTAGTTTATCTTTCTGTGCCTTCATGGGATCTCCCTGAAGAACCTGCACTCTGTAAGGGCTAAAGGATACACACGGATGAAGGCAGAGCAGTTAGCTAATAATCACGAAAGGCCAGATGTACATAGCAACTTTGATATGCAAACAATATTTCAGTGCTATGAAAAAATCAACAAAGGGGGCGGGGTTACGGGGCAGTGGGTTAAGCCTCTGTTTGTGATGACAGCATCCCATACTGGAGGGATTTTTAAAAAAATTTTATTTATTTGACACAGAGTTATAGACAGTGAGAGAGAGAGACAGAGAAAAGGTCTTCCTTCCGTTAGTTCACTCCCCAAATGGCTGCAAAGACCAGAGCTGCGCCGATCCGAAGCCAGAAGCCAGGTGCTTCCTCCCGGTCTCCTATACAGGTGCAGGGGCCCAAGGACTTGGGCCATCCTCTACTGCTTTCCCAAGCCACAGCAGAAAGCTGGATTGGAAGAGGAGTAACCGGACTAGAACCGGTGCCCATATGGGATGCCGGCGCTGCAGGCAGAGGATTAACCTAGTGAGCCACGGTGCCGGCCTCAGAGGGATGGTTTCAATCCCAGCTGCTCCATTTCCAATCCAGCTTCCTGCTGATGTACCTGGGAAGGCAACAACTGATGGCCCACGTGCTGGGCCTCTGCCACCCAGGTGGGACACCTGAATGGAGTTCCTGACTTCTGGCTTTAGCCTGGCCTTGCCTGGGCTGTTGCAGCCATTTGAGGAGTGCACCAGTAGATGGAAAATTTCTTTCTCTGTGTGTCTTCCTGTCTCTGTCACTCTGCCTTTCAAATAAATAAATAAATAATTTTCAAAAAGACTATGAAAGAAGATGGAGGAACTTCTACACTTACTCTACAGTTCTGTACAGCCCTTTAAGATCTTCCTCCTCCTCCACTGCGCATTGAAGCAGCAGAGGCTGGTCGGTAAATTGAGTAGATTCAAGCAGAGAAATGTAGTCAGGAGCCTGAGGAGAACGCGCCCAGTGCTGACTGTGGGCGCTCTGCTAACACGCGGAAGGGCAGGCAGGGGTAAGAGGGAGAGGCCTTGCAGGCCACAGTCTCCTGTGGCTTTCTTCATTGTACCAAGGAGTGCTCAGGTGCTGCCTTGGCTCAGATGAAAACTCGGACCCCTTAGGCTACAAATCCGAGTGCAATCCACTTTCTGGTTAGGAGGGAGTATGGGGTGGCGTGAAAAACAAAGAAATGGGAATCTATGGAGTTGTTTATGTGATTTTTGGTTACATTTCCTTTTAGTTACTTCTTCTGGGAGGTTGCTCGATAGAACTCAATGAAATGGAACTTTGAAGAAGCCCTGTAACATTTCAGCCTTACGCATGATGAGATACTATTTCACAACCTTAAGATAGTTATTGTCAAAACAAACACCAAGGCTGACGTCGTGGCTCAATAGGCTACCTGCGGCGCCAGCACACTGGGTTCTAGTCCCGGTTGGGGCACCAGATTCTGTCCCAGTTGCCCCTCTTCCAGGCCAGCTCTCTGCTGTGTCCCGGGAGTGCAATGGAGGATGGCCCAGGTGCTTGGGTCCTGCACCTGCTTGGGAGACCAGGAGGAAGCACCTGGCTCCTGGCTTCGGATCAGCGCGAAGCGTTGGCCGCAGCGGCCATTAGAGGCCATTAGAGGGTGAACCAACAGAAAAGGAAGACCTTTCTCTCTGTCTCTCAACTGCTGTGCCAAGCAGTGTGGCTGTTCCTGAGAAAACCAGAGTGGGCTTATCATATGGACCATCAATTATACTTCAGTGTGTACCCAATAAGCACTGCCATATTCATAGCAGTGCTATTCATAATAATCAAAAGGCATGAGTAACCCAAATGTGCAGGGAGAGAGGATGGACAGACACAACTCACACAGAGTAGAACATCATTCAGCCTTAAAAAGGACATTCTGACATTTAACAATGCGGATGAACACTGAAGACACTGTGCTGAATGAAATGCGCCAAATACAAAACATCTGATGATTCCACTTCCATGAAGCACTTGGCTTAGTCTGGTCATAAAACTGAAGAGGGAAGCAGTGGTTTCCTGAGTCTGGGCAGAGGGGCATGGTGGAGAGGTTACACAACAGCATGAATGCAAACAATGCCACTGACTACAGTGGGGGCAGCCACTCGGCCTAGGGGTTAAGGTACCCAGGTTTCATGTTGTAGTGCTTAGGTTCAATTCCTGGCTCCTGCTCCTGATTCCAGCTTCCTGCTAATCTGCACCCTGGGAGGCAGGGGTAGTGGCTCGAGAGGTTGGGTCCTTGTCATACACACGGAGACCTGGAATGTGTTTCTAGCTACTGGCTCTTGGCTTACGCCCTGGTCAGCACCTGCCACTGTAGGCATTTGAGCAGTGAAGCAGCGGGTACAAGACCTCTCTCTTCCTCTCTCGCATAACTCCTTCCCTGTCTCTCAAATAAATACACACATTCACAAGATGTTTAAAATGACACATTTTATATTACATATATTTTACCGCAATTAAAAAGTGTTATTGTTTTAACTCTACATTTTACATATTTATAAAAGCAGGAGAAGTGAAAAAAGGATAACTAAATACCCAAGGAAGTCTGAATCTTCTTCTTCAAAAACATTATTATCAAACTTTCTTACTTTGACTTGATCCATTCAAATCCTCACTCCTGCCACAGTGGCTGATGTTCACAGAGTTCTGACTGTGTGCCAGGCACTGGTAGGCACCTCATGCTTTCCATGGATCTTCTTGTTTGTTCCAACAACCTTGAGGTGGGTGCTACTATGACTTGTCTTTTACAGCAGAAGGAACTAATGCTTAGGGTAACAAATGGCTCAAGGTCACACACCCAGCGAGTGATAAAATCAGGACAGAAGCCTCTCTGACCAAAATCCTGCGCTCTTGGCCAAGTGCTACACTGCTTCTCAGCACAATTTGCCAGCCTACTTGATGCTGTTGCGAGCACCAGGGCTGGTCCGGACTGGAATGGGTCAGGCTACCAGAACACCACAGAATGTGCAAATTGGCGCTGGTACTCACAGTTTAATAAGGTTGTGCAGCCCTCGGAAAGCATGGGTGGATATGGATCTAATCCTATTGTTCTGCAGGCACCTGTGAAAATTAAAACCCAAAATATGATAAAGCAGAACTTTAGCTTTGCAAGATGCAAGAGTTTGGTAATAATTGTAACATACATGTGAAGGTACATAATGCTTCTTAAAACGGTTCAGTGATAAATTTTATATTATGTGTGAGTTTCAATGATCACAATTGAAAAATTGCAAAAAGGTAAATATAATAATTTAGTATCAGGTGAATGTGATAACCATTACACTATGGAAACTCTAATAAAATAATTTAGTGAAGTGGCTATCATGTCATTTTATTTTGCCTTTAAATGCATGCATGATTAGGCTAGATTTATTAATTTAGAAATTCCAGTTTATTTAGTGTGGGGAGCAACTTGGACTAGACTAAGTTACTGGAATTAAGACTTATTCTATGCATCTGCTCTCCCACAATATGGTGCTGGGAGAGGAGAAAACAGCTTCTACGCAGCTGCCTCTTGCCAACTTGAGTGATGACCTCCAGGAGCTGATCCTGCTCCTGATTGGAGGAGAGCAGTGTACTCGGCGTGTGGGCAGCCGAGTTGGGATTGGCGGAAGAGGACTATAAAGGAGGGGAGAGACAACATGCACCAGGAACATCTAAGGGGAACATCTATCTGAAGGAACACCTGAGCAGCCCCCGAGAGAGCTGGCCGGCGGTGTGCCGCTCCCCTGCGGAAGTGGGGAAAGTGGCAGGGGGAACCGCCCTTCCACGGAGGTGGAAGGGACGGTAGCCAACCCGGGAAGAACCAGCAGCAAACCCGGGGAGGGCCGAGCAGACGAAAGAACAACGCAGGGTCCTGTGTCGTTCCTCCACAAAGAGGGGCAGCGACATAATGGTGCCGTGACTCGGATAGGAAGCCTAGGCAGAGTTTAGTGTTGTTCCTCCATGAAGAGGGGGAGCGACAATTTAGAAATTATAAGGGAAAAGAGATGAAAGTTAAAATTACTATTTAAATGTTCCAGGAATAAAGCTTTAGTGCACAGTAAAGCATTCACTAATCAAACACACCCAGAAGCCAGACTTTTCAACATTTCCTGAGACAATTCTTGAAATTTGTAAGAGCTTGACACAGTGCTGGCCAAACTACAAGTAAAGGGTGTTTTTAGTGTGACATACAATATTCCATGTTAGCTGCAAATGTGCTAAGCAAGTTAACCTCACTTTTATTATTTTGAAACTCCATGCCTTGCTTCAAGAAGAAATATAGAAGCAAAAGAGAAAATATAAATAAAAATAATTGGTACTAGAGGAATCTAAGTTAGAATGGAATGGCAAGACAAGAATGCAGGCTTTTATAGTTAAATAAAGCAATACCAACCTCTGATCTCCATTTAACTGGAGGTAGAAGGAAACAGGTATCAGAGAACAAGATACTGTATCATATGCACCTATGTAAGGCTCTATATGTCTATGTGTACCTGTCCCAGGTAGTCAGGAATGATAAAGGAAGGACTTTATGCCTGCCTTCTTGTTGTCATGCAGGTCTCCACTGGCCTTTAATGTGTCTTGAAGTTTATATATATATATATATACACACACACACACACACACATACATACACATATATTTATACCTGCAATTTATTATAAATTTTAGGAGCTAAAAGGGAGAAACAATATCAATGAAGTTTCAATTAATTAGAAATTTTGACTAAAAGAGATTTCCTATTTTCAAACATGCAGGAAACCTAACTTGTAAAATGTTAGTAACATATAGGAAACTTAACTTGTAAAATGTTAGTATAAAATTTATTCTGTACCTGACCATTTCACCACATACTATCAGCCTAATCATATGGTAGACAGTTCATCTTCTTTACTATATACAGAAGGACTTTTTAAATATTTCTATTTTTAAAGATTTTATTTATTTATTTGACAGGGTTACAGACAGTGAAAGACAGAGAGAAAGGTCTTCCTTCCGTTGGTTCACTCCCCTAATGACTGCAATGGCCTGAGCTAAGCTGATCCGAAGCCAGGAGCCAAGAGCTCCTTTCAGGTCTCCCATGTGGGTGCAGGGGCCCAAGCACTTGGGCCACCTTTTACTGCTATCCCAGGCTACAGCAGAGAGCTGGACCAGAAGAGGAGCAACCGGGACTAGAACCGGCTCCCATATGGGATGCCGGTGCCGCAGGTGGAGGATTAACTTACTGTGCCACGGCGCCAGCCCCCGTACAGAAGGACTTTTACATGCATTTATCTGTTTCTAAATGTTGCAAAGATCTGATAATCAAGAAACTGTATTGCATGGAGGTTTAGCCATGCTATACTTTAAATAACCAATGAGAACCTTTCTTTTTTTTACTAATCAGGCTATGTTGATCATTTTTTTACTTGGAACAAATTGACCACTTAAGAATTAATTCAATGTTCATTGTGCAAAAATGCTAAACTACTGTGATATATATACCTGAGTTTTTATATTTAGATTTGTGGTTTGGTAATAAAAAGTTTTAAATAATAAGATAATAAAAGGAAGATAAAAAGGAAAACCACTAAGGGAAGATATTTGTAATATATCTGACACAGTTCTCTGTACAGAATAAAGAACTCTTGACATTAGAATGAGACACATATATACATGCACAAATTTGTGGTCAAACCTCTTTCAAACATGTGGACATAAGGTGGTGCTACAGATCAGGAAAACTCTTCCATCAGGAAGATTCCAGCCATCAGGAGATAAATAACGAACTATCCCCTTGAAGTTTCTGTACTAGAACTTTTGAAAAACTTTTCTTTGTTGATTGATAAATGTTCAGAAGTTCTGTCAAGTCATTTCCATTGCAATTTTTACTTTCAAATGTGAAATACAGGGAGAGGGAGGGTGGCATGAAGGGAAGATTGTTGTGTTCTTAGAATTGTACCTATAAACTACAGTGTTAAAAATTAAAATTAAGGGGCCAGCGCTGCGGCGCAGCAGGTTAATGCCCTGACCTGAAGCGCCGGCATCCCATATGGGCGTCGGTTCTAGTCCGGCTGCTCCACTTCCGATCCAGCTCTCTGCTGTGGCCTGGGAAAGCAGTAGAAGGTGGCCCAAGTCCTTGGGCCCTTGCACCCATGTGGGAGACCTGGAAGAAGCTCCTGGCTCCTGGCTGCAGATCAGCGCAGCTCTGGCCATTGCGGCCATCTGGGGAGTGAACCAGCAGATGGAAGACCTCTCTCTCTCTCTCTCCTTCTCTGTGTAACTCTGACTTTCAAATAAATATCTCTTTAAAAAAATTAAAATTAAAAATAAAAATGTATTGTTCTGTAGATTATCTGGGTTTTCAGCACATTTCGCTGAATGAAGTGGGTTAATTTTTTTTTCTGATACTACTGTATTTCCTGCTGTTATTTTAGATAATGTGCAAACATGTATTTATGTACCAGATTTTTCTAGCATAGAGCCAAAATTAAAACAGTACAGTATGAAAATGAAATAAAGAATTCTGAGATATTTCACAGATAATGTGATTTAGAGACTATCTAAACCCAGCAATCCAGTCACATGACAATATGACTTAGTCATTAAGTTGGCATGAATAGCAGGTAAGTATCACCTGGGACTAGTGCATTTTGGGAGTACATACAGGGCCCTGCATGAAAGGGCAGTGAGCATGTCAGATACCACGGGAGGTTAAAATAAAACCAACCCTTCGAGCAGGTGTGAGATGGAATCAAGTTCTCAAACAACATGCTCAGAGTATTCTGTCCACGACCTGCTATGTCAGGTCAAGACTGAATCTGTGAACATACGGAAGAAAATCCTTTACTTTGTAATCTTGATGGCAGACCTGGCAAAAGACAACTACATCTTTCTCTCTGATGGGCACCGAGGTTATGCGTGCTGGAATAATGCTGAGTACCAGCTGTGAGCGTTTCCATTGTAGGGGTGCTAGCAGGTGGATTCACAACACATGGATTCCGGTTGCTTTGAAGACAGGTATCTGAGGTTTTATAGAATGGCTGCTAGACCTACTCGGGGCCGGCGCCGCGGCTCACTAGGTTAATCCTCCACCTTGCAGCGCCGGCACACTGGGTGCTAGTCCCGGTCAGGGTGCCGGATTCTGTCCCGGTTGCCCCTCTTCCAGGCCAGCTCTCTGCTGTGGCCAGGGAGTGCAGTGGAGGATGGCCCAAGTGCTTGGGCCCTGCACCCCATGGGAGACCAGGATAAGGACCTGGCTCCTGCCTTCAGATCAGCGCGGTGCGCCGGCCGCGGCGGCCATTGGAGGGTGAACCAGTGGCAAAGGAAGACCTTTCTCTCTGTCTCTCTCTCTTTCACTATCCACTCTGCCTGTCCAAAAAATAAATAAATAAATAAAAAAATAAAAGAACTACTCGGAGAAACGTGTTATTGGAGGTCTTGAGCTAACAGTTAAGTAATGCCTTGAAGCAGGGTTAGACTTCAGCAGTGGTGCAGCGTTTTGGTCTACAGAGAAGTGGGAAGAAACAGATTTGCCTGAAGATGCCGGTTAACCTTAATCACAGGAACACATGTTTTCCTTACAGCTTCTGAAGATCATGGTACTTCTTGAAGCCATCAGGAGGAAGCTTGCTTAGTAAGTTCCACTGAAGTGACCTGAAATAAATACAAGTTTTTGTTCTTACTTAAAACCTTTTCCCTTTACTTTTAAACTATAATAGTATAAAAACTGTAAGATGAATTATTTGGTGCTAGCCTTCAGGAAACATTTAACTAAATGATGCTACTCACATACTCAGAGCATCATCTGAATTGGGTCTAACACTGGATTTTATGTGATTCAAGTAGTCACCCTTTCTTAAGCTTAGGTTACAAAATCCTACTGTAAGAAAAATTTAAAACTTTAAACTGGGAAAATTGGTTTTTCAGTTATGCTCCCCTTTTCTATTTGCATTTAAAAGACATTAGAGGGGATTTTCATTTTTGAATAACAATAAAGTGGTGTTTTCTCTTTAAGGGATATCAAAGCACTTAAGTAGTTTCATGGTCTTCAATATTTTATTGCTTGCATTCTATCACCTTAAAATTAATCATTAAGGAAGCTTTCAGTATACATATGTATATCTTGTACCATCTTTACACAATAAATAATCCCATTTCAATTCCCAATAAATTGTATATAAAGATTTTCTCTTATATTACAATTTAATAAGCAGATTGACGAGATCAGATCCACATAACTGTGTTTGCATTGGAAAGGCCCCAAATCTTAAACATTTTTAGAAAGGCAGTATAATGTAGTGGAAACAAAATAAATCAAGCAAGCAAGCAAAATACTACAACCAGTGTAGCTGGGGTCTGCTGCATGAACCACACGTAACCTTTCCAAGTTAATCTCCTTAACTGTGAAAGGGATTTGGACCAGATGATCTCTGCTACAGTGATGCTATTGTTAGCGATTTCTTTATATAGTATGTTGGAACAATAGACGACACTGTCTGGAGGTTAACTTAACCCAGTGCCATATAACTGACACATGAGCGATGGACTGCGTGGTCTGGAGATCAACTCAATTCAGTGACTTATCATAGGCTAGGTTTCGGACCACTGGTGGTGTTTAGACTTGCTAATGAATTTTTCTAAAAGAAATATACTTTCTTAGACTCCCCAGAACACATTTTTGGAGTCCAATGTGAGAAACATAATCTAGAAGACCATGCATCTCTATTGGGGCATAAATTGATTCTTAAGGGTGTGAGAAAACAATCTTTCTTTAAATATGTTTTAAATAGGGATGGATATACAGAACACTTTCAGTATTAAATTTTCACAGGAAGGGACAAATAGAAAAATATCTAGGGGCCGGCGCTGTGGCGTAGTAGGTTAATCCTCTACCAGCCAGCATCCCATGTGGGCACCGGTTCTAGTCCCAGCTACCCCTCTTCCAATCCAGCTCTCTGCTGTGGCCTGGGAAAGCAGTAGAAGATGGCCCAAGTCCTTGGGCCCCCTGCTCCCGACATGGGAGACTGGGAAGATGCACCTGGCTCCTGATCAGCACAGCTCCGGCCGTAGTGGCCATTTGGGGAGTGAACCTATGGACGGAAGACCTTTCTGTCTCTCCCTCTCACTGTCTGTAACTCTACCTCTCAAATAAATAAATGAAATCTTAAAAAAATCTACACAGGCTTTCGGAGGAGGGGCACAAAAATGAAAAGAAGGAAGGCTAAGAAACTCGGGTCTGACTATCCGGCCAGTCATGCAATGATTTTCTTTAATGAATGAATGGTTCTTCTTGAAATCACTCAGCTGCTGGGTTGTCACCAAATATTCTTTTCTTCCTTGCATTACTGGCTCATCAAAAATCCCTTTTCTACTAATAATTCTCATCTGGTTTAGATATCAAATTCTTCTTTCAGCCCTATTTAAATGTTTGTATGGAAGTATTAAGCATTTGGGTTTCATTTAAGGTAATTGGTGAAAGTGTAGTGTATCCTTAAAAATGTGCTAATTGGTTAATTTTCTCAGCAAACATATATTGAAGGCCTGCAGCTTGCACTTTGAAAGAAAAGATAATGTTCCTGTCTTTTTAAAAAAGATTTATTTATTTGAGAGGTAGAGTTATAGACAGTGAGAGGGAGAGACAGAGAGGTCTTCCTTCCATTGGTTCGTTCCCCAGATGGCTGCAATGGCCGAAGCCAGGAGCCAGGTGGTTCCTCCTGGTCTCCCATGGGGTGCAGGGCCCAAGCACTTGGACCATCCTCCACTGCCTTCCCAGGCCACAGCAGAGAGCTGGATTGGAAGAGGGGCAGCCGGGACTAGAACCGGTGTCCATGTGGGACGCTGGCACCACAGGTGGAGGATTAACCTACTGCGCCACGGTGCTGGCCTCGTAGCTGTAGTTTTTATAAACAAAACTCTTACTACTAACACCAAGCAGTGTCAGTGATTAAATTCCAAGATCTTACAGACAATTCTGAAATGGTCAAAGCTAATATTTAGCAAACCCAAACAATGTGTAACTAATCTTAGCTCTCTGGGTATGCCTGTTTTGTTCACTAGCATGTGTGTGAAACATCCTTAAAAAACAATCAACAGACATCACCTGGATTATTAACTTCTTTGATCCTTTACTTATATTTGTGACATTTTCCTGTAATAGTTCCAACTCAAATCTGAAAGAACTCAGTAATAAAATGCAATATTTACTCTTCCAGTGTGTTTGCTGTAAAGCCCAGAGTTCTTTTTCCCTACTGGACAGACAGACTGGGGTGAGCTGTGAGGCCGAGCCAGTGCTCCGCAGAGAGAAGTATAAATGGACAACTGGAATCAAGCAGCTAACGCAACACAAGGAAACGCTATCTTTGCATGGAAAACAAAGTGTGGGAGCCGTGAACTTCTCAGCCTCCTTCTTACAAATCCAGATGAACTGTTAATCTGAAATTGAAAAATACACCTGACCCTGGAGCCCTCAGCTCTCACCATCCCTGATTGTGCTTAGACATAAGGTGAAGCCTCGGGATCCTCCTGGACTCACTCTGTTCCTTTGCCTCTTTGCAGCCAGTCCTTCAAGGGGATCTTTCCTGTTTGTCTCTTTAAGCTACTGGTGGGAAACTGGTGGTCCACAGGCCTGCACACATCTCTTTATGTATTACGTATACATAAGCACATGTGTTGGGCCAGAAAAGTTTTTTAAAATTCCAGTAGAATTATTTCAATTCAGTGAATCCTTCTCTCTCTGGGGGATCACACTGTCTCAGTTAGCCGTCACATTATCCCTTTCCATTTCTCCAGCTTTCTCCGCCTGTTCCTTTCTTTTACAGAGGTTAGTTGACTGTTGAAGAATGAGTGTGAATTTTACACGTGGAAAAAGGGAAAACGAGACTGGCAGCATAAGGGCAGTCTTTGATTTGGATTTTCGGGTCACCTGATATAAACAGTAGGAATGATCATTTTCTCTGAAAACAGAGTGAAACTATAATCAATTCTTATACCCACCAATTCCAGTTAGAATTTCAATTATAAAAACCGCTCCTCTGAGAAACCTTAGGCACTTTTGGGGGATCACTGTTTTTTTCCCAATAGCACTAATTAGTATGAAAAAGAGCTGCTGTGAGGCAAGGAGCAGGTGGAAGGCTGGAGGCCTCTCTTCTGTCTTTAGTGCAGGCTGGAAATTTACCTCCACTGTGGTTCACTCCGCCAGTGTTCTCAGGCTGCTATCAAACGGGGAAACCTGCCGATTCTGTGGCTCTGACGGTACAGTACCTACAGGAACACCAAGGTGTAGCTCCTCCCGCCCTTAAATCTCCAGCATTAGAGTTGCTGTTACGTGGTTTGCTTTGGAAAAGGCAAGACTTGCCAACACTGTAGAATCAAGAACCACTTCTATTTGTCTTAATACACTCAAAAGTCAGAGCTACAAGGTACTGGGACACTGGAATGAGAAGAAAAAAGCTCAGCAAAAATACTGAACTAAAATATCCATCCTCCACTGACTTCTTTTTTGAAAGTTTCAGTCAAATATGATGGTTTGTGCTGCTGAATTCAAGTTTTACTAAAACCCAATAAGTACAAGCACTACAAATCGATAAGCCACTTATTTTCTTTCACATACACATATAGGAATTATCTAGAAAAAATATCAGTATTTCTGAGAAAAAGGTGATTCACAAGAGTTAGATTTAAACATGAAATTCTGGGAATATTTTGCCTAATTTATTCTACTTGTTTTCTTTTTTGTATTTATCCATAGGAATATATTAAAGCTTATGTCCTATAAATTTTAAAATAGCTTTTTCAGTATGCCCAATAAAAACTCTATGTAACAGTTTGCATAACAATCCTTTTTCTCAGTAGCACATACAATTGAGGGCATCTTGTGTATACAGAAAACACGGTGATACCACATGCTTTCTAGGATCAAAATGAAGGGCTACATAAACGAACATATGGAATAATTTAATGTAGAGCCTGGCATTTAATAAATGCAAAAAGTAAGCAATTATTGAAATGCCATCATCTCTGAAGCTCAAACGTATTCTTGATAATGACACGGTCTTAGCTATGATACGGCTTTATAGGTGCTGTTCTGGCCGTAAGGAGGCCATTCTTTTCTACTTACATTTCTGTCACGTTTGAAGAAACTGAAGGAACAGCTCGTAAATTGGTTTCATCACAGTCAAGATGTAGACCTTGGCAAGCACATTGCCCGGGCACAGAACCGACTACTGAGTAGAGAGGGGGTGGTAAGTGAGGATGAAAGGCGGGTCCAGGAAGAGGAGGATAATGAAAAGAGAAATGAAAAGCTATGAGAAAATTATTTCATACAAATCTATGTCGTGTCTTACCTAAGCAGTTGGGCAAAGCTTCAAATTAAGGCTTGGAAAGTTGCTTTTGACTGAAACTTGAAATACTGCTAGAACATTACATTTGGAAGCACACACAATCACCAGCCCATGCATTTCTTAAAACGGCAGATCACCCTTCTCAACTTGTTGCAAAAGGAATGAAGTCGTCTGTTGTTAGATCAGGAAAGGGAGATGTGGTAGGGTGTGATGGGCTGCAGTGTTCCCATCTAAGCTTCTATTGGGGGAGCAAGTACTTACGAATAGCGTGAGTAAAACCTTGAATGGGGGACTGAGTCAGTTTAACTAGGAACTGGGCATGCACATGTTTTTCGGCACAGTCTTCCTGTTTTCACTGCTTCGGGTGTTGGGAAGAGAATGAACGGGGTGTGTACCTTTGGGCATCTTGTGGGGCTGTAGTGAAAGTCTTGTTGATGGGATGTCACGTATCTAAAGTCTACCAGAAACTGGCAATTGTGCGTTCACATAGCTAAGCAATGTAATGTGATTATCATTCAATATCATTGTTATGGTCTGATTCCTAGTTGACGGAATGTGGACAGTTACCGAGAGCAACTAGAATGCCGCCCCTGCCCATTTCCTCTTGGAGCCCTGCCATCTCCAGCAAGGGTTATAGACTCAGCCGCCGACAGGGACCAGGTCAAGTGGGTGTAACTGTGTTTGCATGTCCCAATGGGATGGCTTCTCCAAACTGTCACTGCACCAAAACAGGCCTACTGACTTCCTCAAAAAAGCCAGAATCACAATGCTTTCAATTTAAAACATCACAGGACAAAGTCAGTTTTCTGTGAGTATTCTCTGCCTACAGTTCCCAGTTTCCGACCTTTCTAGTGAAGCTTGCACAGTGGGCAAGAGTTTCAGGGGTCAAGTAGCCTCCTGTGGATGAGCCTCAGTGAGCCCAGCTGCTACGCCTCTGAGCTCAGACGTGGCAGGGCAGGTGTTCTCCCTCTCCTCCCGGGAAACTCTCAAGTCTCCTCGACAGGGCTGTAAGGGTTCACGGTCATAACTTTGATTTGGTGTTTCATGTAAACAGAGTGTTTGCCAAGAACTTTTACAACAGTTTTGTAGTTGTTAAGTACTCATTTTGGTTATGCAGCTTTGAAAATGGACTCTCAAAGCCATATCTAGTATATGAGTGTCTGTGTACTGTGAGGATGGGAGGGAGAAGCTCGAGATGGGAGAAGGCCATGAGGAGGAGAGACATGGGAGGAGGGCAGTGCAAATCAGTGAAGTCAGCATTAGTGCCAATGCTTTCTCTTCTGCATAGACTGAATTAACATAACCCATACGTGCTGATTCCAGGGTTGTCTGTAATAAGGAAAATGGAAAATGACATAAATACCCACCAGTGAAGTGATTAAATAAAGTATGTCCCTTACAAAATAGGAGATTATGTGTTTTAAAATGTTTGTAATAACATGGATAGCTTATTATGCTAAAACACCAACAGAAAAATTTGATGAAAATGGTTTGTATATGAAATTTCAGCTATGTTAAAATAAAAGAAATAGTGAGTTATGTTGGTAGCCTCTGAGTGGTAAAATTATGGCTTAGCAAACAGTTCTTAACAAATACTTTAAGTTCAAACTTTGTTAGATATTATGTTTTGCATGTTATTTCTCGAGAGGTAATTTTAAAAATGTGAATTCCTCAAGTGCTTTCATCTAATCAAAATGGTTGTGGGACACTCTGTTCGATTCTTAAAAAAAAAATCCCTATAATAATCTGATTTAAATAAAGTGGCATCATAGGAAACTTAAGTTTCACCCCCAGATTTTACACTACCCATTATTTTTTATACTGCTTTCAAGTTTGAAAGATATTTAATTATTAATCACAAGCCCCCAAATTGTTTTGAAAGAAGTCAAATTAAGAATTATATCTTTGGGGCCGGTGCCGTGGTTCACTTGGTTAATCCTCCGCCTGCAGTGCCGGCATCCCACATGGGTGCCGGGTTCTAGTCCCGGTTGCTCCTCTTCCAGTCCAGCTCTCTGCTGTGGCCCGGGAGGGCAGTGGAGGATGGCCCAAGTGCTTGGGCCCTGCACCCCATGGGAGACCAGGATAAGCACCTGGCTCCTGGCTTCGGAACGGCACAATGTCGGCCATAGTGGCCATTTGGGGGGTGAACCATCGGAAGGAAGACCTTTCTCTCTGTCTCTCTCTCTCTCACTATCTATATCTCTACCTATCAAATAAATAAATAAATAAAAGAATTATACCTTTGGGGCTGGGCATCTGACATAATGGTTAAGATGCCCCTTAGGAAGCCTGCATCCCATATTGGAGTACCTGCCTTAGAGTCCTGGGTCTGCGTGCAGTTCTAATTTCCTGATAATATCATCCTGTGCACCCTGGGAGGCAGCAGGGGATGTTTCAAGTATGTGGGTCCCTATCACCAAAGTGGGAGGCCCAGACTGAGTTCCAGGCTTCTGGTCTTAGACTGGCCCAGTCCCAGGTTTTGCAAACATTTGGAGAGTGAACCAGTGGATGGGGGAAATCTTCCCCTATACCTTTCAAATAAAAAATAAAAGTAAATAATATATTTGTTCTTTATTAAGTTCTGATGAAAACAATTACTCCTGTGATTTGCATACATTATGTGTTGTGTAGATCTGTTGTTCAGAAGTGTTTCTGTTTGTGACATATTTTTTTCAGAGTGCAAAATCAGGCAAAAATTATTTTCTCTAGCTGGCCTGATTTATTTCCCCCCATTTGTTTATTTTTGCTTTACAAACAAGATGATGAAATTTATGTAACTCATTATTTTCCCTCCTGACCTAACGGTTACAAAATTCTGAACTCATCTCTGGATGTTTTCACTGCATTTCTGTCAGGGTTTTCTCGTGTAACTTCCCTCTGCCACTTCCATTCGCCACCTAACTTCTGTCTTGTATAGCATGCGAATGGCTCGCCTCTGTCAGCAGCCGTATGTTAATTGTAAGTTGCCCCAGATTCTTTTGGGAATGAGGTGAGATATGAAGATTCAACGAACATTTGAGAATAAAAACAATATATGAGCAAAGAAAAGGAAAACTACGTTTTGAGACAACACGGCTTAGTTCACTATGTTTTCATGCATTCTACCAGCAGTTTGATTGTATTTGCTGATTTCCGTCACTCCTGAAAGTTTTAGTTTTTTAGTGATCCTGTCATTTGTTCCCAGTCCTCTGGGGGGCAGGAGTGGTGCAAGGGGTAGCTGAGCAACCTAAGTGACTCAGCAAAAAGATGAGTGGTCTCTCTCACTGAGGATTCCAAGTAGTTCTAAGAATTAATCCCATCGGAATAGGGAAGACAAAAATATTAAAAATTTGAAAGCTGCACTTTATAATTTATGGCTGTATATTAAAGAAAAAAACACAGTAAAATGTTCCTTCCCAATCCCTGTGTTTTAACCAAGGTTTTGAAAAGCTAAGGTTGGAATTATAGCTCTAAGGTACAGACTTATAATGCATAATTTATTAATTTATTCAACTGATTTAAAAGGAATTATTTTATGTAACTTCCTGACCGCAAATACTACAGACTTAATCCTGAAGTTTAGATGCTTCCATACTTCTTCCAAGTTTTTGTTAAGAGTTTGGTGTGTGACTATAAGCAGCAGGTTGCAATAGTTAAGGCGTTCATAGCTCTAAAGTAGTTTAAACGCCAGAAGAATTTCCCTTGCAAACATTACAATCCAGATTCTCAGCTGTTCTAGTTCATCAGCTTCCTTCACCTCAGACTGTACTGGTTGCGAAAAGGGAGCTTAAACATCAAAGCTACCTGACTGACTGCTGTTCCTTTTGTTTCTGAACCTGACATGATTTCTTTGACACTTACTATCCCTCAGTCATCTTTGCATAAAATCCCAAATTAAGACTCCATCCCTAGTGCAGTTTGCAAGTATAAAACTATAATTACCCTTTTTTTTCTTTTCAGTGCTGAACCCAACTTTTAAAAACATGAACTCATTGAAAAGGAGACTTAAAGGATCTGATCACTTACGGCGGCATTCGGATGTCTTTGCCTTCAAGCGAGGTGCGGGAGGCATTTTGTAGCGATGGGCAAAATAGTTATCAAATTGCAGAGGCCATCCACTGTTGTCTTCTGAAAAAACCAGAAAGTGGAGAAACTCAAGATGATGGAAATATTCTGTTGCATTGTGGGAAAAATTTGGTCCTCCCTTTGAAATAAGCCAGTGAGTCTGAAACTTACTGGACAAGTATCACCTGGGGATTCTCTTGAAATGTAGATACAGATCCTGTGCCTCTGGGAAGGAGCCCTAGTCTGCATTTAAGAAAATGTTTATTTTTATCTACTTAAAAGGGAGAAAGGGAGGGAGGAAGAAGCAGAGAGAGAGGGAGAGAAGGAGGGAGAGAGGGAGAGGGATAGAGGGGGAGAGAGGGAGAGAGGGAGAGGGAATGAGCATTTCCACCTGCTGGTTCACTCCCCAAATGACAATAGCTAGGGCTGGGCCAGGCTGGATCCAGGAGCCAGGAACTCCACCCTTGTCTCTCCCATGGGTGGCAGGGGCCCCAGCGCTTGAGCTGCTGTTTGCCAGAACTCATCAGCAGGTTTCCGGATGAAGTGGAAGGGCCAGGATGGAATTAGGAACTGACATGGGATGCAGAGATCCCATGTGGCATTGTACCGGCTGTGCCAAGTGTTCACCCTCACTCCTTTTCTGTTAAAGGCACCACAATATTCAGAGAGATTATTCTGTGTTCGTGTATATTTTCTGATTTTTATTTTAAACTTCCATATCACCTTAAGAAAGAACCAACAAGACCCAGAGGATCTTCATGGAGGTGGGGGAGAAGATAATTTTTCCTCACAAAATTCCTCACAATCTTCTGGTTAAGTAGTTTTAAACAGAGAAGACAAGGAAGCCAACCATGGGACGGGATGGACAGGTGAATGGGGATGCAGGGCTTTGCTCTCTTGGAGGTCTTTGGCCTTGGGCAAAGCCTTCCATCCCTCCCTCTCGCTCGCTCTTAAAAGATTTGTTCATTTACTTGAAAGGTAAAGTTACAACTAGAGAGGGGAAGGGAGGGAGGGAAGGAGGGGGAAGGGGGAGAGAAGAGGAGAGAGAGAGAAAGAGAGAGGGAGGGAGGAAGGGAGGGAGAGAGAGGGAGAGAGAGGGGGAGAGAGAGAGAGATCAATCTCCCATCAGTTGGTTCACTCCCCAAAAGCCTGCAATGGCCAGGGCTGGGCCAGGCTGAAGCCAGGATCCTGGAACTCCATCCAGGTCTCCCACATGGGTGCAGGGGCCCAGATACTGGGGCCAACTCCTGCTGCTTACCCAGCACATTAGCAGGGAGCTGGCTTGGAAGTCCAGCAGCCAGGACTTGAACCAGCACTCAAATGAAATGCCAGGGTCGCAGGTGCTGGCTTAACCTACTGTGACCCCATCATCTTACATCTTTTTGCATCACTTCTACATTTTCTTCCAAATGGTGACAGGACTCCTTTAGGATGCCCAAATACACAGGGTGAGGGGGGGAGGTAGAGTTGGGGGAGGGAGAGATGGGGGAGGGAGTGAGGGAGAGTGGGGGGGGGAGAGAGATACTATTTCTGTACATTAGTGTTAAATTATACATGGATTTTTATATATAAATTATTTCTGCCATACTCAGCATAGTCTTTGGGTGGCCTTAGACTAACTCAGTTCTCCCGTCTTCCTTGTTAACTCTCAAGAAAAACTAGAGTGGGAGTTATAATGGCTATTCTAGATCTTTAAAGGATTTTTAACTAAAGAAATCAAGAGACTCTGGGACCAGCATTGTTTTCTGTCTCTAGAAGGGACTGGAGAGAAGACTCTCCAGGGTGGAAACTTCAGATAGGGTACAGCTCTGTCTGACCTAGCTGGATTTGAAGGTTTTGGCACCCATGCTGCCATTGTAAAATGGGACCCAGTGACAAAACACACACACACAAATTACATCACTTCTGGCTTCCTGGAGGCTGGACTATGGCAAAGTGGTTGCAGAGATAAATCATGAGAATGGAAACAAGAAATGTTAAGTGTTGCAGGATGGTTCAGGAGAAATTAAAGAAAGAAAACCACAGGCTCAGGGTTTTACCTTCAGTCTAAAGAAACTCAGACAACCAGGGATTTTCCTTGACTACCCTAAGATAATCTTCTATCTCCAGTGGCCTTAGGTCAGGATTGATGTAGCCCCAATTCACATTCACATAAAATCTGATCAGTCAGCTAAGTTACATCCTAAGCCGAATTCACGTTTTGCCATTTATTTTAAGTAAATGCTAGAATACTGATTTGGAAAGAGGGAGACTTTGTGAATTGTGCTGGGACGAGTGTGTGTGTTCAGTTGATTTGAGGACCCTATATCTCCATCCGACAGAACCCCTGGGTGAACAGGGCAGCTCCCTTTTCCCATGTGAAGAGAGTAGTGGTGGTTCGTGTGAAGATGTGCTGGTTACTTTACTTGGGGTAAGTAAGCTGTCATCTCTCTCCCCTCCGGCCCTTCCAGTCCCATACTTGTTGTTTCCAGTGTATTACAGTTAGAATCGGTTCCCAATGCACCCCAGAAGACAAGTGTGGAGTTGGACTAGAAAGAGAAGACTGACATACCAAAAAATTTCACTTTTTTATATAGGCAGAAACATGGGGAATCACGAGGGACTAGTTTCTAAGGGTGATAGGCCAGCAGGCAGGATTTAACTCTAGACCGGGAAAAGCTACTTAACAAGATTAGCTATCCTCACAGTTTCTGGATTTGGTGTGCAAGTTCAAGCAGTAGTCTGCTGCGCTGTTTACTGAAATCTGAGCTCATTGTTAGCCTAGGCTGAATGAAGGTGAGGGGAAACGTGAATGGACCAAAGGGGTAAACTATGTGAGACACGGTCATTGCGTTGTACAGCTACAAAGGGCCCATGGCTGAGCATAGCAGACTGGCTCCGTCAGCCGCCATCTGACCCCATGCCCTGTGCATGTTCTTGTAGAGTGGAGACATTGTGTCACTTCTTTATAGCCAGGTTCTGGATGCACTGGTAGGTCCTAGTTGGTGGAAGAGAGGTGTTAGGTCATTTCCCTCTTGCTGTGTCTAAAAGAGAGACATGGTATTGAGGCTCCACTGTGGCAGTGGCTGTGTGTTTCAGGCATTACCAGTGTTATGGGTCAAGTGGTTTTCTGGGGCAGGAGGCAGTATGGCTGGCCATGGCAGTGGCTGCAGTACCAGTTTTTGGAGTATGGTGATGGTGGTATTTGAATCTAATGGCATCAGTGCTCCCACTCTTCCAAGTTGTTTGGGAATTTTGCAAATACTCTAGATGTTTAATGCACCATATGTTTACTACATCTAGAGTGGTTTCCAGCTCTTGCTTTAGACCCCGATAGATCCAGGGACTGAGTGAGTGAGCGATTGGATTAAAATATGGTTGACAGGCTGGTGCTGTGGTATAATGAGTTAAGTTGAATCCTGCGGCCCTGGTATGCAACTTGAGTGCTGGTTCAAGTCCTGGCTGCAGGACTCCAAGCCAGCTCCCTGCTAATGGCCTGGGAAAGCAGCAGAAGAGGCCCCAGTACCTGGGCCCCTGCACCCATGTGGGAGACCTGGATGAAGCTCCTGGCTCTTGGCTTTGGCCTGGCCCAGTGCTGGCTGCTAAGGCCATCCGGGGAGTGAAACAGTGGATGGAAGATCTCTGTCTCTCTCTAATTGTGACTTTCAAATAAACAAATAAGTATTTAAGAACATGTGGTTATGTAACTGGACACTTAGTTAATTTGGGGAGCTCCAGTGGAGTCTCATGGAAGCCAGCAAAGTGGTGCACTTTTCCAGAACCCATGAGTTCTGGGTCGTTTCGTTCTGTGGTCCTACTGCAGCACGCTGGCGACCCTTGTTTTCTTGCATCTGGGTTCTGGAGGTGGGGTCAGAAGCCTGAAAAACGTTCTGCTCTGCTGAGCTCCGAATCATCTGTTTGCTTCTTTGGACGTCAGGTTTTGATGCTTAAGGCACCGGGACCCCAGCTCTCCTTCCTGGTTTGTCAGAGCTTACTGGCTTCTTGCTAAGTTTTTACTTTAATAAATTTGGTCCATATCTTTTATTTATTTGAGAGGGTTACATATACACCACAGAAACACACACACGTGCGCCTACAGAAATGAGAGATTGAGAGAGAGAGTGAGTGTGCACTCCCATCTGCTGGTTCACTCTCCAAATGCCTGCAACGGCCAGGGCTGGGCCAGGCCAAAGCTGGGTACCTGGAAGTCAATCTGGATATCCCACATGGGCGGCAGAGACCTAAAGACTTGAGCAATCACTCCCGCCTCTCAGTGTCTGCACTAGCAGGAAGCTACAGGAAGCAACTGCAGCCAGGTGTTGAACCCAGGCTTCATGATGTTGGACAAGAGCACCCTAAACAGTGTCTTAAACATGAGGCCAAGGCCCACCCTTCGGTTCATATCTGCAGGTATATATAATCCCCCGAATTTTACCAGAGACATCCAATGCTCATATGATATTTAGCACCTACAGAATCTACCGTGCTGTATGAGGTACTTTAGTATACCCTTGTAATAACCCTATTTGGTCATTACTACCATCTTCAATTACAGATGGAAAGCCTGATTCTGAGAAGTTCCAGAACTTGACTATGGAACAGAATTATCAAAAATAACTTGGTTATTAACTATGAAGGAGTTATCACACAGAACTAGGAGATAACTAAGGAGAACACTTAAGTAGAGTAACAGTGTAGGATTTGGGCAAGAGGGGCACAGGAACTGAAAGCAGTCTACTGAGTGGAGCTCTTCCTTCAGAGGGTCTGGCATTAAGGCTTGTTTTGCAACCCTGTATTCTGAGGGGACAGACCTCAGTCCACCCGGGAGAGGGGCGAGACTGCGGTCTGAGTTTTGACCCTAGAATATGTGAAGACGGGTGTTGCTGCATTTTCGGCATCCTGGACACTCCCCTGACCTTCACCGTAAGAGCTCTGGCAAACTGCTTCCTGGGGGAGCACTTCTTTAGGGCACTGCCCCTTTCCACTGTCCCCTTTGCTTGTCAAAAGTTAGGAAAACTTCCCTTTAGCAACTGGCGCTTCAGCCTGGTTATTTGGCAACACTCCACGTGTCCACTAACGATCCTGGTGAGCTCAGATGGTGACCGTCCGAGCTTAGAATGTGGGGAGCGGGGAACCAGGAGCAAAGCAAGCAGCAGGAGGGGCTTGTCCAGGGCTGACTCATTCTTGAGACTGGGTCCCTTGCAGCAGCATGGGGGGGCTTCCCCCGGTGCCCAGCCGTCCTAAGCTGCTGACTCAGAGGTCCTAGAGGTGAAGTGGCCGCCTGGACTCCTTCGTGTCCCACACCCCACAGAAGTAAGGAGCGAGGGATTCGGGGCGCTGCTCTAGAAAGCGTCTAAGCGTTGCTAATCTGAAAGGCTGGACGGAAAGGCGCTTAGTAAAGAAGCTTCTTCTACAAGGCTGGAACAACAGTGGCACTGCTCTGGGGAGTGGAGTGGTCCAGAAGTCTCGGGACCAGATTTCTGAGGTCCCTGACCCGCCTCCCCGTTTCACATGTGGGGTTCCATTTCACTCCAGTTTAGAGATCTCCATAGAGAACAGGCAGAAAAGATAGGGAATTTCATGTTTTAGAGCGGACAATTGTGATGTCTTCCTTTATCTCTCCACTGCTTTTTGGTAGTATGTTTGGGATTTTATTTTCCCTGTTCATGCATTCCCTGGTGGTTTGCAAGCCTGGCCAGTTTTCCAGGCCTGCCCAGTTGGAAAGAACCTTTTTTTCCATCACATGTTCTGAAGCACCATGGCTGGGCTTTGGCAAATGTGCTCCATGTGGGGTCCCATCCTTGAGTTTGCGCAATTTTCTTTCCTCTCAGTATCTGGTGCTTTCTGTGTCCCAGGGTGAAGACTTGAATGAGGGATAAAATCTAGACCTTCTGAAAGTCCCTTAGTGGGAAAACAGAACAGTTTCCGAGATGTCTTCAGACTTATCACAGAAATGAGACAAGGCCACTGTGGCTCTGAGCCCCGAGCCTGAACCCTGAGCTCTTGGTACTGGGAATCCACAAAAATTCTACCCTATTCCCCTGGCTCTACAGCCAGCCTTGTCCAGAGGAGTGTCCTCGATGGACCATATCCCCCTTCCCAGAGCCCGACTGGTATCACCCAGCAAGGGCTATAAGCTACAAGCCTGGAGGAGGTGTGCTTCCTCTCCATCAGTTTCCAAACAGGGAAGGAGGCTGATCCATGTCCCTGCCATTCACCTCATCTGAGCTGTGTAATTGGAAGGCACATGGTAAAGGCCTAAGAGCCAACCCGAGGAATTCCTGTCCGTGACAAAATGTATTTTTTCAACTCATGACCACACGTGAGCAGATATTCAAGCCTTAATGACCACATTTCTGTTTTTGGAGGACAATTTAGCTCTGCACTAATGAAGATCTCCTTATAACAGGCAGGAGTGTGGAAAGTGATGGATTTATCAAAAAAAAAAAATCAGAGAAAGGAGGGTCTTCCATTCCAGGGGACTGCCTGGTTGGGACTTTTATGTGTTTCTAAAGAACAAATTTTCCCCCTGATTGGTCAAATTGTATGCTAATGAGGTACTCTACATGAACCAATCAGGGAACTGACATTGGATTAACCTGTTTTGCACAGAAGTTTGCAGACTGCTCAGTCAGCTGTTCAGGGATGTAGGATCTGAAGGTCACATGAACATGTTTCTCCTGTCTCCCCCAGTCTCAGGGCTCCTAGGGTCCCCATCATAACCATTGTGCATCCTGCAAGCAGTAGGGACATTGCAAGTGGTGATGTCCAAAATGCTCCAAGAGGGAGAGGGACTGAGCTAAACCAAATTCCCTTTGGCTACGTGATTGGCTCCTCATGATAAAATCCAAATTTCCTCCGAGATGCCAGCCTTGGGTTACCTTAGACATAGAAGGGAGAAAGCTGAGTCTGTTCATCTTTGCTCAATCCCAGAGCCACATAGTCTGTACTGACTACTCCAAGTGGGGATAGAATCGCAAGGTGTTTCAGGGAAAGGAGGTGGAGATTTCTGGAACCTCTGACTGTGAAGTAGATTCTCAAGTACTGACTCATTTCTCTATTTTCCCAAGTGTCTAATCCCACTTGGGAAGAAAACTGCCACCTAAATTGGGCGCTACTGCGTATTGAAGTCAAGATCAAGTAGACTGGAGTCCCAAGGAGCCAGGGTACAGATTCTTGGCTCTCCTCCACGAGGCCCCTACAGATCCTGAGCTCATTCCAGAAGATATTTTAGTTTGGGTTAATCCAGAAGTATAGGTCCAACTTGCAAAATAAAACTGAAGCAGTCTTCTTACTGGCCCAGGGTTCAGAAATGTGCACTGAGACCTGAAGCAACAGCTGCACTCTTGCCCGTTGTAAGCAGAGTCCTTAGTCAGGGATTGGTCAGACCCCCTAGATCTCCTTATAGCAGCCTGATATTATCTATTAAGAAACCTGGGTCTGATGGACACAGGTTTGCGCAGAGCTTGAGGGTTGTGAACGAAGCAGTTCGGAACACTCATTCTGTAGCCCTTAATCCCTATACTCTGTTGGCCAATTTGCCAGGAGATAGAAAGTATCCCAGTGTCTTAAAGGATGTGCTCTTTTTCATTTCCTAAAACATGAGTCCCAAGAACTGTTTGTATTTGAGTAGGAAGACCAAGAACATACCGGAAACTGCAGTATTAGTGACCACTCTACACAAAGATTTGAAAACTTTCCCCCAGGGCAGTCATCTGGCAAAGTTGCTAAGGTGTGACTCGGTACAGTTGCGTCCCATTTTGAGGTGCCTGGGTTTCCGCCCCAGCTCCACTCCCGATTCTGGCTTCTCACTACTGTGTACCCTCAGGGCGCTAGGTCACGGCTTAGGTAGGTGGGTCCCTGCCACTCACATGGGAGATGTGGATGGAGTTCTATGCTTCTGGCCTCCGCCTGGCTGTGGCTTGAATGCTGCAGACCTTTGGAGAGTGAACAAGTACATGGCATCTCTGTGCCTTTAAAAATTAAATCTCCTATACTTTTCAGAGAAATTTTGTGTAGAGACTTGGGAGGGCTACACTGATAGAAGGAAACAGTCTTATAATATGTGGATGACATTCTTACCACTAGCTCCTCAAAGAAGGCTTTTCATGAGCACACATTAAAACTTTGAGTTATCTGGCAGAGAGGGGATGTACAGGGCATCAAAAGAAAAGGCACAGGGCAGAGCCAAGATGGCGGAATAGTGAGGGCGCGCACCGATAGTCCGGGAAAATTTAGTTTAATAAAAGGGGAGTTACGGTAGCCGCAGAAAAAAGAACCAAAAAAAAAAATTGCAGGGGAAACCCTTCTGGATGGAGCAGCCGTGAATCGGAGGACCTACTGGGAGAACAAGGTCACCCACCGCGCGGAAGCCAAGTCGCGGGACCGAGCCGCAGAAGCCCCAGGGTCTGCGTGCCAGTGCTCCAAGGGGAGTGCATGCCACACAGACAACAGCGGGGAGACTTGGGACGCTCAGGGCTCCGAGTCCACACATCGGCGCTGGAAGGGGAGGAAGAACCAGGCAGAGCTCTCAGGCCGCACCCATCTCAAGCCTCCAAGGCTCCTCCAACAGCAGGCAGTCCACTTAACACGGACACAGTATAAAAAAAAAAAAAAAAAAGAAAAAAAAAACGCACAGTGACGCAAGAAGAATTAACTATGCCGAGTAACAAACACAGAAATAGAGGGAGCAAGATCAACGATGACACTATGATGCCTCCAAATAAGCAAAACACCCCAAGCCAAGAGTATGAAGATGATGAAATAGAAGAAATGCAAGATACGGATTTCAAAAAATTTATGATAAGAACATTTAGAAGTTTTCAAAAGCAAATCCTTGAACTACAGAAATCCTTAATGGACAAGATTGAAAATCTCTCTCGTGAAAATGAAATTTTAAGGAAGAGTCAAAATGAAACCCAGAAACTAGTAGAACAAGAAAGTGTAATAGTGAAGAGAAATCAAAATGAAATGAAGAGCTCAATAGATCAAATGACAAACACATTAGAAAGCCTTAAAAACAGAATGGGTGAAGCAGAAGAGAGAATATCGGACTTAGAAGATAGAGCACAGGAAAACATACAGTCAAACCAAAGAAAAGAAGAGGAAATTAGAAATCTAAAAAATATTGTTGGGAATCTACAGGATACTATTAAAAAAACCAACATTCGAGTTCTAGGAGTTCCTGAAGGCATGGAGAGAGAGAAAGGATTGGAAGGCCTTTTTAGTGAGATACTAGCAGAGAACTTTCCAGGTTTGGAGAAGGACAGAGATATCCTAGTACAGGAAGCTCATAGAACCCCCAATAAACATGACCAAAAGAGATCCTCACCACGACACGTGGTAATTAAACTTACCACAGTGAAACATAAAGAAAAGATCCTAAAATGTGCAAGAGAGAAATGTCAGATTACTCTCAGAGGATCTCCAATCAGACTCACAGCTGACTTCTCATCAGAAACCCTACAAGCTAGGAGGGAATGGCGAGACATAGCACAGGTGCTAAGAGAGAAAAATTGCCAGCCCAGAATATTATATCCTGCCAAGCTCTCATTTGTGAATGAAGGTGAAATAAAGACCTTTCATAGCAAACAGAAATTGAAAGACTTTGTGGCCACTCGTCCGTCCCTGCAAAAGATACTTAAAGATGTGCTGCACTCAGAAACACAGAAACATGGCCATCAATATGAAAGAAGGGAAAGGAAGAACACCTACCAGTAAAAGAGCATGGGAAGCTCAAAGCATATACTAGAAAATATTTCCGGGAAAATGGCAGGGCAAAGTCACTACGTATCAATAGTCACATTGAACATTAATGGTCTGAATTCTTCAGTTAAAAGACACCGTTTGGCTGACTGGCTCACAGAACACAACCCAACTATTTGTTGCCTACAAGAAACACATCTCTCTAACAAAGAGGCATGCAGACTGAAAGTGAAAGGTTGGAAAAAGATATTCCATGCCAACAGAAACCAAAAAAAAGCAGGTGTAGCCATATTAATATCAGACAAAATAAACTTTAATACAAAAACTGTTAAGAGAGACAAAGAGGGACACTATATAATGATTAAGGGTTCAATTCAACAGGAAGATGTAACTATTATAAATGTATATGCACCTAATTACAGGGCACCGGTCTATTTAAAAGATATGTTAAGGGACTTAAAGGGAGATTTAGATTCCAATACAATAGTACTGGGGGACTTCAATACTCCACTCTCAGAAATAGACAGATCATCCGGACAGAAGATCAACAAGGAAACAGCAGATTTAATTGACACTATTGCCCAAATGGATCTAACAGATATCTACAGAACTTTCAACCCTACATCTACAGACTTCACATTCTTCTCAGCAGTGCATGGAACCTTCTCTAGGATTGATCACATACTAGGCCATAAAGCAAGTCTCAGCAAATTTAAAAGAATTAGAATCATACCATGCAGCTTCTCAGACCACAGCGGGATGAAGCTGGAAATTAGCAACTCAGGAAACCCCAGAAAGTATGCAAACACATGGAGACTGAACAACATGCTCCTGAATGAACACTGGGTCATTCAAGAAATCAAAAGAGAAATCAAAAACTTTCTGGAAGTAAATGAAGACAACAACACAACATATCAAAACTTATGGGATACAGCAAAAGCAGTATTGAGAGGCAAATTTATAGCAATAGGTGCCTATATCAAGAAATTGGAAAGGTACCAAATAAATGAGCTTTCAGCACACCTCAAGGACCTAGAAAAACTGCAGCAAACCAAAACCAAATCTAGTAGGAGAAGAGAAATAATTAAAACCAGAGAAGAAATTAACAGGATTGAATCCAAAAAAACATTACAAAAAATCAGCCAAGCGAGAAGCTGGTTTTTTGAAAAAATAAACAAAATTGACACCCCATTGGCCCAACTAACTAAAAAAAGAAGAGAAAAGACCCAAATCAATAAAATCAGAGATGAAAAAGGAAACGTAACAACAGACACCACAGAAATAAAAAGAATCATCAGAAATTACTACAAGGACCTGTATGCCAGCAAACAGGAAAACCTATCAGAAATGGATAGATTCCTGGACACATGCAATCTACCAAAATTGAACCATGAAGACATCGAAAACCTAAATAGACCCATAACTGAAACAGAAATTGAAACAGTAATAAAGGCCCTCCCAACAAAGAAAAGCCCAGGACCAGATGGATTCACTGCTGAATTCTACCAGACATTTAAAGAAGAACTAATCCCATTTCTTCTCAAACTATTCAGAACAATCGAAAAAGAGGGAATCCTCCCAAATTCTTTCTATGAAGCCAGCATCACCTTAATCCCTAAGCTAGAGAAAGATGCAGCACTGAAAGAAAATTACAGACCAATATCCCTGATGAACATAGATGCAAAAATCCTCAATAAAATTCTGGCCAATAGAATACAACAACACATCAGGAAAATCATCCACCCAGACCAAGTGGGATTCATCCCTGGTATGCAGGGATGGTTCAACATTCGCAAATCAATCAATGTGATTCACCACATTAACAGACTGCAGAAGAAAAACCATATGGTTATCTCGATTGATGCAGAGAAAGCATTTGATAAAATTCAACACCCTTTCATGATGAAAACTCTAAGCAAATTGGGTATAGAAGGAACATTCCTCAATATAATCAAAGCAATTTATAAAAAACCCACAGCCAGCATCCTATTGAATGGGGAAAAGTTGGAAGCATTTCCACTGAAATCTGGCACCAGGCAGGGATGCCCACTCTCACCACTGCTATTTAACATAGTTCTGGAAGTTTTAGCCAGAGCCATCAGACAAGAAAAAGAAATCAAAGGAATACAAATCAAGAAGGAAGAAGTCAAACTATCCCTCTTTGCAGACGATATGATTCTGTACTTAGAGGATCCAAAGAACTCTACTAAGAGACTATTGGAACTCATAGAGGAGTTTGGCAAAGTGGCAGGATATAAAATCAATGCACAAAAATCAACAGCCTTTGTATACACAAGCAATGCCATGACTGAGAAAGAACTGCTAAGATCAATCCCATTCACAATAGCTACAAAAACAATCAAATACCTTGGAATAAACTTAACCAAGGACGTTAAAGATCTCTACGATGAAAATTACAAAACCTTAAAGAAAGAAATAGAAGAGGATACCAAAAAATGGAAAAATCTTCCATGCTCATGGATTGGAAGAATCAACATCATCAAAATGTCCATTCTACCAAAAGCAATTTATAGATTCAATGTAATCCCAATCAAGATACCAAAGACATTCTTCGCAGATCTAGAAAAAATGATGCTGAAATTCATATGGAGGCACAAGAGACCTCGAATAGCTAAAGCAATCTTGTACAACAAAAACAAAGCCGGAGGCATCACAATACCAGACTTCAGGACATACTACAGGGCAGTTGTAATCAAAACAGCATGGTACTGGTACAGAAACAGATGGATAGACCAATGGAACAGAATTGAAACACCAGAAATCAATCCAAACATCTACAGCCAACTTATATTTGATCAAGGATCTAAAACTAATTCCTGGAGCAAGGACAGTCTATTCAATAAATGGTGCTGGGAAAACTGGATTTCCACGTGCAGAAGCATGAAGCAAGACCCCTACCTTACACCTTACACAAAAATCCACTCAACGTGGATTAAAGACCTAAATCTACGTCCTGACACCATTAAGTTATTAGAGAACATTGGAGAAACCCTTCAAGATATTGGCACAGGCAAAGAATTTCTGGAAAAGACCTGGGAGGCATAGACAGTCAAAGCCAAAATTAACTATTGGGATTGCATCAAATTGAGAAGTTTCTGTACTGCAAAAGAAACAGTCAGGAGAGTGAAGAGACAACTGACAGAATGGGAAAAAATATTTGCAAACTATGCAACAGATAAAGGGTTAATAACCAGAATCTACAAAGAGATCAAGAAAATCCACAAAAACAAAACCAACAACCCACTTAAGAGATGGGCCAAGGACTTCAATAGACATTTTTCAAAAGAGGAAATCCAAATGGCCAACAGGCACATGAAAAAATATTCAAGGTCACTAGCAATCAGGGAAATGCAAATCAAAACCACAATGAGGTTCCACCTCACCCCGGTTAGAATGGCTCACATACAGAAATCTACCAACAACAGATGCTGGCGAGGATGTGGGGAAAAAGGGACACTAACCCACTGTTGGTGGGAATGCAAACTGGTCAAGCCACTATGGAAATCAGTCTGGAGATTCCTCAGAAACCTGAATATAACCCTACCGTTTGACCCAGCCATCCCACTCCTTGGAATTTACCCAAAGGAGTTTAAATTGATAAACAAAAAAGCGGTCTGCACCCTAATGTTTATTGCAGCACAATTCACAATAGCCAAGACCTGGAACCAACCTAAATGCCCATCAATGGTAGACTGGATAAAGAAATTATGGGATATGTATTCTTTAGAATACTATACCGCAGTAAGAAACAACGAAATCCAGTCATTTGCAACAAAATGGAGGAATCTGGAACACATCATGCTGAGTGAAGTAAGCCAGTCCCAAAGGGACAAATACCATATGTTCTCCCTGATCGGTGACAACTGACTGAACACCAAAAAGGAAACCTCCTGAAGTGAAATGGACACTATGAGAAATGGTGACTTGATCAGCATAGCCCTGACTGCTAATGGACAACTTAATACATTATCCCTCATAGTATTTTTTTTGTCTGTTCTACTTAATATGACTGGTTTAATTCTGTAATTATCACACAGTTATTCTTAAGTGTTGAAAATTAACTGAAATGTGATCCCTGTTAAACATAAGAGTGGGAATAAGAGAGGGAAGAGATGTATAATTTGGGGCATGCTCAGGCTGACTTGCCCCAATTGGTAGAGTTGGAAACATACCAGGGGATTCCAATTCAATCCCATCAAGGTGGCATGTACCAATGCCATCTCACTATTCCAAGTGATCAATTTCAGTTCACAATTGATCATAATGAAAGGACTAAGAGTCAAAGGGAGCACATAAACAAGTCTAGTATCTGCTAACACTAACCGATAGAATAAATAAAGGGGAGAGTGATCCCACATGGGAAGTGAGATACTCAGCAGACTCATAGAATGGCAGATGTCCTAAATAGCACTCTGGCCTCAGAATCAGCCCTAAAGGCATTCGGATCTGGCTGAAAAGCCCATGAGAGTATTTCAGGCATGGAAAGCCAAGACACTCTGGCAAAAAGATCTCTGTGAGTGAGATCCCAGTGGAAAGAACAGGTCTTCAAAGAGGGAGGTGCCTTTCTCTGAAGGGAGGCGAGAACCTCCACTTTGACTATGACCGTGTCTAAACAAGATAAGAGTCGGAGAACTCAAGGGGCTTCCATAGCCTTGGGAACTCATGACTGGTGCATAGGGAGATTACTGATGCCATAAACAGGAGTGTCAATTTGTAAAGTCAACAACAGGAGTCACTGTGCACTTACTCCTCATGTAGGATCTCTGTCCTTAATGTGCTGTACACTGAGGCTTAATGCTATAACGAGTACTCAAACAGTATATTTCACTTTGTGTTTCTATGGGGGTGCAAACGATTGAAATCTTTACTTAATGTACACTAAACTGATCTTCTGTAAAAAAAAAAAAAAGAAATTATCAATTCCCAACTTGACTCTCACTGGGATTAAACATGACAATAGGTCTGATCTGATTTCATCACCATTTAAAAAAATCATCTATTATTTTTCACTTTATGTTTCTGTGTGGGAGCAAACTGTTGAAATCCTTACTTAAGGTATACTAAGCTGATCTTCTGTATATTAAGATAATCGAAAATGAATCTTGATGTGAATGGAAGGGGAGAGGGAGTGGGAAAGGGGAGGGTTGTGGGTGGGAGGGACGGTATGGGGGGGGAAGCCATTGTAACCCATGAGTCGTACTTTGGAAATTTATATTCATTAAATAAAAGATAAAAAAAAAAGAAAAGGCACAATTTTTTAAAATAGAATATAGAAGCTTTATTTTTTGTGTTTAAACAGGTATAATGTAAAAGAGGAATTAAATGTATCTTGTACCTTCAGAGTGCTAAAAAGATTTTAGCTGCACATCTAAGAATCTAAATTTAATCACAATGAATAAAAGTACTTTCTAGTAATATTGTTATAAAAGAGAGTAAGTTGTCACTTGGGTTAATATATTCTTTAGTAGTGGAATTTTTCAGTCTATAGCACAATTCTGGAGACTACTTTAGAGAGGATTTTTCAGTAGATGCAAAATAGATCTTCCACAAGATAGTGACTTTTTTTGATACATGCATACATTTTAATGATCAAATTAGGATAATTAGCATACATCAATTTATATATTCATGATTTTTTTGTAGTGTGAATATTCAAAAGTCTCTCTTCTAGCTATTTAAAAAACCAGTATGTTATTGTTAACTATTGTTACCCTACTGTGCAACAGAATACCAGGAAGATTATTTTTACAATAGGAAAAAATACTTTTTAATTCAATAAAAGTAAACCTGAGTTTTAATTTATATATATTTTTGAGAAACTTAATTGACTTTGAAGAAGAACCCAAGAATGATCTATCTTTTGTGAGCATTAAGACATAACTAGAGCTCATGATACATAATTATATCTCCACTTAATACACTAAAATGAAGTAAATCTTTGAGAATAAGTTTTACTATTAACTCCCCTAATACAAATCTTTGAGGACAGAGATCCTGTATGGGAATTAGTGTACAGTGACTCCTGTTGTTAATTTCACAATTAACACTCTTATGTATGATGTCAGTGATCACCCAAGGCCCTTGACGTGAGCTGCCTAGGCTATGGAAGACTTCTGAGTCCACAGACTCCATCAGTATTTAGACAGGGCCATAAGCAAAGTAGAATTTCTCTCCTCCCTTCAGAGAAAAGTACCTCCTTCTTTGTTGGTCCCTTCTTTCCACTGGGGTCTCACTCACAGAGGTCCTTCATGTAGGAGAGACTTTAACAGTCTGTACTGACTCCAGCTATGCTTTCTCAGTGGTTCATGCTGCTGAAGAAAGAGGGCTTCGAATGCTAACAACAAAGAAACTAAATACGGCAAAGAAATTCTCAGAATGGTATAGCTATAGAAAAGGCTAACGAAATGCTACAGACCACAGAAGACACCACAGGGAGATTCAGAAGTCGCAGGAGGAGCATCAGAGCTGGAGCTGCTGCCAAGGAGACTCCAGTTATCCCTGATGCCTTCTCTGTCTGTAATTCTGAGCTCAAACATCCTAAGGCAGCTCACAGGAAGCCAAACAGAGTGTTATCAGAAGACCACTGTCTCAAAGAGTGGACGGCAGACAAAAGGAGAAAAGTATGGACACTCCAGCACCTAGGCTGGGTAGTTACTGAGTATGCCCACGATTCCACCCACTGGGTAGTTACTGAGTATGCCCATGATTCCACCTACCGTGGTAAAGAGACAATGTACATATGGCTTGTGGGGAGCAACTTGGACTAGACTGTTATTCGAATTAAGACTTATTCTATGCATCTGCTCTCCCACAATATGGCGCTGAGAAGGGAGTAACAACTTCTACGCAGCTGCCTCTCGCCAACTTGAGTGATGACCTGCAGGAGCTGATCCTGCTCCTGATTGGAGGAGAGCAGCGTACTCAGCGTGTGGGTAGCAGAGTTGGGATTGGTGGAAGAGGACTATAAAGGAGGAGAGAGACAACATGCACCAGGAACATCTAAGGGGAACACCTGAGCAGCCCCCGAGAGAGCCGGCCGGCGGTGTGCCGCTCCCCTGTGGAAGTGGGGAAAGTGGCAGGGGGAACCGCCCTTCCACGGAGGTGGAAGGGTCGGTAGCCAACCCGGGAAGAACCAGCAGCAAACCCGGGGAGGGCCGAGCAGAGAAAAGAACAGCGCAGGGTTTAGTGTCGTTCCTCCACGAAGAGGGGGAGTGACAATGGCTGCTTAAGGCAATCAAAATCCGAGGGATGAATGAAATGGGAAATAGAATAGAAAAACTACACACTTGATGTCTGAAAAGTAATGTGCAGACCAGGCCTCCCTAATGCTTGCTGGCCAAAGGGCAGAGATGAAGAGTACCTTGCTTGGAGAAGACTGGCAGGTTGACTTTACACGGGGCTTCCAGCCTCATGGGAGATTTAAACACCTGCTGATGTTTGTATAAACATTCATTGGGTGGGCAGAAGTTCTCTGCTGGGATCCCAAGATAGTAGAATAGGGAAAGGACATACTACTTTAGGCTAGGGGAAAATAGTAGCAAAAAATGGAGAGAAATAGTCCAAGTTTTAAAAGAAAGCAATTGTCAAGCCAGAATACTATACCCTGGGGCTCTCATTTATGAATGAAGGTGAAATAAAGACCTTCCATAACAAATAGAAATTGAAAGGATTTGTCACCACCCATCTGACCTTACAAACGATGCTTAAGCATATGCTACACACAGAAACAGAGATAGTTATCATTATGAAAGAATATGAAGCCAGAAAATCTCCCAGTAAAAGTACAAAGCAAATCCAAAGCAAACAATAGGATTATTTATGGAAAAATGGCAGGGCCAAATCGTCATTATCAATTTCATCCTACCGTTGCAGAATACACATCCTTTTCATCAGCGAATGGAACTGTCTCTAGGATAGATCATACGCTAAGCAATAAAGCAAGTCTCAGCAAATTCAAGAAAATCAAAACCATACCATGCATCTTTTCTTACTACAATGGGATGCATCTGGATATTAACAACTCAAGAATCTCTAGAACATATGCAAACTCATTGATACTGAACAACATACTCCTGAATGAATGATGTGTCATAGAAGAAAATAAAAAAAGCCTGGAAACAATGAAGATACAATATAATATATGAAAATTTATGGGCTATAGCAAAAGCAGTGTCAAGAGGGACGTTCATAGCAATTGGTGCCTACGTCAAGAAATTGGAAAGGCTCCAAATGAATGAGCTATCAATGTATCTGAAGGACCTAGAAAAACAACCACAAAACAAACCCGAAATTAATAGGAAGAAAGAAATAATTAAAGTTAGAGAATAAACAAAATTGAAACAAAAAATACCAAACATCTGCAGAATAAAGAGCTGTTTTTCTTAAATAAAGAAAATTGATATACCATTGGCCCAACTAACCAAAAAAGGATGGAAAAGACACAATTAATAAAATCAGATATGAGAAAGGAAATGTAACAACAGATACTATAGAAATAAAAAGAAGGGCCAGCACCATCTGCAGTGCTGGCATCCTGTATGGGCGCCGGTTCAAGTCCTGGCTGCTTCACTTCCGATGCAGCTCTCTGCTATGGCCCGGGAAAGCAGTGGAAGATGGCCCAAGTCCCTGGGCTCCTGCATCTGTGTGGGAGATCTGGAAGAAGCTCTTGGTTCCTGGCTTTGGATTGGCACAGCTCTGGCTGTTGCAGCCATGTGGGGAGTGAACTAGTGGATGGAAGACCTCTCTCTCTCTGCCTCTGCCTCTCTTTAACTCTGCCTCCCAAATAAATAAATAAATTAAAAAAAAGAAATGAAAAGAATAAACAGAATTAATACAAAGAGCTATATGCCAACAAGTTGGAATATCTAGAATAAATGTATAGATTCCTGGACAGACAATATCTACCAAAACTGAGTCATGAATATATAGAACACCTAAACAGACCAATAACCAAGACAGAGTTTGAATCAGTAATAAAGACCCTCCCAACACACAAAAAACCAGGACTGTATGACTTCACTGTTGAATTCTACCAGACTTTTGAAGAAATAATTTTAGGCCGACACCTCTGCTCAATAGGCTAATCCTCCGCCTGCGGCACCGGCCCACCGGATTCTAGTCCCGGTCAGGGTGCTGGATTCTGTCCCAGTTGCCCCTCTTCCAGGCCAGCTCTCTGCTGTGGCCTGGGAGTGCAGTGGAGGATGGCCCAAGTGCTTGGGCCCTGCACCCCATGGGAGACCAGGAGAAGCACCTGGCTCCTGCCTTCATGTCAGCGTGGTGCGCCAGCCACGGCGGCCATTGGAGGGTGAACCAACGGCAAAGGAAGACCTGTCTCTCTGTCTCTCTCTCTCTCACTGTCCACTCTGCCTGTCAAAAAAAAAAAAAAAAAAAGAAAAAAAGAAATAATTTTAGTTCTTCTCAAGCTATTGGAAACAATTGAAAGGGAAGGAATCATCTCAACCTCTACACCTCCGTCTAGAAGGCCAGTGCCACATTATTCCTAAACCAGAAAAAAGTACTACAGAGAAACAGAACTACAGAGCAACATCCTTGATGAACATAGATGCAAAAATCCTAAACAAAATACTGGCCAACTGATTCCAACAACACATCAGAAAGATCATTTACCCAAAGTGGGATTTATCCTTGGCAAGCATGGTTGGTTCAACATTCACAAATCAGCAAATGTGATACACCACATTAAGAAACAGAAGAATAAATACCATTTGATTATCTCAATAGAAACATAAGACAGAGTTTTGATAAAATACATCATCCTTTCGTGGTAAAAACCTTAAGCTAATTGTATAAAGAATAAGCATTCCCCAACACAATCAAGTCAATTTTGTGACAAACCCACAGCCAGTATCAAATTGAATGGGGCAAAGTTAGAAGCATTCCCACACAGATCTGGAACCAGACAAGGATGCCCACTCTCACCATTGCTATTCAATATAATCTTGAAAATTTTCGCCAGAGGCACTAAGCAAGAAAAAGAAATGAAAGGGATACAAATTGGAAAGGAGGAAGTCAAATTATTCCTATTTGCAGATGTCATTATTCTATGTATAAGGGAATTAAAAGACTCCATTATTGGAACTCCTAAAATAGTTTGGTAAAGTAGCAGGATATAAAACTAACACTCACAAATCAATAGCCTTTGTATACACAGACAATACTATGGCTGAGAAAGAACTTTTAAGGTCAATCCCACTCACACTAGATACAGGAAGAAAAAAAATACCTTGTAATACATTTAACCAAGAAGGTGAAAGAACTCTACAATGAAGATTATCAAACATTAAAGAAATAAATAGAAGACAGAAAAAAATGGAAGCATCTTCCATGTTCATGGATTGGACGTCATCCAAATGTTCATACTAGCAAAACAAGTTTACAAATTCAATGTGATCCCAATCAAAATACCAATGACATACACAGATCTAAGAAAAACGATGCTGAAATTCATATGGAAACACAAGAGACCCCAAATAGCTAAAGCCGTATTATACAGCAAAAACAAAGGCAGAGGAACCACAGTACCAGATTTCAAGACATAGTACATGGCATTTATAATCAAAGAAGACTGGTACTGGCACAAAAATAGACATGTAGACCAGTGGAACAGAACAGAACTTCCAGAAATCAATCCATGCATCTACAACCAACTGTTTGACAAAGGAGCTGAAATCAATTCCTGGAGAAAGTGCATTCTCTTCAACAAATGGTGCTGGGAAAATTGGATCTCTGCATGCAGAAGTATGGAAGGCAGCTATGCTCACCACTATACCACCAATGCCTACCTGTGTGCAGAAGTATGAAACAAGACCCTACTTTAACCTTACACAGAAATCAACTCAAAATGGATCAAGGGTATATATAAAACCTGACACAATCAAATTATTAGAGGAGAACATTGGGGAAAACACTGCAAGACATTGACATAGGCAGAGACTTCTTGGAAAAGACCCCAGAAGCACAGGCAATTAGAGTCAAAATAGACACACGGGATTACATCAGGATAAGAAGCTTCTGCCCTGCAAAGAAAACAGTAAAGAGAAGAGGCAACTGACAGAATGAGAGAAAATATTTGCAGACTATCAACTGATATCCAGAATCTAAGGAACTCAAGAAATTCAAGAACAAAACAAATGGTCCAGTTAAGAAATGGGCAGAGAAAGAGACTTAATAGGCATTTTTCAAGAGAGGAAATTCAAATGGCCAAAAGCCACATGAAAAAATGTTCAGGATCACTAGCTATCAGAGAAACGCAAATCAAAACCACAGTGAGGTTTCACATCATTGCAGCTAGAATGGCTCTCATACAGAAATCAAAAAATAATACATGCTGGTGAGGATGTGAGGAAAAATACATCCTAATCCACTTTTGGTGAGAATGTGAAGTAGAACAGCCATTGTGGAAGACAGTACGGAGATACCTCAGAAAGTTGAAAACAGATCTACTATACAGTCCAGCCAGCCCACTCTTAGGAATTTACCCAAGGGAAATGAAATCAGCATATGGAAGTGTTATCTGTACTCTCATGTTTATTTCAGCTCAACTCACAATAGCTAAGATATGAAAATCAATCCAGATGTCTATCAACTGATGATTGGATAAAGAAATTATGATATATATATATATATATATATATATATATATATGCATGCTATGGAATGCTACTCAGCCAGAAAAATAATGCAGTTCTATCTTTTGCAACAAAAACTGGGTGCAACCAGAAACCATTATATTTAGTGAATAAGTGAGTTCCAAAAAGACAAATACCATATGTTTTCCCTGATCTATGGTAACTAATGGAGCACAAAAATATGTAGTGTATATGAGCAAAACTGAGATTCGATGATTGCTTATAGCTCTTGTCTCTACTGTTGAGAAACAATGATTTTTTTTCTCTTTTTACTATTTGTTGAACTATCTACTTAGTGGAGGGTTAATCTTATGAGTATATAATTAACTGAAAAAAAATAAAGTTAACTGCAAATAGATCTTTGTAAAGTTAAGGATCGGAATTATAGAGGGAGGAGGAAAAAGGATACGAGGGCGGGTGAGAGGGAGGGTAGGGTGGGAAGTATCACTAAGTTCCTGAATCTGTATATATGAAATACATGAAATTTGTATACCTTAAATAAAGTAAAAAAAAAAAAGTTTTCTGTTGACTACAAAGTCATTAAAAGTCCAGCATGGGGAATCTGCCTGGGTTTTGGCCTAAGATCATGTAAAGTGATAACGGGTCAGCTTTTGTTTCAAAGGTGGTAGCTGGAATGTCTTAAAATTTAGGGGAAGCTGGAAATTACATGCTGCCCGGAAGATTCAAGAAACAATCAGAACCCAATGATGGCCTTAATAAACTGTAGCAGAAAACTTGTGAAAACTGATTAAACCTCTTCCCACCACCTTATCCGGTCTCTGCTTAGCATTTCTCTGTGGCAGATGAGAGCCTGGACTACAAATTAATACATCCATGTGCACACAGTAAGCTGGGTTATAGCCCGAGCCCTCTCTGCAACAGGAAGCAGTCACAGAAGAATGACCTCCCCGACTTGTCCCTCGGGAGTGGGGGCTGAAGCATCGTGAGGGGTGTGGTAACCTGCAGTGTAGGATCTGGGAAGAGGGGGTGCGGGAGCAGAGGCAGAGAATCTGGAAGTTTACTCATCAGAGCTTGTTTTTCCGAGCATGTTCCAGGACAGTGTGTCTTGCAACACCGTGCTCAGAGGAGGCCAGACCACCAGTCAACCAGAGAAAGCTGCAGGAACCCAGACTGAGTCAGAGATCCCAACATAAAATGTAGGAATCTCTGTGTGACTGAGCAGGAAGGGCCCTCCCACTCCCATTTTTTCTACATCCTGGACACCCCCCAACCCTTGCTATAAAAGCCCTGGCAAAGTCTTTCTCTAGGGAGGCAGTTTCTTTAGAAAACTCTCTTTCCACTGTCTCCTGTACCTGTCACAAGTAGAGGAAGCTTTCCCTTGAGCAGCTCCTGCTGGAAGCTGATTATTTGGTGATACCCGAGGGAACAGATCCCCTGTGCCCACTAACAATGACCAGAATTAGCAACTGAAATTTAAATTACTGTTTCCACAGAATCACTGTAAGTATTGCAAATCATTAAGATGTTACTAAAAAAGTTTACCAAATAAAGTAACTTCCAGAGTGTGTCAGGAATTGCTGTAGCAAATAAAACACACCAGTAGATAAGTCACTTGGCTCAAGGGGTGTTGAGGCACTGATTATTCTTATGGCCAATTTTTTGTGTGTGGAGGATGAGTGAGAAGTGGGCATGCAACTGGTCACTGTGTGGTCATTTCATGCTCCTGACACATCCACTTGTACCTCAGAAACGCAAGGTGGCAGTGCTCCAGACACAGGGCTGTTTTCTGTGTAGGATTTCACTGCTGCTATGAAATTCAGGAGGAGGAGGGGGAGGTGGGTGGCTGCCAGAGGACCTAGAGTTTCCTTGAATCGTGAACAGGCCTGTATGGAAGAGAGCGTCTACAAATGGACTATTTCAATTTGCTGCAATTTTGCCATTAAGAGGTAATGCAATGGCTTAAAACTATGAGTTTGGTGCCCTTTCCTAATTCCATTTCTCTCACCATTGTTCTTTTGCCTTTCTTCTATTTTAAGGGGATACATTGTATGGATATTTCAAGAAGTTTTTGAAAAATAATAGAATTAAAACATTAATTTTGATGTAAAAATTTAAATGCACATATATAAAGGGACTTCAAAAAGTTTATGGATAATGTGTATTATGAAAAAGCTATGCATGGATTTCAAACATTTTTGCACCACAAGAAACTTATGTTTTAATGGAATTTCCATGAATTTTTTGAAGTCCCCTTGTATGTAGCCTTTGTTGCTACATTTAGTTCAACAAATCCAACTCATGTTGATCCTTTGCTTCACTTTCTTTGATTCCCCTTTTCTCATTTTTTTTTTTTTTTTTTTTGACAGGCAGAGTGGACAGTGAGAGAGAGAGACAGAGAGAAAGGTCTTCCTTTGCCGTTGGTTCACCCTCCAATGGCCGCCGCGGCCGGCGCACCACGCTGATCCGATGGCAGGAGCCAGGAGCCAGGTGCTTTTCCTGGTCTCCCATGGGGTGCAGGGCCCAAGCACTTGGACCATCCTCCACTGCACTCCCTGGCCACAGCAGAGAGCTGGCCTGGAAGAGGGCAACCGGGACAGAATCCAGCGCCCCTACCGGGACTAGAATTCGGTGTGCTGGCGCCGCAGGCAGAGGATTAGCCTAGTGAGCTGTGGCGCCGGCCCCCCCCTCCTTATTTTTAAAATTTCATTGTGCCTCATCTCTCTCTCTCTCTCTCTCTCTCTCTCTCTCTCACACACACACACACACACGGAGGAGGGAAAGGAGGAGAAAGTGATGTCAAGAAGGAAGTGAGGAATTTCAGATTAGCAGAAAGAAACAGGACACACTTGCTCATACTACTCTACATCAGAGAATGTATTTGAGGACAGAGTTCTTTTAAAATTAGCAACATCTTCAACACACACACATTTTGGTGACTGGTTTTGCCTTCCTCTCTGCTTTCCTAAAGCAGTTTGCTCCCACCCTTTACTTCCCCCCACCAGAAGGCAGGGATACACAGTACGTGAAATGCAGCCACAGTTGGGAAGTTAGCATTTTCAAGAACACAGATTTCGGTACACGTGTTAGTGTTTTAAATCCTGTGCTTTTCATATCTTAAGGATGTTTGGGGGCAGTAAAAGAATCGTTTTTCATCCTATAATAAGTCTCCTGCTAAAATTTGTTCCTCTCCTTTTTCTTGAGGCAACTTAGGGTAGCACTGAACTCAGAGAACACTGTGTTAGGGGCTGTGGCACCAGTATGAATAGGTAGTGCCATATGTACAGCATCAGCAAAACTATAACTATTTTTACTTAAAAGTTGTTTTTAGCTAAAATTGATTAGTAATACTGTAAGTAAAGCCTAAAAACGTAATTCCACTATAAATAAAAATTGAAAACATAGGCAAAGAAAAACCTGGTCTTTTTTTTTTTTTTTTTTTTTGGACAGGCAGAGTGGACAGTGAGAGAGAGACAGGGAGAAAGGTCTTCCTTTGCCGTTGGTTCACCCTCCAATGGCCACCGCGGCCAGCGCGCTGCGGCCGGCGCACCGCGCTGATCTGATTGCAGGAGCCAGGAGCCAGGTGCTTTTCCTGGTCTCCCATGGGGTGCAGGGCCCAAGCACCTGGGCCATCCTCCACTGCACTCCCTGGCCACAGCAGAGAGCTGGCCTGGAAGAGGGGCAACCAGGACAGAATCCGGCGCCCCAACCGGGACTAGAACCCAGTGTGCCGGCGCCGCTAGGCGGAGGATTAGCCTAGTGAGCCGCGGCGCCGGCCAAACCTGGTCTTAAATGGTACAAGAGCTTCAATAAGTATTAGCTGACGGAATGAATCAATGGTTGGGGCTCTGTCCTTAAAGATAGTTCAGAAAAATCTGTCTCCCTTATGTTAAAATAACACTCGGCCCTGGGACGCTTATCAAAAACACAGATTCTCCGGCTCCTTCGCAGAGGATTCTGTACCACTTGCTCATATGTGGCCTGGGGACCTGTGTTTTCCACACGTGCTCGAGGTGAGACTTACAGCAAATTTCTCAGGAACTGAGTTTTGCCACAGTGACCCACAGCCCTCCTCACACTGCAGTGGGGGACAGCAAGGCTTAGTAGCAGGAAAGTTGTGTCAATCAGAGGGAGCGGATTTCCTTTGTTCAGTAAAATGACTGATTATTGACAGTCTGGTAAGCCAAGGCAATCAGATAAGACCAAGGAAGGTGCTCCTCCACTTAAAGGCACTTTTCCTGTAATTATTATTCTACTTCATGTTGTCCTCATACTCGGTATTTTATCTCCTTATTAATGGTAGTAAATATTTTTAAACCTATTGTATTCGTCTGTTTTCTGTTACTGTAACAAAGTAACAGAGATTGGGCACTTCGTACAATGGAGAGGTTTCCTGGGGTCACAGTTTGGGAGGCTGAAAGTCCACGAGCAGGTGCTTGCTTGGTTGTGTCACACATGTAGGGAAATGGAAAGGGGGCTGACTGACAGCACAAGGGGTCAGACACGTGGACGTCCTCGCTCCCTAGCAGGGCACTGCTGGGGGACCACACTAGCCCCTTCCGAGGGCACAGGCTCCAGGGACTTAGCCGCCATCCAGTAGGCCCCGCCTCCTCAGCATCACTGCACTGAGGACCAGGCACCCACATGTGGAGCCCTGGGCACTGCATTAACCATATCCAAACCACGGCATCCGTGTGGAAATGAGGAGAAAGATGAGGGAGGGGGAGAGGGCGAGAGTTCCCCTCTGCTGACTCACTCATCAGACACAGTGACTGGGGCTGAAGCTGGGAGTCAGGGACACAAGGCGGGGTTCCCACGTGGCGGCAGGGACCAATTACTTGTGCTTCCGCAAGCAGCTGGGGTTAGGAGCTAGAGCCTGGAATCAAACCCAGTACTCTGATGTGGGAGGTGGGCTAAATGCCACTCCCAGCACCTTGCATTTTTACGCACCTGTAGTACATTCTTGTGTAGCTAAAAATGTAGTCCTTACCAGCTCTCATAAAGTATACAGAGTACATAAAATGCTCAATTATTATAATGTAGCTTTAAGGAAATGAATATGACAAATCAGTTAAATTCTGGAGAATGCATCTCCTTCCCCTAAGCTGTCAGAGTCCCCTGGCTTTGGCACTGGGTTGGAGAAAAGGGTAAGGTTTGGTTGGAGATGGGAAAGGGCCGTGTTCTGTGACATACTTCCTTGACAAGGTGCTGTAACAGGCTTTCCTTCTAAAATTCTCTTTGAATAGAGAGTTCTGTGGTAAAACATATTTGGAAAATACGGCATCTTCTACCCCATTTAAAATTAATAGGACATGGCAGTGTGATGAACTGATAACTTGTACAATACAGAAATATCTTTAATTTTTTAATTCTTTAAAAATCATTTGAGACACAGACAGATGGAGAGAGATCCTATCAATTGTTTTACTCCACAAATGCCTACAAAGGCTGGGGCTAGGCCGGGGCTGCAGACTCCCATGTAGCCAGCAGAGGCCCACTTCTCGTGCCCTCACCTACTCTCCCCCAGGGAATTCATTGTAGGAAGCTGGACTCAGGAGCGGAGCTGCACCTGTACCCAGGTACTCTGATACGCAACACAGGTACCTCAACTTGTTTTTAACTGCTATGTCAATGCCCTTCCCTCCTTAGCTCTTTTTCTGTGATATCTATTAATATGTTTTATAGCCGGTGCCGTGGCTCAACAGGCTAATTCTCCACCTAGTGGCGCCGGCACACGAGGTTCTAGTCCCGGTCGGGGCACTGGATTCTGTCCTGGTTGCCCCGCTTCCAGGCCAGCCCTCTGCTGTGGCCTGGGAGTGCAGTGGAGGATGGCCCAAGTGCTTGGGCCCTGCACCCCATGGGAGACCAGGAGAAGCACCTGGCTCCTGCCATCTGATCAGTGCGGTGCGCCGGCCATGGCAGCCACTGGAGGTTGAACCAACGGCAAAGGAAGACCTTTCTCTCTGTCTCTCTCACTGTCCACTCTGCCTGTCAAAAAAAAAAAAAGTTTTATAAAGAGTTTGCTTTTGCATTAGTGCAACAAAGCCAATCTGTTCAGATTAGTGGTTTTCTTTTTTTTTTCTTTTTTAAAATTTATGTTTTTTTAAAGAATTTTGTCTTTTTTAAAAAAAATTTTTATTTGACAGATAGAGATAGAGTTAGTGTGAGAGAGAGAGAGAGATAGAGAGAAAGGTCTTCCTTCCATTGGCTCACCTCCCAAATGGCCACTATGGCCGGTGCTGTGCCGATCCAAAGGCAGGAGCCAGGTGCTTCTCCTGGTCTCCCATGGGGTGCAGGGCCCAAGCACTTGGGCCATCCTCCACTGCCTTCCCGAGCCACAGCAGAGAGCTGGCCTGGAAGAGGGGCAACCGGGACTAGAACCTGGTGCCCATATGGGATGCCGGCGCCGCAGGTGGAGGATTAACCAAGTGCGCCACGGCACCAGCCCCAAGATTAGTGGTTTTCAAAATGCTGATTCATACCAGCAGCAGGAGCATCAAAAAGGAACTTGAAGGAAAAGCAGATTTATGGGTTCCACATCTGAGGCCCTGAATCAGAAATTCTGTCTGAACCAGCTCTTCAGCTGATTGGATGCCTGCTACAGTTGGAGACTTACTGCCTAGTCTAGCCACTTTCCAGGTACTGTGAACTGGGTGATGAAATCATCTCCATTGGGATATGAATCATCCACAACTTTCATAGGTTTGATACTCACTTGGGTATTTTGTTAAAAAGTGTAGATTGCTGGGCTGCATTCCTACTCACTGGATAAGTGTTCTTGGAGAGGTATTAGACTTGGCCTCTTTCCCCAGCTCCCTGGGGGCTCAGGGGCAGGTAACTTCCTGCACCTTTAAGGAAGCTTCCCACAGATTTGCAGGGGTTACTTCTGAGCTTCCACATTGTTTGACTTTTGAATAATCAAAAGAGAACAGACTGCAGCGGCCTGTGCCACTGGTGATACTGCCCGAGGGAGTACCTGTAGCCCATAGTGAATTTGCTTGTGGCCTGGAGCCCTAGCTGGGGGCAGGATGCCCACCTAATCCAGAGAAAGAAAAGCACATTTCTATCTCCCTACCCCTCCCCAGGGCACCCAGCAACCAGCGGGGAGAAGGTGCCGTTTTGATACCATAAGGGAGTGACAGCTATCCTGCCTGCACGTGACCAGGGGATTTTACCAGAGGGGAAAAATCCACGTTCCCCACTGACTTTGAGTACGGCTGGGATGGTTGACAGGGGGCTGGACACCCACATAGGACTGTGGGGGTGCTCCCAGCCTCTCAACATATCACAGGTTTGGGGGCTCAAAGTGCCAATGCAAAGCACCCACAGGCGGCTGGCCCTGGGAACAGCTCTGCTCTCTGTGGATGAGGCAGGTTTGTGGGGCTGAGTGGATCTTTTGCATCCTGTGGCGGAGGGAGCCTTGTGCACTGTGACTGTGGGAATTCTGTGACCGCACAATAGGGTGTGGGGTGTAGCTGGGTCTCTGGGCAATCACTGCGTTTGGCAATAGAGGTTCAGAACTCCTGATAGCTCGGGGTGGGTCACTGCAGAGGGTTCCTGGCTCACACTGAGGACAACGCAGATCCTTTGTGCAGTTCGTGTGCCAGCATGGATGGAGGTTGTATATACTGAGCGCTAACCCTGCCCATTTATCTCCAAAGAAGAGAGGCTGTGAGGCTGTGATTATGCCAACAGGCATGGTCGCCCCCCTCCCCTGCTAACAGAGATCTACCACACCCAGTGAAGGTGTCAGCCTGGATTCTCCTCCCACCATTCACCACTGCCCAGAGCTCCCTGGCCACATGCAGCACACACCTCTTGGTATTCACTGAAGGAGCAGACATAACAGAGAGCCACAGAGACATAGTTCAAAGATAAAAAACCCATCAGTGGATAAAACCAAGTGTTTCCAAATGCCTGAAAATAAAAGCAGATATACAAGAAACAAGAACAAGAAAGACAATACAACTCCCCCAAGGGAACACAACAACACTTCAGTATTAGAATGTGAAGATGACTAGATTGATGAAATGCCTGAAAAGGAATTCAAAACAATGATAATAGGATTACTCAGAAGCAGTGAGAAGCACATTCATGAGTTAAAGAAATCAATACATGACATGGATGAAACATTTTCTCATGAGAGAGATTTTGAAGAGAAATCAAACAGAAATATCAGAGATGAAGAGTTCAACATGTCAAATAAAAAATCAAAAGCCTCACAACAGACTTGGTGAGGCAGAACGAAGAATATCCATGCTAGAAGATAAATCTTTGGAAATATCTCAGTCAGACCAAAAAAAAGAGAAGAAATTATAAAAATTAAAACCATGTTAAAGATTTATAGGATACTATCAAACAACCCAACATACAGTTCCTAGGAATTAGGAGTAGAAGACAAAATGGATTAGAAGGAGTATTCAGTGAAATAATAAAAGAAAGCTTTCCTAATTTGGAGAAAAAAAGGACATTCATGTATAGGAAGCAGATAGAATTCCTAATAGACATGATCAGAAAAGATCTTCACCATGACACATTCTAGTCAAACTTTCAACAGTAAAACATCAAGAAAAGATTCTAAATTGTACATCAGAGAAACACCAGATTACATTCAGAGGGCCTCCAATTAGTATCACAGCTGATTTTTCATCACAATCATTCAGTATAAGAGAGAATGGGGAGACACAAAGTCTTAAAAAAAAACCCTTTCAATCAGGAATAATGTACTATGCAAAGCTCTCATTTATGAATGAAGGTGAAATAAAGACTTTATATAATACAAAGAAATTGAAAGAATTTGTCACCACTCATCCAAACCTTACAAATGATACTTAAGGATGTGCTAAACACAGAAACATGGTCATCACTATGAAAGAAGATGAAGGCAGAAAAATCTCATAGTAAAAGTACAAAGGAGATCCAAAAAGAACAGTAGGAATATTTATGGAACAATGGCAGGGCCAAGTTGTTACTTGGCAATATTAACTTTGAATATAAATGGCCTACATTATCCAATTAAAAGTTAGACTGGTTGAATTGATTAGATAATGAGGCCCATTTATTATTAGCTGCTTACAAAGAATACACCTCACCAACAAAGATACATGCAGACTGAAAGTGAAAGGATGGAAAAAGAGATTCTATGCTAAGAAATGAAAAAAGGGCTGAGAAAATAGGAAAGGGCAGAGAAAATAGAGTTTAACACAAAAACGGATAGAAGAGACAAAGAAGGGCATTATGTAATGATTAAAGGATTAATTAGACAAGAAGATATGACTATAATAAACATATATGCACTCAATTAAAGGGCACATGACTGTTTAAAATAAATGTTAATGGATCTTAAGGGAGACACAGACTCCAATACAATAGTAATGGGGACTTCAATACCCCCCTCTCAGCAGTGGACAGATCAACCATACAGAAAATCACCAAGGACAGATCAACCACACAGAAAATCAGCAAGGAAACAGAGTTAATTGACACTACAGACCAAATGGACCTCATGAATATCTATAGAACTTTTATCCTACAGTTGCAGAACACACATTCTTCTCAGCAGTACTTGGAACCTTCTGTAGGATTGACCACATACTAGGCCATAAAGCAAGTCTCAGCAAATTCAAGAAAATTCAAAATCGTACCATACATCTTCTCTGACCACAGTGGAATGAAGCTGTAAATCGACAACTCAGGAATCTCTAGATCATATGTAAACACATGGAGACTGAACAACATGCTTCTGAATGAACAGTGAGTCATAGAAGAAAGAGAAAAAAGAAACTTCTAAAAATGAATGAATATGACAATACACTATATCAAAACTTATGGTATCCAACAAAGGCAGTGTTAAGAGAGACATCTGTAGAAATTAGTTCCTACACCAAGACACTGAAAATGCATCAAATAAATGAGCTATCAATACATCTCAAGGACACAGAAAAACAACAACAAACCAAACTCAAAAGTAGTAGGAGAAATGAAATCATAGTTAAAGAAACAAGCAAAATTGAATCCTAAAAAATAAAAAAAGAATAGTGAAATGAAGAGCTTGTTTTTTGAAAAAACAAAAACAAAAAATTTGATACACTATTGGCCCAACTAAAAAACAAAGACCCAAATCAATAAAATTACATATGAAAAAGGTGATGTAATAATGGTTACCATAGAAATAAAAAGAACCACCAGGAATTACCACAAAGAGCTATATGCCAGTAAATTGGTAAACCCAGAAAAAATGGATAGATTCCTGGACACATACAATCTACCAAAATTGAGCCATGAAAACATAGAAAACCTTAGCAGACCAATAACAAAGATATTGATTGATTCAGTAATAAATTGAAACAAACAAAAACCTTTGGATGGCTTCACTTCTGAATTCTACTAGACTCTTCAAGAAGAATTATCTCCAGTTCTTAAGCTATTCAAAACAACCCAAAGGAAAGGAGGGGCCAGAGCTGTAGTAAAGCCACTGCCTACAGTGCCAGCATCCCATATGGGCACTGGTTCGAGTCCTGGCTGCTCCACTTCTGATCCAGCTCTCTCCTATGGCCTGGGAAAGCAGCAGAAGATGGCCAAAGTCCTTGGGCCCCTGCACCTATATGGGAGACCCAGAAGAAGCTCCTGGCTCCTGGCTCCTGTATCCTGTATCCTGGCTTTGGATTGGCTTAGCTCCTGTCATTGTGGCCATTGGGAGTGAACCAGCGGATGGAAGACCTTTCTCTCTCTCTCTTTGTCTGCCTCTACCTCTGAAACAGTGCCTTTCAAATAAATAAATAAATATTAAAAAAAAATAAAGGAAGGGAATCCTCCAAGACTCCTTCTATGAAGCCAGCATATCCTTAATTCCAAAATCATAAAAAATACAACAAAAAATATTGTACACCAATTATCCCTGATGAAGATAGACACAAAAATCCTCAACAAAATACTAGTTAATCAAATCTAACAACACAGCAGAAAGATCATTCACCTGGACTATGGGGGATTTATCCCTGGTATGCAAGGATGGTTTAACATATGCAAATAAATAAAAGTGATATACCACATAAACAATTTGAACAATAAAAACCATGTGAGGCTATCTCAATAGATGCAGAGAAACTATTTGATAAAATACAACACCCTTTCCTGATAAAAACTTAAAGCAAATTGGTTACAAAAGGAATATTCCTGAACACAAGGCCATACATTACAAACCCATGGCCAGCATAATACTGAATAGGGACAAGTTGGAAGCATTTCCATTACGGTTTGGAACCAGACACTTTCACCATTGCTTTTCAATGTAATACTGGGAGTTTTAGCCAGAGCTGTTAGGCAAGAAAAATAAATCAAAGGGATACAAATTGGAAAGGAGGAAGTCAAATTATTCATGGTTGCAGATGACATGATTCTATAAACAGGGGAACGAAAATATTCACTAAGAGACTATTGGTAAAGTGGCAGGGTACAAAAGTAACACACAAAAATCAGTGGTCTTTGTATACAGAGACAATGGCTGAGCAACGACTTAGAACACAAGTCCAATTTACAATAGCTACAAAAAATTTAAATACCTGGAATAAATTTAACTAAGGGGGTCAAAGATCTCTATGATTAAAATTGTAAAACATTAAGAAACTGAAGACACATAAAATTGAAAAGCTTCCATGTTCATGAATTTGAAGAATTTATATCATCAAAAGTCCATACTGCTCAAAGGTATTTACATATACAATGTGATCCCAATCAAGATACCAATGACATTCTACCCAGATGTAGAAAAAAATGATGCTAAAATTCCTATGGGAACAGAGATCCCAAATAGCTAAAGCGATTTTGAACAACAAAAACAAAGCTGGAGGCATCACAATAGCAGACTTCAAGACATAGTACAGGGCAGTTATAATCAAAACAGCCTGGTACTGGCACAAAAATAGACATGTAGACCAATGGAACAGAACAGAACCTCCAGAAATCAATCCATGCGTCTACAACCTACTGATATTTGGCAAAGGAGCTAAAACCAATACCTGGAGAAAGGACAGTTTCTTCAAGAAATGGTACTGGGAAAATTGGATCTCTGCATGCAGCAGTATGAAACTAGACTCCTACCTTCCACGTTATTCAGTAAATCAACTCAAAATGGCTCTAAATTTATGACCTGACTCTTCTAGTCAAATCATTAGAAGAGAACATTGTGGAAACTCTGCAAGACATTGGCATAACCAAAGACTTCTTTAAAAGACCCCAGAAGCACAGGCAATCAAAGCCAAAATTGACCAATGTGGTTACATCAGGTTGAGAAGATTCTGCACTGCAAAGGAAACATTGAGAAAAGTGAAGAGGCAATCAATCAAATATATGCAGATAGTTATATAACAGAGACAAAGACGCTAACCCATATATAAGAAAATACTCTTCTGTGTTCAGGGCTGAGTCTTTGGATGAGCAAATTCCACCTGGGCTTATGCTGGAATAATAATAATAATTAAAGTCTGCTTCCTGCCCTTGATGTCTTGTCTCTGTTCATGAATCCCACTACATTAGTACCTTTGCTAGCAACTTTTTGAAGAAATCAAGGATGTAATATTATCCTTGCATATTTTAGTTTTACAAAAGATGTATTTATTTCAAAGGCAGAGTGACTGAGAAAGAAGGATAGGGAGAGGAAGAGGAAAGAAAAAGGAGAGACTCTTTCAACCACGGGTTTACTTCCCATTGGCCGCAACAGCCAAGCCTGGGCCAGGCAGAAGCCAGGAGCCAGGAACGCCAACCATCCTGGTCTCCCACCTGGGTGGCAGGGGTCAAGCACTTGGGCCATCATGTGCTACCTTTTCAGGTGCATTAGCAGGGAGCTGAATCAGACAGGGAGCAGCTGGCACTGCAGCATTGCAAGTGTGGCCTACTGTGCTGTACCACAACCCTCCCCCACCAATTCCACTCCTACATCTTCTTAAGAAAGCTCACTAACAAACTGCCTGTTGTGTTCTATCTAGCAGGAAGTATTCTGAAAGGAAGATCTTTATGGAGGTAACCAGGGATGGTTTAAGCTTTGTGAGATAAATGTAGATATGCATACCTGAAGTTAAAACTCGGTCTGTATTTTTAGAAAAGTCAAGGGTTCAGCTACTTAAATATTTTCAATGTTATTTTGAGACTAGTAATTAGAAAACCAGTAAATTTTGAGCATACAGTGCACAATGGTGCATTACTACATATATTTAGGATGTGTATCACTTTCCCTCCTGTGTTTTTAACCTTCAAAGGGACAAACCACCAACTTCAATGGAGTATTCTACAATGAGAACAGCTAATGTCTACATCAAACCGCCCGGCATTGCCAACATTCTATGAAAGAAGCTGTATTTAGGAAATGATGGAATATTTAGTATTTCAGAATTTTAAATTCAGGACCAATTAAAAATTAAAAGAATCCTTGAATACTCTTCAAACATTCTCAGAATCATACTTAAAAATACATATCATTTCCATTGCACCCATAAATCAGTTCTCCTTATCTAATCCTCACAGATTAGTTCAGTGCTCAGCCAGTGATAGGAAAATTCTCTGGGGTTTTAACAAAGTTTTTCGACTTTTGAGTTCCTTGTGCCCTCTACCCTTTTTCTATTCTAAAGAGCTGGAATTTTCCACTTTCATTGCCAGAAACCAGTGACCCCCAGTTCACAGATAACAAAGGAATCAAATTGTTGGCATTTGATTTTCAAATGCTATGTTTGATCCTTGACAATAGATTTGGAAAATAAAAAAGTGAAGCTTTGCTAATCCCAGGCTGGATAAGAGTCCTGGGCCAAAGAGACAGAGTACAAGGGTCTTCCCTGCACTGCCTCTGGAGGAAACCAGACATCTCCTACTTGGGTATCTTGGCTCGGGGAGCAGGCATGACCTGGAGCCCTTAGCTATGTGAGGTCCACAGGTGTGGCAGGACTCACAGGCTTGTCTCACAGGCTGGCTGGCCACGGGAGCAACAGACGAGAAGTGGTCCGAAGGGCTGAGGCCAAGGGACCTACACACAATTTATGGACATTTACTGGGCTGTCAGCCTGGAGTAGGAATAGGGAAATGTTTGCAGGGTGCACCTGATGGACAAGGACGTAAGCAGGGAAGGTGCTGGGTGTTAAAGGGCCTGACGCAGGCAGGGGAGGACAGAGGTGACTTACAGCCGAGAAGCTTCTCTGCTTATGCACATCTCAGCAGATGCTATGATCATGGGATGACACCAAGCCACCAGCCTCATTGCCGCCAGTCCCCAGAGAATCTCTAGCATTGCAGACTGCTGGCCGTGGTTGCAATCCCAGAAAGGAAAAAACAAACTGTTAGCTAACTTAGTTTAGGTTTCTACCACTTGGAAGAATGGAAGATTTTAATAGAAATAACTTTTGGTCATAGAAAAACAAAGATTGTCATTTCTTGCTTGAGAATGTAAACTGGGTGTCCGAGCTACCATGTGTGTCGCAATGCTTGCATTCCTCCATCTTTAAAGGGAGCAAAAACAGTATCTTTCTCCCGGGTTGTCATGAGGAGTAAATGAGGTAAAATATACAAAGCACTCAGAAGAGTGTCCTATATGTAGGAGGTGCTGTAAATATATTAGCCATTCTTATCTTATTCTTGTTCTTATTCTTATTATCACACTTGTCATTTTAAATCTGGAAGCTTATTGACACTCTCATAGACTGTATTCTAAAAAGAAAATTATGAATACCTTAGTTTCTGTCCCCCCTTCACGAAGATGCTTAAAACATGCATTAAAATGATTTCCAAAAAACCGACATTTTATCAATAAGAGATTACTTGAAGGCAATATCACGTAACGATGAATAGCATGAGTCCTTCATTTCAAAAATGAAACAAGATGAGCCACACACTTGGTTTTGAAACTATGCTGTTACGTGGCTTCCCTGCACTTCTGGTTTCCTTATGTGTAGCATGGACACAGTGTATCAGATTCAGTTTACAGTAAGGATGTTCTTAAAGTCCTAATGTGTGCTTCTGGCACATAGTAGGACTCCACGAGGAAAAAAATGTTATTGATTTTGTTGTTGTAATTATTCAAGACAGGGTCAAATATTATTAGAAAGGTTAAAAAATGTCATCAGTCACTGTGCACAGAACAGCTTTTCAACCCAGAGAGATCTGGGGATTGACGGAGCCTTCACACAAAGTATGGTATTCACAGACTACATGCTTTGGAGGTAGGGGAGGCAGAGCACTGGAGACAGCATTGGGAAGAACTGAAATAGAAAGCTTTATGTGCAATGATGTCCAGACTCGCAAGCAGCTTCTCAAAGAATGTTCACAAGCGTAGTGCAGTTCTAGCTATGGTGGCAGTGCTGACTTTTTACTTGTTGTTATAGTTTTGGGTGTGGGCTTGTGAGGAAGAGAGCAGGGAAGTGCTCGCAACGTTGAACACATGGAAGACTTGGTGTAGTATACATTAAAAATTTGTTCTATGATGATGTTTTAAAGTCTTTTTTTTTTTTGACAAGCTGATTTAGACTGTAAGAGAGAGAGAGACAGAGACAAAGTTCTTCCTTTCCATTGGTTCACCCCCCAAGTGGCTGTTATGGCTAGTGCATTGCGGCCGGCGCACTGCGCAGATCTGAAGCCAGGAGCCAGGTGCTTCTCCTGGTCTCCCATGCGGGTGCAGGGCCCAAGCACTTGGGCCATCCTCCACTGCCTTCCCGTGACACAGCAGAGAGCTGGCCTGGAAGAGGGACAACCGGGACAGAATCTGGTGCCCCAAATGGGACTAGAACCCGGGGTGCCGGCGCCACAGGCAGAGGATTAGCCTATTGAGCCGCGGCGCTGGCCGTTTTGAAGTCTTAGAAATTCATTTCTAGCTGCAGAGGGACTTCCCCTCCCAGGACTAAGGGCCCAGGCCTTGCTATAGAAACTTACCTCTTCCATCTGAGCTTTCCAACCAAGCAAACGCTATTCCCTTATCTTAATCCTCCCAGGTACTGGGTCACTAAGGGGCCATTCCTATAAAAATCCGCTGGGATGATTCCACCTGCTCCAACCTCAGCTGTTCACTTGCCCTGCCTTGATTTCCTGCCAAAACTGCAGTACTCTGGCTTTACACTTTCCCTCGCTGTTGTCTTGTGTCCCTTGATCATCATGGATCTTGCCCCTGCGGCTCCTGTGGCTCTGCATGGAGTGTCCTGCCTCCTGCCTCTGGGACCTGCAAGTTTCATCAACGTGTTTTTTGAGCCTCTCCTGTGTGCTTCCTCCCATGGTTGCACCTGATTGGCTAGCACATAAAGATGTTCGTGGAAGACCTGTATCTTGAGAACTACACATGGATTTCAAAGTTGTTTTTGCACCAAAATAAAGTTATCTTTTATTTCAGTTTTTCCATAAACTTGTTGAAGTGTCTTTGTACAAAACACCTGGTGAAAAGCATGTTGTTCAAGTTTAGGATAATCCAGAACTGTGTGTGAATAGCAGAGAACTCATCTCTAGGGGTTTCAGCCCACATACAGCTTTGCATAAGAATGGCTCATTGCAAGGGTGTCAAGAGTTCACAAAAAGCCAACTCTTTAATCTGGAAGAGCACGCTGTGTTCGCCTTAATGTCATTGTAAGCCTATTAAAGTGTGACCCTTCTCTTTACTGTTGTATTAATACTTTTGATGCCAATTTTAAGTAAGGTTGATTGAAGCCATTGCATTTTCCACGGAGATACAGTGCTTATAGAGTGCAGTGCTGTTTCCTTTTCCCATGCACGTGTTCCATACTCAAGTGCTGAGGACGCTCAGTGACTTATTGTAGCAGTGAGCTGGCACAGCACTTGCCACAGATTTGGGTCCTCCCATCAGTTACCGTGTGGACCAATGCTGTGTCTGCACTGGCGTCGGCGTAATCAACCTCTTCGATGGTGGGCCTTGAGGAATCACCGCCAGGTGGAGGAGCTCCCCCCGCCCAGGGAAGCCCCAGCATTCCCCCGACATGTCTCCTGTACTCTGGTGCAGCTTGGTGAGAAGGGGTTGCAGACTTTCTCCATCTGTTTCCTTTTCTGCAATCTGGTTCCTATCCAGCCAGTTCCACGTGTCAGGAATCTTCTGTTTATCCTCATCATTGACCTTGCTTGAGGTTTTTCATCTTCAACAGTCACTTTCATGTTGAATGCATAGGATTCAACTGTTTCTTGGAGGACACCTTGTCCCTCTGCTTCTCATCTTCAGCTTTATAATTCTCAGCTTCCTGGCCCTTGCCGTTAGTAATGGCAGTCTTGTTCTCTTTTCCTGTGTTCTTGCCCACAGCAGACAGGTTAACAATGCCTTTGGCATCAGCATCAAAAGTGACTTGAACCTGAGGAACACCATGGTGTGCAGGAGGTATGCCTGCACATCCAAACTCGCTGAGCAGACAGTTATCCTTGGTCATAGCATGATCACCTTCATAATCCTGAATGAGTACCCCAGGCCGGTAGCCAGAGCAGGTGGTGAAGGTCTGTGTCCACTTGGTAGGGATGGTGGTACTGCAGCTGAGGGGCAGTTTCAATACCAAGGGCAAGAGGAGTGATGGCCAACAGTAATAGATATTGAAACAATTCTCAGGTTTGTCTCCAGAAAGAATGGCTGCCTGTGGAGCTGCACCATAGGCAATGGCCACATCAGGGTTGACGCTCTTCTCCAGTTCTTTTCCACTGAACTCAATCTTGGGAAATCTAGCAGAACCACTCACCAGGACAGTATCATGGATCTATGGCTTATCTAACTTGGCATTTTGAAGGGCTTTCTCTATGGGGACCAGGGTGCCATGGAAAAGGTCAGCATTCAGCTCTTCAAGTGGAGATGTAGAAGTCGATTCCTTCATGGAGAGACTCTGCCTCAGTGCTCACTTGGGTGCTGGGAGACAGGGTAGATTTAACTTGTTCACAAGCAGTACAGAGGCACTGACAGCTCTCTTGTTCTCGCTGATGCACTTCTCATGCTTGTACTTGAACTAGGCGATACCATGGTTGACTGGTTCTCGAAGGCTTCTCCATCTAAGTGGGTGTCTCCAAATGTGGATTTGGCCTCAAAAATCCCATCTTCTAATGTGAGGAGAGACACATCACAAGTGCCACTTCTCAAGCCAAAAGTCAGCACATTTCTTTCAGCCCCAACGTTTTTGTCTAAGCCATGAGCAATAGCAGCAGCAGCGGGCTCATTAATAATGCTAAGCACGTTGAGACCAGCAGTGGTTCCATGGTGGCTTGGTGGCTTCATGCTAAAGTCACTGAAGTAAACTGGCACCTTGACTACAGCATGGTTAACATCTTCCCAAGGTCGCTTCCACAGTTTCCTTCATCTCTGTTAGAACCACTGAGGACACCGCCTCTGGAGAGGAACATTCTGGCTCTCGCTTGTACTCTGCCTGGACCTTGGGCCTGCCTGCATCATTCACCACTCGGAGGGGTCACAGCTTCATATTAGACTGGACAACTGCATCATCAAATCTATGTCCAATCAATCAAGAACCACGTTGTTGGGGTTCGCTGCCACTTTATTCTTGGCAGCATCATCGTTCAGTCATTTGGCGTCAGAAAGGTGGCATAGCTTGGGGTGATGCGATTGCCCTGAGCATTGGCGGCAGTTGGCTCCGCTTTCCTGTGCTGGAGGACGCGCTCTAGAGTACGTGGTGCCAAGCGGAGTTCCGACTGTGGTCTGTTAGATGCCGTCGCTTGCACGAAGGCCCAGTTCTGCTCGCTCTCTCTCACACACAAATACACCAAACTTAAAAAGTGCCACCGACTCCAGTGACTTGTAGTAATTTCTTAGGGCTTGGGGAGTAACAAATCACCACAAGTTTGGTGGTTTAAAGTAACAGAAATTTTTCCTTCACAGTTCTGGAGGCCCGAAGTTTGCAATTCAGGGGTTGGCAGTGCCAGGCTCTCTCCGAAGGCTGCAAGGGGTGATCAGTCCTCACCTCTGCTCCCAGTGGCTCCTTGTCCCTCAGCTCATGACAGTGCAATTCCAGTCTTTGTCTCTGTCTCCCCATGGTGCCCTCCCATCCAGCAACTCTGGACGGCTTTTTTTTTTTTTTTTTTTTTTTTTGGTTTCTCATAAGCAAACTAAATGAGAACTCTCAATTTTTGTGGCTGAGTTCCCCTGGTATTTACCCAGTTTCTCACAAGTATCTCAGAGTTCTAGCTGAAGAGCTGAAAGGTCTCTTTTTTCCTTGGTTTGTCATCGCCACATCAAAAACTGCTCCGGTGACTTAAAAAGTTTTTTTGACTTGTATTTGGATTGTGTTTGTGATAAGTCTGAGTGGAGATGCAAATGAGTTAGTGACACATGGCAAAAACATATGGAAATTATTTGGGAATTACATCAAAGGGCATAACCTGAGGAAAAACATCCGTAAATTTCTACATTAAAGTTTACTAGTAAGGATCAAAATTATGATAACAATGGTGTAATCAGTTTTGGCATATGTATATCTGAATATATATTATATGTATATTATATATCATGTATATATATAGAATTCCAAATTGCCTATATTTCAGTGAGAAAGGGATTCCCATGAATTGTACTGAAAAAAAATTTTTAAAAAAATTTCATTTAAGTCACACAAGTTTCATGTATTTCATGTACACTGATTAGGAACAGAGCGATATTTCCCACCCTACCCCGTCCCGCCCATGCTCCAATCTCTCTTCTTCCTCCTGCTCCCATTCCCACTCTTAGTTTTTTAGAAAGATTTACTTTTACACTGAAAAAAATTTATATCTATTGCCTTTGTTTTGCATTGTGTCCATGAAAAATGCTGAGTGCCTTGCTACCTTAGTGCTGTTTGTAACAAGGTGATTTTACGTACTTAGTTACAGTGAAATCATCTATGTGTTGTCTGAGACCTTAATACTCAAAACACTCAAAAGCCTGGACCTTAATACTCAAGTAAGAGCCTTTGTTTAAAGCGCCAACCACGCTACAAGAGGAGCAGTTCTTTCTCATTTAATTCAGAGCTATAGCATCCAGTGTATGGGGAGGCAGTTTAATTCACTTAGTTTAATTCACTTAGTGGCTCATTGTTATTATTTTTTTTTTTTACTTCCAATTTTATTTCAACTGCTCCCATATGACTTATTTTTCCATTTTAATAGTCATCATTGGTGCCAATGTTTGAATAGCTTAAGGGACTCCGGGAGAGGTTTTGGTGGGCTTGTATTTTAGGATGAACCTTAAAAGGTCTGGTTAAAGGGCTGGAGCTGTGGCACAGTGGGTAAAGCAGCCACCTGCAGTGCTGGCGTCCCATATGTATTTAAATACAGATGTCTTCAAAGTGAATAGCCTTTGAAGTGTGAATTATCCAAATATTATAAAATAAAGAAAAAATCCAGTAGGCAAAGGAAATTAAAGCAATGGGAAGCAAACAGAAATGACTAAATTTCAAACATTTTGTCACTTGTACTTTGAAGAGTGGGACAGCAGGCAGCCATCCTCCTGGACAGCCCAGCCTACCCATGCAGGTGAGCAGAGGTGAGCCAATTGGCGGTCTCTGAGGTTCTGAACAGGTTAAAATTTCTATTTCCTAATACCTTGCTTCACACCTTAAGGGATGGGGGTTTCCTGGAGTTCCCAAATTTTGGGGGGCTCACCTATTCAGGCCATAACATTTTTACTCTGTTAAGTACCTTAGATATCTGATTTCATTGAATTCTCTTTAAGATTTATTTATTTGAAAGGCATAGTGACAGAGAAGGACACACACATACACACACACACACACACACACACACAGAGGAGAATCAATCGTCCATCTACTCTAGATGGCCACATCTACCAGGGCTGGATCATGCTGCAGCCAGGAGCCACAGCTTCACCTAGGTGTCCCATGTGGGTGCAGGGACCTAATACTGGAGCCACGATCTGCCGCCTCCCAGGTGCCTTAGCAGGGAGCTGGATAAGCAGCAGAGCCAACTAGAATCCTGATGCCACACCCAGGCCTCCACTCTGAGTCCTCAACAACCCGCAGCCACAGCCACTCATTGTGTTCCCATGTTATGGAAGATAAAGCAGCCACTTCTGCTTCGCTTAATAACCAGAATGGGAGGCAAGTGTCTGATTCAGAAGCCTGCTCTCTGCTCTCTGCAGCCAGATGCCTTACTGCTTCCCCTCAATTTGCTGATTGGTGAATCCCAGGCACCTTCATGGTGTTAGGATATAGAACAGCAAGGCTTCTGGTTTGGGTTACATGATCCCTTCAAACACAGCATATGGTTAGAGTTCAACTTTCTTCAACCCAGACCCTATTTTGGTGGTGAATTTGCTGTCCCTGCTGCATTCCTGGTCATGCTTCTGCAACCATTGCTGCTGGGTGGAAGCCCAGAGGTGCATAGGACAGGCAGCATAGGACAGGCAGCATAGGATAGGTAGCATAGGATAGGTAGCATAGGATAGGTAGCATAGGATAGGCAGCATAGGATAGGTGCATAGGATAGGCAGCATAGGATAGGCAGCATAGGACAGGCAGCATAGGACAGGCAGCATAGGACAGGCAGCATAGGATAGGCAGCATAGGATAGGCAGCATAGGATAGGCAGCATAGGACAGGCAGCATAGGACAGGCAGCATAGGACAGGCAGCATAGGATAGGCAGCATAGGATAGGCAGCATAGGATAGGTAGCATAGGATAGGCAGCATAGGATAGGTAGCATAGGATAGGCAGCATAGGACAGGCAGCATAGGATAGGCAACATAGGATAGGCAGTATAGGATAGGCAGCATAGGATAGGCAGCATAGGATAGGTGCATAGGATAGGCAGCATAGGATAGGCAGCATAGGATAGGCAGCATAGGATAGGCCAGCTCAGACGGCGAAAGCCAGGGAGCTGTGTCACCTTGCCATGATCGGTACATGGTGGGTTTCCAGAGGGCAACGACTGGTTAAAGTGATTATTGGAACCCATCTGAGGGAGACTATTTCATTTTCATTTGCAATCACCATGGACGTTGTAAAGAAATAATCTAAGTTTTGCTTGTGTTCAAGATAAAGGCTACGTTATGTGGCCTAGCTGAATTTTTTCAGGTCAAAGGATTTTCAAGCCTGGTCTTCATCTTTCTTTAACAGAAATTTAATTCCTTCAAGAAGTGAAAGCAGCAAGGGTTCTGTAGTGTACATAATTTATGTACTTCTGTGAATATTAACATGAGGCTATCTGCTTTTGTCCTCCACAAATAGTATTTACGTTCCCCATAAGAGAAAAATCTTACTATTTTACATTATTAACCAAGGCTTATTTTTCCCAGGGAACCAGATCCAGGATATTCAAGCTCATTTAGAAATTTCTATTTTCAAGGCTTCAGAAATTTGAACAACACCCTCTCTGAAAGCTAATTTTCCAAACATTCTAATTGATCAGAAGCTGTGGGGAGCAACTCAGACTAGACTAAGTTACTGGAATTAAGACTTATTTTATGCATCTGCTCTCCCACAATATGGCGCTGGGAGAGGAGAAAACAGCTTCTACACAGCTGCCTCCAGTTCAACCAATAAACAGCAGGACCTGCTCCTGATTGGAGGAGAGCAGCGTACTCGGCGTGTGGGTAGCAGAGTTGGGATTGGTGGAAGAGGACTATAAAGGAGGAGAGAGACAACATGCACCAGGAACATCTATCTGAAGGAACACCTGAGCAGCCCCCGAGAGAGCCGGCCAGCGGTGTGCCGCTCCCCCGCAGAAGTGGGGAAAGTGGCCAGGGGGAACCGCCCTTCCACGGAGGTGGAAGGGACGGTAGCCAACCCGGGAAGAACCAGCAGCAAACCCGGGGAGGGCCGAGTAGACAAAAGAACAGCGCAGGGTCCTGTGTCGTTCCTCCACGAAGAGAGGGAGCGACATAATGGTGCCGTGACTCGGATATGAAGCCTAGGCAGGGTTTAGTGTCGTTCCCCCACGAAGACGGGGAGCGACAAGAAGCCTCACTTGTTGGCTTTATAATGTCACAGGTGTGCTTGTTGGCTAAGTACCAGGTGAGCTGGACTTAGTTTCTTTTAGGAGGTCCCACTTTTCCTCCCTCATGTGGAAACAGAAGGTAAGCAAGAACAATAGCCCCTAAAACATAATGCCTGGCACCCCTCCAACCCTTACTCTATCTCCCCAGATTCTCATGGTGTAGGCACAATTATCACACTTCATTTTTTTCTAACAAAGTGAAGAAACTGAGCCACAGACAAGTTAGAAAACGTTTTCAAGTTCACATGACTGGTTATTGATTAACCCAGGTTCAGACCTGGGCTGTCTGGCTCCTGAGTCCACATTCTCAATTTGTACCCCATCCTGCCTCCGAGACCACAAGGCGGCAGGTTTTTTTGGGTTAAAATACTTACTCTGTGCACAGTTAGGACTTCCCTGAAATAATGGCTGGCTACTACCTCGTAGAAAAGAACACGTATTTTAAGCTTATGAGATAACTGTAAGGTTTCCTTACAGGGTGCACATTTTCTGTTTCGATTTTAGCTTTATTTCCCCTATTTCTCTCTCTGTTGAGAGAGGTCCCAGCAACATCACCCGCAGCCCATCCGGGCCTTTCCTCTCGCTGTGACCACGGGGGCTCACTCACCGCAGTTGTCCTCGTCGGCCCGATTCCCGCAGTCGTCCACGCCGTTGCAGTGCAGGAACTGAGGCAGGCACTTGGTGATGTTCCCACAGGAGAAGTAGCCCAGCGAGCACATGATGTCCTGTTCACTCCCATGAGCAACTGCGACGGGGAGAGGAGAGGACACAGCGCTTGAAGAAGGTTCATGCAAAGGCAGTGCACTGGAGATTTCAACATCTGGCTTTCTCGGTGTTTTGTACAACCCTCCATGAGGCGGCCTCACCCCCTAACTACACTGACACCAACGCACTTCACCTCTGTAGCATGTTCACAAGCCAGCTACGCTGAAGCCAGGAGCCTCTTCCGGGTCTCCCACGTGAGGGCAGGGGCCGAACACTTGACCCATCTCCCAGTGCTTTTCCTAGGCTGTTAGCAGGGCGCTGGATTGGAAGTGGAGCAGCTGGACTTGAACCTGCACCCATACGGGGTACCAGCATCCCAAGCAGCGGCTTTACCTGCTAGGCCACAATGCTAGCCCCCTTTTATTTATTTATTTAGATGAGATGTTGGTCCATGTGTTACAGTTTGGCTTACTTCCCCTCTGTTACAATAACTTACCAGTCAACCACTTTAAAAATCGCGAATTTACTGTATTCTTACCGTGGGCTCAAAGTCAAGGCTGGTCTCTTCTTACAGGAAGAAGACAGGGAGGAGTTCACTGGCTAGCTGGGAAGACACACTGCACAAGCTACCAACAGACTCTAAATTCTGAGAGGTTCACGAACAAAGCAAATGAGTGCTATAAAGGAAAGTAACTGTTTCGGGTTTTACACGAGGAGCACTCGGCGGGAGTCTCAGCGGCATGGTGCCGCTTAGGCTGAGATCTGAAGGCAGACAAGGACTGGCCCGTGGGTGAGGGGGAGGGGAGTGGGGACAGATTGGTGACCGAGGGGCTTTGGGGGCAGGAGCTGTGCTGAGACTCAGATGAGGCTCCAAGGGTACAGAAGTATCTTCCTGCAAAGATCAAGGTCGGACTTTATTAGAAACGTGAGGGAAACCAGGAAGGATTTCAGCCCAGGGGACCACTTGGGAAACGCAGATGTTTTTGTTACACTATTCTGGGGTGGGGAGCCACTCGGAGGAGACCAGGGAGGGTGAGGCGGAGGCTTGGCAGTAATCAGGGTAGGAGACAACTGGGCTTAGTCTAGGCTGGTGTGAGTGTAGGTGAGCAAAGTGGAGAGAGAGGGAGAGAGTGAGCACGAGCTAGACAGTGAGAGATCCCATCTATATCATTCTCCACGGGCCTGTAATAGCTAGGACTGCGCGGGTCTGAAGCCAGGAGGGAAAATGCAATCTGGGTTTCCCACGTGGTGGCAGGGACACAGTCACTTGAGCAGTCACCTGCTCCTTCCAGGGTTTGCCTAGGCAGGGAGCTAGAATTAGAAGCAGAGCTGTGAATTCTGCCATGGGACAGAACATCTTAACTGCCGGGCTAAAATGCCCACGCTAAGAGTGGACACATCTGACATGGTATTTACAGGTGGAAAACACAGAACTGACATGGAGAGCTGGGGGCGCGGCAGGGCTGGCACAGCCCTCTGGGGATGTGGAGGACGCACGAGGGAACGGGACTCATTCTGCACTTTCACCCTTTACCGACAGCTTCACCACATGAATTTTTTTTTTTTTTTTGACAGGCAGAGTGGACAGTGAGAGAGAGAGAGACAGAGAGAAAGGTCTTCCTTTGCCGTTGGTTCACTCCAATGGACGCTGCGGCCGTTGCACTGCAGCTGATCCGAAGCCAGGAGCCAGGTGCTTCTCCTGGTCTCCCATGGGGTGCAGGGCCCAAGCACCTGGGCCATCCTCCACTGCCTTCCCGTGACACAGAGAGAGCTGGCCTGGAAGAGGGGCAACCAGGACAGAAAAAGGCGCCCCGACCGGCACTAGAACCCGGTGTGCTGGTGTCGCAGGCAGAGGATTAGCCTAGTGAGCCGAGGCGCCGGCCCACCACATGAACTTTCTAACTCGGGCCAGCATCAGGCCCACCATGCAGCCTTCTCAAGACCCCATCCTCAGTCCAGAGACCCCATTCTGGCTTCTCATTCTCTCCCTCGTTCCTGGAATTCTACTTCATCATTATCACAGACGTGCAAGTTCCAGGCTTGTTGGACCTCCTGCCTCAGGCTGCAGCCCACAGCTGTCAGACTCCACCCCTACTAGATAAATATCCTTTTGTTTATTTCTTGAGAGGAAACTGGTCACTATTGGCAACCATGTTTCTATGACAGAGTGTAGAGTTTCAAAACCAATTTAAAAATTAAAGTCTTGGAAAAAATTAAAGTCTTGGAAAAAAACAAAGTCTTGGAAAGTCATTTGACTTGATAGATTTATACCTCTACAAGTAAACATTTGATTAGAACGAGGACTGTGAAGACTTTGGAACTTCACGGAGCAGTGCACCGGTCCCCCAGTCTGCACCAACAAGCAATCACATTTCTCCACATTTCTTCTGAATTTGTTTTGAGTGCTTTAATTTTATCTCCCGCACAAGAAAGAAAAGTCATTGTAAACCGAGTCCATGTCATTATTTGTTTTTCTCTCTGGTTAGGGAGGCCAAAATTTACTTGTTGATAGAAAGATTGGAGACACAAAGATAAGGAGTGCGAGAGCCAGCCTCACCTGTCTGCTCAGGACGGACTCTTACCAGGAAGTGCAGCGGAAGTGAGATTTTATAAATGATCTTGCAAGATTGGGTGCCCAGTAGAACACCACACCCAGAATGCTTTATAGCAACATATTGATTTTCTAGCACGCAGGTCCCTCCCTCAGTTCCTCATTGGCTGAGTAACGAACTGCATTTGCTTCAGCTGTTTTGGCACTAACCTCGTTGGCCTAAAAACTTTCAGGTGCGTGTAACCTAGCTGCTAGGCTAGCTGGCTACTTGTCTGCAAGCTGTTATGCTAGCTACTTGTCTACTCACAGCTGAACACCTTACTTTGAAAATGAGCCAAAGGTTTACTTCTAACAAGAAGCAAAAATAGTCTCCTGAACACAGAGATGAAAAGTTTGCTGTGATCAACTTCGAGGAAGTGTCCTTGTTTTGCAATTATATAGCCATCCTATTCTGATTTGAAGAGTCATAATGCCATTTCTTCCTTCCTTCCTTCCTACCTTCCTTCCTTCCTTCCTTCCTTTCTTTCTTTCCAGGTAGAGTGGACAGTGAGAAAGACAGAGACAGAGAGAAAGGTCTTCCTTTGCTGTTGGTTCACCCTCCAATGGCTGCCAAGGCCAGCGCGCTGCGCCTGGCGCACCGTGCTGATCCGATGGCAGGAGCCAGGTGCTTCTCCTGGTCTCCCATGGGGTGCAGGGCCCAAGCACCTGGGCCATCCTCCACTGCACTCCCGGGCCACAGCAGAGAGCTGGCCTGGAAGAGGGGCAACCGGGACAGAATCCGGCGCCCCGACCGGGACTAGAACCCGGTGTGCCGGCGCTGCTAGGTGGAGGATTAGCCTAGTGAGCCACGGCGCCGGCCCAATGCCATTTCTAAAAGTAGAGTTTTCAGTAATTTCTTTTTAGACTTAGTTTTTTTAAAGTTTTTAAAAATTATTTATTTATTTGAAAGGCAAATTTACAGAGTGAGAGAGGGAGAGATTCCATCTGCTGATTTACTCTCCAAATGGCCGCAATGCCAGAGGCTAGGCCAGGCTAGAGCCAGGAGCCAGGAGCTTCCTCCAGGTCTCCCACATGGGTGGCAGGGGCCTGAGCACTTGCGTCATCCTCTGCTGCCTTTCCCAGGCCATTAGCAGGGAGCTGGATTGCAAACGGAGCACCTGGGTCATGAACCAGCACCCACATGGGATGCCAGTGTTGCAGGCAGCGGCTTAACCAGCTACACTGTAATGACTGCCCAGTTTTTCAGTTTTTAATAGATTCAATGTAGTTCATAAATACAATTCCAAGAAAACAATAATATTCTCTTCTTCCCTCCCAAAGTAGACTACTTTTTACCATCATTTTAGGTGCAGAGCAAAACACAGCGAAGGCACAGAGCTTTCCCTTTGACGCCCTGCCCATGTCTACAACCTCCCTTCCCATCAACATCCCCCCACAGTGGAACGTTTGTTACCACTGATGGATCGACACGGATGCATCACCATTACCAGAGTCCAGAGTTTACACTGGGGTCCATTCTTGGGGCTGTACCTCCTCTGGGTTTGGACAAGTGTGTAATGACATGCATCCATCATTCTATTATCACACAGCAGTGTTGCTTGCTCCAGAGAAACTCAGTGTTTTGCCCCTCTCTCCACTAACCCTAGTAACTGCTGATTATGTTACCGTTGTCCATAGTTTTGATTGTCCCAGAATTCCCTACAGTTGGAACCACACAGTATGTGCCTCTCTCAGATTAACTTCCCTCAGTAATACGCATTTATTCATTCATCGACTGAAGGACATCTTGGTTGCTCCCAAGTTCTGGCAATTACGAATAAAGATGCTACAAGCATCTCTGTGCAGGTTTTCTTTTTTTTTTAACTTTTATTTAATGAATATAAATTTCCAAAGTACAGCTTATGGATTACAATGGCTTCCCCCCATAACGTCCCTCCCACCCGCAACCCTCCCCTTTCCCACTCCCTCTCCCCTTCCATTCACATCAAGATTCATTTTCGATTCTCTTTATATACAGAAGATCAGTTTAGCATATATTAAGTAAAGATTTCAACAGTTTGCACCCACATAGAAACACAAAGTGAAAAATACTGTTTGAGTACTAGTTATAGCATTAAATCTCAATGTACAGCACACTAAGGACAAAGATCCTACATGAGGAGTAAGTGCACAGTGACTCCTGTTGTTGACTTAACAAATTGACACTCTTGTTTATGGCATCAGTAATCACCCTAGGCTCTTGTCATGAGCTGCCAAGGCTATGGAAGCCCCCTGAGTTCACTGACTCTGAACATATTTAGACAAGGCCATGGTCAAAGTGGAAGTTCTCTCCTCCCTTCAGAGAAAGGTACCTCCTTCTTTGATGACCCGTTCTTTCCACTGGGATCTCACTCACAGAGATCTTTCATTTAGTTTTTTTTTTTTTTCCCCAGAGTGTCTTGGCTTTCCATGCCTGAAATACTCTCATGGGCTTTTCAGCCAGATCCGCATGCCTTAAGGGCTGATTCTGAGGCCAGAGTGCTGTTTAGGACATCTGCCATTCTATGGGTCTGCTGTGTATCTCACTTCCCATGTTGGATCACTCTCTCCCTTTTTGATTCTATCAACTAGTATTTGCAGACACTATTTTTGTTTATGTGATCCCTTTGGTTCTTAGTCCTATCATTATGATCAATGGTGAACAGAAATTGATCACTGGGACTAGTAAGATGGCATTGGTACATGCCACCTTGATGGGATTGAATTGGAATCCCCTGGTATGTTTCTAACTCTACCATTTGAGGTAAGTCAGCTTGAGCATGTCCCAAATTCTCTGTGCAGGTTTTCATGTGGAGAACGTTAATTCTGCCATTTAAAAACCTCAGGTTTATATAATTTCAAAAGATGATTATGGACTCCAAGAACAATTATGTGCTTGTTATCCTTAACAAACTTGTAAGTCTTTGAAATTGTCAAGAATACTCATAATTATGAAGAAATAAAAAGAGAAGTTTCAACAGTCATTAAATCTTCTTATGTGAGAAGTATTTTCAGTCCATGATCAAAGCATGAAAAGGATAAAAGTGACTACTTCCTTTGTAAGATATATTGGGACCTTGCAACAATAGGGCAATTAACATTCTCGTAGAAAAATCATCCATCCATGCCAGACTTCGCACATAGCTGTATCAGGGCACAAAACATGAAAGTCACCTATGCAACACTGAGCTGCGTTGTAAATAGTATTCTCGTGGAATGACTTTCAGATTAGCCCCCTTTTCAACCATGTCAGAACAACAAAGTCAAAACAAAGGATTAGTATCATGTGATTAGAATGACCATCACCGGTGGAACATCACCCATTTCAGTGACCTCAAGTCTACACGAGAATAAACTGACAGGACTGAGATACCGGGGCTCAGAGAACAGTTCCCTCAGGGAGTGCTAGGAAGCAGTTTCTCTTTGACCTTTTCTTCTGTCTTTCACACTTATTCTCCCCAGGCAAGCTACAGAAACTAGGATTTCTTTTCCTCAAGGCAGGTCATAGAATCTAGAATCACCCCAGTCCCTCCCTTTTTTCCAAAAGCCAGCCACAAAGCCTAAACATATTCCGCGATCTTCTCTCCATCCTTGTGTAAGAGCTGACCGTAAAGAAACCCTCTGTCCTACCTTGATTGTAGACAACAAAACCCTCATTCAGCTGGGTTCCCCCATGCCCAGGAGTAGGAATTGTGCATTGAGGGTGAGAGTGATCTAAAGTGATGGTCTTGCTGGGGTACCCCCTCAGTCAGACCACACCCTAGTCCAATCATGCTTCCACATGAAGAACTCGGAATAACAATAGTTTATCCAGCGTCTTTGGATCTCTAATCTGAAGACTCCTGTGTCACATAAAGCTATGAGCAAATAAATTTGTTTGGCTTTTCTCTTGTGAGCTTGTCTTGTGTTATGGGAGTGTCAGCTGTGGCCCTTTATGATGGGCAGGAAAGAGATCACCCTTTTCCACCCTGAAAAGACTAACTTTGCCTATGCTTATTAACTTTTGAAGAACACCTTAAAAACCAAGATTTTTAGAAAAATCTTTGACAGATTGTTAATCTGCAGCCATAGGCTAACAAATGAAGATATTTTAAATAGGCATCCCTGACTATGTTTTCTTGTAGCTGTTTGCAAAAATCCTTCAATATCAGGATTTTATATCTTGTCTTTTACATTTATTCTCAGTCTAGGCAGACACAGCCCTTCAAAGGTTGTATCATGAAATTAGTCCTACATTTTTCTATTATTATTCAAAAGACACACTTTAAGCAATATTAAGAAAACCACATTTTAAATTTTGAGATGATCTCAGACCAACAGAGATACTATGAGTATCATATAAAGAACATTTCGCCTCCTAAACTAATTGAAAGTTGCTGACCCGGTGCTCTATCACCCCTAAGTACTTTGTGGTACAACTTTCAAAAAGCTAGAGCATTCTCCCACAACCACATTAGAACTGTTAAAAGCAGGACACAAACACTGATTCATTACTGCAATTTAAGCCTCAGAACATATCCATGTTTATATGATGTCTCAAACTGTCCTTGTACATACAAGAATCTGATTTGCAATCGTCCCTTGCAGCTAGTTACCACATTTCTCTCGTTTCCTTTCTCTGAAACCATTTCTCAGTCTTCTCATTTTTCATGACCTCGACACTTGAAAACTGCACGTCACGTTGTGGCATGTTCCTTAACTGGGGTCATCTGGTATTTCACTGTAATTAGATTCAGGTTCTGCATCTTTGTAAGAAATTTCTACAAGCAAAGCTTATTTCCACCTGCCTCAACCTGATTTTGAGCCGTCCCTTTACTGATGCTGATCATTTTAGTCACTTGGCTAAGGTGATGTCCCACCAAGTTTTCAACTGTAGTTATCAAACTAAGGAAAAGTCCCTTTGAGCATCAAAATTTCGATTAATTTATTTATTGCAATCAGATGGGCTCATGGCTGCTTATTTTATTCAATGGGTTACAATTGGTTGGCTATGACTATTTAGTTGGCTGCTCAATTTGTCTCAGATTGAGTCAGTGAGAACCACTTTAACTTAGCTTTGGTATCCCTTGGTACTTACCCACCACTCTATGAGTACTTGTTTGTTTGCTGACGCTATGATATGTATCAGGACCACCCTGTATTTTCTCTGTGTTATCCCTGGAACCAGCCATTTCTTTAGGGATCTCTGGTTCCTCTAAGAGCAGAATGGTCTTTGGAAGCTAACATATGGACTCCCAAGTATGTTCATTGATGTGGGGGAATCACTGCTGTCAGGCCCCTACTGGACAGACTAGGAAATGCAAGTAGAGTTACAGATTCACACCTTTACATCTAGATTTATAACTGTCCATATCCCTGGACACTGAAAATCATGAATCATCTTCAATTCCTATCGAACACCACAAGGTCCAGCTTAGTTCCCCCGCTTTATAAAGGTAATTCTCTTCTCTGACAATGGGAAGCCCGTTTCCCTGGTCTTTGATGGGGTATCATCATGGCCAACCCTCTTCCCAGCACGCATGCTCTCCTCACCCTCCTCGATTCTGCCTCCTGCAATGGGCAACTTCTCCCCATGAGTGCCGTCCTTACACAGTTTGGGATCAGGAATCAGCTCCCCTTATGGGTTGCCTCCTCATCCCGCTGAAACTCAGAAATTCCCGCCGGGGCCGCGGCGGCTCCTCTCCCACCTCTAGTGCAGAGACGCTTTTGCTGATCCACCAGATGGCTTTAGGACTCGAGTGTTCAGAAAGAGATGTGGAAAGACAAGGACCTGTCAGTGATGTCTACAGGAACATCTGGGTAAGTCAAAAGCAAAATCTAAGGAAGAGGGAAAAAATGTTTCCTTTTTATTGGGAAGCTATATTCTTAAGAACAGCATTAGCCACAGTGTAATAGAACTAAGAAACAGAAAAAATGGCATTGTGTCTCTCTGGGAAAGCTGCCCAAAGAGTTACAGAAGTCACAGCTCATAGAAGAGCCAGCAAGCAAGCTCTGGTCCTGGGAGCCAGCGATCCAGCTGCCCCTGAGTGCTGTCTAGTTTGGTGTTGGGCCAATGACATGACAGGAAAAAAGACGTGGAAACCAGCAACTGAGAAGGATCACCATGCCTGGTTCTCTCTACCTCACATCTTTGAGCAAACTTGTAGCTCTGTAAATTGTAGAAAACCTAAAAGGGAGATGGTTATTGTCCATAGAAATGCAGATGATGTTTTACAGAGAGAAGTGACAATGGTGAGATACAGTGCTTATGCTCCACGTGTAGTAGTCATTTTTGCATGTAATCAGCACACTTGTTTCAGAACGCTCATTGACCTCTGTGGAGGTATGAATGTCTCTCAAATTCTTCACATTGTTTGTAATGTTGTGCTGGTTCCACTGTTAGCGAGTCTTTGAGATACTCTGATTTTGTATTGTGATGAGAGACACAATTTTCTTTCTCCTCCTTGTTGTCCTCCTCCTTAAATTACCCTTTAACAGGTGTGATGACCTGCTCAGAGCTGAAGACTCTTTGAAGTGAAAGACAGTTGAGAACCAACAGACACAGAAAGGAGTCTTCTCAGAGCTTCCCTTATCTGATTAAGAGCTGAAACTTCTGGGAAATGAGGCTGCTGTAAATTTCCTCATCTGGACGAGTCTCCTCCCAGAAGAGAGATGAAGAGTAAAAGTACCATAAATCCCTTTCCAGGGGGAAAGATTCATGATCCCAAAGGATGGATACCACCCACACCTGCATAAACAGACATCTTTACACACTTCCTTATCTCCTGTTTGTGCTCCTAAAAACTCTTTCCTAAAAAAACCCACCTGTTCTTCCCATAGAAGCTGTTCCCCTCTACCCTTCTTTCTACAAAGTTAGGTATATCAGCCTTTGACTTTAACTATTTAGGGATCTGGTGTGCTTTGTTTGTACACAATTAACTTTTCCTCCTGTTGGCTTTTATTTAAGGCACAGTCTGATCCGCCTTTCTGTCACAGCCAAGGCAGGACAACAAGCTATTCCTAGCTGACCCAGGTCTGAGGTGAACCCCAGGGATGTGGGTTTGCAGAATGACAGGCACTGCAGGGTGCGCCTTTGGAGATCCTTTCTGTTAAAGCTTTAGGCACAATTATCCCAGATGTGAGAAATTTGAGAAACTGTCCTGGTTTAAAAAAGTTTTTTGGCTAAAAGGTAACCTTAGCTTGTTTGAGATGAACTCTGTATTTCTCTGCTATGGTAAAATTCCCCCCTTAATGAATAATGTATATTTTCAACTATGTTAAATTTGAGAATTACATATAATGAAAGTAATAAAATGTGTAGTATGGCACTGTATTTTCATGTATGAATAATGTGTGCTTATTGGGAGTTTAGAGTATTTTTTAAAGGTTTATTTATTTGAAAGACAGAGTTACAGAGAGAGGTAGAGACAGACAGAGAGGTCTTCCATCCGCTGGTTCACTCCCCAGATGGCCGCAACGGCCTGCTGGAGCTGGGCCAAATCAAAGCAAGGAGCTGGGAGCCTCTTCTGGGTTTCCCGTGTGGATGCAGGGGCCCGAGGACTTGAACCACCTTCCATGGCTTTCCCAGATGCATTAGCAGGGAGCTGGATCAGAAGCGAAGCATCTGGGACTTGAACTGGCACTCACATGGGATGCCAGCACTGCAGGCAGTGACTTTACCCACTACACCACAGTGCCAGCCCCTAGAGTATTTTTAATGTTTAGAAAAATGGATCAATTAAAGAATAACAGCTTAATCTACTAATTTCAACTTAAAATTGGCAATCCAGTTTAAATTTCTGATTTTTGGTTGTGAGAGAATTTGACTATTAAGAGAACTTGACATTATAATTAAAATATATCATTTTGAATTTTTTAGTTCCTAAACATTTAAAATATTTAAAATAAAATTATTCATTACATATAATAAGCTTTTTAAAATAGCTCAGTGTATTTAAGTAATTATAAAAAGAATTGAGTGTTAAAAGGTGTTCAATTTGTTCAACTTGAGTTAAAAGCTTATAAAGTTCACAGTGAAAGGTAATTGGTCTTATCTTACAAGCTTTAGAAACATAAAAAGAAGTTTTTTAAGTTAAAAACTTCAGGAAAACTAGGTTTGAATGTGTTACTGTAGTAAGCTTGAATTGTTTATTAGTCCCAGAATGGCAGGACTACTGGTTTGCCGGCTCAACACAACTCCCGCAGATCCTCCTCTCTTGCTGCCTTGTAGAGTTGGGAAAGCAGTAGGTTAGTATGTTTTCTTTTCCAGCTCCCTTCTTGGTAGCTAAGTGGCACAGTTCTGGCTAACAAGACTTTTGTAGCAACCCACTGAGGAAGTCCTAGTTGTGTTAGCTTTATGGATACGGGATGGATGGAACTGTGGCCTTGCCTTTCAGCTTCCTCCTGACTTGGACATGATGTGATGTATGGAGCTGCAGCAACAAGGTTGAAAACATGAGATAACAGGGAGGACGTGGTCAGGAGGACCAAGAAAACTCTCAGATAACAGAAATGCCAGCCCTGACATCATCAGGTTAACCTAAGCTTCTCGTTAGGTGGGAAAAACAAACCCTTTTTTGTTTGGCTGTGTTCAACCAAGTTCTCTTGTGGCGAGAAAATACACTTTCAACTGCTACATGAAGAAATGTAAGAATGTCTTTTCTGCACCCAGAGTCTCTTGACAGACATGAAAAAAAATCCCACGCTGGCAATTTATTTGGAAGGATGATAGGCTTAAGTGAAAGACTGATGGGCTTACAAGGACAATGATAACAGGAGGCAATTCTGGCTGAGCCTCAGGTAGGAACTGCCTCACATTCCCTTAGGGTGAGTGGGATTAGCGTTCCCTGTTGGCCTGATTAATCGAGTGGGGATAAAAACATCCTTGCACTATCAAATCTTCCTCGGGCACCAAGTCTATTGGAAGCATCAAAGGCAGTGACTGGGAGGTAGAAAGATGGCCGAGACTGATGTATAGGGCAGAGGGCAAGAAGGATCCGTGTGACGGCACGGGTCCAGGCAGCCCCGTCGGCCGTGTCAGCTGCAGCCATGGGTGAGTCACATCCCTGCACACGTGAGAGAAGAGGCCAGAGAAAAGTTGTCCATCCCTTTGCTCCTTGCAGACACTGTGTTCACTTGCCTGAAATAGCTTTCTTTTCTCCTGGAGAAGAAGCCCTGATGGAGTAAAATAACTTGCAAACATCTTTAACTTGGTTTTATATGAATGTCTGAGGTTTCTGTGAGCTGATGGCAGTTCGATTTCATTTATTAAGATGAGGATAGGCCGGCGCCGCGGCTCACTAGGCTAATCCTCCGCCTAGTGGCGCCGGCACACCGGGTTCTAGTCCCGGTCGGGGCGCCGGATTCTGTCCCGGTTGCCCCTCTTCCAGGCCAGCCCTCTGCTGTGGCCAGGGAGTGCAGTGGAGGATGGCCCAGGTGCTTGGGCCCTGCACCCCATGGGAGACCAGGAGAAGCACCTGGCTCCTGGCTCCTGCCATCGGATCAGCGCGGTGCGCCGGCCGCAGCGCGCCGGCAGTGGCGGCCATTGGAGGGTGAACCAACGGCAAAGGAAGACCTGTCTCTCTGTCTCTCTCTCTCTCACTGTCCACTCTGCCTGTCAAAAAAAAAAAAATGAGGATAATTCATTGATATCAGTGACAAATTTAAGGTAATTCATTGATATTCACTACCACCAAGTATGAGTGGCGTGTTGCTTCTGACCGAGTATGAATACTAATTTGACTCACAGACAACTACTTAGAAAATTATTGCAGGATTCTGTAAGAATATTAATCTGCCATGGAAAAGCAGGTGTATGTTTTGCCGTAAATAAATTCTTGCCTCTCTAGTTTGCATGATACAGTCTTGAGCTTCATATTAAAGTACAACAAGTTAGCATTTCTTTTTGCTATTAATGCACAAAACATGAGATTAGAAATCAAAGCCACTTATATTATTGGATATGCAGTTGGAACATGAGATTAGTTTTCAAAGTAAATCCATTTCTGGTGTAGCAAAAAAAAATAAGCTTAGCTTAGTATTGGGAATCAACGCACACTGGGCCTTCAGCGTATGTACAGTGACTGCTTTCCATCAACAGAAAATGTGGTCCAGCTGCTTTTTTGTAGTTATTAAGAAAGGAATAAAGAATGATTTTTCCAAAACTAGAGTTTTGGATAAATCTGGATATGCTGTGTTATGTGCTCCCCTTTATCCGTTCCTCAATTCCCATAGACTAGTCTTTGCTGAGACTCTAGTTAGATGCTTCTGTGTAGATTGGCTGCACATACAGAACATTCAACAATTTCATGATGTGAGCCTAAATGGAAGGCGCAACCACTTTTCACGCTGTCTGTTCCTCGTGGAGTGTGTACCCTTGCAAATGTCCACACCGAGCACCTTTTTAAAATGTTGTTTTTGAATAGAGACGCAGTCAGTTATGCACAGGTGCCCTACAGCCCACTAGCACCCCAGCACTTAGACCTAGATAGCTATAACCCAGTACCATCCACCCACCTTTCTCCATCCTTCCTTTGCCACTCCCAGCCCAGCCGCTGGTAGCTACCATTGTATTTAACTGGGAGGTCGCCTACTGCTTAGATTCCGCAGGAGTGAGATCATGCGAGAGCTGTCTTCTACACTAGGCTTATTTCACTTAAAACATTAACTTCCAGTTCCATCCATCACACCAGGCCTTTGAACATGAAGGATGAAAGTAACAATGAGGAAGTTACTGGCTTCATTTGAATCTTTTCTTTTCTCACTCTAAACTTATTTAGTCCTAATGGCAATTGCAAGCACCTTTTAGACAGGGAATAAATAGATGAGATAGAAATGTTTAAGAAAATGCACTGTGATGCAGATATTGCTAAGCTTACCTCCCAGGGCAAATATGTGGCTTACAAGCTGAGGAATTTCTTAGTAAGGTTTTGAAGCTTTCCAACAAAATAAATAAAGTACTTAATGCATCTAAAAATGCTTATACCCCGGGAATTTGTAAGGCAATGGGACCAAGAAATTAATAACTTCAACAGGGACTGGGTAGCAAAATATACTGAACACTGAGTGCAAACACTTAATGGTGCTCCAACAATACAATGGAAGTTGATTAAGGTGAGCCCACACAATGAGGCCTTGGGTCTATTAGTGTGGAATAAATAAACACTCAATGTTGATTTAAAGGCATCTTGCTTTTAGTGCTACCTGAAATTAATTTTTTGTGATATGTTTTAATTTGAATATTTCATTTCCTATAAATACCATTCATAATTTAATAAATTTATTGATTAAAATACTGTAACTGAACCATCACTCCAACATGTGAGAATCTAAAAAGTATTATAGTCAAGGGGCCGGCGCTGTGGCTCACTTGGTTAATCCTCTGCCTGTGGCGCCGGCATCCCATGTGGGCTCTGGGTTCTAGTCCCGGTTGCCCCTCTTCCAGGCCAGCTCTCTGCTATGGCCCGGGAGTGCAGTGGAAGATGGCCCAGGTGCTTGGGCCCTGCACCCCATGGGAGACCAGGAGGAAGCACCTGGCTCCTGGCTTCGGATTGGCCAGCGCCGGCTGTAGCGGCCATTGGGGAGTGAACCAACGGAAGGAAGACCTTTCTCTCTGTCTCTCCCTCTCACTGTCTGTAATTCTGTCAAATAAATAAATTTTAAAAAATCTAAAAAAAAAAAGTATTGCAGTCAAATGATTCTAGAGAAGGCGCTAAATTATTTTAGTAACAACAGAAACATTTCTTATGAATCCCCTCAGTTTTCCTTCCCTCCCCTGGGGATTCTTTGAGAGTAGGTGGATGGGAAACAGCAGTCAGGGATGCCTGTTGCCAACAGACGTGCGTGCTGAGCATCAGTGGCCTGTTGTTCCTGACACAGCGTGAGTTACCGCCACCTTCGATGACTAAGCAAGTGTGTGTGCACTGCATGCGTTTCATGGAGTCTGGGCCATGGTGCACAGGGGCGGGGATGAGACGCAGCCTCGGCCTTGTGCAGCTGTTGTGGCTTTCTCTTCTCCGTGATGAGTCTCAGGCAATTCGAAGGCCGACGCCACATTTTAGAAGTGCAGTGAAGCACTTCTGTGACGTGGGCTTGAGGAAGTGACACCATTTCCAGACAGTAAGGTGATTCTTTGGCGGCTACTCGTTTTCAGGGCAGAAATGATTTGATCTGGGTTGCATTCAAATTTTGAATCTATCCCTTAGAGAACAAAATTCTTAAGGATTTCAATAAGCATTTTTTGGAAACTGAATTTCTAGTGATTTATCATTAATGAGGTACACTAAGCTTTCTACTATCTTGCAGACCTTGACAGAAACACATCAGATTTACGACTGTATCTGGGAAACTCATGAAAACAGCAACCCAGGGAAATGATGATGCTCATTTTATAACACTAACTGTTAATATGAAATATTCTCACACAGTTGGTCTGAAATCAATGGAGTTACAACATTAAGATACTTTTTCTTACTTAAATTTAAAATAAAATAAAATAGGTGAGTATATTAGGAGAATTCAATTGAAAAGTTTGTAGCATTTCCATACAGCATTGATTTTTCAAGCAGTAAAATAAGCTTTTCATTGGACTGTGTGACTTATTTCCAGCATGTGCAATCCTTTTCACAAGCTATGGAAAATATGCAATTATTCCTATATTCTTAGATAACTGCTCACAGTCTCAAAAGTCTATAGGTGGTTTGCTAAAATACCTTGTTAAGAAAAGAAATTAAAAAGACAAAAAAGAAATTACACACAAAGAAACAATCTCCCTTCATTCGACCTACTTATTTTTAAAGATAATTTCTATTTTAAATGTTGACCATGAATAATTATTTCAGATACCTAGTGGCAACATAAACGAAATATAATTACAAATACATGATTGGTTTTACAATTACAGAACTCTGTTCAGACGCACATATATTCAGTAGAATTTGAACAAAATGAGGTAGATCTTCTTACACTGACATAGTAAGATATTTGAGGTATCTCTTTAAGCTACAGAAGTATGTTCAAGAACAGTCTTTGATTTTATCTTATTTGTAGAAAATATTATAAAATCAAGTTTTTATGAAATTATGATATATAAACAAGAAACTGTTAACTGCTTTGGGAATGTTAGACCAATAATGACAGGAGAAGGGGTATTTTACTTTTCATCTTATATTCTTGGGAAAATTTGGACTTTTTTTAAATATTTTATTTATTTGAGAGGGAGAGAGAGAGAAAGAGAGGGAGAGGGAGAGGGAGAGGGAGAGGGAGAGGGAGAGGGAGAAGGAGAGAGAGAGAAGTCTTCCTTCTGTTGGTTCACTCCCCAGATGGCCACAATACCATGGTTGTGCCAGGCCAATGCCAGGAGCCAGGAGATTCCTCCAGGTCTCCTACATGAATAGCAGGGCCCCAAGCACTTGGACCATCTTTCACTACTTTGCCCAGGCTATTTAACAGGAGCTGGATTGGAAGTGGAGCACTAAATGTAAATGGTTTCAACTGCCCAGTTAAAAGACACAGACTGGCTGAATAGATTAAAAAAGTCCAGGACTGGACGGCTTCACAGCTGAATGCCACTGGGCGTTTAAAGAACTAACTCCAGTTCTTCACAAGTTATATAAAAAAATTGCAAGGGAGGGAAACCTCCCAAATTCTTTCTAGGAAGCCAGGATCACTTTAATTCCTAAACCCAGAAAAGATGCAACAGAGAAATAGAATTACAGATCAATTTCCTTGATGAACAAATGCAAAAATCCTCAACAAATTCTGGCCAATTGAATCCAACAACACTTTAAAAAGATCATTCACTTGGACGAAGTGGGATTCATCCATATGCAGGGATGGCTAAACATTCGCAAATCGGGGCTGGCGCTGTAGCGCAGCAGGTTAATGCCCTGGCCTGAAGTGCTGGCATCCCATATGGATGCCAGTTCTAGTCCCGGTTGCTCCACTTCCAATCCAGCTCTCTGCTATGGCCTGGGAAAGCAGCAGAAGATGGCCCAAGTCCTTGGGCTCCTCACCCATGTGGGAGACCTGGAAGAAGCTCCTGGCTCCTGGCTTCTGGCTTTGGATCAGCGCAACTCCGGGCATTGCAGCCATCTGGGGAGTGAACCCTCTGATGGAAGACTTCTCTCTCGGTCTTTACCTCTCTATATAACTCTGTCTTTCAATAAATAAAATAAATCTTTAAAAAACATTCACAAATCAATAATGTGATACATCACATTAACAAATTGAAGAACAAAAACTATATGATTAGCTCAATAGATGCATTGAGAGCGTTTGATAAAATACAACACCCGTTCATGATGAAAACTCTAAGCAAATTGGGTATAGAAGGAACATTCTTCAACATATGACCCAACCATCTCATTCCTCAGAATTTACCCAAGGGAAATGAGATAAGTAAACAAAAGAGCTATCTGCACTTCCATGTTTATTTTGGTTCAATTTATAATAGCTAAGACATGGAATCAACCTAAATGCCCATCAACCGAAGTCTGTTTAAAGAAATTATAGGATTTGTACACTATGGAATACTACACAGTGGTAAAAAAAATATGAAATCCGGTCATTTGCAACAGAATGGACCAATCTGGAAAACATACTTAGTGAAATAAGCCAGTCTTAAAAGGACAAATGTATGTTCTCCCTGACCTGTGATATCTAATACAGCACCTAAAATGAAATCTGTAGAAGTGAAATCGACACATTGAGAAGCAATGACTTGAACAGCCTTTGTCTTGAGTGTTGATTTACAGTTTTTTTCTCTTCTCCATACTATTTGTTGAACTCTTAACATAGAGTTAATTGTATGTATATAAAGGCAATTGAAAATAATCTCAGTAAAAAATAAGAGGGAGAATATGAGAGGGAAGTTTGTAACTGTAAAGCTGTGTAATTCTGCATACATTCCTATGGACTTACTTCTAAGAGCATGGTTTAAAAAATTGTCATGGGACTCCAAATTCCATTAAAATTGGTGGTAAAAATGCCGTCTTAATCATAAAGTGATCATATTAAGTGTTAAAGTGAATATATAGATAGGATTAAGTGTTAAAAGATCAAATAAATAGTATCAAGTGCCTGGTAATAATAATAGAATTCAAAAGGAGGGAGTGTCCAACATGAGAAGCAGTCCACACAGCAGACTCATAGAATCATAATTGCCTTAAGTAACACTCTGACCTTAGAATCAGCCCTTAAGGCATTCAGATGTGGCTGAAAAGCCCACGAGAGCATTTCAGGCATGGAAAGCCAAGACACTGGCAAAAAATGTTCTACGAGATGGATTTCTGTGAGATGCCAGTGGAAAGAAGTGGCTATGAAAGAAGGATGCACTTTTCTCTGAAGGGAGGAGAGAACTTTCACTTTGCTTATGGCCTTGTCTAAATAATATTGGAGTTTGTGGTCACAAAAGGCTTCCATAGCTTTGGCAGCTCATGGCAAGAGCCTCGGGTGTTATCTGACATCATAAAAAAGAGTGTCAATTGTTAAATCAACAACAGGAGTCACTGTGCACTTGCTCCCCATGCAGAATCTCTGTCCTGAATGTGTTGTACTATGAGAATTAATGGTAAAACTAGTCTTCAAACAGTACTTTATGCTTTGTGTATCTGTGTGGGTGCAAACTGTTGAAATATTTACTTAGTATAGAGCTGACCTTCTGTATGCAAAGATAATTAAAACTGAATCTTAATAAAGAAAGGGATGGGAGAGGGAGTAGGAGGTGGGATGGGAGTCGAGGTGGGAGGGCAGGTATGAGAGGGGGAAGAACTGCTATAATCCAAAAGCTGCACCTATAAAATTTATACTTATTAAATAGGAGCTTTCTAAAAATAAATGAGTGTTAATTGTTAAATTAACCATATAAGTCACTGTGCACTTGCTCCCCATGTAGGACCTCTGTCCTCAATGAGTTGTACTATGAGAATTAACTGCAAAACTTGTTATCAAATAGTACTTTATACGTTTTGTGTGTTTGTGTGTGTGTATGTGTGTGCATACTGTTGGATTCTTTACTTAGTATAGAGTTGGTCTTCTGTACATAAAGTTAATTAAAAATGAATCTTAATGAAGAATGGGATGGCAGAAGGAGTAGGAGGTGGGATGAGAGTGGGGGTGGTTATGAGGGAAGAACCACTATATTACTAAAGTTGTGCCTATTAAATTTGCATTCATTAAATAAAAGCTTTAAACAAAAAAGGAAGTAGAGCATCCAGGATATGAATCAGAGCCCATTGCAGGTGGCAGCTTTACCTACTATGCCACAGTGCCAGCCTCAGAAATATGATTTTCTTAGCTATCAATAAAAAAGACTGAGTCTGATGTTATGGCACAACAGGTTAAGCTTTTGTCTACAATACTGGCATCCCATATGGGTGCCAGTTTGAGGCCTGGTTGCTCAACTTTCCATCCAGCTCTCTGCTAATTTTCCTAGAATAGCAGTGGAGAATGGTCCAAGTGCTTGGGCCCCTGCTCTCATGTGGGAGACCTGGATGGAGTTCCAGGCTCCTGGCTTCAGCCTGGTCTAGCCCTGGACACTATGACTATTTGGGGAGTGAACCACTGGATATAATCTCAATCTCTCTCTCTCTCCTCCTATAACTCTGCTATTCAAATCAATAAAGAAATAATTAAAAAACATTTCTTTGACAGGCAGAGTTAGACAGTGAGAGAGAGAGAGAGAGAGAGAGAGAGAGAGAGAGAGAGAAAGGTCTTCCTTTTTCCATTGGTTCACCCTCCAAGTGGCTGCTACGGCCAGTGTGTTGCGGCCGGCGCGCTGTGCTGATCCGAAGCCAGGAGCCAGATGCTTCCTACTGGTCTCCCATGCGGGTGCAGGGCCCAAGGACCCCGGGCCATCCTCCACTGCACTCCTGGGCCACAGCAGAGAGCTGGACTGGAAGAGGAGCAAACGGGACAGAATCTGGTGTCCCAACCAGGACTAGAACCCGGGGTGCCGGCGCTGCAGGCAGAGGATTAGCCTAGTGAGCCGTGGCGCCGGCCAAGAAATAACTTTTAAAAAGAGGCTAATTTGTAATCTAACTTTTCTTTAGACCTTTTTAAACAAGGTGGGACTAGGCCAATGGTTCTGAATTGGGGATGATATTGTACCCCAGGGGACACTTGGCAATGTCTGGAGACGTTTTTTTGGTCACACCTTGGGAGGGAGATTTCCACTGGCATGTAGGAGGGAGATTCCAGGTATGTTCCTACACATTCCACAATGCACAGGACAGTGCCCCAACAGGGATTCATGCATTCTAAAATGTCAACAGTGTTGGGTTGAGAAACCCTGGACTAGGTGTTGGTTAATAATTAGTGGGAAAACATTCAACACCAGGAGACTGCTGACTCATGGACTTACTCATGGGACGATTCTTTTCTTCTGTGGCTGTTAATCTTCCACTGGATTTTTCACAATTGATTTTACAGGATTTTAGAAGCCGATGGCATTACCAAGCAGAGGGACGAGTTGTCCATTGAATCTTTTGGAAGGTGGGGGTGGCTGCCGTTTCTGACTGCTTGGGAGACAGCTGCGGTTCATATCCACTCATGCTTGTGAGATCTTCATGTTAGTTGTAAGGAATAATTTCTGAACTACACGGTTTGTTAATGGACTGGATTACTGAGACAATCTCTGGATTTTAAAAAACCTGTGTAATTTAACCACATTCTGCCAAAAAATAAAAGGTCCAAGCACAGAATATTTTTTAGACTGCTTTTATGAGGGTACTTCAGAAAGTTCACAGAAAATGAGTATTATAAAAAACCTATGCATGGATTTAAATTTTTCTTGACCTAATCAACTTATCTTTTGATTCTATTTTTCCACATACTGAATCTGTGAATAACACAGCAAATGTTTAATTAAAAGAAGCTATCCTGTAAAGGAACACTTTGGACTTCAGCTTGGAGATTTTCTGATACGTGTACTCTACTGCTTAAATAGATCTCAGCAGAACATACGAGATGCATGAATCTGGCCTGTTGTTGGTGCACAGCGTTTAAAGCTTTACCCTTTTAGACTTCATGCAACCTTCTCTTTTGGGGCAAGAACACAACCTCAGCTTCAGCCAACATTGTTTCTCAGGTTCTGCATGTGTGTGGCTGCCCTTGGCAAGAGAAAAGCAATGATGATTTCCGGCTGGGACCCAGGACCCAGGAGGCCCCGCTGTTGCCCAGCAGCAGGCTCCTTCCCATCATTGTTCCTTCATCCATTTACTCTCCCAGGTGCCTGGATGGTTAGGCTGCTCCTGCTTCCCCTTTCCGCTTCACTGATGGAGCGGAGACAAGCACAGGAGCCCACAACCCTCCCCTTGCGTGCTCTGCCTCCTTGCCCTTGTTATGGATGAGCTAGCCGCTGTCCAAAGGAGGCCCCGCACCTGAGCTGCCAGTGCCCTCCCGTCTCCTGCTCAGGGCACATCCCAGCTATTCTCCCTGCCATTTCCACCTCTTTACCCGATCTTCTTCAACAGCCTGGAAACATGCTGCTATGTACTGCGTCCAGAACCGAACGAACCAATATTTTCTTGATTCTATTTTCCATGCCACTTAGGTTCCATTTCTTCTCTCCCCTTTTGGCTAAACTGGTTGAAAAATTCCCAGACTGGTGTATCTGGTATAGTTTTTGTGCTCAGCTTTACTCCTGAGGTTTCGGGAATCTACTGAATACATAATTCACCTTTCCTTTGCCAGTCGGGGTTATCCCATGAATGATGAAGTAAATGCCTCTGGGACCACTTGAGAGGAATTTCGTCTTATAAATCTGACCACAGGGTCTTGTGCTTTTGGAATTCTACAAAATGGTCACAGTATCTGTTCAAAATTCTTCACCAGCTCTTTCTTCCAAGATCACTTATCTATTTGCCTCTGTAGTCTCACTGTTCTAATTCCCATTTCTTTTTTCTTTTTTTTTTTTTGACAGGCAGAGTGGATAGTGAGAGAGAGAGACAGAGAGAAAGGTCTTCCTTTACCGATTCATTACTTGATGCCCCCACCCTGCCTCTCCCCATGGCTAAAAATGTGGATTCTCAGACACGTTAGACGTCTGTGTAAACAGCAAGCTAATAAGCTATGAACGAGAGCCTAAAAAAAAAAAAAGACGGGGATTTCAGCCTGGGTGTCTGGACCAGCGGCTAAGATGCCCGTGTTCCACCTTGAGGTATCGGGGCCAGTCCCCGGCTTCCTGACCCCAGCTTCCTGCGGGTGCAGATTGTGGGAGGCAGCAGTGATGGTTCCAGTGTGGAGTTCCTGCTACTCCCATGAGTGCTGGACTGAGTTCTTTGCTTCCAGCTTCAGCCCCAGCCTAGCGCTGAACATTGTTGACATCTGGAGAGTGAACCAGTGGGTGGGAGCTCTATGTCTGTCTCTTTGCCACTCAGATAAATTAAACAAAAAATATAAAAAGAATTATTTCTCTCCCTGTTTTAAAAATACTTGTGTTGTTTATGAATCAAGGTTTTTGAGGATCTAGGATAAGTGGTCCTCAGTTGGGTAAGATGTTGTAAGCATTAGGACTCAGTATCCTGCCATAGTAAGCAACCACTACGGACTTAGTGGATGAACTCACACATTTCCCAACGGAGTAGCAGAGGCTCCTGGACTTTGTGTTTATACATTTGCAGCATATGTGTGCAAAGTGATAAAACTCTTTTCTTTTATATCCAACATCACATTTTATTCATACTCACTGGTGAGATAACAGTCTGTTTTTATGATTATGCTGGTAGTACAGCCAATAATAAAGATCCTAAATCCAGGGTAGTTGTATTTTTTCTTAATAGCTGTTTCATTTAGCACCTTATTTTCGTCTCTACTGTTGCAATCATGATTCCAGTCTGTATTAGCTCATGTCTAGGTAATACATTTTTCCTTTTGATTTTGGTTTCCTTTTTGATTACACTTTAACCATACAAAATGTCTCAACTTACTTTCCTTTTTGAGAATATGTATTTTTTATTTTTAAAATTTAAATTTATTTATTTTAAATTGGTAAATAAAATGATATATATTTACAGGGTACAATGTAATGCTTTGATTTTGTATTCAGTTGTCCCTTCGTATCCACAGCAGATTGGTCATAGTACCCCATAGGTACCAAATCTACATATCCCCAAGTCCCTTTTATAAAATGGCATAGTGTTAGCATATAACCCACACACACCACACCATCCTGTATATGTTAAATCATACCCAAATTAAAAAAAAAATCTAAGACAATGTAAATGCTACGTAAGTAGTTAAAAAGCCTGCATGTTCAGATCTGCAGTTGGTTGGTGCTGTGGATGTAGAACCCATGGGGGCAGAACGATGAAAGTCAGCCAGTTACCGTATCGTCATCTCACATGCTAGCACTCACCATTTTCTTCTTGTGGGGAGAACATTTAAGGTCTACTCTCAGCAATGCATACAGCATCTATTTTTAGCTATAGTTACCATGCTGTAAAACATATCTCCGTATCTTATTCATATTGTCGGAAACTTTGTACTCTCTTACGGATATTTCTCCACCTCTCCCCCTCAGTCTCTGGGACCTATGATAGATACTACACTATTTACTTGTATGAGTTTTAAGATTCTACAAACTAAGGTTCTCTATTCTAAGTGCAATCATATGGCATTTGTGGTCAGCTTCTTTTACTTAGCATAAAGTCCTTCAGGTTCATTCGTGTTGTTGTAAATGACAGGATTTACTTTTTTTCCAAGATTGAATAGTATTCTATTCTGTCTATATATCCACGTTTTCTTTATCATATGTGGCTGGACAAGCTAGTATTTTTTAAAAAATGTTTACTTATTTATTTGCAAGACAGAGCTACAGAGGAAGAGAGAGAGGGAGAGGGAGAGGAAGAGAGAGAGAAGAGGGAGAGGCAGAGGCAGAGGAGAGGCAGAGGGAGAAGGGGAGGCGGAAGGAGAGAAAATCTTCCACCTGCTGGTGCAACAGCCAGGACTGGGCCAAGAGGAAGCCAGGAGCTAGGAACTCCATTGGATCTGCCTTGTAGGTGGCAAAGTTCCAAGTACCTGAGCCACCTTCTGCTTTCCCAGGCACATTAGCAGGGAGCTGCATTGGAAGTGGAGCAGCCAGGACTAGAACTGCTGCCCACATGGGATGCCGGCACTGCAGGTGGCAGCTTAACCCGCTGCAACACAGTGCTGGCCCCCACAACCTAGTATATTAACCTACTAGTCCATTACATTGATTTTTCACTCTGGTCAATAGTTTTTCTTCATGTTTTTGAGCATCTGATATATTTTAGGCACTAGGCTTAGCACTTTACATGGCTATATCACTTCATTCTCATGTCAACCCCATTAAATAAGTAGTGCTATTATGATTTTACAGTTTAGGAAGCTAAGGCATAGGCAACTATATTTCTTGGGGAATCAAACCAAGGAAGTGGTGGAATGAGATCCCGACCTGGGTCTGATTTCAGAAGATGTGATATTAACTCCAGGCCTCTGCCGTCCTCCACACCAACTTGCTTAAAGGCCCCTGAAAAATAACTGACAGGTCTGCCTTCCTCTTTGGAATGCCAGCGGTGCCCTCCATATCTTCTTCACCTAAATCTTGTCCTCCAAGATCGAGACCAATTCCACCTTCTAACTTAATCCTGTCTCACATTCCTGTTCTGAGTGATCTGTTTCTCTTCTAAATTACTGTCCTGCAGGAGTGAGAGGCCGATGGGGCGTGCAGGGAAACTGGTGGGTGTTTACCCAGTGTTCCCGGTTCCCTCTCCCTCTGACAACAGATTCCCATTCTGTTTGTGTGACAACGTGCTCTACCCCAGCAGGGAGGGAACTGATCTGTGCCACAGTGGTATCCCTGCTTCCTGTTTCCGGGGCAGTGAGGTGTGGCAGAATGCTGAGCGATGAGAAGTGGGAAGTAGAAGTCTCCTTTGCGGGGAATAACCCGAGAAAGCCATTGCTTTCCTGATGAGGAGGGAACAACTCAGCTTCATGCTGAACACGGACTTGCTGTCTTCCTTCCTGCGGGGATCCGAGTGTCGCATAAAAACCAACGCGTGAAGGGTAGTGGAGTGGGAAAGGTGGAAGGAGCCTTCTCAAGTTACTCCTGGCACGGCTGTCCAGCTGGCCCAGTACCAGCAAGCTCTTTACTTCATGTTATGTGAGAAAGCAAAGTTCTCATTTGTGTACGCTGCTGTTTCTTGTCTTTTCGTTGCATTTCTAGCTGATACAGAAGGGACTGGTACCAGCAGCCATGCAGACCATCCTGGGAGGGAGCAAAACAGATGCATCTACATAAAGAACCCTGGCAGTGGCTGCCAAAAAGCCCAGGCAAGGAGCAGGGTTGGGGTTTAGACTATAGAAACAATTTTGAAAGTTAGGATAGATACGTGTGATGTTTTTGTTTGAAGGTTGACTGAGAACAATTAGAAGAACAAGTGAGATGTGAAACAGGAAGTCCTGTGAGGCATATCTTAAAGAAAAATTAACACAGAGGTGAGGAGACACATTAACAGGAGATCAGCCCCATATATGATATATGGCTTTCTTCCTCCAGTATGTTTCTAAGACAACATTTGTAATGGTTTTGTGTTTGCAAAGGGTTTATATACATGATGTAGGCTAGGATCACACAAACCCAAATAGAAGAATATTCTTGAGAAGAATGGATCTGCACTCTACAAATCCCACAGTGTCCTTGTCTGCTCACTGAAGGAGGCTGTGGGGCTGTGGCTGCCGAGAGCATGAGTGACCCTGGCTTGGGACAGGGGTGGAATGGGAATATGGGCTCTGGAGGATATTATCTTATGCATGGGAAATTGGGAAATTTCTTGCGTTTAGCAGTTGTTCAGCGCTGAGAGAATGCCATTCTTAGAGGACAGACGCTCAAGTGTCTAGGAGTGAGGGTCACAATGTCTGCAGCTTACTCTCGAGTTACCAGAGAGTTCACTCTTGGGATGGGCATTCAGCCTAGTGGTTAACACTTGGCTCTCATATGGTGGTACTTGGGTTCAGCTGTCAGCTCTGGCTACTGAATCCAGCTTCCTACTAGCCCAACTGGGAGGCTATGGCACAAGTAGTCGGTTCCTGCCACTCCTATGGGAGACCTGGATTAAGATCCCAGCTCGCATCATCAACCTGGCTCATCCCCAGCTGTTTGCCAGCACTGGGAAAGTGAACCTGCAGAGGAGAGCTGTCTCTGTCTCTGCCTCTCAAATAAATATTTTAAAAAGCTCAGCAAAAATTGAGTTAAAAGTTAAATTTATTTTGATATAAAGATGTTTTAAATACATGCATATGATGGTTCTTCAAAAAGTTCATGGAGATTGTGTATTATAAAAAAACTGCATGGATTTCAAATTGTTTTTCACTCAAAAATTCATCTTTTAATTCCACTTTTTCACACACCTTTTGAAGTACCTTCAAATGAGGGGATAAAGCAATGTGGAAAATGTCATTGGTGAATCCAGGAGAAAGATATAAAGGGGTTACTGAATGACTGTTGCTATGCTTTTGTATTCTACAAAATTTTCAAACAGAATGTTTCTTTAAAAAGTAAGTCTAGGGGCCGGTGCTGTGGCGCAGTGGGTTAACGCTCTGGTCTGAAGCACCAGCATCCCATATGGAGTGCCAGTTCTAGTCCCGGCTGCTCCTCTTCCAATCCAGCTCTCTGATATGGCCTGGGAAAGCAGTAGAAGATGGTCCAAGTCCTTGGGCCCCTGCACCTGCGTGGGAGACCTGGAAGAAGCTCCTGGCTCCTGGCTTCGGTGCAGCTCCGGCTGTTGTGGCCTTCTGAGGAGTGCACCAGTGGATGGAAGACCTCTCTCTCTCTGCCTCTCTCAATGTGTAACTCTAAATTTCAAATAAGTAAATGAATCTTTAAAGAAAAAGTAGTTCGGTAAATACTTCTTATGTTTTTACTTGCAGCTGAAGTGGTTTGTAAATTTTCAATGAAAAATTTTTCATTAGAGAATATTTGGCTCCTTTCCTGCCTGTATTGGAACACATTACCACATGGTTGCTGAGTGAATATGAAATTTGTGTGTGTGTATGCGTTTATGTGTGTGTGTGTGTATGTGTTTATGTGTGTGTGCATGCTTTAAATCTTCTGAGAATTCTGAGTACAACACAAATAATTTTATATGTTAGAAATATTTGCTATAAGACATTTAATTCAACTATAGTTGTGTGTTTATAATTTTAAATTTATGAATCATTTCCATCTTTAATCAAAAGGCCATTTTCATAGCATTTAGAGGCTATGAGAATTGGACAAGGTTTTACTGGAATTGGCACTTAGAGAGGATTTTACCTTTTAGGGGGAAATGACAATAAGTACTCTGGATGTCACAAGGGGCAGCTCAGCGCAGAGACTGTTGGCCAACTGTGTGTTTCAAGGCTACACAGAAGTGGCCACTGTTCCTTTTTAGGATTTCCATGTTGGCTATTATTTTTTTTTTTGACAGGCAGAGTGGACAGTGAGAGAGAGAGACAGAGAGAAAGGTCTTCCTTTGCCGTTGGTTCATCCTCCAATGGCTGCCGTGGCTGGCGTGCTGCAGCCAGTGCACTGCGCTGATCCGAAGGCAGGAGCCAGGTACTTATCCTGGTCTCCCATGGGGTGCAGGGCCCAAGCACTTGGGCCATCCTCCACTGCACTCCCTGGCCACAGCAGAGAGCTGGCCTGGAAGAGGGGCAACCGGGACAGAATCCGGCGCCCCGACTGGGACTAGAACCCGGGGTGCCGGCGCTGCAGGCGGAGGATTAGCTTAGTGAGCCACAGCGCTGGCCTGGCTACTGTTTTGTAAATGACACCCCTGGGCTCCACTCTCATGTGTTTCCCATACAAGTAGTTACTGTCCAACAAAATCAGAGGCTAACTGAAATCTCGATATTGTGTTCCCTTGCCTTTCCTTGGAGTAACCAGCACCTCAGCGAAGGCAGGCCCTACTGTGCGCCCCTCACCCCGTGCTGCGGGCTCACGTGACTGCTCACGTGACTGCTGTGTGACAGAGGAAGGCCATCCTCCGACGTCCCCGGCTGCACCACTGTGGCCTTTGCTCAGGTTTCCTAAGCCTCAGCGTCTTCATGTAAGCATGGGGACTGGTGGGCCTGCCCCCAGGTTGCTTGTACCAATAGCTGAATTTAATGGATGTAAAATTGCACTCGTTTTTGCCTTTCACCAAAGTCACAGTTTGAAATGTGAATTTAACCCATGGTTAAGCATGTTATACTACTATTGTTTTAATGATCTGTGATCATTTTAAAATTTACTATAAATGGGTGAAATGGCCATTTTTCCATTCAATTATTGTTTACAGCCCTTGTCTATATTCCTGCTAAACGTGGGTCTTTTTGCTTATTAAACTTCTTATTTGGTGAAACATCAAACGCTTTTAGTGTAATATAAAAGTAAAATACGTTACCTCAAAAACAAAAGAAAGGAAGGAAGGAACAATGAAAGAGGGAGTGAGGGAATATCGTATTCTTAGAACTGTATCCAATCTGTTAAAATTAATTTAAAAAATAAAATTTTTATTTATTTATTTATTTTAAATTTTTGTTTGACAAGCAGAGTTAGACAGTGAGAGAGAGAGACAGAGAGAAAGGTCTTCCTTTTTCCATTGGTTCACCCCCCAAATGGCCTCCACGGCCGGCCGGCATTGCACCTATCCAAAGCCAGGAGCCAGGTACTTCCTACTGGTCTCCCATGTGGGTGCAGGGCCCAAGCACTTGGGCCATCCTCCACTGCCTTCCCAGGCCACAGCACAGAGCTGGACCGGAAGAGGAACAACCCGGACTAGTACCTGGCGCCCCAACCAGGACTAGAACTTGGGGTGCCAGCGCCGCAGGCGGAGGATTAGCCAAGTGAGCCACGGCGCCAGCCTAGAAAATAAAAAAAAAATTTAAGAAATAAAAAGAAATGTGAATTTGCTTTCTTTCTAAACCCATTGGTCTTAACTTCCAAGTTAGTGCTACTGTAACTAACAACTGTACTAAAACTATGTTTCATGGAATCTATACTATCCCCTCCGTTGTCAAGCCATGGAATTATAAAGACCACAGTCAAGTACTTGCTTGACTCTCTGACACAGGTGGATGTTCCGTTTGCTTTTCCTCCTGCCTTCTAAGTGTCTGTCTAGAACCAGTTAGTGTTCACCCTGCTCTTTGGGGAGCACCCTCCCTCCCAGCCTTCCCAGTTGCCTTTTAGTGAGCACGGCCACCGCAGGCACCCAGTTGTTGCCTGGATGATTCCCTCCTTCCGTTCATGCTGTCATTTCAAATGAAGGGCGAAGCCTGGCATGGGAGGAGGTTGCTGGCTCCAGCCACTGGGCTTAGAAGTGAGGGAGGATTCACTCTCCCTCTTTGGTCACTGTCATTGCCAGTGTCACCTGGGCTTGCTTTGAGTGCAGCTGGCTGACTTGCCCATCTGCACCCAGTCCATAAGGGAGCTGGTGCACAGCTGTGGTGGGTAAGAGGAAGCACTGCTCCTCTGGAGTTGAGTTATTAAGCGGAGGAGCCATGGATTATGGGGTCATTCCCTACATGTTCTTTCTCTCTTTTAAAAAATTTCTGTTAGCGTCTCTCTGACCCTTGAGTTCATTTTGCATTCTCTCATCAAGGGTTCTCTTTCTCTTCATCGCTCGCCTCCCTCCTGAAACCCTCCGGTAAGGGCTGGAGACTGCACTGCCATCTGAACACGTCCACGTCTCCTCACTCTGCTGCTCCCCTCAGAGTGCAGCTCTGCCACGTCTGACACGCAGCCATCTCCCTTCTGGGCTTGTTTCCACTCCTGCCTCATTCAGCCTGCTCTACACACAGTGGCCAGCACATCTTTCAAGACTAAATCAGATCCCGTCTCTGTCTCTTTCTCTCACTGTCTGTAGTTCTACCTCTCAAATAAATAAATAAAATCTTAAAAAAAAAAAAAAATTGGGGCCGGCACCATGGTGCAGTAGGTTAATCCTCTGCCTGTGGTGCCGGCATTCCATATGGGCGCCAGTTCTAGTCCCAGCTGCTCCTCTTCCTATCCAGCTCTCCGCTGTGGCCCGGGAGGGCAGTGGAGGATGGCCCAAGTGCTTGGGCCCTGCACCCATGTAGGAGACCAAGAAGCAGCTCCTGGTTCCTGGCTTCGGATCAGCGCAGTTCCGGCCGTTGCAGCCATTTGGGGAGTGAACTTTTCTCTCTCTCTCTCTCACTGTCTAACTCTACCTCTCAAATAAATAAATTGAATCTTTTTTAAGAAAGCATAAATCAGATCACGAAGTGTCCTCTTTCAACGCTTCTGAAGCAGGTGCTTGGCACAGCAGTTAGGCTGCTGGCTGAGGCATTGCGGCCCGTAGCAGCGTCCCGGGCTCAGGCCCAGCTCCACTCCCTGTTTCAGCTTTTTGCTAAGGGTTACACTGGGAGACACCAAGTGATGGCTCACGTACTTGTTGGGTTTCTGCACCCACGTGAGAAACCCGGATTCAGTTCCTGCATCCTGGCTTTGGCTTCCTGGCTACTGCAGGTGTATGAGGAGTAAACCAACAGATTAGAGAGCTCTGTCTGTCTCAGCCATCTCCGTCTCCGTCTTTGGCTCTATGCCTCTGACTCTCAACAAAACCCAAAACAATGTCTACTGGTGCCTCCTTATTCTTAGAGTAAAATCCGAACATTTTACCTTGGTCTTTTGATCCTCCATGAATGGGCCTCTGTTACTCACTGGCTTAGTGTCTTTCCACTTTCCTCCCTCACTGGATTTGAACTACCCAGATGTTTCTCCCGGATGTGCTAGGTTTGGTCTTACTTTAGGGTCTTTGAGTTGGCTCTTCCTTCTACCTTGGAAGCCTGAGGATCCCTGCCCAGGACCCCTACAGGGCTGGATGCTTCTCATTATTCAGGTCTCAGCATGAGTGTCCTTTTCTTAGATCACTCCAAGTCCCTCCACCTTCCTTGCTAGCACCTTTCCTGTTCTATTCTTTCTTCCTCCTTACACCTTTTGCTAAGTGACAATTTTTTGTTAGTTTACTTTTTGTTATTTGAGTATATAAGTTATTTGAGCATATAAGTTCTGTAGGCAAAGGATCTTTCTAGTATTGTCCCCCATTGATCGCTGATCCCTGTTTGGTGCTAGGCATATTGTAGTTTAAGGAAAGGAAGAGTTAATGATTCACTCATGTATCATTTGTATTTGAAACATGTAGAACAGTATTTTTGTTTTCAAAAGTTTGTTTTCTTTGTTTAAATATCAATTTATTTATTTGAAAGGCAGAGCAACACAGAGGCAGGGAGAGACACTTCCTTCTGCTTGTTCTCTTCCCAAATGGCTGCCAAGACAAGGATTGGGCCAGGCAGAAGCCTGAAGCCAGGAACTCCATCCTGTCTCTCATGGTGGGTGGTAGGGGCCCAAGCATTAGCAAGGAGTTAGAACAGTACATTTAAGTGGCGGTGTTGTGAAAATCTCTTTAGTGTGTATGGAAGGGGGTGCTTTTCTCCAGACTCTGATTTCAGCTAGTTAAGATCCAGTTTCTGTAAATATCCCCCAAGGCACTCCGGTCTAATATTGGTACAGCCAGCCGCCATGTCCTTGTGTCCTCACCAGAAAAGCCCTCAGCAGCCTCATAGAAACTGCGGGGACCACAGATTTCACCTGCGGAATAATTAGACTAAAGAAACTTCATTGCTTTAGGGAACAAGGGGAGGAAAAGGTGAAAAAAGAGATAGTTAAGGGAAGAAAGGGATTTAAAAAAGCCTTAATTTTAATAAGATTCATTATTTAGAAAGGCAGAGTGACAGAATAGAGAGAGAGACAGAGAGAGAGAGAGAGAAGGAATCTTTCATCCACTGGTTCACTCCCTGAAGCAACACAACAGCAAAGTCTGGGCCAGGCAGAAACTGGAAGCCGGGAACTCCATCTGGTCTCCCACGTGGGTGGCCGGGGCGAATGCTTAGACCATCACTGCTGCCTTCCCAGGCTCATTAGAAGGGGCCGGATGGGAAGCAGGACAGGCAGACCTCAGACTGGTTCTCCAATGTGGGATGCAGGGATCATCAGCTGTGACTTAACCCGCTGTGCCACAATGCTGGCCCCGAAAAAGAAGTATTTAGGACCAGGACTAGCTCTCCAGGGAAGCCAGTAATGGGATAAAACTGTGCTTATCAGGGGCTGGCGTTGTGGTGCAGTGGGCTAAGCCGTCACTTATGACACAGGTATTCCATTTCAGAGTGCTGGGTGCAGTCCTGCTGCTCCGCGTTAGATCCAGCTCCCTGCTAAGGTGCTTGGGAAGGCAGCAGAAGATGGCCCAAGTCCTTGGGCTCCTGCCATCCATGTGGGAGACCTGAATGGAGTTTCTGGCTCGTGGCTTTGGCCTACCCAGACCCAACTGTTGTGGCCCTTTGGGAAGTGAATTGGTAGATAGAAGTCTCTTTCTCTCTCATTCTCTCTCTCCCTGTTCCTATTCCTCTGTATGTTGCCCCTTCTCTCTGGTGCTCTGCCTTCTGGCGCCACAAGGCGGAGGATTAGCCTGGTGAGCCGCGGCGCCGGCCAAGATAGTCTTATTTTAAAGATGTTCTGGCAAGCTATTTCTCTAGGTAGCATAACTTTTAGAGAAATTAAAAATGATCTGATCTCTGCTGCGTTTTGAATAATCCACCTTGAAATGTCAGTGCCATTTCATCCTGCTGTTATTGTGCCTCTCATAAAAGAAAATTCAAGTGAGATAAAGTGATGTATGCACATTTGTAATCACATGTAAATAAATCAAAGTAGGGAGACTAAACCTATATTGTTATGGATATTAGGCCTTGGCCCTAGGAACACATCGTTTTAAGTTATTTGTATATGTGCTGTTTTCCACTGTTGTGAGGCTGTAATTGCTGAAAAAATGCGCTAAATTTGTTGGCTGATGCTTTCCTAGTAACGGCCTTGTGTTGCAGTTACTTAATGACTAAAGAGTACACGTTGTACCCTCACATAGCCAGTACGTTCCATTTTATTCTAATGACTGTGCATAAGCACTTTGACTGTCTACTGTGCATTATTGCATGAGCTTTTGTTAGCAACCTTTTTTGTTAGGTTTTGTTTTTTGCCTTACATGAAAACACATTTAGAAGCTTTACACACCAAAGAAAACAGTGAGTTAGAAAATACCATAAGAGCGATGGAAGCATGGTCCATGTAGGCATAGAGTGGATCAAAACATTCCTGGGAATGAGAAGCAGATGTAAATATTGGATGCTTTTGGTGCAGAGTATCAAAAAAGCCAGTCTGATCATAGGGTATTAAAAACTTTCTATTGTAATCTGCACTGTTTTTGTATTTTATAGGCACTTGTCAGGGAGAAAATATATTAAGATCATATTAAGGTCCTAGGAAAACCATGTAAAAACCAACGGTGCCTTTGACTTGGTCATCCTCTACCTTTCCAGTGACTCCAGGACAGTAGTCACACCTCCTTTTAAGGATTACTTTTGCTTTCTCTCATGCTGGCCCATTTTGGATAAATGGCCAGAGTTATGTTCTAAAGACTAATTTCTTTTTTAGCCATGTTGATTTCAAAATTTGCATTTCAATTAATAATAGACTGTAGTCCACGTTGTGGAATGTGGCATGCAGAGGCCTTCATGACCTCTCCCAGTTACCCTAAGTTCACTGCCAAATGTCTGCTTCAGCCTGCTCCTTCAAAGATATGTGAGGGGCCGGCACTGTGGCATAGCAGGTCAGAGCCGGTTCGAGTCCTGTCTGCTGTGCTTCTGATCCAGCTCTCTGCTATAGGCTGGGAAAGCCATGACTGAGGCCATCTGGGGAATGAACCAGCGAATGGAAGACCTATCTCCCTCTCTCTTGGCCTCTGCCTCTCTGTAACACTTTCAAATAGATACATAAATCTTTAAACACAAAAAGATATGTGCGAGGCAGGGAGACAGAGACAGAGGGAGAGAGGCAGAGAGTTCCCATTTACCTCTCTAGGCTTGTGACGGCCAGGCAGGACTGAGGGTGAAGTCAGGACAGAAGAAGTCGATCCAGATCTTCAGTGTGGGTGGCGGGGACCTAAGTACCTGAGCCATCGCTGCTGCTCATCAGCAGGGCATTAGCAGGGAGCTGGAGTGAGAAGCCAGAGCTGGATGTTGAAACCGGAACCTGGGTGTGGGGTGTGCCTATCGTTATAGCCAGGCCCAGCTCCTGTCCCCAGCAGGGCACGGGGCACACCTGTTTTTACGGTGCCCTTTGCCTCTTTCGCTGGAAAGCTGGGCACGGTAGATGGGAGCTGAGTTTAACTTGTTTGGCCAGCTTGTTCATCTCTAAGTGGAAATAAGAATACTTACCCTGTAAAATGGAGATAATGCACATAACTGTGTAACATGATTTTGGTGTTTGTGTAGGGAGTGAGAAAAACTCAGTCGTGGGGGTCAGATAAAGCTCAAGTCAAGCCTTGGATAAAGTCTTTGTGAACGAGTGTTCCTGGCAAATTCTCTCAGACTTAGTTCCCATATTTGGAGAGATGAGCAAGTCTGATGCATCGGATTTAATTATTATTATTATTATTTTGACAGGCAGAGTGGACAGTGAGAGAGAGACACAGAGAGAAAGGTCTTCCTTTGCTGTTGGTTCACCCTCCAATGGCCGCCGCGGCCGGCACACCGCGCTGATCGCATGGGATTTAATTATATAAACAACTGTTTATCATTTAAGCAGAACTTCAAAATTTAACTCACCATAACTACAACTTCAGTAATGTAAATAATACAAATTAATGATCAGGAAATTGTTGGTTTAGCACCTTTTGTCTATCTAAGTATGTAAAGGATATTTTAATGAATATTAAAACTTTCAACAATTTCCCTGGAATAGATTTAAGAGTAATGTAGGTTCTGAGGGCGTTAGAGAGTGGTTGTGGGGCCGGCACTGTAGTGCACCGGGTTAAAACCCTGAAGCGCCAGCATCCCATATGGGCACCGGTTCTAGTCCGGCTGCTCCTCTTCTGATCCAGCTCTCTGCTGTGGCCTGGGAAAGCAGTAGAAGATGACCCAAGTACTTGGGCCCCTGCACCCACATGGGAGACCTGGAGGAAGCTCCTGGTTCCTGGCTTCGGATCATTGCAGCTCTGGCCGTTGTGGCCATCTGGGGAGTGCACCAGTGGATGGAAGACCTCACTCTCTGTCTCTACCTCTCTCTGTAACTCTGTCTTTCAAATAAATAAAATAAATCTTCAAAACAAAACTTAAAAAAAGAGAGTGGTTGTAATAGCACAGCTTCCAGGGGAAGGAGTATCACACTGAATTATTCCTTCTCTTTCCAGTTCTGTACTGTAAATTCTATTGTTTTAGGCATTCAATCAGCTAGAATTTGTGGGAGAAAGTTAATAGATAAGCCCAAAGATTTGGGGATTTTCACATTTTGAATAATAATTTTATATACTGGTGACTTCTATAATATCTTGGCCAGTTTTAGTTAGAACAACAAGAAAAGAGAGTATGTAATAAACTTTAGATAAAGAAATTAAAAATTACTCAAGAGTTTTCAGGCATGGAAAGCCAAGACACTGTGGCAAAAACAAACAAAAAAAAATCCTAAATGAAAGATCTCTATGAGTGAGATCCCAGGGGAAAGAACAGGCCATCAAAGAAGGAGGTACCTTTCTCTGAAGGGAGGAGAGAACTTCCACTTTGACTATGACCTTGTCTAAATAAGATCAGAGTCAGAGAACTTAAGAGACTTCCATAGTCTTGGCAACTCATGACAAGAGCCTCAGGTGATTACAGACGCCATAAACAAGAGTGTCAATTGTTAAGTCAACAACAGGAGTCACTGTGCACTTACTCCCCATGTAGGATCTCTGTCCTTAATGTGTTGTACTATGTGATTTAATGGTATAACTAGTACTCAAACAGTACTCTATACTTTGTGTTTCTGTGTGGGAGCAAACTGTTGAAATCTTTACTCAATATATGCTAAACTGATCTTCTGTATATAAAGAGAATTGAAAATGAATCTTGATGTGAATGGAAGGGAAGAGGGAGCGGGAGATGGGAGGGGTGCGGGTGGGAGGGAAGTTATGGGGGGGGAAGTTGTACTTTGGAAAATTATATTTACTAAATAAAAGTTAAAAAAATTACTCAACAGGTAAGTGTAAATGAAAAAAATAAGAGAACTAGTTTGGGCAACAGAGTGCAAGAGAAGAGAGAACTGCCATTGGGTTTTGGGTCAGCTATTGGATTCAAAAAGGGGCAACACAGTTTTCTGTGACTTAAAAAAAATTACCAAAAGAAGATATCCTTCTGATACAGGGACTAACCCTACCCATTATTATGGATGTTTTGAAAATTCTGGTTTCTTTATCGAAAGCAAGGGTGAACATGCCTACTCACGTGTATCCACATGACAGTTTTGGGAAATGGCCCCAATTTTTGCTATTATGTGATTTGCAAATTCTCAGAATTCATTTTTTACTAAGATACTTCATAATAACTATTGTTTCAAATCACTGTGCCTTTGAGTTCATAATTCTTGCTTATCAAGTGCACCCTCATTTTGATATACTGCAATTGCTTCTTGCAGGTTACTCCTTTGTTAGTCTTTCACTACTAAAGCTAGGCATTTAGACTGCACTTTATGGCTTAGGGAGGGAAAGCACAAAAGAACTTCTCAAGAACAGGGAATTTCTTGGCTTTGAATGTCAGATTAAAGGTCAAGGCTTTCAGCCTGCAAAAGCTAGGTGCTTAAGTGAGGGAATGTTTGCTTCTTCCTTCTTCTCTCTCTTTTTCTTTCCATCTGTCCTCTTTTACTTCCTCCCAACTCCTCCCTTCCTCCCTCCCTCCCTCCCTCCTGGCTGCTCCACTTCTCACCCAGCTCCCTGCATATGGCCTGGGAAAAGCAGCAGCAGATGGTCCAAGTGTAGCCATCTGGGGAGTGAATCAATGGATAGAAATTCTCTCTCTCTCTCTCTCTCTTTCTCTCTGTAACTGTGACTTTCGAATAAATAAATAAATCTTGAAAAATGAAATATTTTTCTTTAAATGTTTCTAAACTTATTATTTATTTTTATATGAAAGGTAGGGGGAGAAGGGAGAGAGAGAGAGGGAGAGAGAGATTCATTTTCACCCCCCCCCTTTTATGAGATTTATTTTATTTACTTGAAAGACAGAGTCACAAAGAGAGGTAGAGCCAGAGAGAGAGAGAGAGAGAGAGAGAGAGAGAGGTCTTCCACCTGCTGGTTTGCTCCCCAAATGGCTGCATTGGCCATAGCTGGGTCTATCCGAAGCCAGGAGCCAGGAGCTTCTTCCAGGTCTCCCACATGGGTGCAGGGGCCCAAGGACTTTGGCCATCTTCCACTGCTTTCCCAGGCATAGCAGAGAGCTGGATCAGAAGTGGAGCCAGGATTCAAACATGCGCCCATATGGGATGCTGGCACTGAAGGCGGCAGCCTTACCTGCTGCGCCACAGCGCCAGCCCCAATCCCCTGACTATTTTTTTTTTTTTAAATTAAGGATTAAGGCATACAAATTTCATGCACTTCATATTACAAATTCAGGAACGTGGTGATTCTCCCTACACTACCTCCCTCCCACCCATACTCTCCCCATTCTTCCTTCTCCCTCTCTCATTCCCATTCTTATTTGTACAAAGATCTATTTTCAGTTAACTTTATACTCTTAAGATTAACCCTACCTTAAGTAGAAAGTTCAACAAATAGTATGATGAAAAAACAAAACAAAACAAAAAACCAAACAAATAAACAAAAACCATGTTCCTTAAAAGTTAAGACAAGAGCTGTTCAAAGCCATCACACCACGAAGTACCAACTTCGTTGCTATACATCACCTTTTAGGTGCTCCATTAGGTACCACAGGTCAGGGAGAACACATGGTATTTGTCTTTTTGGGACTGGCTTATTTCACTAAGTATGATGGCTTTTTCACTTCTTTAATGCCTGCACTCTGCATTGGCCTGTGCTGCGATTTGTGAACTCAATCCAGATCTCCCACACAGGTGGCAGGAGCCTGGTGGCCGGCAGCCATCACTGGTGCCTTCTAGGGTCTGCAGGGACAAGAAGCTGGAGTCCAGGGCAGGAGCCAGGAATTGAATCCAGGTACCCTGATTTGGGACCTGGGCATCTTAACTACCAAGCTCAACATCTGGTTCCAAAAATATGAAAACCTTTATCGCAAATACTGTAACTGGTTTTGGCATGCTTGATACTGGTGCTGTGTGTGTGTATAGCTGGTTCTAAAAGTTCCCTCCACTCTCACACCTCAAGATGGAGAATGCTGGCATCATCTGTTTAACTATCTGTATCCTCAACCTCTGCACAGCTCTGAGCTTTCTGAGAAAAAGCAAACAAAAACTGAGAGGTGCATCTTCCGAATGAATGAATGAATGAATGAATAGAGTGAGTCGGGGTGGGGGGGACACACTCGGTGGCCACGAGGCCGGCGGCAGCAGTGTAATGTGTGAGTCAGGAGTCCGTCAGGAGCAAGGGCTGCGTGCTTTGAGGAAGCAACAGGCAGGGAGCGCAGAAAGAGGGATTTCCATGAAGGAGCAGAGGCTCCCCGGGGGGCTCTGAGCGGTGACGGAGAAGGGAGGAGGACGAGGGCTCTAATCAGAGTGCGTGGGGCTACACAACGGGCCACGCCTCAGTGCCTTGCAGAGGCATGCCTGAAGGGGAGCGTCCTGGTTCCAGAGGAGCCCTTCTGAGACCGCACGGCACACGAGGGTTCGCAGGGTCGCACCAGTGGCATCACCAACAGCACCTGCGCCCGGGTTGGATGCCTGCCCAGACTTCGCATCAAGGGCTGCTGGGAGATTTCTCTGAATTTCTCTTTCATGACTCGGGCTTACTGTCTGTCCACAAACATCATTCCACACCATGCTAGCAGCACTCTTTTTTGATTCTTCCCCAGAACACATTGCCTTGTTAAATTCCATTTTTCTTTAGCACCACGTTCCTTCCTTCACTCCTCACTGATCTATTCAGCATTTATCATAACTGTACCTTAACTATGCTCAGGGGATGTACTAACAATGAAACGTCTGACCTTGACCTGCCCTTCACATTTTAATTTTATAACTGTAGCTTGTGTCTACTCATACTGTCTTAGGAACAAGATTATTGGATTTCTTTGTGCAGCTCTTGCTAGTTAACAACTAAATGATTCGTGAGACTCTCACTAACCCTGCCACAGACACTATGCATAGAAACATGAAAATCGATGGCCAAGACCCAACAGCACCACCAGAAGCTTTGTATGGGCTGATTTTTATTCCATCAACATGAATTTGATGGACAAGGGATGCGCTACATCCTTTCAGCTCAACATTGGGGATGATTGCTTAGCTGTTGAGAAAAGTTATTGAAATTTAATAAACAAAGCAATCCTTCTCCCCAGGGATCTTACACGGTGCTGAAAGCTTACAAGATCAGGGTAAGGACAATTAGGAGGGCAGAAATAAAAATCTAAATATAACCGAGCCACACTAGCCACCTCTCTCGACCTCAGTACAAAGAGAGAGGTTAAGAGAAGCGAGGAGAAAGCATGACTGATGACGTCTTCTTGTCTAAGTTTGAAGCGCGTGAGAGATTAGAAACATTTATAAACCATGAGGCAGTTTTGCAGTTTCCAACAAGTCAGCCACAACTGGGAGAGTAAAAATGGCAAGTCTTCTGGACCACTGAAAATGAGTCAAACACTTCTCGCTTGCTCTGGGAAAAGCCTATTAAAATATCAAAAGGCTGCAGTGAGCAACAGAGAAGGAGAGAAGGTGACGAAAAGCAAAGACAAAGGGCAGAGGTTTGTGAGCGAGTGTAATGACAGAGTGGACTGCGCTGTAGCTCTGAAGCCAGGGCCTGCTGTACTCACACTATCAGTTATTTCCGTTAACAGAAGCTTGCTTGCAATATGTGGCCTGGATTAAAAACTGTAGAGGCAAAAAATGCTTCATGGAGCCACTCATCTGATTTCTCTGTAGACCCAGGCACACAATTTATAAATTTTGTCCAAAATCTGTCACTTCATATCCATTTGCCTACTTTACCCCACCACATGTAAGTTCCACATCTGTAAAGTAAGATGCACCTGTTGAAATGGCTGCAACTTAGAGAAACCTGCAGGTCATGACTTCCTTATACTGTGTCAGAACCAGTTTAACTTAATACTGAAAAAAAGTCAGCCAAAAATGTCCACGAATCCAAGTCACAGCAAAATGTGGGAAGGGAGAGGTAAAATACGCGAATAGCGTGTTTAATAGGCAACGATCCTTCATGGGAATCCTAATTTGTGGATAGAAATAAGAATTTGGGTTGTAAGATTTGGAGCCAGGAGGGGAGAGTTTGTCTTTTAAAAATAAATAAATAAATTGACTTTATTAGAGAGAGAGAGAGAGAGAGAGAGAGCGAGAGCCTGAGTCATCACCTGTTGCCTGCCTCCCAAGGTGTGCATTATCAGGAAGCTGCGATTGAGAGTGGAGCCGGGACTTGAACCTGGCACTCTGATATGGGATGTGGGTGTCCCAAGCCAAACTTCACTGCTGCACCAAACATCCATCCTGCGGAGTTTTTCTTGGGGAATGTTTTGTCAGGAGCCACAGGGAGGCTGAGGCAACAGGAGAGTGGTTAAGATGGAAATGAGGAGTCAGGTAGTAGGGGAGAAAGAGGAACTGGCTGATTAATTGGAAACCAATATCTGGGCCATGTGAAGGCTATGAAGGGAAATGTGCTGCGATCCCACTTGACACTGAGCAGGCTGCGTGTGGGAGAGAAGGAGAAACCCAGCACCTCTAGGATTAAACCTGAAGGAAGTGGGGAAGTGGCTGAGAGAATGATCTCACTTGCAAGAACAATCTCACTCCCCAGGATAAATAAGAAGTCATCTTATGCTGGTAACCGGGTTCACTGCTGCTATGGGATGCATTTGCCACCTGGCATGAATGGTTCACGCCTATGCAGCAGCTCTGCACAACAGTGAGGAATCACTGCATTGCTTCTGCGAACGTCCTTGCAGTCCCCACCGGACAGGCAAGCGCTGCTCTGTCTCAGGCGGGTGTGCGCTGGAGGGAAGCAGGAAGTCCCAGGAGATTCTTCTCCAGCGGAGCAGGCTCTCTGTTGCCCCTGCTCCTTGGCAGCAGACCCAGTGTGGGCAGAAAGCCAGAAGAGGTGCTGTTCCCTTCCAGTGGGAAGGGGGCTGTGGAGAGGGTAAGCGCAAAGCTCTTGGGGCCACAGCTCCCTGCGTTATCTGCGTGAAAACTACAAGTGCCTGAGAGATCCTGACGCTGCACACTTCCCCCGGGAGGCTGGCGGCCACCCCTGTGTCTGTGCAGCTCAGCTCGCCTTCTAACCTGCCGCACAGGAAGGCTCCGAGGGCTGAGGGAATGGATGGGCAGGGCGACTGTCTGCCCGGAGAGCAGCACAGGAGCAGGGACAGAGTGACCGCTAAAGGGAAGACACCCCTCAGCTTTCCTACTCTGGTCCTTCGAAAGCCTCTTCCATTTTTTTTGACAGGCAGAGTGGACAGTGAGAGAGAGAGACAGAGAGAAAGGTCTTCCTTTGCCGTTGGTTCATCCTCCAATGGCCGCCATGGCCTGGCCACAGCAGAGAGCTGGCCTGGAAGAGGGGCAACCGGGACAGAATCCGGCGCCCGGACCGGGACTAGAACCCGGGGTGCCGGTGCCGCAAGGCGGAGGATTAGCCTAGTGAGCCGTGACACCGGCCTCTGCTGAGTCTTGACTACAGGCCTGGAATGAGGAGCTGTAATCAGAAACTTCGTCCTTGGTTTTGAGACTGATTCAAGATGTTTATTGACTGGGGAGGAGTGTGAGAAGTGATTATACTAGCTTAGCATATTGGCAAAGTCTTAATTTTGTGGATAGGATTTTGGCAGTTAGTAAATTTATTTTAGAATTTTATTTATTTTCATTTTGTTTGAAAGGCAGACACACACACACACACAACCACACACACAGATCGAGAAACCGATCTACTGTCTTCTGGCTCATTCCCCCAAATTCCCACAACAGCCGAGGCTGACCCAGGCTGGAGTCAGGGGCCTGGAACTCAGTCCAGTTCTCTCTTCTATGCAGATGGCAGGGACCCAACTACCTGAGCCATCCAGGGAACCAACTACCCTGCTGCGTTCCAGGGAAGCTAGACCGGAAGTGGAGTTGTCAGATTTGAACCAGGCACTCTGGAATAGGATACGGGTGTCCTAAGCAGTGACTTAAACACTACCCCAAACATCTACCCTTCGTAGATTTATTTTAATTTAATATCAATCTAGATGTTTTCTATTTTAAGGTGATATTTTACCCTTTTGATATTTCCTTCACTCTACGTCCAACATATGTAATTTGAAACCCACTTTTAAAAGTGAGTAAAGAATAATAGCACCGAAATGAAAGAGAGCATGGAGATACGGCTCCCGTTTCTTCCCATGAAAACATGAGGGTATTGTGCTCTTTAAGTGCTGAGTTTCCTTCCAACTCAAAAAGCCTGATTTTATGAAACTGCAATTTAAAAAGTACTGAAGAAACATTAAGTGGAAACTACTGAATTGGATAGCAGTTAACTCAAAGCTCAGACTGTGGGAAGCAAAAAAAAAAATGAAACTTCATATATTTTTTCCTTAAACGAATTAGAAAAAAATCAAGAGAAAATATTATTAGGAGGCTACATCATAGATCGACGTTGTAACCAATGAAATAGCTCATATAATTGTACAGCCTCTGTTCAAATGCACCCTCAGTCATCCTCTAACAGAAACAAAAAATATTTCAAATCTCAACTGCCTTTTTAGAAGGCATTTGCAGGCCGGCGCCGCGGCTCACTAGGCTAATCCTCCGCCTTGCGGCCGGCACACTGGGTTCTAGTCCCGGTTGGGGCGCCGGATTCTGTCCCGGTTGCCCCTCTTCCAGGCCAGCTCTCTGCTGTGGCCAGGGAGTGCAGTGGAGGATGGCCCAAGTGCTTGGGCCCTGCACCCCATGGGAGACCAGGAGAAGCACCTGGCTCCTGGCTCCTGCCATCGGATCAGTGCGGTGCGCCGGCCGCAGCGCGCCGGCCGCGGCGGCCATTGGAGGGTGAACCAACGGCAAAAGGAAGACCTTTCTCTCTCTCTCTCTCACTATCCACTCTGCCTGTAAAAAAAAAAAAAAAAAAAAAAAAAGCATTCGCTTGTTAAAGAATGGACCCGATTATCTGCTGTCTCATCGCATGGGTGACATTTGGTTCGACAGAGCCCCTTGACCGAAGGCAGCCCTGGCAATGTTTGGAAGCAGAGACCCAGGAGAGACAGCCACGGTCTTTGCGCCATAGAGGGAGAACACGAGTTCCTGAGCAATAAGACAGGTAGCTGAGGAAGAATGATGGGGAGAGGGAGTGAAAGGAGTTTTTGACCCAGTACGCACAGACAGGGGCACCGTGAGGCCTCCAGCGGCTTGTGAAAGGCTCCAGGAGTCCCTTTGCTAGAGATTCCATGCCAGAAGGGTTTTGAGAGCACTGGTTATTTCAAGAACACGTATTCAGGGAGCAGGTGTTTGGCCTAGAGGTTAAGATACTGGTTAAGATACCTAGGTTTTTAAGAAATTAAAAAAATTTTTTTTTTATTTTTGACAGGCAGAGTTAGACAATGAGGGAGAGAGACAGAGAGAAAGGTCTTCCTTTGCTGTTGGTTCACCCCCTAAATGGACGCTATATCCGGCACACTGAGGCACTGAGGCTGGAGCGCTGCGCCTATCCGATGGCAGGAGCCAGGTGCTTCTCCTGGTCTTCCATGGGGTGCAGGGCCCAAGCACTTGGGCCATCCTCCACTGCACTCCTGGGCCACAGCAGAGAGCTGGCCTGGAAGAGGGGCAACCGGGACAGAATCCGGCACCTCGACCGGGAGTAGAACCTGGGATGCTGGTGCCGCAGGTGGAGGGTTAGTCTGGTGAGCCGCGGTGCCGGCCAAGATGCCCAGGTTTTGCAGCAGAGTGCCTGGATTGGGTTCCCAGCTCTGGCCCCCAGTTCCAGCATCCTGCTCGTCCATCTCCGGGAGGCAACAGTGATGGCTCAAGTTGTGCAGACCCTGCCACACGCTTGGACTGAGTTCCTGGCTCTTGGCCTCAGCCTGGCCCAGACATCACTGCTGTAGTCATGTGCTGAGTAAACCAGCAAATGGGAGATCTTCCTTGCTGTCTCTCTCTCAGAACAAAATAAAACAGGAAAAAAAAACCACATAAAAAAGACATTATTATAGAAGATGGAGGAAATAAGGGAACCTCAGTTAATTCAGGTCATATAATAATAATTATAAAATGAATCTATTTAACAAAAAATAGCTAGCACATACCGTAGGGGCGAGGTGTTGTGGCACAGCAGGTTAACCTGTTACTTAGGATGTCTGCATCTCATATTAATGTGCCTAGGATACAGTTCCCCCTTTGCTTCCCATTCAGCTTCCTGCTAATGTGCCGGGGCAGCAGATAATGGCCCAAGCAGTCGAGTCCCTGCCACCCACATAGGAGACCCAGATAGAGTTCAGACTCCTGGCTTTGGCCTGGCCCGGCTCTAGCTGTTACGGGCATTTGGGGAGTGAACCAGCAGATGGAAGATGTCTCTCTTGCTCTGTCACACTGCCTTTCAAATGAATGAATGAATGAATGAATGAATCTTAAAAAATTACTATACATACAGCATTTAATAAGAAAACACCAATTTATAACACAAATAACAGGAGACTTCACTTCCTATTACTCATTTTTCACTTGACATTTATTTTTGCTGTGATAAAAAACAAAACCTAAATTTGAAATGTTCACAACTTGACCTTGACTATCTCCAAAGAAGGAAAGAACTTTCGGTTTTGGTGATGTATCCTCATTGTTCTGGTCATGGCAATAGGTGAATCTGTGAACCTGAAGATGAGTGTGTTGGATTCATTACACATAAGACAGGAAATAGGCTACCGGCATTGTGAAGTTAATGAGGAGAGAAAATAACTTGGAAGAAGGAGAGACAAACTGACACAGAAATTACGTCAATACTTATTGCTACTTGCTATGTGTGTACTCTGTGCCACCGGCTGCAAACAGAAGTGCTTTCCTGGGGACAAGGTGGATGAGGGGTGGTGTTTGGTGTAGAAGATGCGATGCCACTGGGACTCCTGTGTGTCATATGGGAGTGCCTGGGTTCAACACCTGGCTCTGGCTCCCACATCCACTCCTGCTAATAATCTGGGAGGCAGTGGGAATGGCTGAAGAGACTGCGTTACAACCACACACGTGGGAGACCTGGATTGAGATTCTGGTTCTTGGCTTTGGCCTGTCCTAGTCTTGGTCATTGGGAGTATTTGGGGGAGTGAATCAGTGGATGGGAACTCTTTGTCTGCCTATTTCTCACATGTTGAAATAAAAAAGTGATGTCTATGCTTTCAAATTATTCATGGATGTATGCTAAGGTCTTTAAAATCCTGAGAGATTATAATTTTAGAAAGTACTAGAATAGGATCATGTTTTACTGGCATAGTCCTTTCAAGAAGACAGACTTGGAATAAAATCTCTTTTGCAACACTTACTAGGGAATAATGCCAGGAATGCTACTTAGTATTTCTCCTTTTTGTTTTCCTGCTGTGTATAAAGTGGACTATCTCATAGGTTTGTTATAGGCATAAAATGTTTATCAAGCACTTACCATCGTTCCTGGTCCATGGAAAGCTCTTAGTAAATGGAAAATGTAAAAATAACCACACCCATAACTGTAAGACTTGAAACTAAATACTTTATATGCTTCCAGTTTATCAGACTAAAAAAAAAAAAAAAGAAAACCTAAAATACCCAACTTCAGGTATTTTAGTTTAACAATTTTGTGCTGATGTGTGAAATTGTGTTTGAGAAACTATTTAGTTTACAAAGGTAATAATTTGTTTCCTTTTATGCAGATGATGAGATGTTAACACAGGCTTGCTAATTCAATCTAGTTAAACTTTTACTTATGATTCCAAACTTACGGTACGAACACAAAATTATCAACCTCAAAAATATGAGGAGGAATAATAGATCCTTCTGTAGCCTGCAGATAATTGGCAAGTAGTTAACCACGTCAGTGTTTTCTTTTGCATTGTTCTAATCAAGCCAGTGGTCTTTGTGGGATTGTCTCTTCCCTTCTTCTGAAAAGAAGCCAGTACTAAGGTCTGAGACAAAGAGCAGGTGTTCTGGAAAACAGCCACTGGAGTCTGAGAGTGAGGACCTTCTGGCCGAAAAGCCCACGAGAGCATTTTAGGCATGGAAAGCCGAGACACTGTGGCAAAAAGAGTAGTACATGAAGGATCTCTGTGGGTGAGACCCCAGTGGAAAGAATGGGCCATTAAAGAGGGATGTACTTTTCTCTAAAGTGAGGAGAGAACTTCCACTTTGCTATGACCTTGTCTAAATACTGACAGAGTTTGTGGATTTAAAAGGCTTCCATAGCCTTGGCAGCTCATGTCAAGAGCCTTGGGTGATCACTGACATCATACACAAGAGTGTTAATTGTTAAATTAACAACAGGAGTCACTGTGCATTAACTTCCCATGCAGGACCTCTGTCCTCAATGAGTTGTACTATGAGAACTAACTGTAAAACTTGTTCTCAAAGATTTATTTTGTTTTAGTGTATTAACTGGAAGATATGAACAGCCCTTATGTTGACTGTTGAGGAACAGTTTTTTTGTGTGTGTGGAAATTGTTGAACTCTTTACTTAGTATAGAGTTGGTCTTCTGTATATGAAGTTAACTGAAAATGAATCTTAGTGGAGAATGGGACTGGGAATAGGTGAAGGAGGAGGAGGGGTGGGAGTGTGGGTATGATGGGAAGAAACCACTATATTCCTATAGTTGTACTTATGAAATGCATGGAGTTTATATTCCTTAAATAAAAGGTTTCTTTGGGAGACGAAAAAGGAAGTGAGGACTTTACTAGTTGGGCCAGTCCTTGGCAAAATACTAAAATACATCCAGTTTATGGTTTACTCCTTTCTACTTTCTGTTTTTCCTTTCTTCCTTGCGTATCTAAATTATTAAGCAAAATGATTTCTTTACTTAATGATGCTGTGTAAGTCATTTGTAAAGCACTTGCTCTTAAAGACTCAGGATATAACTTGTCCTTTTAACTTCAATTTTGAAATAACTATAGGGACTGGCATTGCAGTGCAGAGGGTTGAGTTGTCACCTGAGAAGTCAGCATCCCATACGGGCACTGGTCTGTGTGATGGCTGCTCCACTTCCGATCCTGTTTCCTGCTAGTGGACCTGGGAAAGCAGTGGAAGATGGCCCAAGTGCTTGGGCTCCTGCCTCTTACATGGAAGACCCAGATGCCTGGCCCAGCCCTGGCTGTTGTGGCCATCTGGAGAACGAACACAGTGAATCAAAGACCTCTCTTTCTCTGTTTCTGTAGTTCTGACTTTCAAATAAATAAATAAATAAATAAATCTTTAAAAATTATAGAGTTTTAAGAAGTTGGAAAAAACAGCACTGGGAATTCTCATATACCTTTCACCCAACTTCTCCTGATGGTAAAATTGCATGTGACTATTGCACCTCATAAAAACTAAAAAAATTCACATAAATGCAATACAATTAACTAGATTACAGACAGGGATTTTTAAAGAATACAATTTCAAAGGTAAAAGGAAACCTTTGAATTTTAATGTCAACTGTAGCTGCCTGTACCTTGGTTTTTACACTTGCCCTGAGTGGTGATCCTAGACTAACCAGCTGTCTTCGGTACTAAGTCCCTTCAGAACAGGTTCTTGCTCACCCTTTAGTCTCATTACATATTAATTATTACAAAATTACATAGTACATACCTAGCATTTCACAACTGTTTTTGTTAAAAGGATAACTAATAGTTGTTTTTCGTCTATAAATGCTCTACCGTTTCCAAAGCCTATTTGTATCTCTACTGAGAATGATCATGGAGTCAGGGAAAGAGCCGAGTTGAAGAAACATCTAAGTCTTGGCTTCATGACCCAAGTCTTGTGAGGAGGTGCTGAATGTCCTTGGATCTTACACTCCTCGTATTGTGCTGTTATAGGTACAAAATGGACTTGTGAAGACTCAAGGAGGTAGGTGCTTTTTAAAGTGAAGAACACAGCATAGGGCTCTGCGAGGTACACAGGATAAGGGATTTGACTGCCATTTTTCATAAACAAAGCTCAGAGGGTGAGTCATTTGTTGAAAATGAGAACTAGTACCTGGCAGTGCTGCTAAGCACCTTGGACAGGCTATCTTCCACGATACTGCATTGCCTTGTTAGATAACGGGAGAGTGGATTAAACAACACACACACACACACACCCCAACCATGGGCAGTGACGAGGATTTAAGAGTTTGTCTTCCATGTGGTCAGCGATGTCCTTTGCTTTGTGCCTAGGAAATCCTCCCTGGGGGCGAGGGGCTGGTGGTGGTGGTGGTGGTGGTGGGGCAATGGCTACATGAAAGGTGGGCCATGGCTGTGGGTTGCTACTTCCGGCATCCCGCCAAGTGCTTCCCCAGTTGACACTAAATCTCCAGGTATCGTGCCTGCCAAATTCTGGATCAAATGTTTATTCTCTTATCCATTGTGGAAGACATGGAAGGATGAGAACTTGGAGCTCCCAAGTACTCACACTGCATTGTTTTTTAATCCAAAAAAATTTAAATTTAGAAATGAAAAATTAATAAAAAAGATTGAGGATTTTTGGAATCATCATCATTTTCTGCTCATGAAGATGATATCTTATTAACAAAAAACACATGTAAGCGTGGGGTTTTTAATAACCTGAAAGACGGGTAACACACTAGCCAACGTGCTTTTCAACCTGCCTGAACACTGTTGATATGCCCTTGAACTCTTTATTAGAATGCCTATTTTGGAAACATTCCTTTGGCTTATTCAGTCGCCTCATTTCATTGAAGTGGAATAGCGGATGGCAAATGTGTTATTTATTTACAATGTTGTTGTCTGAAAATGTCAAAAACTCTGGTAGCTGAAACCCCGGAGTCCAATGTGAAGCATTCAATTTTTGGTGGTAATTTGCAATTTGCCTGCCCCAGTCCCACCTCGTGCCCCCCGTTACATACTGGGAATGTCAGTAACCCAGTTTAGGGACAGACAGATGTAGAAGGGAGTAGTTCTCCGGGACTCTGAGCAGTTTCTCTGGCGTGATGCTGTCCCTCCCGCCCTTTTTGTCCATTTAAGTGACATGTACTAAAGGTAAGGAGGACAGAGGAGAAAAAGGGGAAAAATCATTCACTTTGGTCCAGTGCATCGCAACAGATTTGGGAGCGTTCGCTTTGCAAATTACTCCAAGATGTTCTTTTAAGAAATAAAACTTTTGCAAACTTTTAAGAGATAGAGGAATATAAATATGTTTTCCGGTTTTAAATTTGTTAAAGCTCACATTCTTTGAATCATAAGATATTAAAGGTACCTAGAAAGATTGTTTCTGAGGCTGGCTTTGATTTTTCTCATTGCTTATCACCTAAAACATGAAATCACTTTATTTTAACCTCCATAATAGAATTCAAATGGGACTCAAAGCACAACAGGTCTTTCCTTGAGTTAAAAACAAAAGATTTTTCCGAGAGATACGCCACAGCACACCTAAAGAAAGTAAAACTTGCTACTCCAGTAAAAGCAGAATGCCCGTCTGGAACTCCTTGTGTGTCTGTGCTTTTCACTGCTTTGTGCTTTCTCTTGTTTTTCTTTCAAGGAATAGAGAGAAAGCTTGCTGAATAGAGAGCGTTACATGACTGCACCTCTGTGTAGAAGCACACCTGATCTCCAGTCACAAAGGACAGGGACTGCCACACGTTACAACCACACAGACACGGGAGCGAATGCAGACTTCCCCAGGATATTTCCATGGAAATACTCCTTGAACACGATTTCCCGAAGGACTACTACCCGCTCAATACTGCAGCATGACTTATAATATCAATTACACAAATTGGCTGTTACAAAGCACAGCTTGAAACGGCATATTACTCTTGCTTAACTGTTGACTATGATAAGACATTCCAGTTTCAGTTCAAATGCCAGAAATAACTAGAAGAATAATTCTGAAGTGAGGTTACAATTTGTCAGAAAATGCATTTTTCATCTTAAAAACATAGATGTAAGTAATCAACAACTGCAACTTGTGATTATTTCACAAAATACTAAGGAATACAAAATGAGATACTTACCATATTTTCCAATAATTAAGATGTAGACGAAAACAGGACCAGATGTCATTTCCTTCCTCTGAGTAACTGATTAATAAAAGTGAACACAATTTGGTCCTGGTTTCTGAGCGGCGTTCGGCTCACGGCGGTTGTGTGCTATTTCTGTCTGCAATCTTAACAGCTATAAAGCACTCCTCCCTCCTTCCTCTCCCATTTTTTCTCTCTCTCTCTTTCCCATTCCCTCTTCTTTTTTTTTTTTTCTTGCCCAGGATCTCTCCCCTGCTCTCTTTCTCTAAAAGTCTTAATATCCTTATTTACGTAGACACACACCTCCCCCACCCTCAACACACGCACCCACACGAACTCAGACAGGACTGAGCAGCGAGGAAGTGTCGGAGAGAGAACACGTAGGCTCTCCTGCTCACTCTCCACATCTTGTTTCCATGTCCTGAGACAGTGTACAAATGAGGGGGTATGTGAACACTGACAAATGTCTTAACTGATCAAAGTCACACTACTGGAAAGAAGGGAAGCTACAGACGTATTACAAATCCAAAAACATTTCCCCCACTTGGAACAAGAGACTGGAGAGAGAACAGAGCTACACAGAGTAAAATGCCTTTGTGGAATTAACTATAAAGCAGGAGTTAAAGTGTTACTATAGCAATCTTTTGTAATGCCTGAAAATTCAAACAATAAGATACGATTCAAAGGAAAATACTAGGAAATGAAAAAAATCTGAGAGACCGGCACTGTGGTGCAGTGGGTTAAAGCCCCGGCCTGAAGCGCTGGCATCTCACATGGGCGCTGGTTCTAGTCCCGGCTGCTCCTCTTCCGATCCAGCTCTCTGCTATGGCCTGGGAAAGCAGTAGAGGATGCCCCAAGTCCTTGGGCCCCTGCACCCACGTGGGAGACCTGGAGGAAGCTCCTGGCTCCTGGCTTCGGATCAGCGCAGCTCTGGCCATTGCGGCCATCTGGGGAGTGAAGCAGCGAATAGAAGATCTCTCTCTCTCTGTCTCTACCTTTCTCTGTAACTGTCTTTCAAGTAAATAAAATAAATCTTTTTTAAAAAAGGAAAATATCTGAGATTGTTTTGAATGCACGAACATTCAAGTTCAAAGTTGCTACAAACAGTAGACTGTGACATGTGTAGTAACACCTTCCTGGGTTTGAATCATGCAGACCCTGTAACTCTAGATGGATGCAGAGCTGGCTCTTGACTGAGTCTTGGCCTCCAGAGGAGAATGTTTGTCCAGCCAGGTGGCTGTGATGGCCAGCACAGAGCATGCTGATGCCTGGTGTAGGACCCAATGCATAGGTGCATAGTAGGGGTAACTACATCACAGCCTTTCTTAGGCTGATGACTTGTATTATTTGACCAGCAGGGGAGAAAAGTATGCAAATGTAAATACAAGGAACATTTATTTCCGTGGAACCTATTTGCTTCCCACTAGGTCATTCTGATTCCATTTCTTGTTAATGTTTTTCTGGAGCAAGTGGACAGCACGTGGATATAAAGAACGTGTTTGTGAGAGGAATGCCCCTACTTGCGGATTTTCTACAAATAAAATGTGTTTAAGTTACATATCTTTTTTTTTTTTTTTTGACAGGCAGAGTTAGACAGCGAGAGAGAAAGAGAGGCAGAAAGAAAGGTCCTCCTTTTCCGTTGGTTCACCCCCCAAAATGACTGCTACAGCTGGCGCGCTGCGCTGATCCGAAGCCAGGAGCCAGGAGCACCCCCACCCAGGTCTCCCATGCGGGTGCAGGGCCCAAGCACTTGGGCTATCCTCCACTGCACTTCTGGGCCACAGCAGAGAGCTGGACTGGAAGAGGAGCAACCGGGACAGAATCCGGCACCCCAACCTGGACCAGAACCCATCTTTATATCATTGCCTTCAGTCTAATAAACCTATTTTCAAAAAGTGGCTCAAATATTGTATTTTTTTAAATAAATGTTTAGAAATTTTTTTTAGTTTTTTTTTTTTTTTTGGCAGGCAGAGTTAGAGAGAGAGAGAGAGTTATAGACAGTGAGAGAGAGAGAGACAGAGAGAAAGGTCTTCCTTCCGTTGGTTTACTCCCCTAATGGCCGCTACAGCCAGCACTGTGCCAATCTGAAGCCAAGAGCCGGGTATTTCCTCCCAGTCTCCATGTGGGTGCAGGGACTCAAGCACTTGGGTCATCCTTTGCTGCCCTCCTGGGCCACAGCAGAGAGCTGGACTGGAAGAGAAGCAACCGGGACAGAATCCGGCACCCCAACCGGATTAGAATCTGGGGTGCTGGCGCCACAGGTGGAGGATTAGCCTAGTGAGCCGCGGCGCCAGCCAAAATGTTGTATTAACACTGCTTTTCCCCTGTAGATAAAAGTAATTCCATGAAAGGAGAAATCTGGCAAAGGAAGCTTCGTAAATCCTTTTTAATTCAGCAGATTGATTTAATGAAGACAGAGTTCCTTCAGTGCAAGTGTGTATGGTTTACTGAGTTTAGAACCCCTGATGCTGCTGCCTGTAGTTCACGGAGCACGTCCGGGCTCACCACCCTAGATTTCATGCTGAACCCTAGTGGAGATGAACACTCTTATCTTGGCAAATCTTCTTGAAGCCTTACTGAGGCTCTCTGAATGATAACGAAAACTTCCATGTGAAAATTATTTCGTATAACAACCTAATGAGTCAAGCCAGAGAAGCGTTATTACCCTGCTTGCACTATATAGACCCAAAAGAACTCTGTGGTTTTTCCATCCCACCTCGGTGGAAACAGATTGTTGTGTTCTGCTGCATCCTATCTGAAAATGAGATAATGGCACTTGAGGGCTTTTGTCCATGCTTCGGGACTCATTAGCCGACATCACTTTCAGCAGTAGAAACAACCATTTTTTAAAATCTTATTTTGATAGTAGGCCTGGGAAAGTCCCAGTGTGGGAGTCTGGTAAGATCTCACTCAGAGCCTTGTGGTGTACAGATATTTAGGTAACAGTTTAACAACTATACATTAAGACTACTAAGTACAATTCAAGGGCTAAAATGCATGCAGTCAAGACTTTCATTATGTGGATCCATTTCTAGTTGACAGCTGTCAATCAGAGAAGACCCTCGAGGTGCTTATCATCTCCAAGCCATGCCAAAAGACAATTTCAGCTGTTAGGATTTAGCATAATCATATTATTTAATGATTCACAAACAAAGTGACTTTTGGGGAGTGATATGCCAAATTTACATCAGGAATAGAGCAATTAACAGGTACAGATACTTCAAACGATGTTTTATTTCAAAATCTAGATTTCACCCTAGATAAAAGTGATCAGAAACTATTGTGTCATTTTAGCAGAAAATCAGCTACTAAATGGTAAGCCATGTCCCACAGGGATTCATGTGTTGCTGTGTATCTCGCCGTCTCTTTCTGGTACCTATTCATCAGTCAACAATCATCTTAATCAGTAAATAAGTGATGGAACTAGTGCACACTGCAGATTTTTCTCCAAATCTCTCCTGAGGATGCCCCTCCTCCGCTTTCCCCCCGTTTCCCCCTCGCCTAAAGCAGTACATTCTTTCCCTCTTCTGCCATCTTGAGGATCCCTGAGCTCAATATTATTAACCTTGTCTAACTTAGTTCTGTAAAGTACAGCAACTGCACACACTCAAGCTGTTGACACAAGCTATCTAGATTGAGCCCACTTGGCTCAAGACTGCATAAAAGAAACAATAAAATCTGTTTACTGGGTCAGCGGCTGGGGTCTGGAAGTCAGCCTTGTTTCTTCGCTCCTTGAGCAGCCCTCTTTATTCCCTTGGCTTTCCTGGACGCGTTGTGCCTGCTTAGTCATTGCAGCTCGGCTCCAGTTGCTAGACTCCTTGATTACACATCAGCTGCAACAGCAGCCTTGCGTCTAATCATTCTTCGTGGGTGATGGCGCTTGCTTATCACCGCATGGATCAACCCTACCGGAGAGTCAGCCTAGCGATCCCAGTGTTCTCCCCTGGAGGCCCCATCAGGCTGCTACTGATGGGGCCACATTTGAGACTACCCAATTTATGAAAAGGTCTATCTCCTGCATACTGGAAGGCAGAATAAACTGGAAAGGAAAAGTGACTTGTTCCAGTCGTGCCAGTGGACTACGGGAGATGTAATCCCAGGTTTGCTACCACTTAGGCAAGTAGCCTCTGAAAAGTCACTTAAAACCTCTGTTTTCCAGTCACATCACCTGTAAAACAGGCATTTGATCTCTCAGATGTGTTAGAATTATGATGTGTTGTGAAATACACTGCTTTGCTATGAAGTGATTTATAATTTACATACACAGGCAGAATGCACATATATAATTGCATAAAGTACATTTTACCAAAGCTCTCAATGAATGCTAATTGATGCATGTATTAAAGAGGACATGTGACAGCATGAAGAGGCTGGGGCAGAGACCTCGATAGGGTCGACATGGACGAAGAAGTAGAGAAGGAACACTGTCTAGTGAGTCTTGGACACACAGAAGTAACAGCAGCATTTCCCATCAAGGACAGATAAGTGGAAAGGCTAATCATGTGCAAACAGCAGGTCTGGAGGGAACTTTGGTCAGAAGATAATTAAATGCTATTGGAGAGCTATGGGAATATCGGTTGTTGGAAGTGTCAGCCATGCGGTGGGCAACTTTAGAAAACAGAAAATAAGATTCAAAGATGATGGGAGTTTCTGGGCAATGCAGTGGTGTAATGCAAAAGGAGCCTTGTAAAGAAATCAAGTCTCATGGCTCTACAAGGAAGGAGTGAGCACGCAGAGACTTTGGTCAGCAAGATGAGGCTGTGGAGTAACAGAAGTCCCTAGATCACTGGGATATGGTGTTGTCCTGAGGGCAGGCAAACTCAAGACCTTATGAGGGGCCGGCGCCGCAGCTCACTAGGCTAATCCTCCGCCTTGCAGCGCCGGCACACCGGGTTCTAGTCCCGGTTGGGGTGCCGGATTCTGTCCCGGTTGCCCCTCTTCCAGGCCAGCTCTCTGCTGTGGCCAGGGAGTGCAGTGGAGGATGGCCCAAGTGCTTGGGCCCTGCACCTGCATGGGAGCCCAGGAGAAGCACCTGGCTCCTGCCATCGGATCAGCGTGGTGCACCAGCCGTGGCGCGCTGGCCATGGTGGCCATTGGAGGGTGAACCAACGGCAAAAGGAAGACCTGTCTCTCTCTCTCACTGTCCACTCTGCCTGTCAAAAAAATAATAAATAAAAAAATTTAAAAAAAGACCTTATGAGAAAGGACACAATCTTTTTTTTTTTTTGCAAGCACTTAAACGTAACTATAATTTATGTGACATAAGAATATCCTCCAATCAATACCCTAAAACGAAGTAATTATTCGAGAACAAATTTTACTATTAAGCCTCATAATATAGGGCCGGTACTGTGGCATAGTGGATAAAGCTGCCACCTGCAGTGCCAGCAACCCAGATGGGCGCTGGTTTGAGACCCGGCTGCTCCACTTTTGATCCAGCTCTCTGCTATAGCCTGGAAAAGCAGTGGAGGATGGCCCAGGTCCTTGGGCCCTCGCACCTTTGTGGGAGACCTGGAGAAGGCTCCTGAGTCCTGGCTTCGGATCAGCTCAGCTTCTGCCGTTGTGGGCAACTGGGGAGTGAACCAGCGGATGGAAGACCTCTCTCTCTGCCTCTCCTTCTCTCTCTGTATAACTCTGACTTTCAAATAAATAAATAAATCTTTTAAAAATCTTATAATACAGCTCTTTGAGGACAGAGGTCCTGCAAGGAAGTTAGTGCACAGTGATTCACGTTGTTTATTTAACAATTAACCCTCTTATGTGTGACTTCAGTGATCCACCTGCCTAGGCTCTGGAAGCCGTTTGGATCCACAAATTCCTTCAGTATTTCGACAAGGCCAAAGGCGAAGTGGAGACTCTCTCTTCAGAGGAGAGTACATCCTCCTTTGGTGGCTGCTCCTTTCCACTGGGGTCTCACCACAGACGTAAAGCATACTATTTTTTTTTTTTTTGAGAGGCAGAGTGGACAGTGAGAGAGAGAGACAGAGAGAAAGGTCTTCCTTCCTTTTGCCATTGGTTCACCCTTCAATGGCCACCGCGGCCAGCGTGCTGCGGCCAGTGCACTGCGCTGATCCGATTGCAGGAGCCAGGTACTTATTCTGGTCTCCCATGGGGTGCAGGGCCCAAGCACTTGGGCCATCCTCCACTGCACTCCCTGGCCACAGCAGAGAGCTGGCCTGGAAGAGGAGCAACCGGGACAGAATCCGGTGCCCCGACTGGGACTAGAACCCGGTGTGCCGGCGCCGCAAGGCGGAGGATTAGCCTAGTGAGCCGCGGTGCCGGCAAGCATACTATCTTAATTATGGTTATGTAGGTAGGCACTTTGACTTTAACATTGGGATGGTCAATAGAAACAAGATATAAATTATATATGTAATTTAAAAACTTTTAGGAACCACATTAAAAGAGTAATGAGATTGGTAAATTAATTTTAATTATTCATTTTACTTAGTCCATTATATCCAAAATATTGTCATTTCAACATGTGCTTAATAGAAAAACTATTCATATTTGTTTTTTAAAAATTCTATTTGAAATCTGATGTGAATATTACACATGCAGTACATCTCCATTTGAACTAGCCACACTTCAAGTGCCTAGTAGCCACATGTGGCTAGAGGCTACCACATTGGACAATGCAGTGTGCGTGGACTATAAAAGAGGTCTCAAGAATCCAAGTTACATTTTGTCTTACAAAAATGAACGTGGTGGTGGTGGTGGTGCAGCAGGTTAAGCTGCCTTCTGTGAAGCCGTATGAACTCCGGTTTGAATTCTGGCTGCTCCACGGTCAATCCAGCTCCCTGCAGGTTCGCCTAGGAGGGCAGCACATGAGGGCTCGAGAGCTTGGGTCCCTGCCACACGTGCGGGAGATCTGGATGGAGTTCCCGGCTCCTGGCTTTGGCCTGACCCAGCCCCAGCCACTGTGGCCATTTGGGGCGTGAACCAGGGAATAGAAGATCTCTCTTCTCTATCTCCCTGTCTCTCTGTAACTCTGCTTTTCTAGTAAAATAAAATATTTTTAAAAGGTAAACACAGGGTGTTACTTGTGAAAATATCTATATTCCTTCAGTTGTTTTGAAATTTGATGGTCAGATAAAAATATTGGTTCCATAATTAAGTCAAAATTTCAATAAAAGTAATGGAGGCAACATAAGGTTACCAAATTTAATGTCAAGTGAAAACACTAAAGACAACAACAAAGCCCTACCAATTATTTTTTGACATCACTGTGGAAGTGTTAAGAACATTTCAATATCACAGAATTGGGAAAGATACAATGTTCAAATACACAACACATGATGATGATAAAAAAATAATTGGCCGGCGCTGCGGCTCACTAGGCTAATCCTCCACCTTGCAGCGCTGGCACACTGGGTTCTAGTCCCAGTTGGGGCGCAGGATTCTGTCCCGGTTGCCCCTCTTCCAGGCCAGCTCTCTGCTGTGGCCAGGGGTGCAGTGGAGGATGGCCCAAGTGCTTGGGCCCTGCACCCCATGGGAGACCAGGATAAGTACCTGGCTCCTGCCATCGGATCAGCGTGGTGCACTGGCCACGGCGGCCATTGGAGGGTGAACCAACGGCAAAGGAAGACCTTTCTCTCTGTCTCTCTCTCTCACTGTCCACTCTGCCTGTCCAATAATAATAATAATAATAATGGATGTTTAGCACCACACTTGTAGCTGAGTTTTATTCTTAAAATTTTAGCACCTTTGAGATGAGATTTTTAATAATGGATATAGTGATCATAATCTTGATTTGATCTTTACTGCAGGCTACTTTTGATGGGCCTTTGTTGCTAAAAAACTTTTCAATTACATCTTTCCCTGATTTGATTTAGAGGCATTTGAGAAACAGAACTTCCAACTCATCAACATCTGAAATTCTGGACTCTATTTCCTTTCACTTCTTTTTGCAAACTGGCCAATTCTTTACTGAGCTCATTTGCTTTTCATAAAATCTTGTGAAACAGAGACAACTGCATCGAACACATGATATTACATTTCTATGGATTCTTATCTTAGGACTGTAAATTTATTAATATGATATCTATTTGTTGGTTACTACTGGTGACAACTTCACCAAGTGCTTTGTCATAACTTAACATGGAACACCATCTTTTCAGATTCCGACAACAGTTTCTTACTGTCTGCTACCCAGCATTTAAGCCAATTCTATGACTTTTCTTATTGCTTTTGTGACAACACCTGCACACAGTTACCAATTTCTACATCAGCTGGTATTTTCTAGATTGTGCTGAAGCAAATGACAGCTCCCACAAAAGTTTTTTTCTCATATTGTGATCAATCAGGGACCCAAACTGATAGTATTCTATCTTGATTTGAACTTGTGCAGTGCTACTGGGGAAATGAGAAGTGGCAAACCATATCTTTTGTCCTAACATACAACAGGCAATTGATTGTTGAGATGCTGTTTGACTATTTTGTCAGCTTGCTGGTCTGAGATGAAGGAATCTTTACTGTTCTCACATCCACATTTTAGCATCCCTTACTATGACAATTCACTTTCCAATTTTGAATTAGTCGGGATTCATTACATTGCACGTGATGGAAATTCAATTCAGCCAAGGTCAACACGTCTCTCTCTCTATTTCTACATCTGTTGATGTCTGTCTCCTCCTCCTCAACTCCTGTCCTTTGTCTCAATTTGTCCTTATTTCCTCACACCTTGGAAGATTTTCTCTCTGGTGTTGACACAAAGGCTGCAGGTAACTCTGTCTCCTCTTTTCAGATCCTCAATGCAAGGAGCTCTTTCCTATAGAATTTTTATTTTTTGACAGGCAGAGTGGACAGTGAGAGAGAGAGAGACAGAGAGAAAGGTCTTCCTTTGCCATTGGTTCACCCTCCAATGGCCGCCGCGGCCAGTGCACCGCGCTGATCTGATGGCAGGAGCCAGGTGCTTCTCCTGGTCTCCCATGGGGTGCAGGGCCCAAGCACTTGGGCCATCCTCCACTGCACTACCTGGCCACAGCAGAGAGCTGGCCTGGAAGAGGGGCAACCGGGACAGAATCCGGTGCCCTGACCGGGACTAGAACCCGGTGTGCCGGTGCCTCAAGGTGGAGGATTAGCCTAGTGAGCCGCGGCGCCGGCCTTTCCTATAGAATTAAGAAACCACTGGAGCAGGTCTCTGATTTTAGTTTACATATTTACTCCTGGACTAAGTAGTGTGTCCGAGCACATGGGATTTTGTAATTCTGTGAAACCATACTGTGTATTTATCTTGCTTGTAAGATATTGTAAGACACATTATCAGAAGATGGAAGGGAGAAGGTGGGTAGGATTGGTGGGCAAGACCTCAGTGTATTATATTCAAGAAGTTTCTGAGAGCAGTACCAAGTCTGAAAATGTCTCAGGAGACGTTAAGAGGCAGCGAGTGTGGGTAAGGGGAGAACAAGGCAGGAAGGGAGAAATGAGTGAGGAAAATAAAGATTGACAAAAGACAAGTGGAAAATATATGGGTCATTAACTAGCATAATTGAATGAGAATATTGTCATGCTTTATGAGTTGATGTTTGTGTAGCCTATGAAAAACATGAAATGTAACTGATTCACAGCAAATATTGAGTGATGCAACTATGAAAAACTTTATATAGTTATGAAATTGTTTGATTTTGTGATGTGAATACGGACAAATGTTATTACTTTCCTCCTGGTGAGATAACGCTCTTCCATTAGGATAGAACAGGAAGTCTTGGTTGTGAAAACAAAAATGTGTCTCCTATTTCTCACTTAATCCTTCATTTTAGAATAACTTATTCAAATTGGAATTCTTGGAGTTTCTAAATGATGTCCCAGATAACTGGCTATTGCTCATGTTAATGTGTCTGGAAGTAGCTACAGGGAATTTCTCAGCTATTATATCTTCCAGACACTAAGGAAACACAACACATGATTAGGGTTGGTTGTAAATTATTCTGATGAAAATGTAGTCTCATTCTTATCATCTTTGCAGGTTGCTATTCACCGTCTGACATATGAAGTTGCATTTTCTCCACAACTGGTCCACTGGTAAACAAATCAAATAGTCACATATTTAATTTTTCCATTTTATTTAAAACAGAATGAGAAAGAGAGAGAGAGATTTTTTTTCATACACTGATTTACTCCTCAGATGCTCTCAATGGCCAGGGCTAGTTCAAGCCAACACCAGGAGCTTGGAACTTAATTTAGGTTCCCAGGGTGGGTGGCAGGAATCCAAGTTCTTGAGCCATAATCTATTATCTCCCAGGATGTGTATTAGCAGGAAGCCTGAATTGGAAGTGAAGCAGAGACTTGACCCAGGCACTCTGATATGGGATCCAGGTGTCCCCAGCAGTGACTTAACTGCTGACCACAGGCCTACCTTTGGTCACACATCAATAAAGACTAAATGTCCTAGCAGATCTGCTATACGGGTACAAGAAATTTTCTGAGTGGAATAAATATTTGTATAAATGTTAGAACAAATAGGAGGTAGAGAGCAGGTACCAGGAACACAGCTGTTTCAGGAATGGCACAATGGGATGAATCATGGCAGAAAGCCCAGCGGAATCAGGGAAATTCAAGTTGAAAACACTACGAATCAATCAGGGACTTAACAAAAGCTGAGATGACTAATGTGGCTCAATGATCAACAAAGCGAAAAGAGGGGCAGGGAGGGGAGGATGTGGATAGGGGAGTGGATGCTAGGCCGATCTGGTATGCCAGACTTCTGGATTGAAGACCATCCTCACCAGCTGATGAGACATCTTAGACACTGGTTCAGGATACCTGGTGACGGTCCTGGAGAGAAGCCTGGGAAGACGGTGATGCACTAAAGGATCAGAAAGAACAGAGTTGGGCAGATGGTGAGTACACCTGTATTATGTCAGATCAGTCAACGATGGCTATTTCTCTGCATCTCCATGATAACCACTGTTGGATTCCTCAGCTCTTCTTTTCCTTCAGGTCAAGTATAATTACTCTCTAGCTCCAGTATTTACTCATCTTTGTTAATTTTGACCAAATATTTTGCAACCACAACACAGGAGTGATTCACATCCTTCAGACAGGCTGGGACGATTGACACTGCCAGCATCATTAAAATCAGTTTCAGAGCAGAGTTGTTACTAAAGCAAAAAACAAGGAAAACAATCTTAAGGCCTGAGAAGTAACCTTATCTGAACATCAAGATCCCAGGTTGTGTATCCAGGTGGGTTGCCCCCCCTTCCTTATGAGAGGAGGTGGAAGGAAGGAGAGTTCTATTTTTTTTTTGCCATGGACCCTACTTAAATGTGCCCCTCTTGTTCACTCTCCTCCTCCCACGGACCTCTCTTAGTGGGACCGCTCCCATTTCCCCTGTTCCTCTGTGGAATGCACTCGGATGTACCAGTCTGTGCACTTGGATGGACCTTTCCCACTGTCCTGCCCTCCTGTGTCACAACAAAATTCTCTTCATCTGCACTGGCCAGTGTGCTACAGAAGAGGCCGTGTTCTGAAATCTGAAGAGTTAGAAGGTGAACAAACATCCTGGTATTTTAAAAAGTGCTTTAGGGTGGGCGCTTGGCCAGCAGTTAAGCTGCGGTCTGGGACACCACATCTTGTATCAGAGTGACCGGGTTCAAGTCCCAGCTCAGCTCTTGATCCCAACTTCCTGCTAATAAGCACTAGAAGAGGCAGCAGGTTCCTGTCACCCATGTGGAAGACCCTGATGGGATTACAGGCTCCTGGCTTAAGTCTGGCCTAGTCCTGACTGTTGCAGACTTTAGGGGAGTGAACCAGTAGATGGAAGATCTCTTCCTATCTGTCTCAGCTGCTCTCTCTGCCTTTCAAATAGCTAAATTTTTTTAAATTCCTTTAAGAAACATAGAAATGTACAGGGTCTAAAGTCAATGAAAAATAAGTTTTTAGCACTCATATTTAGGAATTTGCAATTTCTAACCCTTAACTAGTGAGTAAAAAAGTACTTCCTTTGGATACTAATTTATAACATAACATTTAGGAAAACAATGTAGTTTATTGTAGAGTAAAATGATTTATTCTCATATATATATATGTGTTTAGAACCTGAAGGTAAATTGATTTTTTATTAGTGCTGTTTATTCATTATCACATACATTGTGATAGACTAGAAAATTTTAAAAATGTGGCTTTAAGACATATTTTTTAATTTGAAAGTTACAGAGAAGGACACTCGCGTGCACACACACACACACACACAGGAAGAGAGAGAGAGAGAGAGAGAGAGAGAGAGAGGTCTTCCATCTGCTGGTTCACTCCCCAGATGGCCACAATGGCCAGGGCTGAGTCATGAGCTTCATCTGAGGGTCTTCCATGTGGGTGGCAGGTGCCCAAACACTTGGACCATCATTGGCTGCTTTCCTCAGGCCATTAGTAGGGAGGTGGATTAAAAGTGTTGCAGCTGGGACTGGGGAAGCTGGTGTCACAGGTGGCAGCTTTACTTGCTACACCACAATGCCAGCTCCCAATATGTGGTTTGGTTTTAATAAGCCATACACACAACTGGTAGCAAACCATACCTATAAAATAAACCCACATGTGAATTTAGAGCAAATTAGCCTTATATTTTTTAATTTGACCTTAAATTTCGAGATCATTGGAAAATATATAAACATATGTGAAGCAAACTACAATTTAGTTGCCTTTTAAAGGTAATTCAGTTTCTTTAATTTATGCTGTATTGAAATGCAAGATCCGGCCAACGCCGCGGCTCACTAGGCTAATCCTCCGCCTTGTGGCGCCAGCACACCGGGTTCTAGTCCCGGTCAGGGCGCTGGATTCTGTCCTGGTTGCCCCTCTTCCAGGCCAGCTCTCTGCTGTGGCCCGGGAAGGCAGCGGAGGATGGCCCAAGTGCTTGGGCCCTGCACCCCATGGGAGACCAGGAGAAGCACCTGGCTCCTGCCTTCGGATCAGCGCGGTGCACCGGCTGCAGCGCTGGCCGCGCCGGCCATTGGAGGGTGAACCAACGGCAAAGGAGGACCTTTCTCTCTGTCTCTCTCTCTCACTGTCCACTCTGCCTGTCAAAAAATAATAAAAAAAATTAAAAAAAAAAGAAATGCAAGATCCATATGTTCTCTGGAAAATTGTCTACAAACCCAAATTAAAAAAAAATTTCTGTGCTTAAACTTCTAAATATAAAGAGAGAAATAGATTCTAAATAATGATGTTAGACATATTTTTGACATTTAGAAAATGGTTATTTGTAATATTATTACTGAAATTCCTTTACAAAAGTTTGTGGGGTTATGCTAAGTTTTGAATTATGAGTATTTTAATTTTTTAGTAATAATTTAAAATTTCTTTTGGTCATAACTTGTGCTTTTTAATTGCACCTCTCAGACAGGCTAGAAAAGGAGTTGTCATGGTGTGCTTCTGGGAACTGACTGGAAACGCTCATTCCCAGGTTCCCGCCTGTGTCCTGACACGCAGTGAGGCTCAGTGAACCATGGTTTCTCACGTCCTCCAGGCGATTCCAACACATACTCATTTCAGAACCTCTGGTCTAGAAGACTAAAGATCTTTTCGGTCATTTGTGAGATGATGGAACAATGAGGATTTTGGATCTTAGGTCTCGCTCTTTGCGTTGGGAAATTCCTGTTGCTAAGGAGTAACCGCTAGCCTGATCATCAGACAGAATCAATGAGTGTTCCTCCTGTAGAGGCTTTGAAGCTGGCACTTCAACTGTGGAAGTCTTCCACCGCAGAAGACAAACCCAGCGACCCTGGTAATGCAAGAGGACATCGAGGGAAAAGGATATTTATTTGATTTATGGAATAGTACATTTTTAAAATATTTATTTATTTATTTGAAAGTCAGAGTTATACAGAGAGGCAGAGAGAGAGAGAGAGAGAGAGGTCTTCCATCCGATGGTTCACTTCCCAATTCACTGCAACAGCCGGAGCTGAGCTGATCCGAAGCCAGGAGCCAGGAGCTTCTTCCAGGTCTCCCACGTGGTGCAGGGGCCCAAGGACTTGGGCCATCTTCTACTGCTTTCCCAGGCCATAGCAGAGAGCTGGATTGGAAGTGGAGAGCCGGGTTTCGAACCAGCACCCATATGGGATGCCGGCGCTTCAGGCCAGGGCGTTAACCTACTGCACCACAGCACCAGCCTCATGAAATAGTATATTTTGAAAGTGGTTATAAATTGAGTTCTTTGTTCTATGTGGTAACAAGAAATCAAGGTGGCCTTGAACAAGATCGACTTCATCCTTTCTGTGCCTTTTATGTGCAGATATAAAATGTGTTCCAAATAGTTGGTGGTGACTGGCTGAGAGGAGGAATGCAGGAGCAATAAGAATTGTATGCAGTCTCCTGGTTGTTAGTCCCTGCTTTTCCCAGTTGTGCTCAGGGAGAGCAATGGGTCATGCTCACTGGAAGGCTCAGGTCTAGCGGCGCTGGAAGCAGGACCCCTGACCAGAGCACACGGATTAACAGCCTAACTCACCTGCCGTGTGGGCTTGGCTGGTGCTGCTGCAGCGCTCTACCTCATACTGGCTGGGCTAGGTAGGTGCTGACCCTCGCGGCTTAATGCTTGCTGCCAAGACACCAGTGTGATGGAAAAGAACAATTATACAATTCCAATCATCTGAATCGGCAAATATCTATGATAAAGCATGGAATTGCTGTCTGAGAAACACATAAAACTGTCTATGGCTTTGAACACATTCTATACATGATAAACTGCTGATCAGGAGAATTAACTAGTTTTTTAAAGATCTGGGAAACAAATACATATTTTTAAACTGCTTTTTGAGGTCTGATTGACAAATAAAATGCTACATATTTAATATTTAAAACTGAGTTTGTTTGTATGTGTACTCTTATGGAACTATCACTACATCAAGGTCAAAGTTTCCTCCTACCCCTTATAATATAATAACAATGCTAATAATATTAGTCATCAATTACTATTATTTTTGTTATATGATCATAAGAACTATCATCTTACACATTTTTTTTTTTTGACAGGCAGAGTGGACAGTGAGAGAGAGAGACAGAGAGAAAGGTCTTCCTTTGCTGTTGGTTCACCCTCCAATGGCCGGCGCGGCCAGCACGCTGTGGCCGGCGCACTGCGCTGATCCGATGGCAGGAGCCAGGTACTTATCCTGGTCTCCCATGGGGTGCAGGGCCCAAGCACTTGGGCCATCCTCCACTGCACTCCCGGGCCACAGCAGAGAGCTGGCCTGGAAGAGGGGCAACCGGGACAGAATCCGGCGCCCCGACTGGGACTAGAACCCGGTGTGCCGGCACCGCAAGGTGGAGGATTAGCCTAGTGAGCCGCGGCGCCGGCCCATCTTACACATTTTTAAGAATACAATGCAGTACTGTTGACTATAGTCACCATGCTGCTCACTGAATCTCCAGATCTGACTGCTTTGTACAATCAAAACTACGCATCCTTTGCCTATCACTTCTTTGTTGTCCCTGCCACAGTCCCTGGCGACCATCATACCATGCTTTGCTTGTATGAACTTATTCATGTCAGATTCAACAAATACAAGGGTACTTCAAAAATTTCATGGAACAACAGAAGTTGAAGATAGGTTTTTTTGGTTGCAATTTTTTTTTTGAAATCCATTCATGATTTTTCATAATATTCACTTTCCATGAACTTTTTGAGGGCTCCTTGTAAGTATGGATTTGATAGTTTTTTGCACTAAAATAACTTATCTTTTAATTGTATTTTACACTAACTTTTTGAAGTTCCTTCACAAAGAGTATCATGTTTTTCTGTATTGGGTTATTTTACTTAGCAAAATGTCCTCCTAGTGGCATTGTTTCCCTTTTTAAAAAAGGTTGAGTGATATACCATTATATGTATATACCATTCGTATTTCCTTTATCCATTCACCTACTGATGGGCACTTCAGTTGTTTCCATATCTTGGCTACTGAGAATAATGATGCAATGTATAGAAGAGAGCACGTTAATCTTCTACATGCTGATTTATTTTTCTTGAATAAATATTCAGAAGTGACATTGCTAGACCATATGGTGATTCTTTTAAAACATCTTCAGTTTTCCATAATGACTACACTAATTTATGTTCCCACCAATGGCACTGTGTTCCTTTTTCTTGACATCCTCTCTAAAACTTCTTTCTTTAAAAAAAAAAAAAAAAAACAGGCAGGAGACTCCAAGATGGCGGAATAGGTGGGTGGTTACTGCTGTAGTCTAAAGGAAGATAGTTAAAAAAAACGTGGAGAGAGTGTAACCTCAGGGAACAGTGAGGGAGAAAACTGCAGGGGAAACTCCGCAGACGTCAGATGCTGTGGAGCTATGTGGATGGTGTCGACATGCAGCATGAGTGCAGACACAACACTGAACCCTAGCAGCTGAGAGTCTCAGCACCGACTTCGGGGAGCGTGATGAGACCAGACGGCAGCAGCCCAGGCCACTGGCAATAAAGCTGCGGAGAGAGCCTGGAGTGAGTCAGGCTTGGAGTCCTGTGGGGGACAGTGTACCCGCCAACCTAGAGGGAAAAGGGGCACGCTCCTCTTTCCCCAGCCCCCTGGCATGGCACCCTGCAACTGGCTGAAAGAGGGTGGATGCCATTTTGGACACACGTAACAGTTATGCTAGCTGTGTCCTTGTGCCCAGCAACTAGCCAAGAGGAGACACTTGAGACTGGCTAGGAGGATTGATAAGGGACTGGGTGCTCATGTAGGACTGTGAGGTGTCCTTGGTCTCCCAGCCCATTACAGGCTCTGGGGCTTAGGCTGCTTGGGCAGAATAGCCACAGGCAGCTGGCTTTGGGAACATCTCTACCTCTCTGTGGATGGAATGGACAGGCAGGGCAGAGTGGATCCTTGGCGCCCTTTGACTGTGGGAGCATTGTGTTCTGGGAGTTTGGACACATTGTGGCTATGCGGGAGGGCACAGGGTGTGGTGGGGTCTCTGGGCAGTCACTGTGTGTGGCTCCACATGCTCTGGGCTCCCTAATTGCCTGGGGTGGGTCATTGCTGTGGGATTCATGCTCACAATCTAGAATGCATGGATCCTTTGTGTGATCCTCATGGTAGTGCTGATGATTATTGTACTCACTGGGGCCAGTGCCTGGGCATTGGACACCTTGCAGGAGAGGAGGTGAGGGTGAGATTACACTAACAGAGCTGATCAAACCCTTACCTCTGACAAAAAGATTTACCGTGTCTAACTTGAGTGTCATCTTGGATACCCCCCTCACACTTGAGCACTAAACAGAGCTCCCTGACCACACCCAGCACACATCTCTGGGTATTCACTGAAATAGCAGATACTCCACTAAGCCACAGAGGAACAGTCCAAAGATAAAAGCCATTGGAGGAAAAAAAAGTATCCCCACAAATGCTTAAAAATAAGGCAAGAAATTCAAGAAACAAGAATAAGGAAGACAACATGACACCCCCAAAGGAACAAACAAAACTTCAATACTAGAATGTGAAGATGAAGAGATTGTTGAAATGCTGGAACTGGAATCCAAAAAATTAATCATATGATTACCCAGAAGTGATGAGAAGCAAACCTAGGAATTAAAGAAATCCATCCACCAAATGCATGGAAATGTTTCCACGAAACTGAGATATTAAAGAGAAATCAAAATGAAATATTAGAAATGAAGAATTCAATAGATCAAATAAAAAATGTGGTGGAAAGCCTTAACAACAGACTCAGTGAGGCAGAAGAAACAACATGAGTTAGAAGAAAAATCACTAAACATTTTACAGTAAGACCAAAAAAAAAAAAAAAAAAAAAGAAGAAATTAGAAAAATTAAAAACAGTGCTGGAGATTTACAGGATATTATCAAATGACTCAACATATGGGTCTTAGGAGTTCGGGAAGGTATAGAAAGGGAGAGTGGATTAGAAGGCCTAATTAGTGAAATAATTATAGAAAACTTCTCCAATTTGGAGAAAGAAAGGGATGTCCAAGTACAGGAAGCATATAGAACTGCTCATAAACATGACCAGAAAAGATCTTTACCATGACACATTGTAGTCAAACTTTCCACAGTAAAACATAAAGAAAAGATTCTAAAAATGTACATGAGAGAAACACTAGATTACTTTCAGAGGATCCCCAATTAGATTCACAGTTGACTTCTCAGAAACCTATAGGCTATAAGAGAATGGCAAAATATAGTCCAAGTCTTAGTAGAAAAGAACCGTAAACCCAGAATACTGTATCCTGCAATGCTCTCATTTAGGAATGAAGGTGAAACAAAGACCTTCCATAACACACATAAATTGAAAAATTTGTCAACACCCATCCAGCCTTACAAAAGATGCTTAAGAATGTGGTGCACACAGAAACACAGGAACATGGTCATCACCATGAAGGAAATTGAAGGCAGAAAATCCCCCAGTAAAAGTACAAAGGAAATCCAAAGTTAACAATAGGAATAGTTATGGAAAAATGAGAGGCCAAATTGCACTTATCAACTATTACCTTGAATGTAAATGGCCTCAACTCTCCAGTTAAAATACAGATTGGCTGAGTGGGTTAAAAAAGAAGACTCATATATTTGCTGCCTGCAAGAACCACATCTCACCAACAAAAATACACACAAATTGAAAGTGAAAGGGAGGAAAAAGATATTCCATGCTAACAGAAGCCAAAAAAGAGCTGGTGTAACCATCTTAATATCAGACAAAATAGACTTTAACACAAAAACTGATAAAGAGACAAAGAAGGACACTATGTAATGATTAAGGGATCAATTCAACAGGAAGATGTGACCAAAATAAACATATATGAACCCAATTATAGGACACATGACTATTCAAAAGAGATGTTAAGGGATCTAAAGGGAGACATAGACTCCAATACAATGGTAATGGGGGACGTCAATACCCCACATTAAGCAAAGGACAGATCAACCAACAGAAAATTGGCAAGGAAATAGCAGAGTTAATCAACACTATAGAACAAATGGAACTGACAGATACCCATAGAACTTTTCAACCTATAGTTGCAGAATACACATTTTTCTCACCAGTGCATGGAACTTTCTCTAGGATAGACCACATGCTAGGACACAAAACAAGTCTCAGCAAATCCAAAAATACTGAAATCATACCATATATCTTCTAAGATCACAATGGAATGAAGCTGGAAATAAACTAGAACAAATGCAAACACATGGAGACTGAACAACATGCTCTTGAATGAACAGTGCGTTATAGAGTAAATCAAAAGAGAAATCAAAAAGTTCCTGGAAATGAATAAATACTATGATACAGCATATCATAACTTATGGGATACAGCAAAAGCAGTATTAAGAGGAAAGTTTATAGCAGTTGGTGCTACATGAAGAAATTGGAAAGGCACCAAATAAATGAACTATCAGTGTGTACCTCAAGGACCTAGAAAACAATAAGAAATCAAACTGAAAATTAGTAGGAGAAAAGAAATAATTAAAATTAGAGAAGAAGTAAAGAAAATTGAAACAAAAAACAATACAAAGGATTAGCAAAATTGAAAGATGGTCTTTTGAAAAAATAAGCAAAATTGATACACAATCAGCCCAAATAACAAAAGAAAAAGGGGAGGGAAGAAGATCTGAATTAATAAAATCAGAGATGAAAAAGGAAATGTAACAACAGATACCACAGAAATTAAAATTATTAGGAATTACTACAAAGAGCTGTGTATCAACAAATCAGGAAACCTAGAAGAGATGGAAAGATTCCTGGACACATAAATCTACCAAAATTGAGCCATGAAGACACAGAAAATCTAAAGAGACCAATAACAAAGATGGAGATTGAACCAGTATTAAAGACCCTCCCATCAAAGAAAAGCCCAGGACCAGATGGCTTCATTGGTCTGGGTGGATGATCTTTTTGATGTGCTGTTGGATTCGATCAGCTACATTTTTGTTGAGGATTTTTGTGTCTATGTTCATCAGGGAAGTTGGGCTGTAGTTCTCTTTTCTGTTGCATCTTTTTCAGGTTTAGGAATTAAGGTGATGCTGGCTTCACAGAAGGAATTTGGGAGGATTCCCTCCCTTTCAATTATTTAGAATAGCTTGAGAAGAATTGGAGTTAGTTGTTGTTTAAATGTCTGGTAGAATTCAGCAGTGAAGACATCCAGTCTTGCACTTTTCTTCATTGGGAGGGTTTTATTAGCAATTCAATTTCTGTCCTGGTTATGGGTCTGTGTAGGTTTTCTCTGTCTCCATGGCTCAATTTAGGTAGGCTGTATCGATTTCTTCTAGGTTTCCCAGTTTGTTGGCATACAGCTCTTTGTAGTAGATTCTGATGATTCTTTTTATTTCTGTGGTGTCTGTGTTACATTTCCTTTTTCATCTCTAATTTTATTTATTTGAGTCTTCTCTCTCCCTTTTTTGGTTAGTTGGACAAGTGGTGTGTCAATTTTATTTAGTTTTTCAAAAGGCCAGCCCTTTGTTTTGTTAATCTTCTGTATTGTTTTTTTTTTTTGGCTTTAATTTTATTGACTTCTCTAATTTTAATTCCTTCTTTTCTCCTACTAGTTTTGGGTTTGGTTTACTGTTGTTTTTTAGATCCCTGAGGTCACTGACAGTTCATTTATTTGGTGCCTTTCCAGTTTCTTGATGTAGGCACCAATTGCTATAATCTTTCCTCTTAACACTGCTTTTGCTGTATCCTGCAAGTTTTGATATGTTTTATTGTCATCTTCATTTGTTTCCAAAAATTTTTTGATTTCTCTTTTGATTTCTTCTATGACCCTCTGTTCATTCAGGAGCATGCTGTTCAGTCTCCATGTGTCTGCCTATGTTCTCGAGATTCCTGAGTTCTTGATTTCCAGCTTCACTCCATTGTGGTCCAAGAAGATGCATAGTATTAATTTATTTTTTGAATTTGCTGAGACTTGCTTTAAGGGCTAGCATGTGGTCAATCCTACAGTAAGTTCCATGAACTGGTGAGAAAAAATTGTATTCTGCAATCGTAGGATGAAGAGTTCTGTAGATATCTGTTAGTTCCACTTGGTCTATTGTGTCAATTAACTCTGCCATTTCCTTGCTGATTTTCTGTCTGGTTGATATGTCCACTGCTGAAAATGGGGTATTGAAGTCTCTCATTACTATTGTATTGGAGTCTATGTCTCCCTTTAGATCTAACATTTCTTTTAAATAGCCAGATGTCCTGTAATTAGGTGCATATATGCTTTTTTGAAAGATAGAGTTAGACAGTGAGAGAGAGAGACAGAGAGAAAGGTCTTCCTTCCATTGGTTCATCCCCCAATTGGCTGCTACAGCCAGAACTACACCAATCCAGAGCCAGGAGCCAGGTGCCTCCTGCTGGATCTCCCACATGGTTGCAGGGCCCAAGCACCTGAGCCATCCTCCACTTCCTTCCCGGGCCACAGCAGAGAGCTGGACTGAAAGAGGAGCATCCGGGACTAGAACCCGGTGCCCATATGGGATGCTAGTGCCTCAGGTGGAGGATTAGCCAAGTGAGCCATGTCGCTGGCCCCTGCATATATGTTCATAATAGTTACATCTTCCTGTTGAAATTGATCCCTTAATCATTACATAGTGTCTTTCTTTGTCTCCTTAAATAGTTTTTGTGTGAAAGTCTATTTGTCTGCTATTAGGATGGCTACACTAGCTCGTTTTTGGTTTCTGTTGGCATGGAATATCTTTTTCCATCCTTTCACTTTCAACCTGCATGCATCTTTATTGGTGAGATGTGTTTCTTGTAGGCAGAAAATAGAGATGAGTTTTGTTTTTTAATCCATTCAGCCAGTCTGTGTCTTTTAACTGGAGAGTTGAGGCCATTTACATGCAAGGTGACTATTGATAAATCATGACTTTGCCCTGCCATTTTTAAGAAAAATTCATATTTTTTACTTTGGATTTACTTTGTACTTTTACTGGGAGATTTCCTTCCTTTACTTTCTTTTGTAGTGATGACAATGTTTCTGTGTGTAGCACATCTTTAAGCATTTTTTGTAGGGCTGGATGGTGGTTACAAATTCTTTAAACTTATTGTTATGGAAGGTCTTTCATTCATAAATGAGAATTTTGCAGTGTATAGTATTCTGGTTTAACATTTTTTTTTCTCTTAAGACTTGCAATATATCTTTCCATTTGCTCCTAGCCTGTAGAGTTTCTGATGATGTCTGTTGTGAGCTAATTGGAAATCCTCTGAAAGTAATCTGGCATTTCTCTTGTGCACATTTTAGAATCTTTTTTTTAATGTGTTCCTGTGGAGAGTTTGACTACAATGTGTCATGGTGAAGATCTTTTCTGGTCATGTCTATAAGGATTCAATGCAATATCAATCAAAATGTAAGGACATTCTTCTTAGATATAGAAAAAGTGATGTTGAAATTCATATGGAAACACAGGAGACCCTGAATGGCTAAAGTGATCTTAAACAACAAAAGCAAAGATGGAGGCATCACAATACCCAATTTCAAGATATGCTACAGGATAGTTATAATCAAAACAGCCTGATACTGGTACAAAATTAGATGGATAGACCAACGGAACAGAAGAGAAACACCCAAAATAAATCCAAGCATCTACAACCAACTGATCTTTGATAAAGGAGCTAAAACCAACTCCTGGAGCAAGGGCTGTCTCGACAAAATTGGATTTCCACATGCAGAAGTGTAATGTAAGACTTACCTGACAACTTTCACCAAAATGTTTCATTTCAAAATGCAAATGTTCTAAAGATGTAAATCTATGACCTGACAGCATCAAATTAATAGACCCCACTGTGGGGAGCAACTTGGACTAGACTGTTACTGGAATTAAGACTTATTCTATACATCTGCTCTCCCACAATATGGTGCTGGGAGAGGAGTAAACAGCTTCTACACAGCTGCCTCTCGCCAATTTGATTGACTGAGCTGCAGGAGCTGATCCTGCTCCTGATTGGAGGAGAGCAGCGTACTCGGCGTGTGGGTAGCAGAGTTGGGATTGGTGGAAGAGGACTATAAAGGAGGAAGACAACATGCACCAGGAACATCTTAGAGGAACATCTATCTGAAGGAACACCTGAGCAGCCCCCGAGAGAGCTGGCTGGCAGTGTGCCACGCCCCCGCGGAAGTGGGGAAAGTGGCAGGGGGAACCACCCTTCCACGGAGGTGGAGGGACGGCAGCCAACCCGGGAAGAACCAGCAGCAAACCCGGGGAGGGCCGAGCAGACAAAAGAACAGCACAGGGTCCTGTGTCGTTCCTCCACAAAGAGGGGGAGCGACACCCCACAGGACCCTGCCATAGACAAGGAGCTCTTGGAAAGATCCCGAGGCACAGGCATTCAAAGCCAAAATCCACAAATGGGATTACATCAAACTGAGAAGCTTCTGCACTGCAAAAGAAACAATCAAGAAAGTGAAGTGAAAACCAACAGAATGGGAGAAAATATTCGCAAACTATACAACTGAAAAAGGATTAATAACCAGAATATATCAGGAGATCAAGATACTCAACAACATCAACACAAACAATCCAGTTAAGAGATGGGCAAAGGACTTAAACAGACATTTTTCAAAAGAGGAAATCCAAATAGCCAACAGACACATGATACAATGCTCAGGATCCCTGGCTGTCAGGAAAATGCAGATCAAAACCACAATGAGGTTTCATCTCACCCCCATTAAAATGGCTTTCATACAGAAATCAACAAACAAAAAATGCTGGTGAGGATGTGGGGAAAAAGGTACCCTAATTCCCTGTTGGTGGGAATGTAAACTGGTAAATCCATTATGGAAGACAGTGTGGAGATACCTCAGAGGTTTGAATATAGACCTATCATATGACCTAGTCATCCCATGCTTCGACATCTATCCAAGGGAAATGAAGTCAGCAAATGAAAGAGCCCTCTGCACCTCCATATTTATTGCAGCTCAATTCACAATAGCAAAGACATGGAATCAACCCAAATGCCCATCAACTAAAGATTGGATAAACAAATCATTGGATATGTACACCATGGAATACTATTCAGCAGAAAAAAAACAAAACCTGGTCATTTGCAACAAAATGGATGAAACTAGAAACATACCTTTTCTCTTTCATACAATTCATTGAATGCTATACTTAACATAGATATAATCATATAGATATAAAGTTAACTGAAAATAGATCTGGGTAAAGAAGAAGAGTGAGAATAAGAAAGGGAAGAGGAAGTAGGATGGGAGGGAGAGTGGGCACAGTGAGAAGAATTACCAGGGTCATAAAGTTGTAAATGTGAAACGCATGAAGTTTGCAACTGAAAAGCAGTATAGACCTATATACATTCATATGGACTTAGTTCTAAGGGTACAGCTTAACAGCTAGTTATAAGACCCCAAAATCCCTTAAACTGATCAATAAAAATAGCAGCTTAAGTGTTATAAGATCAAATGGATAGGAATAGTGGTCAAGTGACAATTTAGATATGATGAAGTTTTACAGTGATCAAATAAATAGGACTAAGTGTTTGGAAACAATTATAGACAGAATTAAAAAGGAGTGAAGGCTCCAACATGGGAAGCAGTTCATTTAGCAGACTCATAGAATGACAATTGGTTTGAGTAGCACTCCGACCTGACCTCAGAATCAGCCCTTAAGGCATTCCAGACGGGCTGGAAAGCCCTGGGGGAGCATTTCAGGCATGGAAAGCCAAGACACTCAGGAAAAATAAATTTCCTACATAAAGGACCTATGTGGGTGAGACCCCAGTGGGAAGAAGTGGCCACCAAAGAAGGAGGCACTTTTATCTGAAGGGAGGAGAGAACTTCCAATTTGTTTACAGCCTTGTCGAGCTAGTGGATCCAAAAGGCTTCCATAGACGACACAGCTCATGTCAAGAGCCTTGGGTAATCACTGATGTCATACATAAGAGAGTAATTTGTTAAATAAACAAGAGGTACTGTGCACTAACTTCTCATGCAGGATCTCTGTCCTCAAAGAATTGTATCATGAAACTTAGCAATAAAACTGTTCTCAAGAATCACTTCCTTTTAGTATTTAAAATGGAGAATATTATTACATCTTATAAGTTATAGTTATGTTTAAGAGCTCACAAAAGATGTATCAGCCTTGGGTTCTTTAAAGACAATCAAGTTTCTAAAAGGAAAGAAGGGGGAGGAAGCCACGGAAAAGAGGAAGGGGAAAATAAAGCAAAATCACCTTTGAGAAGCAATAACAAAGAACCGCCTTTGTCTAGACTATTGAGGAACAGTTCTCCTAGTTTTTTTATTCCATTATTATTATTTTTTTTTTGACAGGCAGAGTGGACAGTGAGAGAGAGACAGAGAGAAAGGTCTTCCTTTGCTGTTGGTTCGCCCTCCAATGGCCGGTGCAGCTGGCGCGCTGCAGCCGGTGCACCGTGCTGATCAGAAGCCAGGAGCCAGGTGCTTCTCCTGGTCTCCCATGGGGTGCAGGGCCCAAGCACCTGGGCCATCCTCCACTGCACTCCCTGGCCACAGCAGAGAGCTGGCCTGGAAGAGGGGCAACCAGGACAGAATCTGGCGCCCCAACTGGGACTAGAACCCGGTGTGCCAGCGCCGCAAAGCGGAGGATTAGCCTACTGAGCCACAGTGCCGGCTAGTCCATTCTTTTTCTTTCTTTCTTTCTTTCTGTTTTTCTTTCTTTGACCAAACAGGAGAAGGAGGAGGAAAGGGGGTGGGCGAGTGGGTAGGAGGGCAGGTGTGGTGGGAAGAACTACTATATTCCTAATGTTGTAATTATGAGATACATACAAATAAAACAAAATTTTTAAAAGATTTATTTATTTTTATTTGAAAGTCAGAGTTACACAGAGAGAGGAGAGACAGAGAGAGAGAAGAGAGAGAGAGAGGTCTTCCATCTGCTGGTTCACTCCCCAACTGGCCACAATGGCTGGAGTTGCACCAATCTGAAGCCAGGAGCCAGGAGCTTCCTCCGGGTCTCCCACGTGGGTGCAGGGGCCCAAAGGCTTGGGCTATCCTCCTCTGCTTTCCCAGGCCATAGTATGGAGCTGAATCGGAAGTGGAGCAGCCGGGGCTTGAACCAGCACCCATATGGGATACCGGCACTTCAGGCCAGGGAGTTAACCTGCTGTACCACAGCGCCAGCACCAAATAAAACAAAATTTAAAAAAATCTACTATTAGTTTCCTTGATGTTTTCTCTTGTTTTCCTATTCTCTGTGTCATTTATTTCTGCTCTAATTTTTGTTATTTCATTTATTCTGCTAATTGTGCTTATGTGTAAAATTCAGTTGTGCATTTGAGACCTTGATTTTCTTTTTCCTTAATGTAGTTGTTTAATGCTCTAAAGTTCCCTCTTATAACTGCATTCCCTAGTTTTGGTATTCCATTTCCATTTTTATCAGCAACCTTTTTGATTTCATCTTCCACTTACCGATTGTTCGGGAGTTTATTGTTTAATTTAGTTTCATAGTTTTGTTGTCTGAAATGCGATCTGATGTCAATCTTATTAGACCGTTTGGGACCTAAGAGATGGTCTGTCTTGAAGAAGACTGCCGAGGGCTTGGGGAGACTGTGCCTCATGCTCCCGGGTGCAGTGTTCAGGCCTGCTGCTTCCTTCCTGATCTTCTCTCAGAGGATTCACCCATCGTTGAACGCAAGGTGTTAAAATATGCTGCTGTCTTTGTGTTGGTGTCTGTTTCTCCCTTCAGTTCTGTTAATATCTGCTGTAAATACTTAGTTGCTCTGATGATATTGAGTACAGAAATATTTACATTGATATACCCTCTTGATGGACTGATTCCATTTATAATGACATTCTTGACTCTTCTCACAGCTTTTGACTTAAAGTCTGTTTCGTCTGATATAAGTCTCACCATCCCTGCCCTCTTTTGTTCACTATTTCATGCAGTATTTTTTCTAACTCTTCACTTTTGGCCCATGCATGTCCTTAACACCACTGTGGATCTCTTGTAGTCAGCATGTAGGTGGATATTGTCAAATATTTTAAGTCTCCTTTGGCCACGAAAAACACAACTTTTTAAAATTTGAAAAAAAATCTCCAAATAGCCATGCTGAAGTTAATGCAGCATATTTCAGTGCAGCCTGGGTATCTGTATTGTACAACACTGCAGTGGACAAGCTTGGGACCCATTTGGCACCTGTGGCTGGTGCATAGACGGTCTGACTTTTACACCCTACAGGTTGCAAAGAAAAGCAGGATCATAAATGGAAGAGCAAAGATCAGGTAACTACTCTCCTTCCATAATATGTTCCTACTCTGCTTTTCCAGACCCTAACTGTTAGGTTCCTTCTATTAATAGGTTCATCCATTCTTCCGCCCACCAATTCGTTTCTTCAACAAATAGTGGTGGCTGAGCATACGGCATTCCTCCCAGACTTTTCTTGTTGCTGAAGACTCAAAGAAGAACACCCCTGCTTGGTGGTGAGGGAGGACAAGAGGCAGATGAGCACAATACTGGGTGGTGAGTGAAATATCAAGTGGGAGCAGAGCAGAGGGGCTGTGGGGAGAATCGGGGATCAACACTACATCCAGGGCTGGCTTCATCCAGGTGGGGCCTGTGCAGTCGCTTAGTGCTGTGTCCTCAGAAGGGCTCTCTGCTTGGTTTAATGTCCTCTTGAAATTCTGAAATACCTAAGCCTTGAATTCTGCAAGTCTGATGGGAGAATGGAGCATGTGTGTGAGCAGAGGAGAGACATACAGAATGTGTGTCTTCCATTCCTTGCCCCGCCATTTGCACAAATCCTTTGCAAGGCCCCAGGCGGGGGGGTACTGAAGTCCAACAGGCACATGATGCAAGGGAGTTCAGTAAGGCCCAATGTGAGTATGAAGTAAGCATGTCACATCTCATGTCACATCTAAGATGAAGTGCACCATTAACGGTGGGGGAGCTTTTCTTTTGAATCAGAAACATTTTGAAAGCAGACAGTGACATTCTAAGAAACATCAATGACCTAGGAACCCTAGCATATACTTTAATGCTTCCAATCTTTCTCTATCCTAGCTAAACACTTACATTGAAAATCAGGACATAGTGAGATACAGGGTTAGCCATAGTACCCTGTCCTTTCAACCCTTCCTTATCTATCAGTGAGCCACAGGTAGGGAGCATTTGTAGAATGTGCTGGATTAGGAAGTGAAACATACCCAATGCAGTTAGTTCTGAGCAAGTTTTCTTCTGTTATGCTAAGATTAAAATCCATATTTATGTATGAGCTAAGAAATACAAATTGTACAATTTTGGTGATTTTACATATAATCTAAATGCTCTTAAATTTGCATTTAAAGCTATCACTGTACAATATAAGGATGAACAGCAAAATTCATGCTAATAATTAAACATTTTAATTAGCTTTTACCCAGAGCAACATTAAATAGTAAATAGAAAACACTCTTGGGGGGAGCAGGGTGGAAGGTGCAGGAAAATAGCAAGAGAGAGAGTGAGGAAGAGGGAGGAAAAAGCTTGATATTTCTAGACCTTTAATGGCACGTGTCTCTGCCTTTTGAAAAAGGAGTCCTACATTTTTATTTTGTACCTGGCCTGGCCTGCAATTTTGCAGTTGGCCCTGAGCCTGTGGTAATATTAAGCTGTACACAGGTGTCAATTCCCCTTTCTTCCGAGTCAGTACAGGAGCGAGGATATGGCAGCCGCTCTGAAAATTCTGCTTTCCCCACAGTATTCATTTAAGGTGACCTTACAGATGTACCAGTTTCTGAGGTATCTCTTTAGTGTCTTCCCAACTGGATGTGCCAGTTTATGTTCCCACCAATTAGTGCATTAGGGCACTCAGTCCCACATCCTCATCTGCATTTGTTGTTTGTTGATTTCTATATGAAGATATCTCAGAAATCTGAATATAGACTACCAGATAACCCAGCAAAACCACTCCTGGGAATGTACCCACAGGAAATGATCAGTATATGAGAGACTTGTCCTTACCCCCATGTTTACTGCAGCTCGATTCACAATAGCTAAGATACGGAATCAACCCAGATATCCATCTACTTAAGACTGGGTAAAGAAATTGTGCAATACATACACTGCGGAATACTACAAAGCAGTAAAAATATGGGATCCTGTCATTGGCAATGAAATAGATGCAAACAGAAACCATTATACACAGTGAAATAAGCCAGTCCCCAAAAGACAAATACCATATGTTCTCTCTGATCTGTGGTAACTAATAGAGTACCTAAAAGGTAATCTATAGGAATGAAACTGACACTTTGTGGTGTGATGATTTTGAACAGCCCTTGTCTTGACTGTTGAGGAACAATGTTTTTCATCTGTTTTCTTTTTTCTTCATACAATCTGTTGAGCTCTTTACTTAGCATAGGGTTAATCTTATGAGTATAAGGTTAACTGAAAATAAATCTTTGTAAAAAAAATAAGAACGAGAATGGGAGAGGGAGGAAGAAGAAGGGATTGGAATGTAGGCAGGAAGGAGGCAGGGTGGGAAGAACCACTATGTTTCTAAATTTGTACATATGAAGTTTGTATTCCTTAAATAAAATTAGATTGTACAAGTTTACAAACCATTTCATTGCAGAGACCATATTCTGCCTGAACTGTTTACATTTGGATACTTTTCCTCACTGCCAGATTGATGCATGGGAATTTGTTACACCTGCATCTCAGAAGGTAGAACTGAATATTTTAAAATTGCATCCAAACGTTTTTCAGAATCTCTGAAAGTAGAAGTGTAACATATTTTGCCTAAGGTGAGTTTTCTCTTTGTCTTCTAGTTTATTTACAGCAAGTATGAAACATAGCTCAGCTATTAAAAATAAGAAAACATCTATTTTCATGAATGTGATTTTCTACAACTCTGAGAAATATTGTATTGGAGATGAATATGTATAATTGTGTTAAAATTGATGAGATGACTGCAGTTTTTAAAAGATATATTTGTTTATTTGAAAGAGTTATATAGAGACAGAAGAGAGATCTTCCATCTTCCAGTTCACTCCCCAGTTGGCCTCAACGGCCAGGTCTGGGCCAGGCCTAAGCCAGGAGCTTCATCTGGGTCTCCCATGTGGACAGCAGAGGCCCAAACACTTGGGACATCTTTTGCTGCTTTTCCCAGGCCACTAGCAGAGAGCTGGTTTGGGAGTGGAGCCGCCTGGGCAGGACGCTAACTGATTCCCAGAATGCCAGCATTGCAAGTGGTGGCTTTACCCACTACGCCACAATGCTGCCTCCCTGCCTCCTGCTTTTTATTTAAAGACTGTTGTTTTTACTCACATTGACTACACAGAAGACTTCATTTTTTCTTTAGTTAACATTGATAGCCTAAATATCTTAGGACTTTATGTTTCACAGCATTTGGCTTATAATAAGGCCCCTACAAAATTTTCAATTTGATTGGTTTTAAGCAATTATTGACAACAGCTGTATCTACTCTGATCAAGCATTACAGATTTTAGAATAAAATAAAAGTACATAACTAATACTGCTTTTCAGTAATAGAAAGCTGCATAGTGAGTATGTCAGTAACCAGCCCCGTTACTTTATTATTTAGTTATCTGTCTTTAAATTTTCCTCATTTTCCCTGTATTTGACAAAGGCATTCTGACTGTACTGTTAGTAATACTAGAAAATGAGTGGGAGGGGTTAGGCATTTGACACAGGGATTAAGACTGGCTGGAATATCTGTACTCTATCTTGCAGTGCCTGAGCTCAAGTCCCTGCTCCACTCCTCACTTCGGCTTCTTGCTGACGCGCACTCAAGGAGGCAGATGATGACGGCTCCAGGAGTTTGGTCTCTGCCACCTAAGTGGAAGGCGGAGTTCTGGCTCCGTAGTGAGCCGGTAGGTGAGAGATGTCTGTCTGTTTCTTTCAAATAAAATAAAATAAGATAAAATAAATAGTTTTTTTTAAAAATCAGATTTTAAAAAAGAAAATAAAATGGGAAAATATTTGCTTACTTGTTAATTTAATAAAAATGTTTATGAGTTACCTAAATAAAATCTATCTTTGGATGAAGAAAAAGTAAAAATGCAATAAATATTTACAGATCATCCTAAATAGCAATTAATCAAATAGTCCCTGGACAACTGTATTATGTTCCTCTCTGTTCCAGGCACCGGGGACTCAGAATTCCTGTTCACAGAGACTTTCTTTTTGGTGGGGAAAAGATATGTCAAGTCCAGTGAAAAGAGAAGGCATTACCTAGAGTTGACATTTGAGCTGTGCCTTGAATGATAAAAGGGGCATTCTCTTATTTCAAACAATTTCTCCTCTTGGATCCAGTTCTGAATCATTCTGCTTCTTCTATTTTCTCTCTTTTAAAGATTTATTTACTAATTTATTTGAAAAGAAGAATTACAGAGAGAAGAGGGGAGAGAGAGAGAGAAAGAGAGAGAGAGAGAGATTGAGATTTTTTCCATGCACTGATTCACTCTCCAAATGGCCAGATCCGGGCCAGGAAGAAGCCAGGAGCCTGGAACTCCCTCATGCTCTCCCATGTGGGTGGAAGGAAGCCAAGAATTTGGATCACCTTCCACTGCTTTCCCAGGTGCATTAACAGGGAGCTGGATCAGAAGCAGAGAAGCTGGGATTTGAACCAGTGCTCAACATGGGATGATGGTGTTGCAGGCAGTGGCTTAACCCACTAAGCCACAATGATGGCCCCTTCTACCAATCTAGCTGCCAATTTCCTCTCAGGCTCCTCTTTGACTCCTAATTGTCTTCATGTGTATGAACTTTTACGTATATATGTAATTTATTTATTTGAGAGGCAGACACAACACACACACACACACACACACACACACACACCACTCCCTTATGCTGGTTCATTCCTCAAATGCTCGAAATGGCAGGGGCTGGGAGGTGCCTCGATCCAGGTCTCCCACTTGGTGACAGTGAGCACAACTACTGAGTCCTCAATGCTGCTTCCCACATCTGCATTAGCAGGAAGCTCGAGTCAGGAGGCAGAGCTGGAACCCGAATCCAGTCAAAACGAGATGTGAACATCTTAACCAATGCCTTAAATGCTAGGCTAAATACCACCCTACCATTTATATATATACATACTATATATAATATATAGTATTATATAATAATATAAATATTATTTATTTATTTGAAAGTCAGAGTTACACAGAGAGAGGAGAGGCAGAGACAGAGAGGTCTTCCATCTGATGGTTCACTCCCCAATTGGCCGCAACGGCCGGAGCTGCACTGATCCAAAGCCAGGAGCCAGGAGCTTCTTCTGGGTCTCCCAGTGGGTGTAGGGGTCCAAGGACTTGGGCCATCTTCCACTGCTTTCCCAGGCCATAGCAGAGAGCTGGATTGGAAGAGGAGCAGCTGGGATTAGAACCGGTGCCCATATGGGATGCTGGCACTTCAGGCCAGGGCGTTAATCCGCTGTGCCACAGCGTCAGCCCCTATATTTTTTTATGTACCTAAATATTATGAATATATTGCTCAGGGCATGCTTTCTGGATATCTTCATTTCTCAGTCTGGTTCCACGTTTCAAAATCCATTTGAGTGGTAAATTTTTGAGAACCTGGGCAACATACAGACCCTCTTCCCAGACTGCACATGCTCACAAAAATCGTTTACCACTTTTAGAGGCGTAAAGGAACCTCCTGAGGATTACTCATGGTGCCTGTAGGGTTCTATGAATCTCCAGTTGAGGATCTCTCCTTCACCTACTGTTCCTGTTCAATTTCAACTGCAGCTCCGGCTTTGGTCATACCAACAACGCTGGACTCTGTCCTCAGCCCAGCTTCAGCTCTGCACATCTGTCTTCCAGACACACCCTCTGAATGTCCCAAAGCCTCCTTGATTCAGTATGGTCAACAGGAAGACACCTCCCAATCAAAACTTCCTCCATTCCCTCCCACCTGCTGCTGCCTCCTGCTTACTCTGTCCTGGTGGACAGCAGCCCTATTCACTGAGCTGTGCAGCCCAGAGTCCTGAGTGCCAGCTAGCACTCTGCCCCTTCTCTCTGCATCTTCAGAATCAAACATCGTTCCCACTGCTAGACGTGCCATCGCTGTCATTTCCCCTGCAACACCTGCTCTGTAGCCCCACCCCATTGCCTTACTTATGCCTATTTCTTGGATATTGTCAGAGAGTATGATTGGGGCAACAATTCTTAAAAATGTGGTCAATGCTTAGAAAAGCTATTCATATATATGGGAAAATCTGCTGCTTTGGGATTGCTGAGTACTACTGGGGTCTGGTTAGTTCTCATTAAGAAGAAATTCTTTTTTCCTAAATATCCTTCATGAACATAAGGGTTAAGACGTTGTAACTCCATGATTTTTTCTGTAACTCAAAGGACATTAAGTTTCTCACTGCCTTTTCATTGACTAGCAAAACAAGTTCATTTCCTTTAATTTCCACATACTTTCATCTGCATTGCTATCTTTTGCATCCTTTTAACATTTTGTCATACATTTTAATGTTTAATTCAAATTGCACATTGAATCCTAGTAATTTAGCCAACTCAACAATTACATAAAATCTTTTCAGAAATCTTACGGTAGAAAGGAGTGAAGAAATTCTGATTAGACTTCTACATAACACAATTAGGCCAAGAATTTGAGGCGATATTAAAACATAACAAAATGCTAATATACAAAGGTACTGCAAAAAGTTCATGGAAAGTAGAATCAAAAGATAAGATTATTTTGGTGCAAAAAATTGAGATCCTTGCATAATTTTTTCATAACATTCATTTTCCATGAACTTTCTGAGGAACCTTTATATGCTGGATACCAAAGTTTCTTACACCAACATAACGTTATCTTTTAGTTCATTTTTCCATGAACTTTTTTGAAGTCCCCTCATGCATGTGTGTATGTGTGTATATATATGTGTGTGTGTTTGTGCATGCATTTTATGTATATTAGAGGTGTGTGTGTGTGATTTTTAAGGATCAGAAATATGTCTGGTATTGAGAAGGGCAGACAAAAGTAAGATCAGTCATGAACTATTTAGTTTCTGTTTCTTTTCGGGGGGGCTGCTGTTTTCCTCATTTTTTTGCTTCTTTATAGGTTAATTGAATATCACTTTTGGGATGATATTTTAATTTATCCAATAGATTTTTTCAGGTACATATTGCATTAGCTACAGTGGTTTCTTTTGGAATTTCACCATTCACTCTTTTCACAGTCTACTTAGTACTGTACAACTTTGCGAAAAATAGAGAATTTGCAACTCATTATATCCATTTACTACCTATACAATTATGCTATAATTGTTACATGTGTTATAGCTGCATGTTCTATAGGCCTTATAAAAACTTAGTAGAGGTTTTGTTTTCAAGTCATATGCGAGGAGTTCCAAGATGGTGGAAGAGGGAGAGAGCTTACTGTTCCAGTTTAGGAGAAGATAGTTTTGTAAAACTGGAGAGACTGCAGTCTCAGGGAAGAGTTAGGGAGAAAATGGCAGAGGAAACGACACCAATTAGAGGGGCACAGTGGACATACGCAGAGGGCATGGATGTCCACAACTCAGGACTCCAGCAGCCAAGAGCCTATGCAGCAGCACTGGAAAGGGAGGTGAGACCAGACTGCAGCAGCCCAAGGCACTGGTGCTAAAGCTGCAGCAAGAACCTAGAGGGAACCTGGCTTAAAGCCCCATGGGGGATATATACCTGCCAAACTAGAGGAGAAAAAAACGAGGGACATGTTTCTCTCTCTCCGATCACTTTGCAATGGCATCCTGTAATAACCTGATAGCAGGCATGATTTGGGACATATGTAACAGCTGCACCAGCTCATGTTCATGCCCACCAACCAGATGAGCAGAGACTCCTGGCTCTGATGGGGAGAACTAACAGAGAGCTGGGAGCTCACGACTGTGGGAGGCTTCTGCACTAGGACTGTGAAAAAAAAAGTGAAGCTGTGTGGGAGGACTCATGGTGTGGCTGGGACTTAGGGCAGTCACAGTGGGAGACTCCACATACTCAGGGCTTCCTGGTTACCTGGTGAGGGACACTGCTGGGGAATCTGAGTTTACACTGAAGACTGCACGATCCTCCGTGGGGTCACTGGGGGCAGAGCAGACAAATATTATACCCACTGGGGCTGGTGCTCAGGCACTGGTCTCCTTTGAGGAGAGGAGCTCAGTTGAGCAGAATAAACTTCCCTTCTGAATACAAAAAAAGAGGAGATTTACCTTGCCAAACCTGGGTGTGTCACCTTAGAAATACCCTTCACCCTGGAGAACTGAACAGAGTTTCCTGGCCACACCCCCTACAAGCCTCTAGATTTTCACTGAAAGCAGACACTCCACTTATATACAGAGGAATAATAAAAGATAAAAACTGCCACAGCAAGAAACAAAAAAAAAAAAAAAAAGAAGAAACCAAGGAGTATGTCCACAAATGCTGAACAACAAATGCACCAATTCAAGAACCAAGAATAAAGAAGACAATATGATGTCCCCCAAAGAACGCAACATGCCAATACTAGATGTGAAGATTATGAAATGGAAGAAATGCAAGAAAAGGAATTAAAAAAATTGATCATAAGATTACACAGAACTATCAGAAGCAAATGTACGAACTACTGAAATCAGTATAGGACATGAACGAACATTTTTCCCAAGAAATTGAGGTCATAAATAGAATTCCAAATGAAATAAAACTACAATAGAACAAATAAAAATGCAGTGGAAAGCCTTAACAACAGAATTGGTGAAGCAGAAGAAAGAATATCTGACTCAGAAGATAAAGCACAGGGGATTATACAGTCAAACCAAAAGCAAGAGGAAATTAGAAAACTAAAGACACTGTTGGAAATCTACAGGGTACTATCAGAGGACCCAACACACGGGCTCTAGGAGTTCATGAAGGCATGGAAAGAGAGAAAGGAGTAGTAGGCATTTTTAGTGAATATTACAGGAAACTTCCCTAATTTGCAGAAAGAAAGAAAAGGACATCCAAGTATAGGAAGTACATAGATGTCATAATAGAAATGACCAGAAAAGATCTTCACCACAGAACACTGTAACAAACTCAGCACAATAAAACATAAAAAAATCTAAAATGTGCATGAGAGAAATGCCAGATTTCTTTCAGAGGATTTCCAATTAGACTCCCAGCAGTCTTCTCATCAGAAACTCTACAGGCTATGAGAGAATGGCAACAATTATTCCAAGTCTAAAGAGAAAAAAAAACAACCCAGAACACTATATCCTGCAAAGCTCTCATTTATGAATGAAGGTAAAATAAAGACCTTTCATAAAAAACACAAATTGAAAGAATCTGTTACCACTCGTCTAGCATTACATAAGCTGCATGAGGATTTACTACACACAGCAACACAGAAACATGGTCATCACTATGAAAGAAGGTAAAGGAAGAAAATCTCTCAGTAAAAGATCAAAGGAAGTCCAAAATATAAATTAGGAATATCTTTGGAAAAATGGCAGGGCAAAGTCGTTACTTATTGACAGTTACATTGAATGTAAATGGCCTTAACTTTCTAGTTAAAAGACACAGACTGGCTGAATGGATTAAAAAACAAAACCCATCTATTTGCTACCTACAAGAAACAGATCTCACCAATAAAGATGCATGCAGACTGAAAGTGAAAGGATGGAAAAAGATATTCCTTGCCAAAAGAAGCTTAAAAGGAACTGGTATAGCCATCCTAATATCATACAAGATAGATTTTAACACAAAACTGATAAAAGCTGTGGGGAGCAATCCGGACTGGACTAAGTTACTGGAATTAAGACTTATTCTATGCATCTGCTCTCCCACAATATGGCGCTGGGAGAGAAGTAAACAGCTTCCGCACAGCTGCCTCCAGTTCAACCAATAAACTGTAGGACTTGCTACTGATTGGAGGAGAGCAGCGTACTCGGCGTGTGGGCAGCCGAGTTTGGATTGGCGGAGGAGGACTATAAAGGAGGAGAGAGACGGCATGCACCAGGAACATCTAAGGGGAACATCTAAGGGGAACACCTGTGCAGCCCCCGAGAGAGCTGGCCGGCGGTGTGCTGCTCCCCTGCGGAAGTGGGGAATGTGGCCAGGGGGAACTGCCCTTCCACGGAGGTGGAAGGGATAGTAGCCAACCCGGGAAGAACCAGCAGCAAACCCGGGGAGGGCCGAGCAGACGAAAGAACAGCGCAGGGTCCTGTGTCGTTCCTCCACGAAGAGGGGGAGCGACAAAAGCAACAAAGTAGGGCACTATATAATGATTAAGGGATGAAATCAACAGGGAAGATGTAACTATTTTAAACATATATGCACCTAATTACAGGGCATCTGGTTATTTAAAAGAAATGTTAAGGTATCTAAAGAGAGACATAGATGCAAATAAAATAGTAATGGGGAACTTCAATACTCCACTTTCAGCAATGGACAGATCAACCAGACAAAAAAATCACAAGGAAACAGCAGATTTAATCAACACTACAGACCAAATGGCCCTAGCAGATATCTACAGAATTTTTCATCATATATTTGCAGAATACACATCTTTCTCACAGTGCATGGAACTTTTTCTAGGATCGACCACATACTAGGCTATAAAGCAAGTCTCAGCAAATCCAAAAGAATGGAAAGCCAACATACTGTGGCAAAAATGTTCTACATGAAGGATCGCTGTGAGTGAGACCCCAGTGGAAGTAAGTGGCCATTAAAGAAGGATGTACTTTTCTTTAGAGCAAAGAGAGAACTTCCACTTTGCGTATGGCCTTGTCTAAATACTGACAGATTTTGTGGACTCAAAAGCCTTCCCTACGCTAGGCAGACCATGGCAGGAGCTTCAGGTGATCACTGACATGATACATAAGATTATTAATTGTTAAATTAACAAAAGGCGTCACTGTGCACTAACTCCCCATGCCAGAACTCTGTCCTCAGTGAGCTGTATTATAAGAGTTAACTGTGATACTTGTTCTCCAACAGTTTTTGTGTGTGTGAGAGTGTGTGTATGTGCAAACTGTTGAAATCTTTACTTAGTGTACAGTTGTTCTGTACAAAGTTAATTGAATATGAATCTTAATGGAGAATGGGACTGGGAAGGGGAGAGGGACAAGGAGGAGGGGAGGGAAGTGGGGTTTGGAAGGATGGGTATGGTGGGAAGAATAACTATGTTCATAAAGCTGTACTTACGAAATTTGTATTCCTGAAAAAAAGAAATAAAAAAATTAAAAATGAACAAAAAAGTCACATGCATTTTTAAAACTTAAGAGAATATTACACTTTGTCATATGGATCCAGAAGTTTACAATTTCTGATGTTCTTCATTTCTTTCTGAAAATGTGTATTTCCATCTACCACTATTCTCTTCAGCCTAATGAACTTCCTTAAGTTTCATTTCAATGAAGAGCTGCTACTGATAAATTCCACATTTTTTTAAAATCTGAAAATGTCTTTATTCCACCTTAATTCCTAAAAGATATTTTATTGTCTTTAGAGTTTGGGTTGATATTTATTTTTGTTTTCATTTTATTTTTCTTTTCAGCTCTTTAGAGATGTTGGTGAACTCAATTCTGGCCTCCATATTTTCTGATATCTACAAAGAGATCAAGAAACTCCACAACAACAAAACAAACAACCCACTTAAGAGATGGGCCAAGGACCTCAATAGACATTTTTCCAAAGAGGAAATCCAGATGGCCAACAGACACATGAAAAAAAATATTTAGGATCACTAGCCATCAGGGAAATGCAAATCAAAACCACAATGAGGTTTCACCTCACACTGGTTAGAATGGCTTACATACAACAGATGCTGGCGAGGATGTGGGGAAAAAGGCACACACTAATCTAATGTTGGTGGGAATGCAAACTGGTAAAGCCACTATGGAAGACAGTTTGGAGATTCCTCAGAAACCTGAATATAGCCCTACCACATGACCCAGCCATCCCACTCCTCGGAATTTACCCAAAGGAAATAAAATTGGCAAACAAAAAAGCTGTCTGCACCTCAATGTTTATTGCAGCTCAATTCACAATAGCTAAGACCTGGAATCAATCCAAATGCCCATCAACAGAAGACTGTATAAAGAAATTATGGGATATGTACTCTATAGAATACTATACAACAATAAAAAATGAAATCCGGTAATTTGCAACAAAGTGGAGGAATCTGGAAAACATCATGCTGAGTGAATTAAGCCAGTCCCAAAGGGATAAATATCATATGTTCTCCCTGATCAGTGACAACTAACTGAGCACCTAAAAAGAAACCTGCTGAAGTGAAACGGACACTATGAGAAACAATGACTTAATCAGCCCTTGTCCTGACTGTTGAGGAACAACTTACTATTTTATTCCTTTTAGTATTGCTTTATTCTACTTAATACATTGGTTGTACTCTTTAATTAACACACAATTATTCTTAGGCATTTAAAATTAACTGAAAAGTGATCCCTGTTAAATATAAGAGTGGGAATGAGAGAGGGAGATGTACAGTTCAGCACATGCTCAATCGGACTTACCCCTTATGGTAGAGACAGAAACGTGCCAGGGGATTCCAATTCAATCCCATCAAGGTGGCATGTACCAATGACATCTCACTAGTCAAAGTGATTAGTTTAAATTCATAATTAATCATAATGATAGGATTCAGTGTCAAAGGGATCACATAAACAAGACTAGTGTCTGCTAATACTGATAGAATTAAAAAGGAGAGAATGATCCAACATGGGAAGCGGGATACACAGCAGACTCATAGAATGGCAGATGTCCTAAACAGCACTCTGGCCTCAGAATCAGTCCTTAAGGCATTCGGATCTGGCTGAAGAGCCCATGAGAGTTTCTCAGGCATTCAGAGCCAAGACACTGTAGCAAAAAAAAGTGACCTGAATGAAAGTTTTCTGTGAGTGAGATCCCAGTGTAAGGAAGGGGCCATCAAAGAAGGAGGTAACTTTCTCTGAATGGTGGAGAGAACTTCCACTTCGATTCTGGCCTTATCTAAATAAGATCAGAGTTTGTGAACTCAAAAGGCTTCCATAGCCTTGGCAGCTCATGACAAGAGCCTCAGGTGATTACTGACATCATAAATAGGAGTCATAAATAGGAGTGTCAATTGTTAAATCAACATTGGGAGTCACTCTGCACTTGCTCCCCAGGTAGGACCTCTGTCCTTAATGTGTTGTACTATGCGAATTAATGGTAAAATTACTACTTCAACAGTACTTTATAGTTTGTGTGCCTCTGTGGGTGCAAACTGTTGAAATCTTTACTTAGTTTATACTAAAGTTGATCTTTTATTATATATATATAATGTTTTTATTATATAAAGATCATTGAAAATGAATCGTGATGAAGAATGTGATGGGAGAGGGAATGGGAGATTGGATGGTTGCGGGTGGGAGGGTGGTTATGGGGGGAAAAAGCTGCTATAATTCCAAAGTTGTACTTTGGAAATTTATATTTATTAAATAAAAGTTGAAAAAAAAAGAAAAAGAAGAAAAAAAAGTTAAGTGTTTACACAGCTGCAAGAGTTTTAGGGAAATAAATTCTACTTAAACCACAAGAGAGTGTCAATTTTGGTTGTGAACTAGGGTTTGGGGGAGGAAGAGAAACAGAAAGAAAGTGATGAGATGTAAAATTAGAAAAGTTGGTTTGGTTGTAGAATGTTACAGAACTCATTACTGGTTTTTTTTTTCCCAAAGATTCATTTATTTATTTGAAAGGCAGAATTACATCATGAAGAGAGAGAAGGATGGAGATAGGGTGATATCTTCCATCTGTTGGTTCACTCCTCAAACGGCCACAACAACGAGGGCTGGGCCAGGCCAAAGCCAGCACCCAGGAACTTCATGTGGGTCTTCCATGTGGGAGGCAGAGCCAAACACTTAGGCCATCTTCCACTGCTTTCCCAGATGCATTAGCAGGCAGCTAGGTTGCAAGTGGAACAGCTGGGACACGAACCAGCACCCATATGGAATGCTGGTGTGACAGGAAGCTGCTTAATGTGCTATGCCACAACACTGTTCCCATCTCATTACTTTTTAAAAATATAGTTTTAATTTTTATCAAAAATAAAACCTGTTCCTGATTAATAATCAGAGAATAGCTAGGAGTTTATAATGAAAAGCTCTTAGTCATACCTCATTCTCCACTTCCACACTACAGTAAGCTATTTTTAACTGCTTTTTTTTCCTTTTTCTTTCTTTTTTTTTTTTTTTGACAGGCAGAGTGGACAGTGAGAGAGAGAGACAGAGAGAAAAGTCTTCCTTTTTGCCGTTGGTTCACCCTCCAATGGCCGCCACGGCCGGCGCATTGCGCTGATCCGAAGCTGGGAGCCAGGTGCTTCTCCTGGTCTCCCATGGGGTGCAGGGCCCAAGTACTTGGGCCATCCTCCACTGCACTCCTGGGCCACAGCAGAGAGCTGGCCTGGAAGAGGGGCAACCGGGACAGAATCCGGCGCCCCGACCGGGACTAGAACCCAGTGTGCCGGCGCCGCTAGGTGGAGGATTAGCCTATTGAGCCGCGGCGCCGGCCTTAACTGCTTTTTAAAACAGTTTCAGTCTATCACAATATACTATGCACATGTCATTATTATTTGTTAATCTTAGATATAATCATAATTTGATTGTGATAGATGAAATACAATATTCTTATATAACTTAATAACTTTCTTTTCACTTATGTCAACATAGGTATTCTATTCTTTTCATCACAGTACATTTAAATAATATTCTAAATTCTTTTTCCATGAACCATAAGGCAATAAATCTTGAATCCTCACATTGAAAAGTAGATTTTCATTAACTCAAACTTTCACAAAGTTCACACATTTTATTCTCACTTTAAATTGTTATTGTTGGTTAAGATAAAAATTCTAGTTAGTAAACATAATTATTTCTGCTAGATTTCTGGTGATTAATCCTGAAATTTGAAAATCAATACATGCTATTTACTTTGTCATATCTATGCAACTACCTTTGCTCTGGCTACCAGTGTGCTATGACTGTATTTCCTTTCTAGGCAACTTTTTGATTTTTATCTGAAAATTTGACTTATGTTTCTAATTTGTTGCATTGACTATTGTGACTACATTCTGAGGTTATTAGTAACTTCTCAAAAATAATATCAAATCCATAAATCTCCCTCTCAGAAGGTTTCTTTCTGGAACTCTGTTATCTCCCTTCTACAGGGTTTATAGTGAGCAGATACCTATTTTATTCTGTTACAAGAATTCTAAGGAGCTTTGATAAAGAGGAGAGATAAGTACTTGTGGTTACTCCTCCATTCTGACTTTTGCAACTCCTTGACATTTACTGAAGTTGGAGGATGCTTGCTGGGTCTAATTCTAACCTTGCTTCTTTCTGGACTGCTCTGGCTCAAAAGACTTCGTATGTATGAGCAGAACTCATTTCTACCTAAAGCCTTCCCAACATGCACCTGTTTAAAATGAAGATGTTCCTGAATGGGTTAAATCTCCCTCATTCTCAAGCTGCTCTCCTAAGCCTTTTTCTCATCTTATTTTTATAGTCTCAGGGAAAATCTCATCAATCGCTTTGTTCTATATCGATCCATTTGCCAAGAATTCCTGATTCAGCTTCTCTGAGTTCCACGCTTGTCCAACAGACGTTCTTGCATCTCGCCAGCATCAGTATGTGCAGAGCTGCACTATCGTCCTTCCCTCTGGGGCTGTTCCTCCTCATGCGGCCCCTGCCTTATGGAATGCAACCACCATCTATCTGCTCGTGACATTGTAAAGCCCATTTATTTGCCCATTCATTGCTGGAATGCACTGGACAATAGACCCATCGCATATAAGATACATGAATTTATGACACAAGTGTAATTACCCACTCATACAAAATGATTCAGTAGGATAATATCCCCTTTCCATAGAGGAGGCAGAGAATTGGGAGTGTAGACATGTTTCAGGGGCATAGTAAATGGTTTTCAGTGGAATTCTATTGACAAAGTATTTGGCCCACAGAACAGACAATGGGTTACAATTCTCTTTAGGATACTGAAGGGTACTGAAATAGAAGACCATGGTATATGACAAAAGTGTGTCCAGGCGTGTTCACAGACTCCAGTCTTTCTTCCTGAGCTGTGAAGTTAGTTAACAATATCTTGGGGAGGGGTAAGAAGTAATTGTTCTCTTCCTTGAAGGTCTAGTGGCTGTCCAGGAGCTACCAGTGGAAGCCTCTTCAAGTGCCTGCTGCTCTCTGAATTCCTTTCATTTAAAATAATCAGCACACTGGGGCACCATATTCTGGGGGTGGTTTCCTGGTCTCCTTCACCATGGATCCAGGAATTACTCTTGACTTTCTTTCCCATACTCCCCTGGTCATTAATTATTGTTTAATCTATCCCAAAAACCTTTCCCAAGTTCTCCCCATTTCCTAACTCCTATGATTACCAACGTTAGCTGAAGCCACTGTCTGAGTTTTCCAACAGCTTCCCAACTAGTTTCTTTGACTCCCTTTTCCTCTGCCATGGAAACATTTTCATGGCATTTACTTTAATCCCTTTTCATCTTTCAGGCAGCTCTGCTTTGGAGGTAGGAAAAAGCCATTTATATGAGGTTGGATGCTTTTGCTAAGTACTTTCACATCATCCCACACTCTTTCTATTCATAACAATATCTCACTTTCTAGTGTCGTTATTTTGCAGCTAGTCTGTTTTATAATTTATTAAAATGATGTCGATCTTACTCAATATTGCACTCCTTGTGGTTAGCACAATGTCTAGAACAGGGTAGAGGCTTACTAAATATATTTCAGTATCTAGCAAATGAGTGAATGTTGTCATGATATTCCTTTGGAATACTTTTTCCATTTTGATCTTTTGGTGCATGAATATCAAATTAATTCAGTCATGAACTGAGAGGCGACTCTTGACTCATTTGGTTAAAGCAAACAACAACAACAACAACAACAAAAACCCCCAAATGTCTCATTTGTTAAAGCACCCATTACTCTGAGTTTTACTCCTGAATGGAATTTTATCTTTCATTGTCTGCAAAAGCATTTCTCACTTTCAAGTGTTTTTTGTTGTTATTGTTTTGTTTTGCTTTGCACTTGTCAGGTCCATGAATGTATTTATTTGTTATTCTCTGGGGCCTCCTGGTCTCTCAGTACTCTTTTTAAATTCATGAAGATGAGTTTTTAAAATTATTTTTTAAGATTTACAATTATTTATTTTCATTTTATTTTAAAAGCAGAGAGAGCACGTCTCTGCTGATTCACTCCCCAAATACTGCCAACAGCTGTGGCCGGGTCAGGTTCAAGCTGAGAGCCCAGAAGTCAATTCAGGTCTCTGACAGAGGTTGCAGGGACCCAAGTAACTAAGCCTTTCTGGGCTGCGCATTAGCAGGCAGTTGGAATCTGAAGTGGAATCGGATTCCAACCCAGGCACTCTGGTAATGAATCTGAAAAGTTGGCTTTACTACTGTACCAAATACCTGCCCCTTATGAAGATGTTTTTGACAAGAAGTACAGTAAAATGTTTTATCTACAAAGGGAAAACACAATCGAATAGAGATAAAAATCTCGTGAACATATGCCTAACTATTCAAGATACATATTAGTGATCCCATGAACCTGTAAACGGTTACTCTGATCAACTGTATGTTAAAGAGTTCCATTTAGATTCTAGAAGAGCAATTTCCTATTATGATTTTAATACTTTGAATAAAAAAGATATGATGGTCACATCATTTAATGACTCTTTACATAGAAGTAAAAGATAAATTTAAGTGTCCTACAATATTGAAGGATTTATTTGAGCAGATAGCATTTCTGAATTGGACAGCTCCAGACCAGAGTTGGTTTGAGACTCTGATAAATGGGCAGTAAAGGAAGGCCACTGCCCCTTCATGATTTATATACAGTAAATGGAGAAGAAATGCAGAACAAAACAGATGGGTTGAAGGGGAGCAGTAGCCTCAATGCCTCTAGTTAGAGCTTAGTTGGCAATTTGATAATACTTAAGTTTTGTTCTCCTGGGATGTGACAGTGCGTGCTGAATTGGGTTTTCCTTTGCTTAGTATAGTCTCAGGTTGCTACAGCTGCCTCAGTCTAATGGTCTCCTAATTGTTTTAATAATAGGTTGGAAAAGTTCTATTTTGTTGGACACTGAAAATTAGGTCATTTAGGGTGGGAAACCTGGACAAACAAAATGCATTTTTTTTCACTGTGAAATATAAGGGAACAAATTAATCTCAACATTCTCTAATAAATAAAACTATGGGATAGATGGTTCTTTCAGAGTCCTCAGATGCACTCAACCCTGCTTGTACCATGAGAGCTGTGGGATAATGGACATTTCTGCTGTTTAACCCACGAGTTTGAGGTGCTTGTTTGGGAACCCTAAATGCACTGGCCATGATAGGAGGAAGGCAGACTTGGTGAACTGATGGATGGGATAAGTGAGTAGACAACTGCATGAGTAAGTGGAAGAAATCACTCTCAAGGTTTAGGATAGCAAGAAGAATTTCAGTCAGTTGTTAAGTTATTCCAAATGTTTGAAACAGTTCTTAGATTACAGTTGGGATTTGGGCAGAATAGTCAATTTGAAATTTAAATGAAGATAATTGGAAGGAAGCTGATAAATTAGTAGTTTAGAAGTGATGAGATGGAGCAGGGTAAGACTAAACTGATTTCCTTTCCTACTGAGAGAAAGGGGAGGTAGAACAGGTGACCTTCACACAAAGCGAGCCACTGGGACTCCTGGGGATCCAGCTGCTTGGCCAGAGCTCATGCGCGTTGGCAGTCACCGAGCCACTCCTCCAGGTCTCCGGAAGCAATCAGCGTATACAACGTATACAACGCAGCTGAGAGTCTAGCTGGGCGCGCAAGGATACGTACACAGCGGATGCTTTTTACTGTGGCAATGTGTGTGTTCTTTGTGAGTAGTTCCTTCGGATATTTTCTTTGCTGTTGTTTTCCTAAAATAGTGAATATTTTCAAATGCCCTGCCTCACATCTCTTTAGATGTTTTGAACACACCAGGATATGTTCAAAGGAAAATACAATATAAATATTTTCTAAGTAATAAATTTCAGAATTCAATAACGTGTTCTCTAGGTAATATCTATGCAACTGAAAAACAGTTGTCTTGCTATTGGAAACAACAAAATATTAAGAAATGAAACACTAGGTTGTGAAGTTAATCTATGTCACATTTACATGTCAATTCCATAAGAAGATCTTTGCAGAAGGACGTTAGACTCTTGGAAAAATAGATTTCCTGGTGATAACACTTCAGAAAGGATCCTTTGTGCCTCATCGCAGTGTTGGGGAGATCAGTGCACCTGCACCACGGGCTCGTTGGGCTTTGGAGAATCCCTGGGCCAGATTACCGATGGCCTGGATATGCCTTCCTTTACTGGGCCTGGGTTCTTTTTGGAAAAAGCTACTTATTTCTCATTCCAGTTCTGCCATCACAATTGTTATGCTTCTGGTGTGACAGAGCTGACTTAGAAAACTTTTCTCTTGAAGTCACCCAACTGTCTTCTCTCCAGGGAGATTCTGCAGAGTATATGTGTTAGTGGTTACTTTTATGGTAGATTCAGTAGCCTGGGAGGTGACTAGTCTATGAGAAAATTTTTAGAGTTGGTATCCCACAGGTTATGTCAGTACAAGTAATTACCATGATTTTTCTGCTCTCTGAAGTTGTAGAAGATCAAAAAGTGCGAATTTGGCATTAAGAATATTTTGAGCTGGAGGCAAGTAAGACTCCGCCTACACAGAAAGCAGTAGCTTTCCTGAGGCCATCATTTCTAACTACAAGAAGAAATTCCTGACAAATGAGGGCTACTCCAGGATACATTGCCTCTTTCAGGAAAGTTTTGTGGCCACAAAAAAGATGAAAAGTCAGTGCTGCAACGGATCTACACAACAAATCCTCCTCTATCAGTTTTCCACACATTTGTACTTTCACATAGTTTTCTGCCTTTGGGAGCCTAAAGCACATTTTTTTTTTTTTTTTAAATTTCATCGCCTCTCTACAAATGTATTGTTTTTTGCTAAGATGCTATGTAACTCCAAGTTCATATCTCTCTATTGAATAACTCATTATTTTTTTTAACTTTTATTTAATGAATATAAATTTCCAAAGTACGATTTATAGATTACAATGGCTTCCCCCCATACCGTCCCTCCCACCCACAACCCTCCCCTTTCCCACTCCCTCTCCCCTTCCATTCACATCAAGATTCATTTTCGATTATCTTAATATACAGAAGATCAGCTTAGTATACATTAAGTAAGGATTTCAACAGTTTGCTCCCACACAGAAACATAAAGTGAAAAATAATAGATGATTTTTTTTAAATGATGATGAAATCAGATCAGACCTATTGTCATGTTTAATCCCAGTGAGAGTCAAGTTGGGAGTTGATAATTTCTTTCTTTCTTTTTTTTTTTTTTTTTTTTTTTTTTTTTTTACAGAGGATCAGTTTAGTATACATTAAGTAAAGATTTCAACAGTTTGCACCCCCATAGAAACACAAAGTGAAATATATTGTTTGAGTACTCGTTATAGCATTAAATCTCAATGTACAGCACATTAAGGACAGAGATCCTACATGAGGAGTAAGTGCACAGTGACTCCTGTTGTTGACTTTACCAATTGACACTCCTGTCTATGGCATCAGTAGTCTCTCTATGCTCCAGTCATGAGTTTCCAAGGCTATGGAAGCCCTCTGAGTTCTCCGACTCTTATCTTGTTTAGACAAGGTCATAGTCAAAGTGGTGAATAACTCATTATTGAGGCTTCTGTGTACAATGTACCTGTATGCATGAATAAACGTGTTTCTCTGTTAACCTTTTTTTTTTTTTTTGGTCAATTTGCAGGGTACCAGCCAATGAACTTAAGATGGTTAGAGAAAGAAGAAAATTTTCCTCCCTTACAAAGTCATCTAAGCCCACATCCTCTTTTATGGAGCTTGAAGAGCTACCAAAACACATCCTGTAACAGAGAGCATGATGGGAAATAGGATACACTACCCAACCCAAGGAACTGCCTTCGTTCTACTACTTTCTGGCAATTCTACATTCTGTTCAACTCTATGGTATGCAACCCAGTGAATTTTCACAGCTTTCCTGCTGAGCCCGAGACTCTGACTTGTAGCCTCTGAATGGTGTAGACTTAGGTCTATGTTCCACCAGTGGCTCCCTTTCTAGTATGGAGAATGTCAGACTGTGAGGGTGCTCAGGCAGCTTCCTGGAGTGATCAGGTCATCTGAGAACTGAAGGAGACCTGGAGAGAAACAAAAGGAATGCCTCAAAATATGGTTAAATGCTAATTGGTTTAACTAACATTTATTGAGCACATACTTTGTGCCAAGTCCCAGACGTAAGGGCTTTCCATTTATCAGTAATCAGGGGGAATATATTATCTCCATGTGTATTTTTCAGATAAGGAAATTAAAAATAAGAGAAATTAAGCAACTTGCTCCAAATCACATAGCTTAAATAGCATTTAAGTTGGGAATTGAACACAGGTCTGTCTGATTCACAGCATGTGCTCCTGGTAGGGGCGACACCCTGTGCTTACGGCTGGGAGAGGGCAGCATCAACTGCTACGGAAGAGAAAGCCCCTTGGCAGCCCTGTGCGAGGATTCTGCCAGTCACCTCCTCCAGAACTCAGCCTCTTTGTCCAGCTCCCTCTCCAGTGCGCGTGGCCATTGCTTCACATTCTAAGGAATGTTTCCTATAAATGTTGTTTACAGTTTCAGGCCCACTGTCCTTGCTTCATGTTGCCTTCAGAGGTTAGAACACCAGCTTGCGGGGCGGGGAGAGTATGATCTTTGCTTTAACACTTCTGCTTCTTAGGGAGGAAGGGACATCTGAGGGCTCCTTACGCAACTGCTGCCCCCACAGAGGACGTGAACCCAGATGACCTTGCCTGTTCTCCCATGGGGATCTCAGGGAGCGCTTACGTGTGTGTATGTGTGCTGTGTGTGCATACACCCTGGGACAGCAAAGATAAAACAGGATCCATTATTGTTAACCTTCGAGTCCCTTCATTTTCTTTAGTCATTGCACAAGAGTGCGGGAGTCACATGTGAAACCAATTACAGGAGGTCACGCTGAGAAGTGCATCAGTTAAAACGCCGTGGGTTTACATTATTCGTTGAAAGATTGACTATGGAAAAATTCTGATTTTTATAAAAGTTACTTCCCAAAGGAGCCAAATAACTCTATTTTAAATACACAAACATTTGCGTGTCCCCCTAGTTCAATGAAATGATTCACTGAAAAATGCACATCTTGCTTTGTTTACAAAAATCTCTAGTGTATTTTATTTGGCCTTTTCTACCCATTTCACTCAGCACATTGGTTTTTACCCAAAAGTTTTATACATGCTTTATTATTTGACCATCTGTTGTTTTTTACACATTGTTTTTCTCTCTGAGTTTTATTTATTTATTTTTTTAAAAAACCGTGTCTCAGTGAGAGGCTCATTTTGTTACTCACACAGATATTCACGTTTGCATGTCGAATAAAGAACACTTGCTGTCTTAAAGGATCATCGTCCTCTCTGAGAAATGCACCCGGTTTCCAGGTTGTATTTAACATGCGTCTTCACTGCCAATCCTGATGGCAGACTGTAATGAAGATTTGTTGGGACAAAATGTCCCCTAGCAGCCTGATGGATAAAGTAGAGAGGAAGATGAGGTCAAAGCTGGAAGGGGCAAAGTGAGTTAACACTGGAACAGGAGAAAACAAGCATCATAAACTCAGAGGGCGAAGCTGACAGCAGAGTCCCGGGAAAGTGACACCACCCTGGTAGATGCTACGGAAAGGTTGCTGGAGAGCTGGTGCAGACACGTTGGTGTGCAATTCAGACAACAGATCCGGGAATAAGATGTACCAGAAAAAGATGATGGAGCCCAGGAGGAATATCAGAGAGTAACAGGAAGCGGAGTAGCCACACACGTGTTTTATATGGATGTAATTCCTCACTCTGGGAAAGAGAAGGACAATGTCTGCAAGTTGGGTGGGACTTCCAGCCCAGAGAAAGGCATGACACTGAGATATTTGGAGTATATCACTTCAAAAGGGTAGATCTAAGTTCTCCTTTGATAATGTCTTCTTTATTTTAGTTGTGTTAAGGGTTTTGTTTTATTTATTTGAGAGGCAGGGTTACAGACAGAGCTGGTTCACTCCCCAAATGGTCGCAACAGCCGGAGCTGGGCCAATCTGAAGCCCGGAGCTTCTTCCGGGTCCCCACGTGGGTGCAAGGACCCAAGCACTTGGGTCATTTTCCACTGCCTTCCCAGGCCCTCGCAGAGAGCTGGATCAGAACAGGAGCAGCTGGGACATGAACTGGCACCCACAGAGGATGTTGGCATGGCAGGTAGAACCTTAGCCTAATACATCACAGTGCCAGCTCAGAAAATGACTTCTGATTGGAATATTCTGAGAAAAAAGATATAATATTGTAGTTGCTAAGGTTCTCTTTGGAATTATGCCATAAAGTAAATACCAAATTCTAATCGTTTTGGTGACAGACACCAGCTAAATTGTCTATGATTGAGAGTTTCAACTTCAAATATTTGCTCATCTTCTAAGCAGTTTTATTGGGTTTTGATTTTCCATAATCTTAAATGATATTCCTGCTCTAAATATAGAAAAAACCTTGAAATTACTATAGAAATTCCAATTTGAGGCTGGCATTCTTATGAAAATATGCAATTCCCTTTCCCTATAGAACCCATTGCTAATTAGCACTTATCCTTGCTGTCAGAAAACTCCAATTTTGCTGGCCAGATCAGAGTTGCCAACCATCTGATGAGGTCAGCATATGAATTCATGGATGCAAACCAGGCAGCTTTTGGAAAGAGCAGGTGCTGGTTTATGCAACTGGTCTCATGACAGACGCAGCAGATGGCCCAGAAAGGCAGACTGGGAACACCACAGGTGGATCTTTCCATACACATGAAATGGCTTGCAAAGTTTGCTCAGTTTACTGTGTCTGGTGTTCTACTTTCCCTTCGGAGAAAACTGTTTCCATTTGTGATATCAAAAGACTAAATTCTACGATTACTTTTGGAAACCTCAAAGAGTGAGCTTTAAAAGACATACAAGGCCGGCGCCGCGGCTCACTAGGCTAATCCTCTGCCTGCGGCGCCGGCACACCGGGTTCTAGTCCCGGTCGGGGCGCCGGATTCTGTCCCGGTTGCCCCTCTTCCAGGCCAGCTCTCTGCTGTGGCCAGGGAGTGCAGTGGAGGATGGCCCAAGTGCTTGGGCCCTGCACCCCATGGGAGACCAGGAGAAGCACCTGGCTCCTGCCTTCGGATCAGCGTGGTGCGCCGGCCGCGGTGGCCATTGGAGGGTGAGTCAATGGCAAAGGAAGACCTTTCTCTCTGTCTCTCTCTCTCACTATCCACTCTGCCTGTCAAAAAAAAAAAAAAAAAAAAAAAAAAAAAGACATACAAGTATTTTCTCCTCTTGAGGATATGGAAAACTCTGACAGGGATCTTGAATCATAATTTGTATAAACTGAGATGCACTCATGGGAAAAGAGGGTATTAGATAAACGACTGAGATTCTGGACATGGTCATAAAAATTCATAAATTTCAGCTCTAATTCTCCATTTCCCACTGACTGAATTTATTAGATGTCCCTAAACAAATTATTTAATGTCTTTGTACCTCACCTTTTCCCTTTGAAAATGTAAACCATGGTAGCACATGGTACTGATAACAGCTGATTCCTAGGCCTGAGCTGTGGTACAGCACATTAAGCCACTACCTGCAATGCTGACCCCAAGTGGGCACTGGTTTCACTGCCAGCTGATCCACTTCAGACCAAGCTCCCTGCTAATGTGACTGGGGAAGTAGCGGAAGACGGGCCAAGTCTCTGGGCCCTGAGTCCACATGGGGGAACCAGAAGCTCCTGGCTTCTCGTTTCAGTTCAGTTCAGTTCACTGCCGTTGTGGCCATTTGAGGAAGGAACCAATGGATGGAAGATCTCTCTCTCTCTCTCTCTCTCTCTCTCTGCAACTCTGCCTTTCAAATAAATAAATAAATAAATAAATAGAATCTTCTTTTAAAAAGTTTATTTCTAATTCATGGGTCTTCAGATATTTTGTGCATACAGTATTTATAATATTGTCTATCCCCCAAATGAATTAATAAAAAAGCAGATTTTGGCAAAATCAGACACGAAGATGGGAAATCCTGTTTACTTGTTGTTTGAAACTGGTTTATGACAGATAAATGAAGTTTACTACCCATTCTTTTTTTATCTTTAAGATATCAAATTTCTTGAACAAAACAGAATTACTTCTTTTTTTTTCAAGTCAGTTTTCAAAGGTCATTTGAATTTGCTCATTGCATTCTAATCTTGAATGAATCAGATGTTTTAAAATGACCCTTTCTGTTACATATGATATAAGCAAGCTTGGCCTTTGAGATTAAATCTGTGTTCCATCTTTTTTATTAGAGTGATTCACTTCAACATTCCTATCTAAATTTAAACTGAGAGTATGCAATTTCTCTAAAATCATCCTTAATAACAAGTTAAGATTTATAGAACTTGCTTCAGTATACTATGAAAACACTAACTCAGATCCTAGTGTGAATTGTAAAACAGGAAGCTTTCATAGAAAAGAGGGTGCTTACGATTACCAAGAGTGATCTCTAAGTCAATCATCAATAGTTGGTGGGGTTATTTTCCTCATTATGTAATGAGATTCTTATCATAATTACACATAATTTAATTAATTGATTTTACATGAAATTAGAATGTCAAATTTCATTTCTTAATGGTATCACCTGGGTAGCGTCAAACTGATGCATAGGAACTTCCTGCAGTTATTCCGATTGTTCTGGGCTGGGTTTTCACATCGGGGGTTTCAGGAGCTCACCACACAATGCTTATCTTCAGCCACTTCTCTGAAGACAGGTTATGTTTGGGAATCATAGGTCATCAGCTCCAACAGTAGCCTTCACTGTATAAGGATGAGACACAGGACAAGAGGCCAAGGTTACAAGTACCACACTCACTCCAGCTAAGACAACACTCCAAGATGACGGATTGTGTTTTATTCTCATCTAGAAGACCTGACCTTAAGCACTATAGCCTTGGATTGGCAGTGATGGAACTGTCCTAGGGTTTACCTGAGCAATTCTGTACTATGCACCTTTTCTGTGTCGTTGTAGCAATGGGTAGGAGTAGACTTTTCCCCTTTCTCATCTTCAGGCAGCAGCCTCACCACAAGAGGGTAGAAGCATTTCCTAGGACCCCAGTACAATTCCTCCTCAGAAACCCTGAGAACAATTTTTCTCTTAGGTATAATGAGAACTACCGCTTCGAATACTAACTGTTTGAAAAAGGATCTAAGAGATGCCTTTGCTCTGGAAAGCTTGAGACGTTTTGGAGAAGGCTGGATTGGCTTTCACATAGGCACAAATATTCAACAAGTGTGCTAGGCTACTTCTTAGCCAACGACACAACAAATTTCATCTGTTGATAAAACATACGGGCTGCTAGGGCAGGCGTTTCGACAGTGGTTCAGACACCCCTTGGGACGCCTGCATCCCCTCCTGAAGCTCCGGGATCTGACTCCTGGCTCCACCCCAGATTCCCTGGTGTGAATGCACACCCTGGGAGGCAGCAGATGACGGCTACAGTAGTTGGATTCTTTCACCCACGTGGAAGACTGGATTGAATTTCCAGCTCCTAGCTTCAACCTAGCTCCATCTCGGCTACTGTGGGTTTTTGGGGAGTCAATTTGCATGACAGGTCCCTATCAGTAGCTTTTTCTCTGCCTTTCAAATAAAATAACTAAATACATAAGAATTTTTGAACAGCAGCTGTTAGTCTAGGAAATGAAATAGTAAAAGCAGCGTAGACCAGCTGCCATGATTACAAGTGTCATCTGGGTACTTTGTCCTGTGTGCACCTGGGTGCTCGCTGTCCTCTGCCTTTCCTCTGCCCACTGTAACCAGGTGAGTGGTCACACTGGTTCCCAGTGTGGAGACAGTCGGGGCTCAGAGTGAACTGCAGCTGAGCCTGGCACTGCCGTGCCGCTACACCTTCTGATGGCAGAAGGCACCGCCAAGCTGCTTTAGTTTCAAAGAGGCTCAGGAAGGCTCGTTATGATGTTCTTTCCATTTTTCTTGAGTTGAGAATGAAAAAAATATTTTGCCGATTCTGAAATAGTATTCACAAATGATTCCAATATCATCATGTACTTGCCATTTTGAGTAGTTTCAATGGGAGATTAAGGTAATTCATGAAATAAAATAGAAAAACTTTGAAGGCTAAGTGAAGGAAAATACAGAATAACGCAAGACAGGGAAGAGAGAGTGTACCGTATGCAAGCTGTAGCGACACATTTGCATGGTCTGAAACTGAGCAATAGAGTTTATTCCAGGTTTCCTGGTTGTCAAAGAAAAGGGGGAAGAAGAAATAGATTACATAATTTTACGTAATACTGGATCCTGCCACTTATATTGGAAACCTGTACTAGTTCCTAGCGCCTGTTGTGGCCTGGCTCAGCCCCAGATTTTGTGGAAATCTAGGAGTCAATCAGCAGATGGGAGATCTCTATCTTTCTGTGTCTCTCTCTGCCTTTCAAATAAAACAAATAAATAAAAATTTTAAAAATATTGTCTGAGGGAGGAGGGATCAACTGCACTCCCCATGTCCTCCTCCTTAAATGCGTGGAGGCTGCTACTTCTGTAAACAAATTTGAGAAGTCTGGCTATCAACCCACACTGGCTCAGTGGGTCCAAAGTGTGTTGTCCTAACTATTATCTAAGATCTCATCCACAGCCAGATCTGAATAGCCATGTGATGGGCTACATTTACGCCAACCTACAAATTATCAAGTGTATATGTCATTACATATATCTCATCTGGATTTAATCCTAAAACTAGGATGATATCTGCATAAGACGACTGACAGTGGCTGTAGACTATTCAGGGTGAAATTACGACAGGAATTCTTGTGTTCAGAATCATCTATGGAAAAATTTACAAAAAATATTCCCAGGCTCCATGTGAATTCTACAGAATCAGAATGTCTATGGAATGAAAGTCCAGTATCAACATTTTAAAAGAAGTTTTGCAGGTGACTTTGATACAAAGCTGGAGCTGAAAATATTTGCTATGGTAGCTGCTATTATCTGCAAAAGAAAGAGATATGAATAGAAAGATGATGATGAGTAGGCTCTATTAATAACTTCCTTAGGAAATGGATTGGTATAAATGTATTTTATAATTGCCTTAGACTATGTACAATTCTTCATAAAAATTTCTTCATATGCTGCTTATCAGTTCCATGGAATTTAAAAACTAAACAGGGGACAGCATGGCGTAGTGGGTTAAGTCATCACCTGTGACACCAGCATCCCATATGGGCACTAGCTCAAGTCCCAGCTGCTCCGCTTCTGATCCAGCTCCCTGCTAACAGCCTGGGAAAGCAGTGGAAGATGGCCCTAGTGCTTGGGCCCCTGCACCCACATGGGAGACCTGGATGAAGCTCTTGGCTTCAGCCTAGCCCAGTCCCAGTTGTTGTTGCCATTTCAGGAGTGAACCAGAGTACAGAAGATCTCCCTCTCTGTCCTTCCTCTTTCTCTCTGTAACTTTCCCTTTCAAATAAAATAAATAAATCCTTAAAAAATGTAGAGCTAGAAATACTCCTAAAGAAGTAAAAAACTAAAACAGTCCAGTTATTAGTATTTGTATAGCACATTTAATAAAATTAATTAATCATATATTAAAATTCTGTAATAACTTGATCTAAAATAAAGATAACCCCTTGCACCGCCTCTGTTAATGCACAGGTCTCACCTAGCTTCATTTTCTATTTTCCACTTAGATTAAGATAGTTTGCTTAACAGGCCCCGAACAAAGTGGAACACAGATGATGCAGAGCCAAGAGAAGTCAGGATGACTTTCAAAACTTAACTGTTCATTATGTCTCATTTCTGTAGCTGCTACAGCCGAGAACAGACGGTCTGTGAAACACAATGCCTGGACATGATGTTGCCTCAGACAATTACCACTGATGGTTCCGCAGGACAGACACGTTACTGATGCTGAAACACTCTTCCCAGAGCTCGAGGCCTAGCTTCTCTTTGAAGTCAGATTTTGGTTCCTTACCTTCATGAACTTTATCAGTGCTTCTACGCTCGAGCCTTCAACAGTGCTCTTAATTAGTTCTAGTCAATCGCTTTTCCTGTTTCTCATAACAACTGTCCCACACCTTTCGCACGTTTCTGGGGTCCTCTTCTCTGTCCTAACTCTGTAATTTATTATAGCTAATTTCTGAAGCATATGTATCAATGCATCACTTTATCTTATATTAAAGGAAGGCATATTTATTCTGAATTATATTGGTCGACAGTTTCATCATTTACTCAGTCATCAAACATATACTCTTGGTGTCAACTCTGACCCTCTATTTTCTCTATTCCTCAGTGTCATCTTTGTTTCACTATGCTGCCCCACTCAGGGTCTGGAGGAACAAGCAGGATAAAGGATACTGGAATAACAGTTAGCTGTGTTGACCAGGTTTGATCTGGAAATGCCTGCATATGATGCTTTTTTTTTTGAGTGTTTTCACTTGTGAATGACTTGCCGGTTCATTATTTTGCTGCAGTCATCTCTCAAGGTTGAGTTGTCTGCCCCATGACCTGGGATTTTTGTTTCGGTACTTGGATATTCTTTCCAGGTCCTGCATGCTCTTGGTATTGTTAAGAACTCCTCAGTAACAATATCTTATTTCCAATCTTACCTTTCTCTTCGGTTTTCACATTAGGACTCCACATGCCATTTCTTGTCCAGATTACATAAGATTTCTCACTTGTTGGTTTCTGCTTGCATCGGCATCTACTCTCCAAATGCGTTGCTGTATTGTGGCATTTGAGAAGATGTAGGATGCTCAGGTCTTTATTACCTGCGGAAAAAGGAAGAATACAAAGGCACAATGAGATGAGAGCAAAGAACACTTGTAATTTACCAATAAAGAAATATGGACAAAACCAACAAAGAAAACCAACAAAAGAAGAAGCCCTGACAGAATTGAAGCTGCTAAAGAATTTTTTATTATTTAATTGAAAGGCAGTATTGGAGAGAGGGAGAGAGAGAGGGAGAGAGAGAGGGAGAGGGAGAGGGAGAGGGAGAGGGAGAGGGAGAGGGAGAGGGAGAGGGAGAGGGAGAGGGAGAGGGAGAGGGAGAGGGAGAGGGAGAGGGAGAGGGAGAGGGAGAGGGAGAGGGGAATCTTTCTTCCGCTGGTTCACTCCTCAAATGATGGCATCTGCTGGGGCTGCGCTAGGTCAAATCCAGGAGCCAGGAGCTTCAACCAGGTCCCCCACCTGAGTGCAGGGGCCCAAGCACTCGGGTCATTTTCGGCTGGCTTCCCAGACACGTTAGCAGGGAGCTGGACAGAAAGCAGAGCAGCTGGACTCAAATCAGCACGATATGGGATGCTGGCATCACAAGCAGCAGCTCAACTGGTCGCACCACAATTCCAGTTCATAATTTTTTTAATTGACACATAATAACTGTAGATATTTATGTCCTGCAGTGTGAAATTTCACTCTATGTATACAGTAAGTGATGATCCTATCAGGACAATTGGTATATAACTATCACCTCATACCATTTCATTTGCTTGTGCTGGGAGCATTCAAAGTCCTCTCTACCAGTTATTTGAAATTCATGATAAATTGTTGTCAGTCATACTTATCCTCTTGTGCTATAGTACATTAGAAGTTCTTCTTCCTTGATACTGCATTCATTAACAATTCTCTCTCCTTCCCTCTACCGCCCCCTCCCTGGTTCTCCTTCCCAGGATCTGGTAACCACTACTCTACTTTCTACTTTGATGAGATCAAATTTTTTACTTTCACATATGACTAAGAAAATTAAGCAGTTGTCTTGCTGTGCCTGGTTTATTTCAGTTAACATAATGTCCTTATCCAGGCTCAGCCATGTTGCTACAAATGAATGGAATTCACACTGTTTTTATGATTGAATAATATTTCGTTGTGTATTATACTACATTCACTTACACATTCATTCATCAGTGGACACTTAGGCTGGTTCCACATCTTGGCTATTGTGAATAGAGCTGCAGTGTACATGGAGTACATGTATATCTCTTCAAATACTGATTTCAGTTCCTTTGGATATATACCCAGTAGTGGGATTGGTAGATGGTATGACTGTTTTATTTCTAGCTTTCTGAGGAATATCTGTACTGTTTTTCATAATAGCTGGAGTTTTACATGTTGAGAAGTAGGCATCTAATTTCATTTTTCATACATATACACATACAATTTTGCCATCACCATTTGTTGAAGGGATTATTCATTCTGCATTGCATGGTCTGGGCACTTTTGTCAAAAATAAGTTGGCTGTGTGTATGTGGATTAATATCTGAGCTCTCCATTCCATTCCATTCCATTCCATTGATCATCTGCTGGCTTTTGTGTGAGTACCATACCATTTTAATTATTATAGCTTTGTAGCATACTTTGAAACCAGGTATTATGATGCTTGCAGCTTGAAAATCACCATTCAAACTGGGGTGATGCCATATCTTGTGGTTTTGGTTTGTATTTCCCCTTTGATCAGTTATGTTGATGTTAAGCATCTTTTATATGTTTTGGGGCATTTTTATTTATTCCTTTGAAAAATGTATATTCAGATCTTTTGCCCAACTTTTTTTGAAGGTTTTTATTTAAAGAATACAAATTTTCATATGTACAGCTTTTAGGGATATAGTGTTTCTTCTCCCCATTCCCACACTCCCATCTCACCTCTCACTCCCTCTCCCATTCCATTTTCCATTAAGATTCGTTTTTAATTGATTCTATATATAGAAGACCAACTCTATACTAAGTAGAGATTTCAACTATTTGTATCCACACAGATGCACAAAGTATAAAGTACAGTTTGAAGACAAGTTTTATCGTTAATTCTCATAGTACAACTCACTAAGGACAGAGATCCTACATGGGGAGCAAGTGCACAGTGACTCCTCTTGTTGATTTAACAACTGACACTCTTTTTTACGGCGTCAGTGATCACCCAAGGCTCTTCACATGAGCTGCCAAGGCTTCCAAACTCTGTCCAAGCTGCCAAGTCTACAAACTCCATTGCTTTTTAGACAGGGCCGTATGCAAAGTGGAGGTTCTCTCCTCCCTTCAGAGAAAAGTACATCCTTCTTTGACGGGCTCTTCCTTTTTTTAATAGAAATCTTTTATTTAATAAATATAAATTTTGAAAGTACAACTTTTGGATTATAGCAGTTTTTTCTCCCATAACCACCCTCCCACCCGCAAACCATCCCATTTCCTATCTCTCTTCCCATCACACTCTTCATGAAGATTCATTTTCAATTATCTTTATATACGGAAGATCAACTTAGTATATACTAAGTAAAGATTTCAACAGTTTGCACCCACACAGAAACACGAAGTATAAAGTACAGTTTGAAGACTAATTTTACTGTTAATTCTCATTGTACTACACATTAAGGACAGAGATCTTACATGGGGAGTAGGTGCACAGTGAATCCCATTGTTGATTTAACAATTGACACTCTTATTTATGACATCAGTAATCACCAGAGGCTCTTGTCATGAGCTGTCAAAGCTATGGAAGCCTCTTGAGCTCACAAACTCCGACCTTATTTAGACAAGGCCATAATCAAAGTGGAAATTCTTTCCTCCCTTCAGAGAAAGATACCTCCTTCTTTGATGGGACAGCCCCTTTTTCCACCGGGGCCTCACTCACAGAGCTCTTTCATGCAGAACCATTTTTGCCGCTATGTCTTGGCTTCTGTGACTGAAATGCTCTCATGATATTTTCAGTCAGATCTGAATATTTGCCTTAGGGGCTCATTCTGAGGTCAGAGTGCTGTTTAGGGTGTTTGTCATTCTATGAGTCTGCTGTGTGGACTGCTTCCCATGTTGGAACATTCTCTCCTTTGTAATTCTAATTATTGTTATTACCAGGCACTTGGTCTTATTTATGTGATCCCTTTGACTTGTGGTCCTATCTATATGATCATACTTAATATATCACCTTATCACATAAGATGGGATTAGTGCCACCCAGCTAAATGGGATTTGGAGTCCTATGCATTTGCCCATCATTTGATTAGTTTAGTTTTTTTTTTTTTTTTTTTTTTTTTGCTGTTGCATTTTTTCAGTTCCTTCTATATTCTATATATTAATTGTTTATTGGATAGTTTGCAAATATTTTCTTCCTTCAATCTGTTGATTTTGCTTTGCTGCATTAAAGGTTTCTGAGTTTGATGTAAACCTATTTGTCTATTTTTGCTCTTGTTGCCTGTGCTTTTGGGGTCATTTCCAAAATATTTTTGTTCAGACAAATGTCCCAAAATATTTCCCTTTTGATTTATTCTAGTTTTTTTAAAAATAGTTTTTGCTCTTAAATCACTGATTTTATTTGAGATGATTTATTTGGTATGAGATAAAGGTCTAATGTCATTCTGCTACATATGGATATTCAGTTTTCCCAACAGCATTTATTGACAAGATTGCTGTTTCTCTAATGTATGTTCTTGGTGCCTTTGTGAAAAATCAGTTGACTTTAAATATCTGTATTTATTTGAGATATCTCTATTCTGCTCCATTAGCCTTGTTACTGACATCTCAGTCCTTGTCCCTGGTGCCAAATCAAAATTATAAGGGCAAGGTTTGGGGGTAAAGCAAAGAGAACATATAATGTGTTGACAGATGAGACTGTAACAGACATCTGGGTCTGAAGAACTACTTGCCTTGTTAAATGAGGGTGTTTTGGCATTTTTTGAAGAGGGTACAAGGAAGGGGGTGCTGATATGGAGAGCTAGCAGGGAGCTCCAAGTGGTATGAGGTGCCAAGGCTTGTCACTAGACTGATGGCAGTACATTCCTTCTCTGTTTCTTCATGTTGGGCCATGAGTCCACAGCTGCTGTGGACCCAGCCTGATCAGGCCTCTTGCTCTGCCAATGAAGCTGAGATAAGGTACAAAACAATGTGTGCCTCGGGACACTGGCAAGTGGAAGCCAGCAGTCCCTCATTGAAGCATCAACTTCCTGGTTTTATGTTTAACCCAGGTAGTTAAAATTGTTTGTTATCATATACCTGGTTATAGTCTATTTGTCTATTTCACCCCAGTATTCTGTCATTTTGGCTGCTGTATTTATGCATTGTCTTTTGAAGTATTGTGATCCATCCAATTTTGCTGTTTTTGCTCAGGATTTCTTTAAATATTCAGGATCTCTTGAGATTCCATATGGGTTTTAAGAATAGGTTTGTAGGGGGTTGGCGCCACGGCATAGTGTGTGGAGCCGCTGCTTGCAGGGTGGCATTCCATATGGGTGTCAGTTCAAGACTCGGCTGTTAGGCTCAGCTCTCTGCCATGGCCTGGAAAAGCAGTGGAGGATGGCCCACATCCTTGGACCCCTGAACGCACCGGGAGACCCAGAGGAAGCTCCTGGCTTTGGGTCGGCTCAGCTCCTGCTGTTGTGTCCATCTGGGGAGTGGGCCAGTGGATGGAAGACCTCTCTCTTCCTCTGCCTCTCTGTAGCTCTGACTTTCAAATAAATAACTAAAAAATCTTTTTTTAAAAAAAAGAATATGTTTGTATTGGTATTTTAATAGGAATTGCATTTAGATCTGTAGATTCTTTTGGGTACTATATATATTTTAATAATACTAATTTTACTATGAAATTTTCATTTTCATGAAAAAGGAATTTTTCTATTTTGTGTGATATATTTGCTCTTCAATTTCTTTCATCAGTGCTTTATAGTTTTTATTATAAAGTTCTTTTATATTCATTAAATTTATTCCTAGGTATGTTTCCTTATAGCCATTATTCATGGGATTGCTTTCTTGATGTTTTCCACCTACTTTGTTGATTGTTTATAAAAATGCTACTGATTGGCACAGCAGGTAAAGCCGCTGCCTGCAGTGCCAACATCCCACATGGGTGCCAGTTCAAGTCCTTCAGACCCGGCTGCTCCACCTCTGATCCAGCTCTCTGCTATGGCCTGGGAAAGCAATAGAAGATGGCCCAAGACCTTGAGTCCCTGCACCCACGTGGGAGACCCGGAGTAAGCTCCAGGTTTCTGGTTTTGGATTGGCTCAGCTCTGGCCTTTGCGGCCATCTGGGGAGTGAAACAGTGAATGGAAGACCTCTCTCTCTCTCACTCTCTCTCTCTCTGCCTCAGCCTCTCTGTAATTCTGCCTTTCAAATAAATAAGTAAATAAGTAAATCTTTTTAAAAATGCTGCTGATTTTTGTAAAACGGTCTTATAATCTGCAACATCACTGAATTTATTTACGGGTTCTAACAGTTTCTTTCTTTTTTTTGGGGGGGGGGAAGTCTTTAGGTTTTCCTACAGGTAAGGTCATGTTTCCTTGAGATCCAAAGATGGCAGAACAGGGAAAAGATGAGCTGCTTTGGCACAGGGGAAAACAGCAGAAGAGAGTAGAGGCAGTGCATTCCCAGGGGAGAGTTGGAGAGAGGCTTGCGGTGGAATTTCTAGAGAAGGAAGACAGACGTCTTGGAGCAGCATGGAAGGTGTGGAGGCACAGCAGTGACCATGGCCACCACACACAATCTCTGCAGCTGGAGGAGATGCCAGCATTGGAGAGTGAGGTGAGAGCAGGTTGTGGTAGCTCTATGCCACTCGTGACACTGGTTAAGGGAGAGCCTTGTAGTCCACACTGTCTTTGAGTCTGGTCTGAAGCCATAGTTGGGGGCAGGGTATCCTTCTAATCTAGTGAAAGAAAAGCACGTTTCTTTCTCCCCATCCCCCGGTAAGGACACCCGGCAACTGGCAGGCAGTAGGTGCCATTTGGACACCAGCAGTGGCTATAGTGGCTGTTGTGTGCATGTGCGACCAAAGGACTTTATCAGGGAGCTAGGCACCCACATAGGACTCTGAGGGGCCCCCAACCTTTCAACAGTATCACAAGGTCTGGGGCTCAAAATGCCAAGGCAGAGCGCCCATACGCAGCTGGCACCGGGAACATCGTTGCTATCTCGTGGATGGCGTGGATCAGAGCAGATCCTCTGTACTCCATGTCCATGGGAGTCTTGTGTGCTGTGACTATAGAAATTCTGTGACTGTACAATAAGGCGCTGGGTGTGGCTAGGTCTCCGGGCAATCACTGTGTCTGGCACAAGAAGCTAAGAGCTCCCCGACAGAGTTGGGTGGGTCACTGCCGAGGGTTCCTTGCACACACTGAAGATCACATAGGTCTTCTGTGCAGTTCATGTGCCAGCATGGACTGGGGTTGTACCCACTGTGGGCTAATTCCTGTCACTGAGCACCTTGGAAGACAGCAGGTAAGGCTGTGAATATGCAAACATGAGCATACCCTGTCCTCTGCTGACAGCAAAGGAGATACACCACGCCCAACCTGGCTGTCACCCTGGGTTCTCACCCCACCCTGGAAAATTAACCAGAGCTCCCTGGCCACACCCAGTGGTATTCACTGAAAGAGCAGACAGTCCACTAAGCCACAGAGGCATAGTTCAAAGATAAAATCCATCAGAGGAGAAAACCCAGTATTTCCACAGATGCCTAAAAATAACACAGAAATTCAAGAAACAAGAATAAGGAAGACAACACGACACCCCCAAAGGACACAATGACACTTCATCATTAGAATGGGAAGACAAAGAGCTTGATGAAATGCCTGAAAAGGAATTGAAAAGAATGATTGTAAGATTACTCAGAAGCAATGAGAAGCAAATACATGAATAAAGAAATCCATACATGACACGGAGGACCCTTCAACAAGTTCATGGAACATGGAATTAAAAGATAAGTTCACTTGGTGCAAAAATTTTGAAATACTCTCAGAGTTTTTTTCATAATATGCAGTCTAGGAACTTTTTGAAGACCTTTCTATGCATGCATTTCAATGTAACAATCATTTATGTATTCATTTATTCGAGAGGCAGGGAGCTAGATGGCGAGACAGCAGAGACAGCCAGCCAGAGAGCGCGAGCTCCCATTCACTGGTTCACTCCTCACAGGCCCTCAGTGGCAGCAGCTTGGCCCAGCTGCAGCTGAGAACTTTCCCGTGGGTGGCAGGGAGACAAATACTCGAGCATCACTTGCTGCCTTCCAGGGTGTGCACTCCCTGGAAGCTGGAATTTGGAGTGCAGCTGAGATCTCAGCCCAGGCACTCAAGTTGGGATGCAGTTATCTCAGCTACCGGCATACTGCCTGGGCTAAATACCTGTCCCTTCCAAATTGTTTGCACCTTCCCTCCAAAATGTTAAATCTCCCTTTTCTTTCAATTTTATTTTTCTATGAACTTTTTGAAGTAAAAAGTAAAAACAAATGCAAAATAAAGCAGCATTTTAAAAGTTTTAAAAAATCATCCCATTGAGGGGCATTAGATATTTTGAAAATAATCTGTCAACTTAGGTTATGAATATTAATGTATTATAACAATCAAAATAATATAATGTAGTAATTAGCATATTATAAATATTAGTATTTTGTGTTTTGAGTTGAAGATGTTTTCCCCAGACTCATTTATCTTTTGGCTAAGTTTTGAGAATGTAGACTAAACCATTTTTAATTTTCAGTTGCTTTTATTTCTTTTTAAGAACATTTTAATTTTTAATTAGTTTTTAACAGATTAAATTTGATTTGTAGATACAATTCTAAGAACATATATGTTCCCTTTCTCTCTCCTTCCCTCTCTCCCCGTCCTCCCTCCCACCCTCTTTCTCCCTTTCTGTTTTTTATATTATAATAAAAAAGCCTTAATACTTCATCAGTTAATAAGTTTGACAAGTAAAAAGCAACAAAACCCTAGTTTAGTGGGAATATAGACAAGAACTATAAACAATAATTGAAAGGACAAAATGACCATTTCACCCATTTACAATAAATTTTAAAGTAATCACAGATCACTAAATTAAATATTATAACATTCTTAACCATTGTTTGGCAAAGGTATAAAACAACATTTTACAAAACTATATTTGCAGCAATATTGATACACACGTAGATTTCTCTTTTTTTTCTTCAAATTTTAACTCTTCCAACATATAATGGAGAACATGCAGTATTTGTCTTTCTGGGTCCAGCTTACTTCACTCAACATGATGTCCTCCAGTTACATCCATTTTGCCGCAAATGGTAGAATTTCATTCTTTTTTATATCTGAATAATATTCTGTTGTGTATATAAACAACATTTTCTTTACCCATTCATCTGATGATGAACACCTTGGGTGATTCCAAATTTTGGCTATTGTGACAGTGCTGCTATACACATGGCGGTGCAGGTAGCTCTTTGGTAGTAGTGGGACTGCTGGATCACAGTATGAGTCTATTTGTAGTTTGTAAGAAATCTCCACACTGTTTTCTACAGTGGCCGCACTAATTTACAGTCCCATAAACAGTGTACAAGTGTTCCCCTTTGCCCACATCCTCACAAGCATTTGTTACTCTCTGTGTTTTGGATTTTAGCCATTCTGAAGGGGTGAGGTGGTATCTCATTGTGCTTTTGATTTGCATTTCCTTGATGGTTTGTGACTCTTAGCATTTTTTCATGTATTTGTTGGCCATTTGTACGTCTTCTTTTGAGAACTGTCTATTGAAGTCCTTTGTCCATTTTTCAACTGAACTGTTTGTATTTTGTTGAGTTTTTAAAGTTGCTGATATATTCAGGATATCAATCCTTTGTCAGACAGTTGGTTTGCAAATATTTTTTCCCATCCTGTTGGATTTCTCTTCACTCTATTGTTTCCTTTGCTGTGCAAATCTTCAGAGTTTGAAATTGTCCCATTTGTTTAGTTTTGTTTCTGTTACCTGTGGCTTGGGGGTATTGTCTAAGAAACCATCCCCTATACCAATGTCTTGGGAGTATTTCCATTACTTATGTTGTTTATTTTATTTTATTGATTAAACTAATGATTTTATAGAGACCTCCACTTTAAGATAGTATTGTTAAAAATTCTCCCATATATTCAATTTTGTTCATCAATTCATTTTTATATTAAAAACTCTAATCTGTTCTGTGCCTAAAGGAATTAATATTGTATTAGTGGTGGGGAAGGAAATCACCCTACACCCACATGGGAGACTGGAAGAAGCTCTTGGCTCCTGGCTTTGGAGTGGCACAGCTCCGGCAGTTGCGGCCATCTGGAGGGTGAACCAGTGCATGAAAGACCTCTCTCTCTCTCTCTCTCTCTCTGCCTTGTCGCTCCCCCTCTTCGTGGAGGAACGACACTAAGCCCTGCCTAGGCTTCATATCCGAGTCACGGCACCATTATGTCGCTCCCCCTCTTCGTGGAGGAGCAACACTGAACCCTGCGCTGTTCTTTCATCTGCTCGGCCCTCCCCAGGTTTGCTGCTGGTTCTTCCCGGGTTGGCTACTATCCCTTCCACCTCCGTGGAAGGGCGGTTCCCCCTGGCCACATTCCCCACTTCCGCAGGGGAGCGGCACACCGCCGGCCGGCTTTCTTAGGGGCTGCACAGGTGTTCCTTCAGCTAGATGTTCCCCTTAGATGTTCCCCATAGATGTTCCTGGTGCATGCCGTCTCTCTCCTCCTTTATAGTCCTCCTCCGCCAATCCCAACTCGGCTGCCCACACGCCGAGTACGCTGCTCTCCAATCAGGAGCAAGTCCTACAGTTAATTGGTTGAACTGGAGGCAGCTGTGCGGAAGCTGTTTACTTCTCTCCCAGCGCCATATTGTGGGAGAGCAGATGCATAGAATAAGTCTTAATTCCAGTAACTCAGTCTAGTCCGGTTGCTCCCCACACTGCCTCTCCTCTCTCTGTGTAGCTCTTTCAAATGAATAAATAAATCTTTAAAAAAAAAAGAAAAAATTGTGGATTTCAATTTTTTCCATCAAAATAAGCATATTTTGGGGCCAGTACTGTGGCGTAGTGTGGGTAAAGCCACTGCCTGCAGTGTCGGCCTCCCATATGGATGCAGGTTTCAGTCCTGACTGCTCCACTTCTGATCCAGCTCTCTACTATGGCCTACGAAATCAGTAGAAGTTGGCCCAAGTCCTTGGGCCCCTACCTCCGGGTTAGAGACCCAGAAGAAACTCCTGGCTCCTGACTTCGGATCAGCATAGCTTCTGGGGAGTTAACCAGCAGATGGAAGACTTCTCTCTCTCTCTTTCTGCCTCTCTGTAACTCTGCCTTTCAAATAAATAAACAATCTTTAAAAAAATAAGCTTGGCCGGCGCTGCGGCTCAATAGGCTAATCCTCTGCCTAGCGGCGCCAGCACACCGGGTTCTAGTCCCAGTTGCCCCTCTTCCAGGCCAGCTCTCTGCTGTGGCCAGGGAGTGCAGTGGAGGATGGCCCAAGTGCTTGGGCCCTGCACCCCATGGGAGACCAGGAGAAGCACCTGGCTCCTGCCATCGGATCAGCGCAGTGTGCCGGCCACGGCGGCCATTGGAGGGTGAACCAATGGCAAAGGAAGACCTTTCTCTCTGTCTCTCTCTCTCTCACTGTCCACTCTGCCTGTAAAAAAAAAAAAGCTTTTTTTTTTTAAATTATATTTTCTACAAACTTTCTGAAGCACATTTATTGGGTACGTTAAATTGTTAATAAAGTTTGTATTTGCATATTTCCTTGACTCATGTACTGTATGTTTGCATACCATGAAAAGTCTTAGTATGGTGGATAGCTTAGGAGTTTGAAAGTTTTCAGTGCAGCAGTATTAATTTTTGTAGTGACAATTTAAATATCTATGTAGAAATTTACATACCTGGAAACATTCAATACAATCACAAATGTTTTAGGTGAAATAATATGTTCCTTTCATTATAAGCCATTTGACCACGCTGTGGACAATTTCTTTTTTTTTTTTAATTTTTTTAAAATTTTTTTTATTTTTTATTTTTTGACAGGCAGAGTGGACAGTGAGAGAGAGAGACAGAGAGAAAGGTCTTCCTTTTCCGTTGGTTCACCCTCCAATGGCCGCCGCTGCTGGCGCGCTGCGGCCGGCGCACCGCGCTGATCCGATGGCAGGAGCCAGGAACAAGGTGCTTTCCCTGGTCTCCCATGGGGTGCAGGGCCCAAGCACCTGGGCCATCCTCCACTGCACTCCCTGGCCACAGCAGAGAGCTGGCCTGGAAGAGGGGCAACCGGGACAGAATCTGGCGCCCCGACCGGGACTAGAACCCGGTGTGCCGGCGCCGCAAGGCGGAGGATTAGCCTAGTGAGCCGCGGCGCCGGCCGACAATTTCTAATTATAAGGAACGTTATAGAGAACAAAACCATGGTGTATAAAATTTTCATGAATTTTTCACTTAATTTGAGGAACTGTAATTTTACTCAACCTGGGCTGATGTAATTTTCTGAATGATTCTAAGAGTTCTTTCCAATGTTCTGATGATCTGTGATGTGAACCTACTGTGCACATTAGCAACAGTAAGTGTGATTTGTAGTTTGCTCTCTTAATAAATAAAGTGTAGGAGCCAGCACTGTAGTGCAGTAGGTTAATCTTCTGCCTGCTGTACCAGCATCACATATGGGCATCAGTTTCAGTCCTGGCTGTTCCTCTTCTGACCCAGCTCTCTGTTTATGGCCTGGGAAAACAGTGGAAGACAGCTCAAGTGCTTGGGCCCCTGCACCTGCATGGGAGACCTGGAAAAAGCTCGTGGTTCCTGGCTCCAGATCGGCCCAGCTTTGGCTGTTGCAGCCATTTGAGGAGTAAAGCAGCAGATGGAAGACCTTTCTCTCTGTCTCTCCCTCTGTCTATAACTCTACCTCTCAAATAAATATATAAAAATATTTGAAAAGGTGTATTGAATGCTTCCTATAGCTTGACACTGTGCTAAACACTTCACATAAGTGATTGACTTTGATTGCACATTTTATTAACATAAAGTTTGGAGGATTATGTACTATGCTTAACCCCACCCAATGGGCCAGTGAACAAACTGACAGTGTGACCTCCCTCTAAGCCTGCATGCGTAGCCACTCTGTTGTTCCACCTCCCTGGTGAACAAGTGGAAAGTAGCTACTGAATCTGACTCTAACAGTTAAAATCATGTTTGGTCATACTTCTGACTACATGTGCAGACTCTATGTCAGGTCTGGAGAGACTCACAAGTCTCTTGGCAAGTCATACAACTCAACAGGAACCTGCAATTGTTATGCAGAGCATCATGGGGCCAGTCTGGCCTTGTCTGACTTGTCTGCTTGAAATTGCAATCCCTCATGAAATGGCTGTGGATGCTTCTAAATTAGGAGAAGCTTCTGCAGGACGGCCTCCTAGGACCTCTTTTTCTGCCTCAATCAGATGATGACGTGAGGCTGGGAAAGCAAACAAGTGCAGCCCATTTCATAGCAATCTTGTTGATGGGCAGAGTTAGGGGTGGGGGGTGGGGGTGGTGTGTGTGTGTGTGTGTGTGTGTTGTAAAATTTCCCAACTTCAATGAAAAAAACTACAAAACATTTGATTCACAACAGAAAATGTGGGCATTTAATTAAATATTTACCTATCTTTTTGTAAATACCAATAAATATTGTTTCAGAGTTGCAGTTTGAAATGGCTTAGGTGTTTTAGGGAGGCAAATATTGGTTTATATATGAGGGTACTTCAAAAAGTTCATGGTGAATGGAATTCAAAGATAAGTTTATTTTTGTAAATAAATTTGACACTCACGCATAGTTTTTTTATGCTTTTCCATGAACATTTAAAAATATGCACAAATTTCAAAAATAAAAAAGAGAGAAGAGAGAAAGAGATGGAGAGAGCTAACACCTGCTGGTTCGCTCCCCAAATGCGTGTCAATGGTCAGGGTTGAGCCAGTCCAAAGCCAGTAGTTGGGAACTGACTCCAGGTCCGGATGGGAGTGGCAAGCAACCAACTACTTAGTGCGCATTAGCAGGCATCTGGGACCAGAGGAAGAACTCAAACTCGAACCCACGCTTACAGGGGATGAGGATGTCAGCTAGCAGCTTAACTGTGAAACTGAAACACTCATCTCAAATTTCAAAAGCTTTTGAATGGAAATAAACTTATTCTTTAATTCAATTTTCATATAACTTTTTGAAATACTCTCATGTATATATACTTATATTTATAATAAGAAAATTAAAATTATTATAATAGGCTAAAGTTTTACAACTTGGAAATAAAAAATCTCCTGGACTGCTCAAAGGCTTAACAGTTAATCTGAGCACATAAATAAGGCTTTTTGGATTTTCCCAGATTAAATCAGAAATACACTGTTTTCACTCTAAGACCAAAGTAAAACACTAGTCAAGAAAATAAACTGATGAGCAAAAATAGAGCAAATATTTTCTTAAATACAAAGTAAATCAGCACATGAGCTATAATGGATGAGTCTGGATGTACTCCTTTTTTCACTCTAAGAATTTATGCTATGATAAATAGGAGAGAGAGATGCTGATGCTACAGCACATCCTGCCTTCAGATAAACACAACTTGGGTGAAACAGCTGTGAGAAACACTGGTAAGTTCCCGCCTCCCAGAGCCAGAGAACGAGCAGCAGCTGCTGCTCCTGGCAGTAGAGGGGGTGCTTGGATTCCCAAGAATGCCAATGCAAGGGTTAAGGTGTATGAAGCCTACTCACATTAGATCAGGACAGAGTCTACTCCTGTGGAATGATTATGGAGTCTGGACTTGTAGAATCATGAAGCTCAAAACCTGTCTGCTATGATACTTGGATTTTGCCTTGGATCCATCCACAGTAACATGACTATATTTAGCCAGGAGCACCTATTGACTATAATGATTGTTCCCTGTTAACTCAGAGTGTAGAGGGGAATCCCTGCAAGCTTTCACCTATCCCAATCAACTCTTACAAACAACATCTTCACAAGTTACTGTAGTGCATTACTTTCCTAACAGCTCGGGGTGGGGGAGAGAGTGATCAGCCTCGATGGTATGAAAAACATGAGTCATTCAATTAATTGCTATTTACTGAGCCCCTACTCTGTGCACTTTTATACAAGGGAAGAGTCCATTTTTTGAAATCACCTGTGAAACCCAGAAGAGGCATTCAGAACATGATGAAGAATTCAGGTTCACATTTTGGTTCCAGCTCTTTGTAACTGTTCTGGTACAATTTATTTCTGTGCTGTGGATTGGCTTGGTTATGACTGGTAGAACGCAGAGTGAGGCAGTCACTGTGTGGCTTCACAGGTGTCCTCAGACTCATGGTTCCCACCACCAAGCACCAACAGCGGAACAGAAAGTTTACCAGAGCCCTGGAAACAGCGAGTTGTGGGGAAAGCAGGGCTGTGAATGAGGCAGACGGCCTGCCTGCTCAGCCTTCCCTGCAGTCCATCTGGCCACACGGTGTGGCTAGATGTGACTGTGTGCATGGTTCTTCTTGACTTTGACACCTATTGTCTCTGTAAGTAGCCTCCATCCTTTCTTACACCCTCTTTCAGTCAAGCAAATGCTACAAAGTGAAAAAGGTCAAGCCCTGTGTTTTTTAGGGAATTTTTTTCCACATGATTGAAAAGGAGGCAAACTACACACACGTGATCATTTCTTTAATTATTAGACATTTCCCACATTTTAACAGTGTGCTGTTTTTAATTTTTAAAAATTAATACTGTGCTTAGAAAGTTGCATAAATTTTGAATCAACTTCTGTAACCAAATCTTCCTTGCTAGTTTTAGGAATGTCTATATTGTATGAGTGGGAAAATCTGAGTACTGTACATGAAAATATTACTATTATCATAGGAAATATTAACTTACATTTCTTGGCCAGTGATGTCCCAAATAAGAACCATAGAGATGGTTGCACTGATTATGCAGTTGCCTAACTTAGGGGAGCAAAGTCACTGGGTATTTGTGAGTGTTTTCTCACTTCCCAGTGGATGGCAGTAAAATTCCTAGTTTTGGCAAAATCTTGTGCTGGTCACATAAATTGTCTTGGGGAAGAGAAACTCTTTTTAAGCAGTCTAGGAGTTCTATCCTTGCCCCAATTAATCTTTTTTTAAGTTTTTTTTTAAGATTTTATTTGTTTATTTGATAGACAGAGGCAGAGAGAAAGAGAAAGAGAAAGAGAAAGAGAAAGAGAAAGAGAAAGAGAAAGAGAAAGAGAAAGAGAAAGAGAGAAAGAGAGAAAGAGAGAAAGAGAAAGAGAAAGAGAAAGAGAAAGAGAAAGAGAAAGAGAAAGAGAGAAAGAGAAAGAGAGAAATGGCCTTCCATCCATCCACTGGTTCACTCCCCAAATGCCCACAAACTGCCGAAGTTGGGCCGATCTGAAGCCAGGAGCCAGGAGCTTCTTCCGGGTCTCCCATGCAGGTGCAGGGGCCCGAGGACTTGGGCCATCTTCTATTGCCTTCCCAGGCCATAGCAGAGAGCTGGATGGGAAGTAGAGAAGCTGGGTCTTGAACGGTGTCCATATGGGATGCTGGCACTGCAGGCGGCAGCTTTACCTGCTATGCAACAGTTCTGGCCCCACCGAAATGGTGTTTTTAGCACATAGGAGAATAAGCCTCTTTTTAGACTCAGATTCTAGATTATAGGTATGCAATTATTTATTTATGGTTATTAGAAAATTTACTCTCCCAGTGATTTTTTTAAAATGTGCAAAGGGATTACTATTAGCTGAATTCACTATGTTGTGCAATATATCTCAAAAAAACTCTCCTACTATCTAATTGAAGGTCTCTACTCTCTCACTCTCATCTCCTCATTCCCCCTCTACATTCCCAGTTTCTGTAACCACCATCTGACTCTCTGCTTCTCTGATTTCAACTGTTTTAAATTCTACATATAAGTGAAAACATGTGGTTTTCATATTTCTGTTCCTGACTTATTTCAGTTATCATGTTCTCTAATATCATACATGTTATTGCAAATGACAAAATTTTTCTTTTTAAAGGCTGAACAGCATTTTTATGCATATATACACAAACCACATTTCCTTGATTCATCCTTATGTTGATGGATACTGAGGTTGATTTCATATCTTGGCTATTGTAATTTTGCCATCATGAATACAGGCGTGTAAATGTCTCTTTGACATACCAATTCCAAAAATATTGAGTGACTACCCAGAAGTAGGATTGCTACTGGTCATTCTATTGTTTTAGATTTTTGAGGAACCGCCACACAATTTTCCACAATGAATGTATTAATGTATGTTTCTAGCAAGATTGTATAAGGGTCCCTTTTTCTCTACATCCTCACTAACACTGTTACCTTTTTGGTCATGGCTATTCTTACAGGTGTAAGGTGATGTTTCTAATTTTAATTTTCCTAGTAATTCATGATGTTGAACACTTTTTCATATCTGTTAACCATCTGTATGTTTTCCTTTGAAAAGTATTTATTCAGATCCTCTGTCCAGTTTGTAATTGTATTGTTTGTTTTCTTTCTATAGAGTTATTGCTCGGGTGTCCAATATAGTTTGATTATTAATCTATTATCAGATGTATAGCCTGGAAATACTTTTTCCCAATATGTGAGCTGTCTCTTTATATTTTCGTTTCATTGTTTTGTGCCAAAACTTTTAATTTTGATGTAATTTCAGTTGCTTTGATTATCTTCACTTTTGAGATCTAAGAAGTTTTGAAATCCAAAAGGTTCTTGCCTTGATCAATGCCATGTAGTTTTTCCATCTATGTTTTCTTCTAATAATCTAATAGTTCCAAGTCTTAAGTTTAACCTACAATCCACTTTGAATTGGTATTTGCATATGGTGTCAGAGAATGATCTAATTTCTTTTTAAAAACATTTTATTATAGTATGGCATACATACAAAGAAATGTGGATTCAATTTCATTCTTCTGCATACGGATATTTGGTTTCCCCAGCACCATTAATTCAAGAAACTATCATTTTCCCTCTGTAAATTCTTGGCATCTTTATATACAAAGCACATTGAATCTGTTAAAAAATAATTAAGAATTAAAATGAAAAATTAACAAGAAATCAATTAACTGCACTATACATTAGTGTGCTCATTTCTGGGCTCACTCTACTGTTCCATTGGTCGGTGAGTCTGCCTTAATTACTATTCTTTGTAGTATAGTCTGAAGCCAGGCATTCTGATGCCTCCAGTTTTGCTGTTTGCTCATGATTGCCTTGGCTGCCTATGGTCATGGTTCCACATGAATTTTAGGACTTTTTCTTATTTCTATGAAAAATGACATGGGAATTTTGGTAATAACTATATTGAATCTGCACAAGAACTTGAGTAATATGAACTTTTTAACAATATCACTTCTAGTCCATGAACACAGTGTATCTTTCCATTATTTGTGTCTTTCATTATGCTTTAAAAATTTCAAAATACAGATTATTTGTCTCTGGTTAAATTTATTCCTGGGTGTTTTATTTTTTTGACAATTAGACTATTATCATATTTTTTTCCAGGAAGTTCACTGGTAGCATATGTTACTGACTACTATGTGTTAATTTCACATCCTGCACCCTTTTATGTTTTTATTTTTATTAGTTCTGGGAGTTTTTTTTTTTTTTTTTTTGGACAGGCAGAGTTAGACAGTGAGAGAGAGACAGAGAGAAAAGTCTTCCTTTTTCTGTTGGTTCACCCCCCAAGTGGCTAGAATGGCTGGAGTGTTGCAGCCAGCGCGCTGTGCCGATCTGAAGCCAGGAGCCAGGTGCTTTGCCTGGTCTCCCACACAGGTGCAGGGCCCAAGCACTTGGGCCATCCTCCACAGCCCTCCCGGGCCACAGCAGAGAGCTGGACTGGAAGAGGAGCAACCAGGACAGAATCCGGCGCCCCGACCAGGACTAGAACCCAGGGTGCTGGTGCCGCAGGCAGAGGATTAGCCTAGTGAGTCGCAGCGCCGGCTAGTTCTCAGAGTTTTTAGTGGAGTTTTTAGGGTTTTCTATATTTAAGATTCATGTTATCAACAAGCAGTGATGATTTCATTTCTTCTATAACTACTTGGATGCCTTTTCCCCCTTGTCTTGCAAAAACTTCTTTTTTTTTTTTTTAAGATTTATTTTTATGTATTTGAAAGACAGAGTTACAGAGAGAGAGGCAGAGACAGAGAGAGGTCTTCTATCCGATGGTTCACGCGCAGATGGCTGCAATGGCTGGAGCTGTGCCGATCTGAAGCCGGGAGCCAGGAGCTTCTTCTGGGTCTCCCACGAGGGTGCAGGGGCCCAGGGACTTGGGCCATCTTCCACTGCTTTCCCAGGCCATAGCAGAGAGCGGGATCGGAAGAGGAGCAGCCGGGACTAGAACTGGCGCCCATATGGGCTGCCGGCACTTCAGGCCAGGGCATTAACCCGCTGAACCACAGCGCCAGCCCTGCAAAAACTTCTAATACTATGTTGAAGAGAATTGAAAAGATTAAGTATCCTTGTCTTAGTCTGGATCTTAGAGAAAAGGCTTCAATTCCTCACCACTGAGTATGATGTTAGCTGCAGCCATGTAATCCTAGTATCTGTGTCCCGCTGCCTAATTTCAGCCCTGGCGTGATTCTAGGAGTGTGCTTCCACACTGGTGTAGAGTTGTGTCAGTGGTGAGTTGTGGATGCTCCACCTGCTGTTTCATGTAGGCTTTCCAATTTGCTGAGGAACTGACTGGATCACATATAGAAGGATCATTAGGACTAACCTGATCACGTCACGTCAGGGCCTTTCAATTGCTTGAATTTGTATCCAGGAAAGATGAAGATACTCAAATTTTAGCTTTTATAGGGATACATCAAATGAAAGCTAAGCAGATTCCTCGAAAGAGCGTGGTTTGGCTTCAGGTGATCAGCCTGAACTTTTTCCTCCATATCCGGACTTAGCATTTCTCCAAGGCTTGTTTCAAGGTAGCAGTGGTCTGGAGTGACTCCGGAAAAGGCCATCCTAAGTATCCGAGGAGACTTGCTGGCTGGGATGTGTCTCTTGACTGGATCAAGAGTTAGGGACGTTATCCACCTTTTCAGAGCTTTTGAACCTCAGTGACTTGCTTTGCATTGTGCTGTCACCTTGGAATTCACCTACGTACTCTTCCACCTGCATTTATTTGGAATTAACTCTAACGCTATTTCTAGGTGACGCATTTTTCTCCAATAAAAAGGAATTTTTCTTTCTTCTTGATTCCACAGTTCTTTGCTTTTGTCAAGACAAAAGACGTAATTCATCTTTCCAGCATTGTGCTTAGTAAGTCACATGTCATTTCCCCTTTGGAATATAGCTCTCAGGAGGAAAATGCTATTTTATTCTCTACTGAATGTAGGATTACATTAACTTATTCACATATATACCCATTCAACAAATATTGATTCAATTTATTTTTTTTAACATTTATTTATTTGAGAAGCCGAGAGAGAAAGAGAGAGAGAGAGAGAGAGAGAGCGCAAGCGAGAGCATTCCTATCCATTGGTTCACTTGCAAATGCCTGCAATGGTTGGAATTGGGCCTGGCGGAGGCCAGGAACCAGGAACTCAAACCAAGTCTTTCACTTTGGCAGCAAGAATCCAATTACTTCAGCAGCATCATTAATTCCTAATATCTGCATTAGCAGGAAGCTGGAGTCAGGGGCCAGAGCTGGTTATCAAATCCAGTCATTCTGCTATGGAATACGGGTTTCTTAATTGCATTCAGAACAATGGAGGGCAAGTGCAGGAGCTGTGGCACACACTTTCTGACACCCAGTTCAGACATGGCATTTCAGGTGTGTGAATTCTCATGAACTCTTTGAAGGCTTAAGGAAAACAAAAACTCTCTGATGTTAAGGGCAGTATGAACAGGCTGTGTTTTCAGAATGTATCCTCCTTGACTCTCTCCAATAAAGCTGTTGTTCAAGAATATGAAAGAATTCTGAGATTTGGAGATTGCTCTTCATTCCTGAGTAGGGAATATATAATAAGATTGACCTGGTGGGAAAGTTGTTGGATATCACTAAATAGAACTCCAAGTTCAAACACTTGTGGCAGACGTAGGAGACCACATCATCAATGATTCTCTCTCTTTGCCTTAGCAACTAAGCTGCTACTTGATTCAAGGGTACATGTGACTCACTAGAAAAATTCTAGTTTTCTCAGACTCTCTGGCAACCATGAATAGCTAAGTGATATGATTCTGGCCAATGAGAAATAAACAAAATCTGCCAGGACTGCTGCTCCTCAGGTACTAGCATTAGCATTTGCATTTTCCCTCTTCTGTTTTTGCTTGGAACATAGATTTGAGGCTAGAGGTGAAGTGACCAACCACTGTGTGTGAGGAGAGAATGAAAGCTTGTTTGAAGGCTGGCAAGTAGAAAGATAGACAGAACTGGGTTCCTGCTGTCATCAATCTACATATCAACCAGTCTCCAAATGTTGGATGATGGGAAACAAGCTCTGATGAGCTCAAGTTACTTTGACTCAGGATTCCTGTTGCTTGCAGTTAAATGCATTTCTAACTCACCCAACTATCACTTGTGAGATGCACCTTTTTTAATTAATTCTATATTTTCTTTTCTTTTTTTTTTTTTTTGTCTTGCCTGCCTTCTGGAAGTTTGAAGTAATGAGAGAAGATGAATTTCCTCAATTTCTAATTATCTTATTATGGATAAGATAGAACAATTGAGTATATATGGAAAGTATTTTGAGTGTGCATTTGTAATTGGAAGATAAAAATTAAATAAGTAGAGTTCATCCCATTTTAATTGATAGTACCACCTCTCTAAAGACTGATATCTCCAACTATAAATTCACACTAGATGACACACACACAGATACTCCTACCATTTCCGACTCCATCTGTCACTTGTATCTCCATAACTCTAAAGAAAATATGTAATATGATGATAATTTGGCAAAAAAGTTATATTTCCAGATCAATGATTTATTTAAAAAAGAGAAAATTGGGCTGGCGCTGTGGTGCAGTGGGTTAACGCCCTGGCCTGAAGCCCTGGCATCCCATATGGGTGCTGCTCCACTTCCGATCCAGCTCTCTGCGATGGCCTGGGAAAGCAGTAGAAGACGGCCCAAGCACTATTCTCTCTGTTAAGCAACTCCAATCCATCTACCTGTTCTAAAATCAGCAGCTGCTGGGGCTTATGGGGAAAGGAGGTTGAATGTAGGGAAAGCTATGAGATCTTTGGGATTCAAGTTTCACATAAGTAGGTTAGCGCAATGTAGTGATTCTTTTATGAGGCTCCTTTAACTTGGTATAAAGCTTATAAGATCTATCCACACCATTAGTTCCGTCCACACAAAGGTCTTTTCTTTTTATTGTTCAGTGTACTGCATTCTAAGGATGTCCCACAATTTGCTTTTTATTCATCAGTTAATGCATATCGAGGTTGTTTTGGTTTTTGAATATTATTAATGATGTTGCTGTTAACTTCTGTATAAAAGTCATTGTGTGGATATTGTGTTTATTTCTCTTAGGTAAATGCCTAGGTAAGGGATTCTGGATCATATGCTATATGTATTTTTGTGGAAAATGGAATTAAAAAATCAGTTAATTTTTGAATTCCATGTATAGTTTTTTCATAATATACATTTACATGATCTTTTAAAGGCCCATAGTATGCATGAATTATAAATTTTTTGCACCAAAATAATAAACAGATTTTTAAATTCCATGTTCCATGAACTTCCTGACAGATATTTGTATGTTTAACAATATACAAAGCTGCCCAAATAGTTTCCAAAGTGATCATCACTTTTCATACTTACTAGCTGCGTCTCATGAATCCACCTGCACCAAATAGTTGTTCATATTTATTATTTTAGGTGTTTCTTCAGTAATTGTGGTCATTCTACTCTATATGTCATAATGTTTTATTGTGATTGAATTTGCTTTTCCTTAAAGTCTAATGGTGAGTATCCTTTCATGCACTTATTTGCCACTTACATTCCTTATGGATCAAACATCTGTCCATTTCTTGGACAATTTTTAAGAAGTTCAATTTACTTATTTATTTGAATGGGGGGAGGGAAAGGGAGAGAGAGAGAGAAAGAGAGAGAGAGAGAGAAGTGTGGGGGAGAATCTTCTATCTACTAGTTCAGTCTCCAAATACCCACAACAACTGGGGCTGTCTGGGCTGAGGCTAGGAGCCATCAACTCTACCCAGGTCTCTCTATGTATGGCAGAAACCCAAGTACTTGGGACAGCAACTGCTGTCTCCCAGGGGCACTGGTAGGAAGTGAGATCTGATGCGAAGGCAAAGCTCAGTGCCAGGCCCTTCAAGATGAGGTGCGGGTGTCCCACGAGGTAGCTTAGCCTGCTGCACCACAGCACCTACCCTTTTCTGTCCATTTTAGATGGGCTTGTGTCTTATGGAGTTGTAAGAGTTTTTATATGTTCTCATTAAAATGACAATCCCTTGCTTACTGATATACCATTCTTTTTCCATTGATTGAGCATTTAGGTTCAGGTTATGCTTTATTGATTACTGTAGCTTTAAAGTATGTTTAAATCACAGTAATATAAATTAAAAAATTTTTTTTTCAAAATTATTTTGACTGCTTTATATCTCATAGGTTTCCATTGAGATTTTAAAATCATAAATTTCTATAAAATAGCTACAGAAAGAAACTGTGATTGCAGTGAATCTATATATATATTTGGGAAACTAATAACTTAACAGTATTTAGTCTTCAGACCCATTACCAAAGTGTATATCTTCATCTACTTTGATGTGTCTCAGCAATGTCCTGTGGTTTTCAGCAAATGTATCTTGCACACGTTTCTGTTAGACTTATATGTAGGAACTGCATGTATTTTGGCACTATTGTAAATAGTATATTTCTATTTTAACTTAAAATGTATAACTGCTAGTATATGGAAATTCCTTTGACACTTGTACATTGAACTCGTATCTTGTGATCTTGATAAAATCATTTACAATTCTGACAACATTTTTATAGATTCTTAGGATTTCCTATGCATATCATGTTATCTGCAAATGATCTCTTCCTTTTCAATTTGTATGACTTCTTAAAATTTTTGCCTAATTGTATAGGGACCTCTTGCACAATACTGAATAGAAGTGGTGAGAGCAGCCATCTGTTTCTTGTGCCTGATCTTAGGTGGAAGTATTTAGTCAAAGCACACTGTAAAGTTACAGGAATTAAAACAGCAAGGTACTGGCATGAAAACTGATGCACAGATCAATGGAACAAAATACAGGGCCCAGAAACTAATCCATGTACGTACAGAAAACTGATTTTTGACAAAGGTGCCAAGAACATACACTGGAGAAAGGACAGTCTTTTCAATAAATGGTGCTGGCAAAACTGGGACATATATAAGCAGATGAATTAAACTGGATCCCTGATTCTTACCATATACAAAAATCAACTCAAGATGGATCAAAGACCTAACTATAAGACTTGAAACTATGAACTTGCTAGAAGAAAACACATGGAAATATTCTAAGACATTGGTGTGGGCAATGAATTCTTTGGTAAGACTCCAAAAGTACAGACAACAAAAACAAAACTGGACAAGTCAGATTAAATAAACTCAGAAGCTTCTACAGAGCAAAGGAAACAATACAGTGAGGAGACCTCCAACAGGAGAAAATATTTGAAAGCTACTTATCTGACAACAAAGTAAAATTCAGAATATATCAGGAATACAAAAGACTCAACAACAACAAAACGACCAACACAGTTAAGAAATGGGCAAAGAACATGAATAAGACAGTTCTCAAAAGAATAAATACATCTTGATTGTTTCTAAGTCTTGGCACTATGAAAAACAACCTGTAATAAACATCTGTGTGCCAGGTTTTTATTCAACATTTTTGGTAAATGTCATGGATCATGATGGCTGGATCAGAGGCTAGGAGTGTATTAGTTTTGTAAGAAACTGTCAAACTACCTCCACAGTGGCTGGACCTTTTAGCATCCCCACCAGCAGTGAATGAGAGCCCCTGTTACTCTGCATCAACACCAACTTTTGATGTCGTCAGCGTTCTGGATTTTGCAATCCTGATAAGTGTGTGGCTGCATCTCGTTGTTTTACCTTGCATTTACCTGGGGAGTGATGATGTGGAGCATCTTCTCATGTACTTCTTTGCCAGTTGTATTTCTTCTCTGGTGAGATACCAATTCAGATCTTTTGTCCATATTTTTCACCAAGTTGCTTATTTTCTTATTGTTGAGTTCTTTGTTCACCGTAGATAATAGTGCTTTATCAGGTAAATGTTTTGCAAATATTTTCTCTCAGTCTAAGACTTATCTTCTCACTTAACAGTATGTTTTGCGACAGAAGTTTTTAATTTAAATGAAACCCAGCTTACCAATTATTTCTTTCATGGATTATGACTTTGGAGTTTTCTTTAAAAGTCATCATCATAGGCAAGGTCACCTAGATTTTCTCCTATATCATGTCTAAGAGTTTTCGTTTTGTGCTTGGGATTTGGGTGTATGATTCATTTGAGTTAATTTTTCTGGAGGGCATAAGTTCCCTGTTTATATTAGTTTTTTCTTTTGAACGTAGATTGCCAATTGTTCTACCACTAATTTTTTTTGACAGGCAGAGTTAGACAGTGAGAGAGACAGAGAGAAAGGTCTTCCTTCCGTTGGTTCACCCCAATCCGAAGCCAGGAGCCAGGTGCTCTCCCATGCGGGTACATGGGGATCAGAGGAAATATAATAAAGAAAGAGCCTTTTATATTTCCTCTGCTCCTTTGTCAAATTAAGTGGGTCTGTTTCTGGATTCTTCATCAGTTCCTCTGATCTACTTGTCTGGTCTTTCACCAATACCACATGGTTCTGATTACTGTACTCATATTAAGCCTTAACATGATGTAGTGTCAGTTCTCTAAACTTGTTCTTCAGTTGTGTTGCCAGTTTGCGCCTTTGTCTCTCCATATTAGAATTTGTCAATATCCATAAAATAAGTTGCTAACTAAAGATTTTTGCCTCAATATTCATGAGGCAGATTGGTCCACAGCCTTATTTTATTATAACAAATCTGAATAGTTTGGGTACCAGGTAAAGTAAGTCTCATAAAATGAATTGAAAAGTATGAAATGATTTCTTAAAATGTTGTTAATGTTCAATACTTAAGTTATTTGAACCTTTAGTTTCTCTGGGGCAAATATTTTAACTATGAATTAATTTAATAGTTTTAAGGCTTTATAAATTATCAGTTTTTTAAGTATACTATAGTAATTTGTATTTTTAAGAAATTTATCTATTTCATCTTGGTAATCCAATTAACATAAAGCTCTTTACTTTAGTGTCTCTAGGATATGAACTTATATCCTACCTTTCATATCTTATATTAACAATGTAATTTCTTTTTTCTTGATCGGTATGATTAGAGATTAATCAATTAATTAAAAATTTAGATTCACTGATTTTATTCTCATGATGTCTTTAGTTTTTTGAAAGCTTTAATTGAAAGATAAAATTATACATACTTGACCAGGGGCATTTTCCAAGATGATGGCATAGGGAGGGAGCTTACTGCTCTAGCCTAGGGAAGGACAGTTTAAAAAAAAGTGGATAGAGTGCGATCTCAGGGAAGGGTTAGGGAGAAAACAGCAGAGGAAACTCCACGCAAAGTGGGGGACACTGTGGACCTACATGGAGGGTGTGGACGTGCACAACTCAGCACCTGCTCTGGAGGGAGGAGGGACCAGTCTGCAGCAGCCCACACCACTGGTGATAAAGTGGCAGGAAGAGTCTGGCATGGGCCCAGCTTAAAGTCCTGTACCCCCGTGGACATGCCAATCTAGAGGGAAAACGGAGGGCACCTTCCTCTCTTCCCAACCCCCCGCACTAGTGTCCTGTAACTACCTGAGAGAGGGTGGGTGCCACTTTGGACATACATAACAGCTGTGCCAGCTTGTGTCTGTGTGCCCAACAACAAGCAGAGAGAAGAAGCCTGAGTCTGGCTGGGAGAACTGACAGGGCGCTTGGTGCTCAGGACTGTGGGAGCCTTGTGTGCCAGGAACGTGAAAACACTGTGGCTGCATGGGAGGGCACAGGGTGAGCGGGACCTCTGGGAAGTCACTGTGGGTGGCCCCACATGCTCTGGGCTCTCAGATCCCCTGGTGAGGGTCCCTGTTGCAGGATCCATGTTCACACTGAGGGTGGCATAGAGGTTCTGTGTTGTTCTGGCAGCAGGGATGACAACTGTACCTGCTGGGTCTAGAGCCCAGCATTGATCTCCTTCAAGGAGAGGAGCTGCATCTGTGAATATGCCAACAGAGTGGAACAAACACACTAATTAAAAAAAGGAATTTACCATGCTCACCTTGGCTGTCACCTCGGACACTCCCTCACCCTAGAATACTGAGCAGAGCTTCCTGACCACACCCACACACTCCTCTGTGAAAGAGTAGATACTCCATGAAGCCACAGAGTCATAATCTAAAGATACAAAACACGGGAATAAAAACCCAACAAGTATCATCACAAATGCCTAATAACAAACCCAGCAATTCAAGAAACAAGAATAAAGAAGACAGTATGCTGCTCCCAAAATAACACAACACTTCAATATTAGAATGTGAAGATGAAGAGACTGATGAAATGCCATAACTGGCATAACTGATTATAGGATTATTTAGAAGTAATCAGAAAGTAATCAGAAGAAACTTCATGAACTAAAGAAATCCATACAAACATGAATGAAAAATTTTCCCATGAAGTAGATTTTAACGAAAAATCAAAACAAAATATTGAAAATGAAGAATTCAATAAAACAAATAAATAATACGGTAGAAAGCCTTGAGAACAGACTTGATGAGGCAGAAGAAAGAATATCCAAGTTAGAAGACAAGTCACTAAAAATTTTACAACCAAAAAATAAAAAAGAAGAAGAAATTAGATAAAATATAAAAAAAAACAGTATTAGAAGTTATTGGGATACTATCAAATGAACCAAACTGACATATAGGTATTAGGAATTCCTGAAGGTGTGGAAAGAGAGAATGGATTAGAATGCCTTTTTAGTGAAATAATTACAGAAAACTGCCCTAATTTGGAGAAAGAAAGGGATTTCCAAGTATAGGAAGCATATAGAACTCCTAAAAGACATTACCAGAAAAGATCTTCACCACCACACATTATAGTCAAACTTTCCACAGTAAAACATAAAGAAAACATTCTAAAGAGTATACAAGAGAAACAACAGATTACTTTCAGAGAATGTCCAATTAGACTCATAGCTGACTTTTCATCTGAAACCCTATAGGCTATAACAGAATGACAAGATATAGTTCAAGTCTAAAGAGAAAAAAAAATGTCAAACCAGAATATTGTACTCCACAAAGCTCTCATTTATGAATGAATGTGAAACAAAGACTTTGCATAACACACAGAAATTGAAAGATTTTTGTCACCACTTGTCTAGCCTTACAAAAGATGCTTAAGGATGTGTTACACACAGAAACACAGAAACATGGTCATCACTATGAAAGAAGGTGAAGGCAGAAAATCTCCCAGTAAAAGTACAAAGGAAATCAAAAGCAAACAATAGGCATAATTATGGAAAAATGGCAAGGCCAAGTTGTACTCATCAATAGTCACCTTGAATGTAAATGGCCTCAACTCTCCAGTTAAAAGATACAGACTGACTGAATATATTAAAAACAAAATCCATATATTTACTGCTTACAAGAAACATATCTCACCACCAAAGACACACTCAGCCTGAAAGAGAAAGGATGGATAAAGATAATCCATGCTAACAGAAACCAGAAAAAGTGCTGGTGTAGCAACCCTAATATCAGACAAACTAGACGTCAGCACAAAAACTGTTAAAAGAGATAAAGAAGGGCACTATGCGATGATTTAGGGTTCAATTCAACAGGAAGGTGTGACTACTGTAAATGTATGTGCACTTAATTACAAGTCACCTGGCTATTTAAAAGAAATGTTAATGGAACTAAGGGGAGACATAGACTCCAATACAATAGTAATGGGGGATTTCAACATCCCACTTACAGCAATGGACAGATCAACCAGACAGAAAATCAGCAAGGAAACAACAGAGTTAATCGACACTACAGACTCAATGGACCTAATGGATATCTGCAGAACTTTTCATTCCACAGATGCAGGATAAACATTCTTTTCACCAGTGCACAGAACTTTCTCTAGGATAGACCACATGCTAGGTCATAAAGCAAGACTCAATAAATTCAAAAATACTGAAATCATATCATGCATCTTTTTTTTATTTCATCTTAAAATTTTATTTTATTTTTTTAACTTTTATTTAATGAATATAAATTTCCAAAGTACAGAATATAGATTACAATGGCTTCCCCCCATAACGTCCCTCCAACCAACAACCCTCCCCTTATCCACTCCCTCTCCCCTTCCATTCACATCAAGACCCATTTTCGATTCTCTTTATATACAGAAGATCAGTTTAGCATACATTAAGTAAAGATTTCAACAGTTTGCACCCACACAGAAACATAAAGTGAAAAATACTGTTTGAGTACTAGTTACAGCATTAAATCTCAATGTACAGCACACTAAGGACAAAGATCCTACATGAGGAGTAAGTGCACAGTGACTCCTGTTGTTGACTTAACAAATTGACACTCTTGTTTATGGCATCAGTAATCACCCGAGGCTCTTGTCATGAGCTGCCAAGGCTATGGAAGCCCCCTGAGTTCACTGACTCTGATCATATTTAGACAAGGCCATGGTCAAAGTGGAAGTTCTCTCCTCCCTTCTGAGAAAGGTACCTCCTTCTTTGATGACCCATTCTTTCCACTGGGATCTCACTCGTGGAGATCTTTCATTTAGTTTTTTTTTCCCCCAGAGTGTCTTGGCTTTCCATGCCTGAAATACTCTCATGGGCATTTCAGCCAGATCCACATGCCTTAAGGGCTGATTATGAGGCCAGAGTGCTGTTAGGACATTTGCCATTCTATGGGTCTGCTGTGTATCTCACTTCCCATGTTGGATCATTCTCTCCCTTTTTGATTCTATCAGCTAGTATTTGCAGACACTATTCTTGTTTATGTGATCCCTTTGGTTCTTAGTCCTATCATTATGATCAATTGTGAACAGAAATTGATCACTGGGACTAGTGAGATGGCATTGGTACATGCCACCTCGATGGGATTGAATTTGAATCCCCTGGTATGTTTCTAACTCTACTGTTTGAGGTAAGTCAGCTTGAGCATGTCCCGAATTGCACATCTCTTCCCTCTCTTATTCCCACTCTTATATTTAACAGCGATCACTTTTCAGTTAAGTTTCAGCACTTAAGAAGAATTGTTTATTGATTACAGTATTCAACAAAAAGTATTAAGTAGAACAAACAAAAAAAATACTAAGAGGGATAACATATTAAGCTGCTCATCAACAGGACAAGGGCTGATCAAGTCACTGTTTCTCATAGTGTTCATTTCACTTTAACAGGTTTCCTTTTTGGTTCTCAGTTAGTTGTCACCTATCAGGGAGAACAAGTGGTATTTGTCCTTTTGGGATTGGCTTATTTCACTCAACATAATGTTTTCCAAATTCCTAACAGGGATCACTTTTCAGTTAAAATTTAAACACCTAAGAATAATTGTGTGTTAATTACAGAGTTCAACCAATGGTACTAGAACAAAAATAAAATACTAAAATGGATAAAGTATTACATTGTACATGAACTGTCAGGACAAGAGCTGATCATGCATCTTTTCTGACCACAATGGAATGAAGCTGGAAATTGACAACTCAAGAATCTCTAGATTATATGCAAATACATGGAGACTGGACAACATGGTCCTGAATGAACAGTGGTTCACTGAATAAATCAAAAGAAAAATAAAAAATTTCTAAAACTGAATGAAGATTAAAATAAAACATATTAAAACTTATGGGATATAGCAATAGTAGTGTTAAGAGGAAAGTTTATAGTAATCAGTGCCTACATCAAAAAATTGGAAAGGCATCAAATAAGTTAGCTATTAAAGCATCTCAGGGACCTAGAGAAAAAAGAAAATCAAACCCAAAACTAGTAGGAGAAAAGAGATAATTAAAACTAGAGAAAAAAATTAAACAAAATTGTACCAAAAAATTTAAAAGATGAGCAAAACAAAAAGCTGGTTTTCTGAACAAGAAGTTAACATATCATTGGACCAACTAATCACAAAAAAGGGAGAGAGAGAACACCAAAATCAATAAAATTAGAGATGAAAATGGAAATGTAACAACTGACACCACAGAAATAAAAAAAATCCTTAGTTATTACTACAAAGAGACATATGCCAACAAATCAGGAAACCTAGAAGAAATGGATAGATTCTTGGACCCATACAACCTACCTAAACTGAGCAATAAAGACATAGACAACCTAAACAGACCAATAACAAAGATGGAAATTGAATCAGTAATAAAGATCCTACCTGCAAAGAAAAACCCAGGACTGATGGCTTCACTGAGGAATTAGATCAGATATTTAAAAAGAGATAACTCCAATTCTTCTCAAACTATTCAAAACAAATGAAAGGAGAGAATCCTCCAAAACTTCTTCTATGAAGCCATCATGATCTTAATTCCTAAACCTGAAAAAGATACAATAGAGAAGAAGAACTACAGACCAATTTCCCCAATAAACATGGATGCAAAAATCCTCAAAAAAATAAGACAATTGAATCCAACAACACATCAGAAAGATCATTCACCGGGACCAAGCAGGATTTATCCCAGGTTTGCAAATCACTCAATGTGATATATCACATTAACAAACTGCAGAACACAAACCATATGACAAAATACAACAGGCTTTCAAGATAAAAACTCTAAGCAAATTGGTATAGAAGGCGCACTCCTCAAGACAGTCAAGGCAATTTATGACAAACCCACGGCCAGCATCTTATTGAAAGAGGAAAAGCTGGAAGCATTTCCATTGAGATACGGTAGCATGCAGGGATGCCCAGTCTCACCATTGTTATTCAATATAGTTCTGGAAGTTTTAGCCAGAGCCATTAGGCAAGAAAAAGAAATCAAAAGGATACAAATTGCGAAGGAGGAAGTCAAACCATCCCTATTTGCAGATGACATGATTCTACATATATAAGTTCCAAAAGCCTCCACTAAGAGACTATTAGAACTCATAGAAGAGTTTGGTAAAATAGCAGGGTATAAAATCAATACACAAAAATTCATAGCCTTTGTATAAACACACAATACCATGTCTGAGAAAGAACTTCTAAGATCAACTCCATTCATAATGGCTCCAAAAAGAAAAAAAACACCCAAATATCTTGGAATAAATTTAACCAAGGATGTCAAATATCTTTATGATGAAAATTACAAAACATTAAAGAAAGAAAATGACCCAGACATCTCACTCCTGGGAATTTACCCAAAGGAAATGAAATCAGCTATGAAAGAGCTATCTGTTCCCTCATGTTTACTGCAGCTCAATTCACAATAGCTAAGATACAGAATCAACCCCAAACCCATGAATTGAAGACTGGTTAATGAAATTATTGGATATGTACACCAAAGAGTATTACACAGCAGGAAAAAAATGAAATTCTGTCATTTGCAACAAAATGAATGAATCTGGAAAACATCATGCTTAGTGAAATAAGCTGGTCCCAAAAATACAAATCCCATATGTTCTCTCTGATCTGTGATAACTAATAGAGCATCTAAAAGGTAATCTAAAGGACTGAAATGAACAATGAGATGCAATGACTTTGAACACCCCTTGTACTGGCTTTTGAGGAAAATTTTTTCTTCATACAATTTGTGGAACTCTCTACTTACAATAGAGTTAATTGTATGTGTATACATTTAACTGAAAATAGATCTTAGTAAGAACAAGAATGGCAGGCCAGCACTGTAGTGTAGCAGGTGGAACTGCTGCCCGCAGTGCTGGCATCCCATATAGGTGCTGGTTCAAGTCCCGGCTCCTCCACTTCTGATACAGCTCTCTGCTATGGCCTGAGAAAGCAGTACAAGACAGTTCAAGTCCTTGGGCCCCTACACTAGTGTGGGAGACCAACAGAAGCTCCAGGCTCCTGGCTTTGGATCAATGCAGCTTTGGTTGTTGAGGCCAATTGGGGAGTGAACCAGCAGATGGAAGACCTCTCTCTCTCTCTCTCTCTCTCTCCCTCTCTGCCTCTTTTTAAAAGATTTATTTAGTTATTTGAAAGGCAGAGTTACAAAGAGAGAGAAGCAGAGGCAGAGAGAGAGAGACTGACTGACTCCATTTACTGGTTCACTCCACAACTGGCCGCAATGGCTGAAGCTGCGTCAAGCCAAAGCCAGGAGCCAGGAGCTTCTCCTGGTCTCCCACGCTGGTTTAGGGGCCCAAGGACTTGGGCCAACTTTTACTGCTTTCCCAGGCCACAGCAGAGAGCTGGCTCATAAGTGCAGCAGCAGGTCTCGAACCTGTGCCCATATTAGATGCCAGCATTGCAGGCAGTGGCTTTACTGCTATGTCACAGTGCCAGCCCCAATAAATAAATCTTTTTTAAAAAAGAAATAAGGATGGGAATGGGGCCGGTGCCGCAGCTCACTAGGCTAATCCTCCGCCTGCGGCGCTGGCACCCTGGGTTCTAGTCCCATTTGAGGGCTGGATTCTGTCCTGGTTGCTCCTCTTCTAGTTCAGCTCTCTGCTGTGGCCTGGGAAGGCAGTGGAGGATGGCCCAGGTCCTTGGTCCCTGAACCCGCATGGGAGACTAGGAGGAAGCATCTGGCTCCTGGCTTCGGAAAAAGGAACACCTCTTTCTCTCTCTCTCTCTCTCTCTCTCGCTGTCTAACCTGCCTATCAAAAAGAAAAAAAAAAGGATGGAATGGGGAAGCAGCATGAAGAGGGGTGAGAAGATGGGTATGATCGGAAGGATCACTTCATTCCTAAAGTTGTATTCAAAAAAAATAATTTGTTATACATTCAAAATTATATATACTTATGACATACAACATGTTTTTAAAATATGTATAAATTGTAGACTGACTCAAAGTAATTAGCATATCCATTGCCTCACACACTTTTTTGGCACTAATTCTTATCATCTATTCTCTTAGCAATTTTAAATTATACAATATATTAAAAAATTATACAATATATTATTATTAACTAGGGTAACCATGTTGTAAATAGTTATGTTGAACTTATTCTCTCTAACTTAAATTTTGTACTTTTTGACAAACATACTCCATTCCTTCCCTTCTACCTCAAGTAACCACCATTTTACTCTATATGTCTATGATTTGAACTTAAGATTCTGCATTTAAGTGAGAACATGTGGTATTATCTCTGTTTTGTGTCTGACCTATTTAACTTCATATACTTTCCTCATGATTAATCCATGTTGCTTCAAGACAGCATTTTCCTCTTTTTAGAGACTGTATATATACCTGATTTTCTTTATCTACTCTTCTGTCGATGGACACTTAGTTTGATTCCATAGCTTGGCTACTGTGATTAATGCTACCGAGAACATGGGAGTGCAGCTAGCTCATCAAGAACTGGTTTCATTTCCTTGAATATATACCCAGTAGTGGGATTCCTGTATTAAATGGTAGTTCTATTTTTAATTTTTTAAGAAATTGTCATACTGTTTTCCACAATGGCTGTACTCTTTACAATTCTGACAAAATGAGCAAGGGTAAAATTTTCCCAACATCCTTGTTTATTATGTTTCCTCTTTTTGATAATACCCATTCTACAAAGTGTGAGGTGACATCTCATTGTGGTTTTGATTTGTATTTTCTTGACAATTAGTGGCATTGAGCACCTCTTCATATACTTGTTAGCTATATGGAAGTTTTCCTTTTGAGAAATGTCTGTTCAGGTTCTTCTGCCCATTTTTTTAAAAGATTTATTTACTTATTCAAAAGGCAGAGTTACAGAGAAAGAGAGAGAGAGAGAGATCTTCTATCCCCTGGTTCACTCCCCAGTTGGCCACAATGGCCCGGGGTGGGCCAGACTGAAGCCAGGAGCCAGGAACTTCTGGACCTCCCATGTGGGTACGGGGGCCAAATATTTGGCACATTAGCAGGGAGCTGGATGGGAGGTGGAGCAGCCAGGATTCAAACTGGTGCACATATGGGATGCTGGCACTGCAGGTGGTGGCTTAATGTGCTGTGCCACAGCACCTCCCCTTTTTGTCCATTTTGAAATCAGGATATTTGCTGTCTTGCCATTAAGTTGTTGGATTTTTTTCATATTTTGGATATTGACCCATAACCAGATGCATAGTTTGCAAATAGTTTCTCCTATTCTATAGGTTGTCTCTACATTTGGTTGTCTGTTTCCTTGCCCACGCAGAATTTCTTTCGTTTGATATAATCTTGTTATCTATTTTCCTTTTCTTGCTGGTGCTTTTGGGGTCATTTCAAAAAAAGCATTGTCCATACCAAGGCCATGGAGTTTTTCCTTATTTTTTCTTCTAGCTTTATAGTTATAGATCTTATGCCCTCATTGATGTTTTTCCTCTTTTCTTCTCAATTTTACTGACTGCTATACTCATTTGAATTATTTTCTTCATGTTGCTTACTATTTAATTTGCTTTTCTCCCAGTTTCTTAAGATGCAGACTTATTCTTTTCTTGGTAATATCTGGTCTGCTAATAAGTGTAACACAATTTATTCCATCTAAGACAGGGACAGCTAATAGCACCTTTTGGGTTGATGAATTTATTTCTTGTGTTGTCCCATACAGTAGCTATTCACCACATGTCACTATTAAAGTACTTGAATTGTGCCTAGAGTGGCTAAAAATGAATTTAAAATAGCCACATTTGCCAGTGGTTATCATAATAGATGCAGAGCTATAATATCATGTTTTTAGTTCTAGCATTTTTATTGAACTATTTTTGTCATTTCAATTTTGCTGAAATTCTCCATTTATTCAAATGTGCTGCTCATATTTTCCACTTGATTCTTTAACATTTAAGCCAATTATCTTTAATTCTCTGTTTCAAGTTTCAACATTTAGATCATTGTTGAGTCTGGTCTGTTGAGTACTTTATTTCTTGATAATAGGTTCTTTTTTTCTTGTTTTTGTCTTCTTTTTTCACATGTTTACTATTTTTGATTTAATGCTGGATATCCTGTATTGACATATAGAACTTATGACCCCAACTGGTTATGCTTGTTTTCAGGCTGTTAGTTGTGAAAAGTTAATCAACATAATCAGAAGTTGAGTTTTTCTGCCTTATCTCCAATCTGTATTTTGTAAGTACTCAGTAAAGGCCAGTAAGAGTGCTTAAAAGTAAGAAATTCACAGTGTTTATGGCTTCCAGTTGTTTTAGATAAAAGCACATTTAAGCTTTCACAAAAACCACTAATCAGTTTAGGAATTTGTTAAACTTTTAGCTGAAATCCTCCATCTACTCCTTCAGTGCTCATGTCTTTCTGGCACGCTGTACCAAGATGGTTTGGGTCTCTTCCAATTAAGGCCTCCCCACCCTTTTGAATTTACTTCACTTGATTGTCATGTCCATATATATCTTATGGACGTAAGTTTCTTTTTTTAAATAAATTATCTAGCTTCTTTTGTTGTTGTTGAATGGGAAGAGCACTCTGTTATAGATGACTAAATCCTAAATCAAAGATAAATCAGCTAGGATAAGATAAGAGTCAAGTTCTTAAGCTGTTTAGGGAGACCATGGTGATTTATGAGTTTCTAGGACAAAAAGTATGTCTTGTTGAGGGAAGTAGCATCTTATTTAAAAACAATGGTAGAGAAGTATATATCTGGCGATTAAAGAAATATCAGTAAAACTTAAAAATCTACATATAAAACATTGGAATGAATAGCTCATTGGACAAAAATTTTTAAAGTAATTAATAAGAGAAAACAGTGGTGTAACTTTTATGAAAAACTAAAGATTTTAGCAATAAAATATAGTAAATGAATTGTTACTCTTAATGCAAACAGATTTGATTCAGGCTATTAAAAGACAGGGGCTGTCACATGAGTTCCAAAAATCCCTACTTTGTGACTTAACAAAAATACACTTACAATAAGAGTAAACACAGGTAACACTATGTTGGAAAAATACAAACAAAACAAAGGCAGAAATGTCAATACTGATATCATACAATAAAGAACAAGAAGCTAAAGGTAGGAAGCAAAGTATGAAAGGTAATGATAAATAGAAGAAATTTTAAAGGAAACAATAAAAACAAAATTAAAAACTTGATTAGAATTAGCAAAGGTCAGCATATTTCCAATAAATTCCCAACACACTCCTTAACAACCATTGGTCAAAGAGAAAACGAAAACAATGTGTGATGCAGACTTTGAAGACATTTGATCTGGGTGCCCATCCTGGTTCTGTCACACACACGCTGGAAGACCTCTGGGAATTTTCTTGCCCTTTCTATGTCTCAGTTTCTTCATCAGTAAAAAAGGAACAATAATAGTTCCTAAATAGCAGAGTTTTTAATTAGGACACATGATTTCATACTCATAAAAACTGTCAGAACATGATCTGGCACATTATAAACTATGAGTAATTCTTGTTAAGAGTGAACCACTGCAAGGCAATGAAAATTCGAAGACTTTGGTAGGCAGAATGGTACTCCACATGCTCACGTCCTAATCCCTGGAGCTTATGAATAGATTATATTTCAAAGTAAAAGGGACTTTGAAGATGTAATTAAGGTTAAGGATTTTAACAACACAGAGGGGTTATTTTGAATTATTGGGGGTGGGCTCAATATAATCACATGAGCCAACAGAAGTCGAAAACCTAGAGTCAGTGAAGTGTAGCAGGAGAAGCCACAGAGCACACGTGAGGACTTGCTGTGCCACTGCAGGTTCTGGGAATGTAGGGGCTCCTGTGGAAGAATCAGAGTAAAACTTCCAGGATCTAAGGAAAGCCCCAACCTGACAGGTAGTAGGAAACTGGCACTTCACTCCTATAACCTGGGTTCTAATTGTTGTATTATTACACCAGTCAATACAGAAAATACATTTCACATATCTTGCCATATATCTTGCAAAAGACTATATAGAGGATATATATACTAAATTAAGAATTCTCAAGAGGAACAATAACACTAAAAATGAGAAAAGGCATGAAAAGGTATTTCACCAGAGGCTATACAATGGCAAATAAGTACGTGAACAGATGTTTAATGTCATTAGACATTAGGGATACACAAGTTAACACTACATTGAGATATCAGTATGACTTCAATAGAACAGCTAAAATAAAACATAATGAGACCACCTAGTGGTGGCCAGGGTGTGGAGAATTTTGATTCCTCACTTACTGCTGGTAGGAACTTCAGTGGTACATAGCTCTGGAAAATGATTTTGCAGTTGGGCAAAACTACGCACCTAACATATGATCTAGCAGATACACTCTGGGTATTTGGCCTTTAGGAAGTAAGACTTATGATCACACAACATCTGTATCTTCATCCCAACTTCATCTGTAATAGCCTCAAAGTGAAAAAAAGCAGACGTCTTTCAGTGGGTAAATGGGGAAACAATCTGTGTTATATCCATACCCGGGAATACCAAGCATCAGTTAAACAGAAATGACCTAGTGAGACATGCAAGAACCTGGATGAATCTCTAGAGAACTATGCTGAGTGAAAAAGCTAATCCGAAAAGGTTCTATATTGTATGAATCCATTTATATGTTATTCTTGAAATAACAAAATTATACAACTGGAGAACAGCTTTGTGGTTGCGAAGGTTAAGGAGGGGTAGGGCAGGAGAACGGAATGTTTCTGAAAGGACGACAAATGGTCCTGTGGCAGTGTGCTGTATCTTGTTCTGTCTTGACTACTCTGCATCTTGATTGAATCAGTGTTAACATCCTGATTGTGACATGGTTTTACTCGATGTTACTGCTGGGGAATACTGAGAGTAAACATGACAAGGGATTTCTTTGCATTCCTTAAACTTGCATTTGAATTTAATCTTATTCCCAAATAAAACTGTAGCTGAAAGTATAGGAAAATATACCAATAAAATATATGGATATACCAGTAAAAAATTCCATTAGAATTTTGGCATATTGAATCCAGCAACATAGCAGAAGAATCAACAAACTATTATCAACTAAGTTCATTCTATGATTTTTTTTAGAGAAAATCTACCAAATTAATTCATTATATGTACAATTTTCAAAAAATACCAAATGAGCATATCAGTAATGATCTAAAGATAAATCCGTAGCTCATTCTAACAAAATTCTTTAAAAAGCTGGAAAGAAATTATCTAAGTGTAATTCATACTATTTGGTACACATGAACAACTAGTATTACTTCGAAGAGCAAAACACTAAAGTGTATTTTTAATTAAAATAAAATTTTAAACAGGATGCTTGCAAGTAACATATTATTTGCTATAGTTATTTACTATTTTCTTGGTTAATTTAGCACGAACGAGGAGGAAGAAGGAGAGTGAGGAAGCAGGAGGAGGAGGTAAAGAGGAAAAAAAGAAAAAGAAAGAGCTGGCATGTATTTTAGAAAAGGAGAACTGCAGTTGCTCTTTTTGTTGATGATCTGTCAGAATGAGGACATGAAAGAAATTCACAGGAATTAAAAGGATAATACAGTAAAATGGCTGAACATTAACTAAATTTAGAAACAATTTAAGTTTCTTACCCTAAAACAACTCCAAGTTTTGGAAATAAAAAATAATTTACAATAGTAGCAAAGTCATGAAATACTTAGGAATAAATTTAATAAATAAGAAAGTTAATGTTTCAGGGACAGTGGGTAAATTATTTAATAAATGGTTCTGATACAGCTAGAAATTCATCATATATGATAAACCAACAGGTTAAGTGTAAGAAATGAGATAGGGATTCCAAGATGGCGGAATAGGGAATGATGTACTGTGCTAGGCTAGGGATAATTTTTTTTTCTTTTATAAAGTGATTTTGTTAAATGGATTTGGACATACTATAGGTTAAATAATATTTTCTGAAGATAACAATTATGGGCTTTGAAGCGCGACATAAAATTAGTAGCTTCCAAAGTCTTAGTTATGCTCCTCAGCAACAGCATGATAAAATAATTCAACTGTGTAGAAATATAGAACTCTTGCCGGCGCCGCGGCTCACTAGGCTAATCCTTCGCCTTGCGGCGCCAGCACCCCGGGTTCTAGTCCCGGTCAGGGCACCGGATTCTGTCCCCGTTGCCCCTCTTCCAGGCCAGCTCTCTGCTGTGGCCCGGGAGTGCAGTGGAGGATTGCCCAAGTGCTTGGGCCCTGCACCCCATGGGAGACCAGGAGAAGCACCTGGCTCCTGGCTCCGGCCATCGGATCAGCGCGGTGCGCCGGCCGCAGCGGCCATTGGAGGGTGAACCAACGGCAAAGGAAGACCTTTCTCTCTGTCTCTCTCTCTCACTGTCCACTCTGCCTGTCAAAAAAAAAAAATTAAAAAAAAAAAAAGAAGAAATATAGAACTCTGGGACTAGCTGGAAACTCGGAAATCATGAGGCCTAACATCCTCACTGTGTGAGGCAACTCAGACCCAGAGATTGAGTGATTCGCCCACGCTCACACACCTTCACCCACGCTCACACACCTTCACCCACGCTCACACACCTTCGCCGACGCTCACACACCTTCACCCACGCTCACACACCTTCACCCACGCTCACACACCTTCGCCCACGCTCACACACCTTCACCCACGCTCACACACCTTCGCCCACGCTCACACACCTTCACCCATGCTCACACACCTAACAGTAATAAAGCTAGAAATCAAATTGATTTTTTTTCTAAAACTAAAATTTTATCAATGATATTTTCAGATGACTGTCAACCAAAAGTCTAGGCTTCTCTCAAATGCTCCATGCTACCGTGACAAGAAGGGGTCAGACGCCACGTAGACCACAGCTGTGAACTCAGGCCTGGAATGGGCTTCAGGTCTCTAAGCAAGCCCTCCCTGCCAGGGGAACCCTGGGGAGGAACTGCTGGGGCTGGCAGCAGGCACATCTGGATGAAGGTCCAGATAGCGACAAACTGGTCCCGTTTCTTGGTCCACCCAATCACGTGCTAAGGCCTTACAGACAACCCTTTCCAGTTCAACAGAAATTAATTCAAATATGGAGAGAATCAAGCTTTGCGTCAGTACTTCTGTGACTGAGTAGCTCGCCCCCAACCCAGTCCACAGACATCAGCGACCCAGTCACCTACTCAGAGCTGCAAAGACCCTCCATGTCCCCAAGGACTTCCTGAGCAAAGAACTGCGTGTGGGAAATTAGGGACAACAGAACAAGAGGGAAGCAACATCAAACACGGAGTGCTTTGTGTGCTTGTTTTTGGGGACTTCGGTCTTCAGACACTCCGTGAGTCCATCCAACAGCAACAACATCAACCTAGCAAAACCCACCACCAAACAAAACAGGTCGACAGAGCCAGGCGTGAGTCGCTCAGCATCTGCCCTCGACATGGCCCAGCACCCCCACTGCCTGGCCTTCTTTCTGTCTCTAAACTCAGGGCAGGTCCTGGAGTGAGCGCCCCCGACAAGGGCTTCCCTGACCACCACTATGTCACCCCACCCTACACTATCACCCTCATTTATTTCTTCATAGCACTTAATCATTACCTCAAACTACATCGTGCACTTGCCTATCACCTGTATCCTGCTCCAGAAGCAAGCTCTACAACAGCAGGCCTTTTGCTGTCTACTGTGTTGTTCCCAGAACCCACCAGTGCCTGGCACACAGGAGGTGTTCAATAAGCAAACATGGAGACTGAACAACATGCTCCTGAGTGAGCAGTGGGTCATAGAAGAAATCAAAAGAGAAGTCAAAAACATTCTGGAACTGAATGAAGGTGATAATACATCATATCAAAATTTATGGGATATAGCAAAAGTAGTGATGAGAGAAATGTATAGCAATAATGCCATAGCTGAGAAAGAACTTCTAAGATCAACCTCTTTTGCAATAGCTACAAAAAATTTAAATACCTTGGAATAAATTTAACTAAGGACATCAAAGAGCTCTATGATGAAAATTACAAAACATTAAAGAAAGGAACAGAAGAAGACACAAAAAATGGAAAAATCTTCAGTGTTCATGGATTAGAAGAATCAATATCATCCAAATGTCTATGTTACCAAAAGTAATTTACAGAGTCAATGAGATTCCAATAAAAATAAAGGACATTTTTCTCACATCTAGAAAGGACAATACTAACTCATATGGAAACAGGAGACCCTGCATAGCTAAAGTAATTTTATACAACAAAAACAAAGCAAGAGGCATCATAGTACCAGATTTCAAGACATACAACGGGTGGTGCCGTGGCTCACTTGATTAATCGTCCTCCTGCATCACCGGCATCCCATATGGGCGCCGGGTTCTAGTCCCGGTTGCTCCTCTTCCAGTCCAGCTCTCTACTGTGGACTGGGAGGGCAGTGGAGGATGGGCCAGGTGCTTGGGCCCCTGCACCCACATGGGAGACCAGGAAGAAGCACCTGGCTCCTGGCTTCGGAGCAGCGCCGGCCGTAGCGGACATTTGGGGAGTGAACCAATGGAAGGAAGACCTTTCTCTCTGTCTCTCTCTCACTGTCTTTAACTCTACCTGTCAAGTAAATAAAAAAAAGACATACTACAAGTCAGTTATAATAAAATAGCCTGGTACTGGCAAAAAACAGATGGGTAGAACCATGAAACAGCATTATTAACTCCAAAAATTAATCCACATATCTACAATTGATTTCTCATACAGAACTCAACAAACAAGAAGTGCTAGCAAGGATGTGGGGAAAAAGGCACACTAATTCACTGTTGTTAGGAATGTAAACTGGTCCAGTCACAGGGCAAGACAGTATGGAGACCTTAGAAATCTGAGGATAGACCTACCATATGATATAATCTAGCCCACTCCTGAGAATTTACCCAAATGAAAAGAAATCAGCATATGAAAGAGTTATCTGTATCCATGTGTTCATTGCAGCTAAATTCACAATAGCTAAGATATGGAATCAACCCAGATGTCTATCAACTGAGGACTGGATAAAGAAATTATGGCATATATACACTGTGGAATACTACTCAGCTGTAAAAAAAAGAAATTCTGTCTTTTGCAACAAAATGGATGCAACCAGAAGCCATTATACTTAGTGGAATAAGCCTGTTCTGAAAAAGCAGATATCACGCGTTTTCCCCGATCTGAAGTAACGAACAGAGTACCTGAAACGTAATGTATTGGAGTAAAATTGACACTTTTGAGATTCGATTCTTATTTACAGCCCATGTCTCTTTTGTTGAGGAACAGTTTTTTTTTTTTTTCTTGATACTATTTGTTGAACTCTTTTACTTAGTGTAGGGCTAACCTTGAGATAATTAAGTAAGCTGAAAGTAGATCTTTGTAAAAATTAGGAGTGGGAATGGGAGAGGGAGGCAGGAGAACGGTTGGATAGTGGGCAGCAGAGAGGATAGGGTATCATGATGGGAGAGGGGAAGTGAATTTTCACTGTGTTCCTAAATCTGTATATATGAAATACACGAAACCTGTATAACTTCAATAAAGTTTTAAAAAAGAAATGAGATAGTAAACTCCCACAGTAAGATCCAGCATACATGCACACAGCATACATGCATACTTCCACAGTTTGTGGAAGGCCTTCTTACACAAGTCTAGCAGTTTAGAAATTATACAGATAAAGTTACATGCATTTGACTAAAAGACACTAAAATACATAGTAAAATAAAATTAACAAAACAGGTAAACAATCTATTAATATAATAGAAAATATAACAAAAAGACTAACAATGTGACAAAGCTGACCAGTCAATGAATGAGAAAATCCAAATGGCCAACAAGAACTCAAAGGATGGGCAAACACCAATAATCACGAAAAGGAAAACCTAAATTAACCAATCACTTCACATCTATCAGTTTGGCAAAATTGAAAAGGATTCTAACACTAGTTGCTGCTACATTACAGGGAATGTGAACTTTCAAATATATGGTGTAATTAAATTATTAATTTAATAAATTTTGAGAAAAGAAATCAGGAAATCCCTATTAAAAATATGCATGCACATTAACCTTTAATTTGGGAAGTACCCATAGAATTAAGAACCTTGGTACATTAGAATATATTGTCAGATGTCTGCTGCTGTGGCAAATCAGAAATATACGAAGCAGCAAATGAATAAAGAAATGATGTACTTAGCTGAATAAATGAAACAAAGTGTTCCCCACAGAAGAATGGTTGAATAAACTATAGTATATATACAATTAAAAAATTAGAGCTGTATCAGTAGATACTGTGGGACTTTTCTGAGAGCTTGAGTGAAAAAAGCAGTTTGTACAGGTGTGTTGAGATGGTTAATTATTTTACATGGATGCCATCAGATACATGCTACACATATACACATGTCTACATGTGCTATATGTATCTATGTTGCACATCTTATACAAACTCAAAAATACAAATAACAAATTCTAACTTAACATCATTACGTGGTGGCGTGTGGGTGGGTCAGAGGCAGTAGATATATGTTGCAGCATGTGGATAAAGGGGTAAGGAGAGTAAATGAGAAAAGAAAAGACTGTAAAAGAGTATTTTAAAGATGTTTGAATGCTATAAGCACTAATCAGATTGTTGTCACTATAATGAAAATAAAAGGTTTATTCAACTTGAAGTCTGAGATTGGGTGGCCCCGTTGATTGGCTTCTGATGAGCGAGACAGATGGCAATGGTGGAGTGCATGTGGAGGGAAGATCCCATGGTAAGCCAAGAAGCTGAGGGACAGCTGGGCCCAATCTCAGGCTTTTATAAGAACCTTCTTGTGAGAACTACCTTCCAAGGGCATAGCCTCAGTGACCTAGTAGCACCCTCCCACCAGGCCCACCCACTAAACACCATAATTGGATTGAGTTTCTGCTATACTAGTATCATTAAGTTATGACTATGGGGTTTAAATGTCCCCATGAGTTGGGTACCAAATCACATTCAAACCTTAGCACTCACATTTATGTATTCATGTAAAATTATAAATAATGTGCATGTTAACATTTAAAAATAATTTTAATAATTTGCCCAACATTCTGAAGTGGATAGTGGCTAAGCCAAGACTGGAACTCAGGTTGATCTGATATCCCGGGTCTATTTCTTTCTACTGCTGTGGGCTTTCTTTACAAATATGACTGGATATATCAACAAATACATTATCTATTAAGTTATTTATCTGAGAGACAGACTTAGAGAGCTCCCATGTACTGGTTCGCTCCCCAATGTCTCCCACTGCCACAGCTGGGCAGGTCACAGCTGGGATCCAGGAGCTCATTCCGGGTCTTCTCCCACATGGGAAACTGGGACTCAATGGTTGAACCATCATCTCCTGCAGCCTCCCAGAATGTGCGTTAGCGGGAAGCTAGAACCAGAAACAGAGCCATGACTCGAACCCTGGCACTCAGTCTGAGATGGGGCGCTCTAACTGACATTTTGGTTGGTGTGCCAAACGATCACTCCAACAATTATATTATTTTGTTTTTGATGAGTAGAGTGATTGAGCACAGGAGTGCAACACTCTAAATGATTCTGGATGAACTTAAGAATAAAACTGAACCATTCTTTACCTTTCTTTAAAATTTCCACCAGCTTTTCCCACACTTAGCAAGTTTGCTATGAATGACACTTATTCACAATATTTTTATGATTCTCACCATCCCCACACATTATTCCCCAGAATTTGGGATTTTAGGGTCATGGGGATTATTTGGGTTGTTTGAGAAAAACCTCAGCTACTCTATCTGTTCCCAAAAGTCAAGGTAGTCTTCTCTGAGAATTCCAATTATAGGAATAACTGAAGTTTGCTTTATAAGGAAAAGCACAATATTGATTACTGTTACCTGGCTTTATGATGCCAAGATATTGGCCAGGATTTTTTGACTAGAAACATACAATACAGACACACACGTGGGCAGAGATGAGAGGAAGAACTGTTACATACAGCTCCAGGTGAATGAAGGCTGTCACTCAGGGCTCCCCAGGGACATAGTAACAGAAAACAACAAACAGGAGCCATGGGTGGTGGTTTAAGTAGGGCAAGCAAGGTGAGTTTACCAGCTTCTGTGGGTACCATGTGGGCTGGCTAATTTGAATCATTTCAAGAACTTGGGGCACAGAGTTATCTCTAATAGTCTAGAACTTGGCCTTGGGGTGCTTGGGGCAGGTACATACTGGCCCTGGAGTGTGAGAGCCAAATAAGGAGAGGAATGTGGTTGGATTAATTGTGGATTTAATCAGTAGCTCAATAAAAAGGACTTACATGTGTCTGGCCAGGGTCATGATAGCATTTCCAAAACAAAACAACAAGCAGAAACTTCCCAAACTATATTATACCTCATAAGTACCCAGAATATAAGAATGCTTCCCAAGGAAAAGTCTGTTTTAGTCTTGTCTTATCTTTGGTTCATGTATCAGCATTATAGCTTGGCTAAAGAGCAACCAATTTCAATAATAAATTAACATATAATTTCTATGAGTGGATAATAGAAAAATATTTGTATTGTATTTCTTAGCACAGACACAGTTTATTAGGCCAAACTTGGTAAAGGGTCTCTGTTCTTGAGTTTTTAAGGTTGCGTGCACGCTGAAAACCAAACCACTACTCCAAGCAGTGGGGGCTCTTATTCTCCTTCTGGTTTCTGAGAACTGCCGTCTGCTCTGTTCCTAGTTGTGCACTGAAGATGACGGATTTCCCTCTGCCGAGGACTGATGAGTGAAGCTGGAAATTCGAACAGCAGACAGCATCTTAGATGGACCCCTAGTTGTTCCTCTGCTGAATGCAACTAGGGAAATGCTTGTGGATACAGTTGCTCCTGAACGCCATCACCATAAATCAGCAGTACTGCTGACACAACAGAAAGTTCACATATTTTTTATTTTACTTATATTTTAAAGATTTATTAATTTATGTTAGAGGCAGAGTTACAGAGAGAGGGAGAGAAATACAGAGATCGTCTATCCACTGGTTCACTCCCCATGGGGCTATAATGACCAGGGCTGGGCCAAGATGGAGGCAGGAGCCAGGAGCTTGTTCTAGGTCTCCCACACGAGTGGCAGGGGTCCAAGGACTTGGGTCATCCTCTGCTGCTTTTCCAGGCACATTAGCAGGGAGCTGGATTGGAAGTGGAGCAGCCGAGACTTGAACTGGCAGCCACAGGTGTTGCTGGCATCCCAGGCAGCAGCTTTACCTGCTATGCCACAATGCTGGCCCCTGCATGTTCTTTATTAAAGGATAATGTATTGAAAATAATTTTATGTACTGTTAATAATTCCTTTGAAACTTTTATTAAAATTGTTTTCTTTTTAAAATATGTAGCAAATATTCAAAATAATAAAATTACTACTGAACAAATAGGTGTAAGACAGAGAACTGTCTCACTGCCTACCCTCAGTGAAGGAGCTAAGAGCATGTGAAGGGAGGATGGAATTAGGCTTGTGTCTACCACACGGTTGGCTATGTACCTACAGCTTTGTTATAAAAAGGCAACACAGCAACCTGATTTTAAGAAATAATTTTGGAGAGCTAGAAAGGGGGAGGGGGAGGAAGGGAAGGAGAGAGGGAGGGAGAAGGAGAGAGGAGAGAAGGAGGGAGGGATGGAGGGAGAGAGAGAGAGAAAGAGAGAGAGATATATTTATTGAGATTGAGGGTGGGAAGAAATCAAACAGATGCAGTTAGATGTGGGGAGACTGAATCTGAGAGGCCTAGAGGAAACTTCCTGAGCCTGCCTTGAATTTGAAAACCTGTCTTTAAGTTGCAAATCCCTCAGCCCCAGGGTGTTTTTGCCTAAGGACCATTGATCATCACATCACCCCACCCGCATCCACTCTGTACCATCCGCTCTGTACTGCAGCTATATAAACACCTCCCTCACTCATTCAATAAACTGCTCCCCACCGCCTCTGATTGTCCCCCAGGGTTCGGGGAAGGCTGAGTGGCAGGTGGCGCACTTCCCCTCCTCAGCCAAGGCAAGCTGCGGGCAGCCTGCCTGATTCTCCTGTGGTGATGGTGATGAGGAAGAGTCACTGCAGTTAGAGGGATTCCATCCATTGGTTTACCCCCACAGTGGCTGGGGTGGGGCTGAAACTGGGAGCCAGGAACTTAATCCCACTCTCCCACGTGCATGTGAGGAACCCAACTACTTGAGCAATTGCCACTGCCTCCTCTGGTCTGCATTGACAGGAAGTTGGATTCAGGAGCCAGAGCAAAGAATGGAAGCCTGGTACGGTGATGTGGGACACGGGCATCCTAACTGGTGTCTGGCCCACCTGTCCCCTCAGCATAGCAACTGTGAACAGTCAGCATTACCTTCACTTCACAGACTAGGAAACTGAAATATACTGACATTAGGTGATCTGCATCATTCCACATGCTAGTAAATTATCAGGCCAAGCTTTTCACTGTGGTTACATCTATTAGTTTTTTCATTTTTGTAGTTACATATTTATTTTAGCATGTTGGAAAAGCTAAAACAAGAACATCCTGCTGTGATTTCACTTATGTTATTGCCAAGTTTAAAAGTGAATCGATTGTAAAGATAAATGTGGCATAACTAAAAGTATAAGTGATATGTAGACATGACATGACAACATGTTGGGACTGAATTTGGTTGCAACTTTTCGGTCCTTCCTGACTTACTTGTTTCCAGTAACTTTATATTACACAGTTATCTACAGGATAAAACTCATAGTCTGTCATTATTATAATCTACAGTCTAGTTCTAGCCAGCTGGCCTCTAAATTTATCTTCTTAAGAATCACCCACTTGAGATAAAGAAGTTTATTCATTGTACTTCAAGGATGCTTTCCAGCTATTTTTCTATTCAAGAACTATATCATACAACCTCCAAAATGATGCCACGGCAAGTAGAATCCCCGATCTCTTTACTTATAGAGCTTATTTTTTTTAAAGATTTATTTATTTTTTTCCTTGAGAGTCAGAGTCACTCAGAGAGAGGAGAGTCAGTGAGAGAGGGAGAGAGAGAGGTCTTCCATCCGTTGGTTCACCTCCCAATTGGCCACAATGGCCGGGACTGTGCCGATCCGAAGCCAGGAACCAGGAGCCTCCTCTGGGTCTCCCACGCGGGTGCAGGGGCCCAAGGACACAGGCCATCCTCCACCACTATCCCAGGCCACATCAGGGAGCAAGATCAGAAGTGGAGCAGCTGGGACTAGAACTGGTGTCCATATGGGATGCCGGTGCTTCAGGCCAGGGCATTAACCCATTGCACCAGTGCCAGCCCCTATAGAGCTTATTTTTAAAAATCAGTAGCTCAAAAGTTATGTCTAGGCCAGCACCATGGCTCACTAGGCTAATCCTCTGCCTGTGGCACTGGCACACCGGGTTCTAGTCCCGGTCGGGGCGCCGGATTCTGTCCCGGTTGCCCCTCTTCCAGGCCAGCTCTTCCAGGCCCGGGAGTGCAGTGGAGGATGGCCCAAGTCCTTGGGCCCTGCACCCCATGGGAGACCAGGAGAAGCACCTGGCTTCTGGCTTCTTCGGATCAGCGCGGTGTGCCAGCCGCAGTGCGCTGGCTGTGGCGGCCATTGGAGGGTGAACCAACGGCAAAGGAAGACCTTTCTCTCTGTCTCTCTCTCTCACTGTCCTCTCTGCCTGTCAAAAATAAAAATAAAAAAAATTTAAAAAAAAAAGTTATGTCTATATATCATGGGTAATTGCTATGCAAATGTTTATTAAGTATCTTCCGTGTGTAAGACAGCATGCTGACTTCCCTGGAAAACAGCCCCTTGGCTCTATCATCCGAGAGGCACGAGACTGGCAACCGAAAGGTGAACATACAAAAGGATGATGGTCACTATAAAAGACAAATAGGATGCACTGGAAAGGTAATAATTTAGAATCGGAAGTCTGGAGTTAGCAGCAAACTAGTGTGACATTGGGTAGTTACTTAAATGTTCTAGATATTTATCATTGTAAAAATGGCAGATCTATTTTGCAGATTTATTGTGAATCATAATTAATATTTTGCAAAAAACTTTGTAAGCCATATAGCAACTTGTATGCCTCCTTTTGTTTTCTATGACAGAGGTCTATTTTGCTAATATGAGTTTTGAGAATGAGTTATGAAAAACTGATCTTCATTTTTGGCCCAGGACAACAGAAAATTTAATATAGTCAAAACAACATATTGCAGAATCACAAAAATTCCCCTTTGGAGTAATTAAATAAGAAGTGACACTTACTATGAAAGAACTTGCTAAAAAATTTACTTTTCCTCTTACAAGACATAAGACGATGTATGGAAATTTGAATATAACAGAGGTGGCACAGTTCACTGAGGGTGAGGGAAGATGACTGTTAAATAGGCAGGAAATTGACAGACAGGGGAAAATACAGTGGAATACTGAGCTCACACCTTCTATGAAAATATATAGGCAATGTCTGGGAGATTATAGGCCTAAATTGTGAAAATCTAAGTCTGAAAATGTTTGAAGAAACACATTTTGCATTGCTTAACAGTGGGGACCTGTTCTGAGAAATGCTGTGTTAGGCAATTCTGTGACAGTGGAACCATGGTAGAGCACACACACAAAAACTAAAGTGGCAATGACTCCCTAGGCAATCTCATTGCCTGGACCACACTGCATGTGCAGACTGTCATTGACTGACATGTTGCGGTGCAGCACATGACTGGCAAGAGAACAGCTATACGACATGAGGATCGGAAAATATTCCTAAGACAAATGAAGCGTAAGTCATCAAGGAAACCTGGAAAATTTCAACTCACTAAAATAAAAAAAAATTCTGTATGAATCTAGAAACCATAAACAAAATTAAATGTCAGCCCTTTATGAGAAGACCCTATTTTCATTATCCATAACTCACAAAAACTTTGTGCCAGAATAAAGAACAAATATATGGAAAAATAAAAAAAAATAGAGAAAAAGATAGGCAGAGGATATGAATAGGCAATTCACTAAAGAGAAAATTGTGTGTATGCAAATATGCTCAAACTCCCTACGATCTGGAAAAGGTGACTCAGGTCAGCAAAAAAGTAAAGTCTGGTTAATACCACTTGTTGATGAGAGTGTGGATTGAATGACAGCTCTGACACTGCTTATGGAAACACAGATTAGCACACACTACTTGAGGACAATTCCACAACTGTTAATGTGCAAAATTATATCCTCTGCAGACTGGAACTTCAGCTATATGTGTTCTCATAAATGTGGACGAGGTGATGGACAGATGCAAGGGTATCTACTGCAATGCTGTCTCCGACAGTGAAAAGGATAACAGTAGAGACATGAATAAGCAAGCGCTGGCTTGGTTTTACAGTTCAAGGTTTAGCTGAAGGAAAAGATAAAGAAGAAACAGCTGTCAAAATGGTTAAATATGGAAAAAAGTATTAAAAAGCTACAGAATTATATATTGAATGTGACTCCATTTCTACTTAAATTCTACAACATTTAAAACAAATGTCATACATTGTTTACGGATGTATATTTGCATAAAATATGCTTGGAGTCACACACACTAACTGCAAGTTCATGTTATATCTTGTAAGGTAAGAAAAACAGCTGGAGGTGGAGTCTTAGTTGCTTCACATGTTTTATTCCTTAAAAGGAAGAATCTGAAGTAAACAAGGGACAAATGTAATACTGCAAAAATCAGGACAGCAGAGATACCAGTGCTACATGATGTTTTTATCATTTTGTCAAGTGATTTGTCTTCTGTGTCTGTATTAGTTTTTCACCATTATAGTGAAACACTTTGTTAGGAAACTGGCGCAGTTGTAGCCAGGTGGCCGCATGGCCCAACTACCTGAGCCAGGCTCCACCCCCATCCTAACGGGATTTGCTGCTCCTGCTTCCCTGCCCGCCCTCAGGCAAAGTTTTAAAAGGGCCTGTTCCTGCACACGTGCTCTCTTGGTTCCTCTCTCTAGCCTCCTCCTCTGGTCTCTTGGCTCTCTCTTTTGGCTCCTCTCTGCTCTCTCCTCTCTCTTACCCCTCTCTCCTGCGCTCTCTTGGTTCCTCTCTTCTCGTCTCTCTGCTCTGCTCTCTCTTCTCTCCTCACTAGCTCCTCTCCTCTGCTCTCTCTCTTATACTTTCTCTCTCTTTTCCTTCGCCGCCCCTTCACTCCGGTCTGTTGGGTGTTCCCCAATAAACCCTTTCCCTTACTGCGGTGTTCGGTGTGTTTTGTGACAGCTAACATTAATATGTAACACACTTGACATAGTGTACTTACAAAGAAAAGAGATTTACTTAGCGTAAAGCTTTGGGGTGGGAAGTTCAAAGGGGAACAGACAGAGTAGTCTCATGGTGTGGATGGCAATGGCAGTGAATCAGGCAGTCTGCAATGACATTTCTCAGACTGAGTTGTTTATATCTCCTTGGTGTGATATATATGCGCTAGACCCCATAACAGGCATAGTAGCACTGAAATGTCAGATTACCAGTTAAGGTAAACGATCAGATATATAACCAGGCCAAAGCTTAGCCCTGTTTCCCTCTTGTCTCCCCAGGTCACAAAGTAATTTAACTATGGGCAGTCCTACAGCTCCCTGAAAGATCTACACTTAATAATTGCGAGACCCTTCAACTAGATCCAATTAAGGAATTATAGCTAATACAATGTATCCATGCAAAATGCTCAAGAAAAATTAAGCTTGTGAAGAGCTGTGTCTGCTTTTATTTTCTCAGTTCCTACAGAGAGACTGTAAAGCAGTATAGTTCTGCATGCATTTTTTTTTTTTTGACAGGCAGAGTAGACAGTGAGAGAGAGAGACAGAGAGAAAGATCTTCCTTTGCTGTTGGTTCACCCTCCAGTGGCCGCTGTGACCGGTGCACTGCGGCCGGTGCACCGCGCTGATCCGAAGCCAGGAGCCAGGTGCTTCTCCTGGTCTCCCATGGGGTGCAGGGCCCAAGCACTTGGGCCATCCTCCACTGCACTCCCGGGCCATAGCAGAGAGCTGGCCTGGAAGAGAGGCAACTGGGACAGAATCCGGTGCCCCGACCAGGACTAGAACCCGGTGTGCTGGCACCGCAGCCTATTGAGCCGTGGCGCCAGCCACGGAGTTACTTCTAAGGGTACAGTTTAAAATTTGCTATGGGATTGCAAACCCCCTTGGGCTAGATGGTAATGTTAACATCTTAAGTTTTAAAGTGATCATATAGGCGGGATTAAGTGTTAGGGTGATCATGTCAATAGGATTAAGTGTTTATTATTAATAATAATAAAGTTAAAAAGGAGTAAATGCTCCAACGTGGGAAGCAGTCTGTGCAGCGGACTCATAGAGTGGCAACGGCTTTGAGTAGCACTCGTGACCTCAAGATCAGCCCTAAAGGCATTCTGGTCTGGCATTTCAGGGGTGGAAAGCCAGGACACTTGCACAGAAGGTCTCTACGTGGAGAACCTCCCTGGGTGAGATCCCAGTGGAGAAGAGTGGCGTCGAAGGATGGACTTTTCTCCAGAGGGAGAAAACTTCCATTTGCTTATGGCCTTGTCTGAATACTGATGGAGTCTGCGGAACTCAGAAGGCTTCCATGGCCTAGGCAGCTCATGTCAAGAGCCTCAGGTGATCACTGACGTCAGACATAAGAATGTTATTGTTAAATTAACAGGAGTCACTGTGTACTAACTTCCCATGTAGGATCTCTGTTCTCAAAAGAGCTACAGTATTAACTTTAATGGCAAAACTTAATCCCAAAGATTTGCTTTGCTCTATTGTGTGATATTATGCATTGTATCTTATAGCTATGTCTAAGTGTCAGACTCCATTACCTGTGTTTTTAGGTATTTATTTAAGGTTTAGTAAGTGCCTCAAATGTGAAATCTTGCATACATATGTCTCTGAAATTTCTATCTAGTATGTTTTAACAAAGGGTCAGATATTTAAAGGCAGTGGAGGAGATTTCTAAGAATGGCAAAGTTCTATGGACTTTGGATTCCAAGATTTGGATTCCAAGCTTTTGTGTGTAGCTTTAAAGAAGCCCTGATACAGTCTCCGTACTGAAAAGGGTAGCTGCCAAAGATGTTCCAGAGAACTAAGGAGCTTCTAAATAAAAGCTCTGGTATTGGGAATTACTGATGACAGGATTCTATGGACTTTGGATTCCAAGATTTGGATTCCAAGCTTTTGTGTATAGCTTTAAAGAGGCCCTGATGCACTCTGTACTGAAAAGGGTAGCTACAAGAGTTATGGAGTCCAGGATTTGGATTCTAAGCCTTGTGTTTGCTTAAAAGCCTCTGAAACAGACACTGTGCTGGACAGGGGAGCTACAAAGGTGTTCCAAGGAATCAAGGAGTTTTTAACAAAAACTCCAACATTAGAAATTCCTGAGCAATCCATTCATAGGAAGATCCTCTTCAGATCAGTTTCAGCTTAAATAAAAGGGATCTTACCAGGTGCTAGAGAACACGACTACCTCCGTGAAATTTGGATTAAACTTCTACCTCTTAAGTCTTCACAGGTGAATGCGAAAGACATTCCTGACTGTTCCTATAAGCCAATCAGAGACCTTAGACCTCGACTTCTGGGAGTAACTGACTATGCAGGGACACAGACCTTGGCTATGGCTGAGACTGGTCCAACCCATAAAGCAAATTTGTTAGACAGGATAGACAGAGACTTACAGACACTGGATAGGCAGGGCCTGCACTACACCCCTCATGATCAGGAAGCAGTTACAGAAGAGATGATTCGATGGCCATCAACTCCCCTTAGGATTAAGGGGATGGAGTCTCTGAGGGGGGACTGAATTAGGCAGGTGTACTCTAGTAGGCCAGACCTACGAGATGAGCCCCTGGAAAATCCAGATGCTGAATGGCTTACTGATGGCAGCAGCTGTATGAAGGAAGGAGTTAGAAAGGCAGACGATAGAAGCCCAAGCACTACCACACAATACTTTAGCACAAAAGGCGGAGCCTATTGCGTTGATTAGGGCTTTAGAACTGGGAAAAAAACTAGCGAGTTAATATATACACAGATTCCAGATATGCTTTCCTTGTGTTACTTGCACACGCAGCAATCTGGAACCAGAGGGGCTTACTGACTGCAAAGAGTTCCCCTGTTAAATATGAAAAAGAGACACCAGCTCTACTTCAGGCAGTACTGGAGCCTTTAGAAGTGGCCGTCATCCACTGCAAGGGACATCAGAAGGGAGATAATTATGTTAACCAGGGAAATGCGTTAGCAGATAAAGCAGTTACGCATGATGAGAGCATATTGGTAAAATCAACCTGCCAATCTACACCTGTTTATGTTCCCCTCCTCTGCACAGGAGTCAACAGGGGAGGTGGCCCTACGTGGTGAAGGTTATTCTGTAAACATAGTGGGCAAGAGCGAGTCACTTCCTTTATGACCGTATTTAGTCCCTTTCCCCCAAAACCTTGGGAGACCAGTTGTACTAAGGCATCTCTTCCCAAGTGGGTAGAGTTGTGTATCTCCTTACTAATTTTCCATTGAGTGGCCATTGGTAGCATAATTCTATGATTTAGCATCCACCATCCATTTGCATTTTTAGTATAGCCTCACTTGTCAGGGAATAGTCCGTGGCGGTATCGCTAGGCGGAGGTTTTTTACTTTCGGTTTTGACCGGGGGGGGGGGGGGGGGGGGGCGCTTTCCTACGGGCGGGGCTCTCCGGAGGCGGAGGGATCGAGGTCGCGGTAAACAACAAGATTGCTGCAGGACCCCCCCCCCCCCCCCCCCCCCCCCCCCCCCGGTGAGTCTGCCTGCCTGCCTGCCTGCTGCGTGACACCTCGCCTGATTGGCCGAACGACGCGTGCCCTTCACGTGAACAGAGACCGGATTGGTGTGCCCGATGCATGGACTCTAGCTTGCTCCTGATTGGTTGCATTTTGTATATAAGCCGCGGGTGTAAGGAGGAAGCTCTATTTCTCTCCTCTCCTTTTCTCCTCGCTCTCTACCTCTGTCACGTTTACTTTCTCTAATAAAAAGTCTACTGAAGACGGATAAACGTTGTTCGTTCGAGCCTGAGAAACCGTTGTCGCGGGTCCTGGGTTGAGTCTGCTGGCCAGACTCCCCGAGACGCTCGCGGCACTCACTATTGGGCTCATTCATTTTCAGGCTCTGTATAGTGAGGTTCCTTAACCACTTCAAGTGGAGGAGGAGCTGCGCCTACAACCGGCACTCTGTTCCTAAAGAATCTTAACAGCTATGCCAAGCTCCTACCCTTCTTTTCCTCTTACGTAATCATTTTTCAGCATAAATGTTTGGCCAGTACTGGGAAATCACATGAGTAGGGAAGGAAATGAACAGGTTCCCTAGTTGTCAATGTTTCTTAGAATACCATTCCCTCTTCTCCACTTAAAGCAAATTCTGGGTCAGAACGGAAAGCCTGGCTTCAGGGACTGTGGGCGCCTGCACTCATTCATTTATAGAGGTGAATGAGTCAGCCACATTGGGTCCACTGAACTTCCTCTCATCATCTTGCCTCTGAAATCATGTCCTCATGGACATGGTGAATGAGGCAACAAGCAACACTGGATGGTCAGATTGCTCCATTGTCCAAGCAGATTTGGTTAAGAAAAACACAAGTTCAAAGACACAACTATTAAGAATTTCCAGACAGCATTAATACCAGAGTGTTAAACCAAAGGGGGGCCCTTTAGAACACAGTTGTATGCGTATGTGTTTCAGTTATTTGCATGTATACATTTTCAAAATGCAACCATCTCGAAATCTGTGCAATTTATCATCTGTAAATTGTAACTAAACAGAACAAAAATAAATTACACCCTCTCCCTGTGCCCAGCCTTCTCCTAAATGTAAAATTGCAAAAAAATTATTGATTTAATTTTTCTAGTGAAGAATCATATACTAAACAAAGTGATTTAAATTTACAAGTTAGCAGACTTCTTGCTTTGCTCTCACCTCTATGACTTACTGCAATAGTTACTTAAAAGTGGTGAAACTATTACATAGTGATAGAGGATAATTTTTTGTCTTGATCCTTTTTTCTTTTTACAAAGAAAGCAGAGTTATCTAAGTGGTACAATGCATGATTAGGATTATTATAATCAGCCTGCAATTTCAACTAAATGGGGCAGTACTGCTTGCTTCTTTTATGTCTCACCAAGTATGTGCTGTGTCCCCGGTTCAGGGGGAATCTGCATTTTTTTTCTCTATGATAACAAAGACTCGAGAGAAAAAAGGCTTTGATGGGGATCATGATATTTTGCCTCAATGCACTAATTTGTCCGATCAAGGATGCATATTTAAGGATGTCTCCCTCAGTGCCATTATAATTATGCCAATGGGAAGGGATGAATTATTCTGAGACTTTGTTCATACTTAGCCACCATACCTGCAATGAAATAAAAAGCTCCAACACGCTTCCTGAAAATTTCATTTTACCCTGTCCCCAGTCACAGACTTCAAAATGATGGTGAGTTACTTTGAAGTTTTTCTTTAGATTTCTTTTAGCTTCTCAATTCACAGAGGCAGTGTTTGATGGATATAGTTTGTAAAGAGACATGTGAATACATTTTCTTTCCACCTTAGAGCTGTTTAATTTGTCCAAAGCTAATCTTACAACTTTTGATAATTGCTTTATTTAAATGGAAACCAGTGTTAAGAAAACATCACACAGGGGAAGATGCACAGCATGAAAAGTTCTGTTAAAACTGACAGAAGTGCAATGAGCTTCTCAATGTTTTCCTGTCTACAATGTAGAATCCTCACGTTCAGGTTAAGGAGACAGACTGCGAAGTCAAGTGCATGTATAAACCCATCAGAGGCGGAGCACAGAACATGGAAAATACGTTTTGAATGTGTCAGAAATCTCTGCTGGAATTACTGTTGCCAAATCACCATTATTAACTAATAGTTCAGTACGCTTTCTCCTTCTGTTGGAAAATGGTACTACATATTTGACTGGTTTCCCCTTAGACTCAGCACTTTGCCCTTCTGGTTGGACAGTTTTACTGTTGTTCTCTGGATGTAAATTCATTATCTCAGACCTGTGTACAGTTCGTGGAAAAACTGAATTAAAAGATCAGTATATTTTGGCAAAAACGTTTCTGAAATGCATGCATAGTCTTTCCACAGTAAGCATTCTATGAACTCACTGAGGACCCCTCATACATCACTGTGCTCTGTCAAGCAGCCCTTCCTTCCCTCTTCCTTCCTTCAATTTTACCATCCTCCCAACAATCACCTTTGACTTTCTCAGTACTTTTCTTTCTCCCTTAAACCCAAGGATTCTGCAGATTTTTTTGTGCAAAATGCAAGGATCTCTTTTCCAGGCTTACCCTACAATGCTATGCTAGGTCTTCATTATTTCCCTATGATTATTGCAACAGCAACCCAACTTTTCTTCCCTTCTTTAATCTCTCCCCTTTCTACTGTTGACAAATAGTCCCAGCAAGTTGGGGCTTCTAAAATGAAACAAAACAAAAAGCACAATTAGATTTCCAGATGAAGACTGATAAAGCTAGGGGAGAATTATTGGCTACCACTCTCTATCGTTTGCATTGGGTGAATTTTTTCTTGGACGTGGAGCTGGAGAGTACTCCTCCATCTGACGGTCTCCACGGTAAATATCCATTATGATATTGTTAGTTCATTGAGATATGACAGGGCAATAGAGGATCAGAGTTGCCAGATCCCAAAGAAATGTGTATCCCTAGATTTTATTCTAAAGAAATAATCTGGGCAGGCACTGGCCTGGCAGTTAAGATGCTGGTTAGAATGTCCACATCCCGTATCAGAGTCTCTATCTTTGGCCCTTGGCCCTGGCTCTTGCTTCCAGCTTCCTGCTAACACAGTGGTGATGACTTAAGTAATTGGGTTCCTGCCCTCTACATGGGAAATGCAGACTGAGTTTTCTGCTCTTGGCTTTAGCCCTATGGCTACTGCATGCATTGGGAGAGTGAACTAGCAGATGGGAGCTTTCTGTGTCTGTCTCTCTGCCTCTCAAATAAATAATAATGACGACATAGTCTTTCATGGCCATTTATTTTCAACACTATGGAATACATATAAACTATAAAATTAGAAAGTACAAGCATATTTCAAAAAGTTTGTGGAAAACACAATTCAAAGATAAGTTTATTTTGGTGTAAAGACTATAAATCCATGCATAATAAAAGTCTTATGGAAGTTCAAGGAAAATTATGCATGGATTTCAAAGGTTTTGCACCAAAAAATTTATCTTTGGATTCCATTTTTGAAAACTTTTTAAACAATCCTTGTAAATACACTGGAGTTAACACGAGGGGATCTAGGGACATCTATATGCTGTTTAGGGAAAGATTTTTTACATTTATTATATTTGGTATGTATATTTTATACATATATTTTCTACATAAATCTGAGTATTTTAGTCAGAAGCTTGTACTTTCTTCCATGAATATAATATTTCAATGTTAGCTTTTATGTTTTCAATGGCTGTATTGAATTCCTAATTAATATTATGGATGATGGACTTTTAACTCTCTTGATAGTCACTTTTATGGTTTAAAGAGGAATTGGCTTCTAAAACTCAGGCAGACACATTTCAACTTCAAATTCGTATGTTAACAGTTAATGGGTCAGGGTGGAGATTTGACCTGACTATGGTGTCTGGAGGGTCTTTAACTCATGGGGGACCAGCCTCTGGAAGACAGTGATGAAGAAAGGGGTGGGCGTACAGGCTAGATGTTCTCCCTGCCTCTGGGCTCCCCATCGATACTTCCTCTGCACATTGCCATTGCCAGCCTCCACCAGGTGCCAGACGGATGGGGCCATCTGATCACTGACTGTGCACCGCCACACTGTCAGCCGAAATACACAATTTCCTTTGTAAGTAAGCTCCTCTCAGGTATTTTCCTTCACGTAATGAAAAGCTAACTAATACAGTCTCCATCAAAGAGAAGTTTTGCTCACACAGATATGATATAAAAAAATTAGAATCATTTTAAAACAATTTGAGTATTAGTAACAGCTGAAATTGTACTTAAAGCCTATTTTTACATTTTTAGAGATCAAATCTTGAAATTATCTTTAATGTTAACAGATTTTAAATCTTAAACATTCCCAGAATTTCAAAATGATGAGGCTTTAATAATTTTCAGAATGTGGTTCGTTTTTCTAGCTTCACTCGAACCTGAAAACGAGGAAATCAGCCACAAACCCATATACTAAAAAGTGAAGACAGAGACTCAGAACCACTGCCTGGTGGTGCCTGCCATGAACTTTGTCTACCTGCTCTCCACTCCACTCCAAATCCCCACCTTGTGCTAGGACATGAGAGATCTGTCAAAATAGGCTAATCCTCTGCCTTTGGTGCTGGCACCCCGGGTTCTAGTCCCGGTTAGGGTTCCGGATTCTGTCCCGGTTGCTCCTCTTCCAGTCTAGCTCTCTGCTGTGGCCCGGGAGGGCAGCAGAGGGTGGCCCAAGTCCTTGGGTCCTACACCTGTATGGGAGACCAGGAGAAAGCAACTGGCTCCTGGCTTCGGATCGGTGTAGTGCACCGGTCGTAGCGGCCATTTGGGGGGTGAACCAACGAAAAAGGAAGACCTTTCTCTCAGTCTCTCTCTCACTGTCTAACTCTGCCTGTCAAAAAAAAAAAAAATGGAATTGAAAGATAACACATTTTAGTGCAAAAAGTTTTGCAATTCTCTAAGAAGGTGTTCAAAAAGTTAATGGAAAATGTGTTACGAAAAAACTGTATGGATTGCAAAAATGTTTTGCACCAAAGTAAACTTATATTTTAGTTACATTTTTCATGAATGTTTGAAGTACCCTTGCAGTTAAAGCTGCCTGAGCTTATTGGGCATCTGAGATAGAATACCTTTAGCATCGCTGTAGGGGCCTTGTCCATGACAGCCAGGAAGGCATGAGAAAACTGGCTGCTGAAAGAGATGCCAGGGGTTGGAGTACTGCACACTGGGCTGAGTGCAGGGTGGGGGAGCGGCAAGGGCTCAGTATAGCCCATCATCTCACTACCTTCACCCCTGGGCAGAGTTGCAGCAGCTTCGACTTAGAGCTCTCTACACCCTGCAGGTGGGAAGGATCAGTATTTAGCATACCTAAAACCTTTCCCACTGCACTAGTACAACGGGCTTCCTGACTGTGAAAGAGTTCTCGCCTTTAAATAAAACCATTACATGATGGCTTAGCACATCTAGTCAACGGATATTTTCCTTTGCTCACCTCGGTGATTTTGATGGAATTCTCACTGCAAATCATTCCATAAGATTCACAGGGACTCTGGTCTGCGTCTCACATTTCTTGTTTCTCACAAACCTCCAGTTCTCTGCCTCTGGGCTCTATCCATTTGCTAATTATGTGTTTTCTGCCAGAATGCTCTCCCTGTCCATGAGTGATTAAAGGAATCCTACCCAATTTTGAAGATTCATTTCCATTACCAATTTCCTGAAGTCACCATGGTCATTTCAAATAGAATTTATCTTTTGAACTCCTGCACACTTATACTTTTTATAGGTCTCCAGTCACTATGTCAATTTATTCTTCCTAATAGAAAGCAAATCTCTTTGATGACAGAAATATCTAACCCTCTTATATCCTAAGGCATTGCGTCATTAACACAGTTAGTGCTCAATGAACGTTTATTGGATTGAATTGGAATACAGACGAAGATCCAAGACTACAACCCCAGAGAAGGTTAGTGATTAACTTAAGGTTACTCAGTTGATCTATTAAAAATATTTGCAGAAAGGGGCTGGCGCTGTGTTGCAGTGGATTAAGCCGCCACTTGCAACATGGGGATCGTGTATTAGACTGTTGTTTTCAGTTCCAGCTACTCTGTTTCCCATCTAGCTCCCTGCTAACTTGCCTGAAAAAGCAGTGAAGGATGACCCCTGTGCTTGGACCTCTGCCACCCATGTGGGAGACCTGGACGAAATTCCTGGCTCCTGGTGTTGGCCTGGTCCAAATCTGGCCATTGTGGCCATCTGGGGAGTGAGACAGCTGGTGACAGATCTCTCACTCTCATTCTCTTTTTCTGTTGGTCTTTCCTTCTCTGTCACTTTGCCTTTCAAATCAATCAATATTTAAATTTGAGGAACATTTTGCATTACTGAACAGGCAAAGATCACTAATAATATGATGAACAATCATATTCTCAATATGTCACTCCATGACTTTTTATAATGCAGTTCAGATAATATTGAGTGAAATATTTATTTTCATTTCTTCAAAATGAAACCAAAATAATCTCATAATTAAATTCATAATCATTCAAATTCAAATGACTTTCAAACTGTGGTGACACCAGGGAGCTCATCTAGACTTTTCTGCAAATGAAATTTTATATGAGATTCCAATATATTAAAAGAGATCAACGTGGAGCAGCGAAGGCAGCTGCCCGGCCCAGCCTGCCCTTTGTCTCACCTCTGTCACCAGTCCCTGGCCTGTTGGTCCTCTGGGGAGCCCAGGGCTGTAAGGAATACAACTTAGAAATTGCCTGCAGCACTTTCATTTCTCAGGGTTAAATCCTGCTCTGTAAACATAGGATTTATTAGATATGCAGAACTGTACACCTCATCCTGGACCCACTGAATTGAAATCTGTGTTTCAGGAAAATTTCTAGGTGTTTCTTGTAGGAGAGTACCTCGAAAAGTTAATGCAAAAGCAGAATTGAAAGATACATTGATTTTGCAGCTAAAATTCTGAAATCAATACATATTTTTCATAATATACTTTTTCATGAATCTTTTTAAAGACTCCTCATATACATAGTTTTAAATTTTTTGCACTAAAATAATCTTATCATTTAATTTCATTTTCCATGTTATTTTTGAAGTAACCTGCTATAAACAAAACTTGGTGAAGTACAAATTATAGGGTTTAAGGAATATTTAGAAAAAAAGATGGCAAAATTTACATACAGTAAACATAGGAAATAAAGTTGAATAAATAGTACACATAAAAGGAAATTATGCTGGAATCTCCTTTCGGGTATGACTATGGATGAAGGCTGGGCACAAGGGAAATGTATGTGGCACCAGATGGCAGAGGCAGCAGTGGCAATGACACTCAGGGGGTTCAACGTGAGGTCCAGATGCTGCTGCGGCTCATGCGTGTAATCATTCACCTCCTGGAGATGGGCATGAGTAAGACCTGCATGACACCTGCACGACACCTGCAGCTACACCTGTAGCTATACCTGTAGCTACACCTGCACCACACCTGCACCACACCTGCACACCTGCACCACACCTGCACCACACCTGCACCACACCTGCACACCTGCACCACACCTGCACCACACCTGCACCACACCTGCACGACACCTGCAGCTACATCTGCAGCTACACCTGCACCACAGCTGCACAATACCTGTAGCTATACCTGTAGTTACACCTGCACCACACCTGCACCACACCTGCACCTGCACACCTGCACCACACCTGCACCACACCTGCACGACACCTGCACCACACCTGCACGACACCTGCACACCTGCACCACACCTGCACCACACCTACACGACACCTGCACACCTGCACGACACCTGCACGACACCTGCAGCTACACCTGCACCACACCTGCACACCTGCACCACACCTGCACCACACCTGCACGACACCTGCACACCTGCACGACACCTGCACAACACCTGTAGCTACACCTGCACGACACCTGCACACCTGCACCACATCTGCACTACACCTGCATGACACCTGCAGCGACGTCTCAGCTGCGTCAGACCTTACTGCACCTCTTCCTGTAGCTTCTCAAAGGTCCAGGCTAGACCCACACCCAGTTCCTTGGTGAGGGTGCCCTCTCCACATGCAGGTCGCCTGAATCTGCCAGGATGCAAGCATTTTCCAATGTGCTTCCTATTTTCTAATCTGATAGCTTTCAGCTGTCTTTTTGAGTTCTAACTAGTCTTTTTTTTGGACAGCAGAGTTAGTGAGAAAGAGAGAGAGACAGAGAGAAAGGTCTTCCTTTCCATTGGTTCACCCCCTAAGTGGCCACTACAGCTGGTGCGCTGCACCAATCTGAAGCCAGGAACCAGGTGCTTCTCCTGGTCTCCCATGCGGGTGCATGTCCCAAGCACTTGGGCCATCCTCCACTGCCTTCCCGGGGCACAGCAGAGAGCTGGACTGGAAGAGGAGCAACCGGGACAGAATCCGGTGCCCCGACCGGGACTAGAACCCGATGTGCCGGCACCGCAGGCAGAGGATTAGCTAACTGAGCCATGGCGCCGGCCCTAACCAGCCTTCATTAACCCTAGTTTTTCTTTGATTTTTATAGCTTGGAAAGCAGATCCATTTTCCTACTTCTGGCCTCGCTTACCTGCTACACTTGAGATCACCCACCACATGCAGACAGCAGCCCTGTAAAGACGTCTCCATCAGCTCTCCCGTGTGGTCCCTGGCCAGCGACGTCTGCTGCTTCTCCAAAGTCCCCTTGTGAAGTTTTCCTTCCCCACAATTTTTTTTTCTTTTCGAGTTATTTATTTATTTGAAAGTCTGAGTTACTCAGAGAGAAGAGAGGCGGGGGGGGGGGGGGTCTTCTATCCGCTGGTTCACTCCCCAGATGGCTGCAATGGCCAGAACTGTGCCAATCCGAAGCCAGGAGCTAGGAGCTTCCTCCGGGTCTCCCATGCGGGTGCAGGGGCCCAAGGACTGGGGCCATCTTCTACTGCTTTCCCAGGCCACAGCAGAGAGCTGGATGGGAAGTGGAGCAGCTGGTCTCAAACCTGCATCCATATAGGATGCTGGCTCTTCAGGCCAGGGCGTTAACATGCTGTGCCACAGTGCCAGCCCCCACCCTCACTCCCCCAACAATTTTTAAGCTAAAACACCTGTATCAATTCTTTATTCTGTATTCATCATTGTGTTCCTGTCTTTAAAAAAAAAAAAAAGATTGATTTGGGGCCAGTGCTGTGGTGCTGCGGGTTAACGCCCTGGCCTGAAGTGCCGGCATCCCACGTAGGTGCTGGCTCGAGTCCCGGCTGCTCTACTTCCCATCCAGCTCTCTGCTATATGGGAGACCTGGCAGAAGCTCCTGGCTCCGGATCAGTGCAGCTCCGGCCACTGAGGCCAATTGGGAGTGAACGAGTGGATGGAAGACCTCTCCCTCTCTCTGAGTAACTCTTTCAATAAATAAATAAATCTTTAAAAAAATTATTTATTTGAAAATCAGAAGTGTGCGTTTGTGTGTGTATGAGAGAGAGAGAGAGAGCCAGCGAGCTAGAGAGAGATAGAGGGAGGGAGAGAAAATCTTCCATCTACTGGTTCACTGCCACAATGCTGGCCTCATGTTCTTGGTTTTTATTTTAAAACCTTACAGATATTTACTGGCTCCTCTAATGCCTTCTGATCTTTTCCTTTACTTGCAAATTATTTCATAGATAAATGAAGAATATTCAATAATTTTGTGGGAAATATGTACTATGAAAAAACTATGTATGAATTTCAAAATTTTTTGCACTAAAATAAACATCTTTTAATTCAATGTTTTCCACAAACTTTTGGAAGTAATCTCGTATTTTGTTATCTTCACCTAAGACTTTCCTTATGCCCTGAAATAGGAATTACCATTTGTAGAAGGACTGTCCAAATTTGATATTCTCATACCAGTTTTTCTTCCTTTTTTTTTTTTTTTGGTTTATCAATGAGGCACGCTTGATAGTGAAGATACTAAATAGTACCTAATCTTATAAATTTCACCTAGATAAGTAAAATACCCTAATCAAATAGAATTAAATTAGAGAATAAAACTCAGGAGAAATAAGCTATTATGTGAAAAGAGGAAAAAGGCTGTTGGAGAATATAATAGAATAATGATAAACGAAAATAACTTTTTACCAAGAAGTTAATCATCCCATGAATCAGCCTTTCACCTTTTCCTTTAGCTACAATTTTTGGATAGCTTTCCAAATCAACAAAATGTGAGCTCAAAGTCATCAGAAGATACAGGGTTCTCTTTTGTCACATTTGAATTTATGTTAAAGTTGACCAGAAATTTGAAGTCATTTTTACTCCTTCACATGAAATGTTCAGTTTTATATCTTAGACTGCTTGTACCTTAAAATGAGTTAAAGATTGAGACAAAAGGCAGTAACAGCTTCTCTTCTTTATGATCTAGTACATTTGGTCTGAAGTCCACTATTGTTTTTTAATTGAAAACTTTTATTTTATAAATATAAATTTCGTTTGTACAACTTTTGAATTATAGTGGTTTTTCCTCCCATAACCACCCTCCCAAACACAAACCCTCCCATCTCCTACTCCCTCTCCCATCCCATTCTTCACTAAGATTCAGTTTTAATTATCTTTATATACAGAAGATCAGCTTAGTATATGCTAAGTAAAGATTTCAACAGTTTGCACCCACACAGACACACAAAGAGTAAAGTACTGTTTTAAGACTACGTTTACTGTTAATTCTCATAGTACAACACACTAAGGACAGAGGTCCTACATGGGGGCAAGTGCACAGTGACTCCTGTTGTTGATTTAACAATTTGACACTCTTGTTTATGGCATCAGTAATAAACGAGGCTCTTGTCATGAGCTGCCAAGGCTAAGGAAGCCTTTTGAGTTCACAAACTCTGACCTTATTTAGACAAGGTCATAGTCAAAGTGGAAGTTCTCTCTTCCCTTCAGAGAAAGGTACCTCCTTCTTTGATGGCCTGTTCTTTCCACTGGGATCTCACTCACAGAGATCTTTCATTTAGGTCATTTTTGCCAGAGTGTCTTGGCTTTACATGCCTGCAACACTCTCATGGGCTTTTTAGTCAGATCCAAGTGCCTTAAGGGCTGGTTCTGAGGCCAGAGTGCTGTTCAGGGCATTTGTCACTCTATGAGTCCTGTAGTCAACTATTAATTGCCTCTAGAATTCATTCACACACATCCATTTTTTTCTCTTCTACCCAAGTCCATGAGATTAAGCAATTACTGCACATGTAAGGTTATTTATTTTAGTATGTAGAATAAGTCCTAACATTTTTGTCTATTTTAGACAATTGCCTTGAGAATTACAAGTGTTAGTACTTTCAGATCTTCATATTGGAATATTACAGAATGTGTGAATCTCATTTTTTTCAATGGAGGCAAATAGCAAATATTACTAGTATCTCTAGAAGAGCTCTGGTACACTGCCTTCAACTGCTAGAACAAGAGAGAAGGCAAAGGCTTGGTTCACTCATGGCTGCATCCTCAGTGCCCAAACAGTTCATGGCACACGCTAGGTACTCAATCATGATTTACTGATTTTCCTCCCCAAATATACCCTGAAACACATAGTCCATCTTGTAACAGACATTCACAACTTATTAAGTGGAGCTGAAAGCAGCTTCCTGGAGGCTGTAACATTTGAGTATTAGTGCATCATCTGTCTCTTCTCAATGCAGTCTGCATAATTCAGGGTGGTTGCCTTCATGGTTCTTGAATGAGAGCATCTGCATTGCTAGCTATGGTAGGCTGCATCGTGCCTCTGCTCCAAGATGTCTACACTTCAATCCCCAGAAACTATGATTGTTCTCCTGGATGGCAAAGGGCCTTTACAGAGGTGATGAAGCTTAAGATCCTGACAGAGGGAGATTATTGAGATGGGTTTGATGTGATCAGGAGGTTCCTTAAAGAGAATGTTAGGGAATTAGAGAGAAAATGTACATTTGCCTTTCTGTGTCTGACTTATCTGTTCTACAATTCCATGTTGTTGCAAATGTTAAAATTTACTTCTTTTTTTATGGCTGTATGGTATTCCATTTTGTATATGTACCATGGTTTCTTTATTCATTCAGCAAAGTAATGGATACTTAAGTTTATTTCATATCTTGGCTACAGTAAACATGTGAGTACAGATATTTTCTCAACATACTGGTTTCAAGTCCTCTGGATATATGAGTATAGACAGTAGTGCAATGGCTGAACCATATGGCATCCTATTTTTAATTCTTGAGGAATCTCCATACAGTTTTCCATAATTGCTGTCTGAATTACATTTCCACCAATAGCATGTAAGGGCTCCCTTTTCCACACACACCTGTTTCTTGGAATGAAGTAATCATTCCATTCATGAGTCTCTTGTATTTCCTTATGCCTGCGTGAACATACCTGGGAGCTACCTCTTTTATACTTTTTTGGTTCCACTTTGTTTTGCACTTCAGAGTAAGCCCAAATTTCTGCACCGGTGAAACACATATTTTTGCATGTTTTATTCTAATGTCCCCATTTGGCCAATTTTCTGGCAAGAGTTATTTAAATATAAGCAAGAATTCATGTCAGTCATAAACAATATGCATGTCCAGCTGGAGTGTAAAGATAATTTCCCATCATTTTTCTCTTTGACAATCCCAGCCCCTTATTCATCCTCTGAAGCTAGAAAGTAGGTTTTATATGTAAAATATCAATTTATGAGACTGTCATGTAGCTTTTAATCAAACCTAGTTTATATTACTGTCACTGTAATAAATTGTGAAAATTATATTACATTTTTAAAGTTTTCCAAGTTCTTTTCAGATATGACACTTTTTCATTTTTCAAGGGTAATAAAGCTGCTTCCTGTTCCATTGGCAAATTTTATCTGAGAGTGTAATAAGAAACTTTTAAACAAATTTCTTAATTTTGGTATTTACCCACAGCAATAAAAAGATCTTGTGAATTTATGAAAACTTGTTTTTTCTGATTGCTTTTCCAAAATAATAAGTGCTGGTCCCTCAAAGACATAATAAGCTGTGAATATGTATAAACAAATATAGTAGCAACTAGCTTGGCAGAGTATGGTCAGGTTTCCCTCTGAAAGGTTTCTTTTATTTCTATATCACAAACCTAAATGGTTGGGAAATTTGATCAAATGTTGTGTTGAAGTGAACTGAAGGAAACCTTTGATAGATAGTATTTCTTTACCTCCCTCATGGCTCCTTATTGCAGCATAAAAATCTCCCCCAAAGGATCCCACATACGCAAGGACACTGCCTGGACATCCAACCCCAACCCAGGAACCACTGCAGATCCGTGTCTGCCACCTCGTATACACAAATGCTTTTCCAGTGGAGGCCCAGCACTTTCTGGGGAAGCACCCGTGTATTTCACTCTGCATGTCGTAATCTGCTCCCCAGAGACCTCCTTGTTGTCTTAGCTCCCTGTCTGCCAGAAAGCCAGTTGGCCAGTGAGAGGGAAAAATTCTGCTGAAATGTTCATAAATATTACAACAAATATTTGTTATCACTAAGTTTATGAGTTTGGTAATCCAAATAATTTGCACTGGAGACAGAGAACAAAGTTTCTCCCAAGTATTTAAATCATTTTAAAAAACACATCACAATCTGCCCCCACAATAAGAGTTTCACCATGGGGTAGCACCACATTTAAAGCTGGGTAACCAACCAGGACCTGCCCTCAGAGCCCGTCCTCTGTCCTCTGCAGTCCTCACTGGGCCAGGGCACCTGCACATCCGCAGCTTCCATATCCTCCCTCCCCAGTTCCTACTGCCTCTGCAATTCTCTGGGACCATGGCCATGGAACTCTGTGCTACGGTGGGCATGCTTCTAAGTCCCAAGGCATCTTTCCCAGTCAGGTCACCTAACTCTGTGCTGTAAGCTGGGTCGCCCCTGGGCCTACAGGGTCGAGAAGCACTCCTGGGGCTGTGTGATCAGAGCACTAGCACTGTGGAATGGCTTCATCTCAGATGTGCACTGAGGCCTCTTTTGGAATCACATGGACCTGTGTAGTGGTGGGTAGGGACTATAAGCTGGGGTTTGTGCACTCTGTGGGCTGTGAATAACAGGGGGAAGGTTTGTCCTGAGGCATTGCTACACATGGTTTTTCTCTAAGATGACTTAAATAATAGTGTGTGAAGGCAGGGTAGCATTCAGTTTCAAGAAAAATACAATGAGAAGACAACAATAGAAACGACTGTAAAGGAGGATCTGCAATTAGACTCACAGCTGACTTCTCATCAGAAACCCTCCAGGCTAGAAGAGAATGGAGATACATCATACAAGTTTTTTTTTTAAAGATTATTTATTTATTTATTTGACAGGTAGAGATACAGAGAGAGAGAGAGACAGAGAGAAAGGTCTTCCTTCTGTTCATTCACCCCCCAAATGGCCGCTATGGCCGGCGCTGCACTGATCCAAAGCCAGGAGCCAGGTGCTTCTTCCTGGTCTCCCATGCAGGCTCAGGGACCCAAGCACTTGGGCCATCCTCCACTGCCCTCTCGGGCCACAGCAGAGAGCTGGACTAGAACTCAGCGCCATATGGGATGCCGGTGCCGCAGGTGGAGGATTAACCAAGTGGGCCACGGAACCGGGTCCCATCACACAAGTTTTAAAGGAAAAAACTGTCAACCTAGAATACTGTACCCTGCAAAGCTCCCATTTATGAAAGAGGGTGGAATAAAGACCTTCCATAACAGAAATTGAAAGAATTTGTCACCACTCTTCTAGCCTTGCAAAAGATGCTGACGGATGTGCTACACACTGAAACACAGAAAGATAGCAATCATTATGAAGGAAAGTAAAGGCAGAAAATCTCCTAGTAAAAATAAAGAGGAAATTGAAAGTAAACAAGAAAAATATTTACAGAAAAATGGAATGGCAGAGTCATTATTTATCAATAGACCTTGAATGTAAATGGCCTACATTTTCTAACTAATAGATACAGGCTGGCTGAATGGATTAAAAAAAGACCCATTTATTTACAGTCTACAAGAAACATACCTCACCAACAAAGATACATGCAGACTGAAAGTGACAGGATGGAAAAAGATATTCAACATTAAAAGAAAGCAAAAAATGGCAGCTGTAACCATCTTAATATCAGACAAAATAGAATTTAACACAAAAACTGTTAAAAGAGATAAAGGAGGACATTATTTAATAATTAAGGGCCAGCGCCGCGGCTCAATAGGCTAATCCTCCGCCTAGTGGCGTCGGCACACCGGGTTCTAGTCCCGGTCGGGGCGCCGGATTCTGTCCCAGTTGCCCCTCTTCCAGTCCAGCTCTCTGCTGTGGCCCGGGAAGGCAGTGGAGGGTGGCCCAAGTGCTTGGGCCCTGCACCCCATGGGAGACCAGGAGAAGCACCTGGCTCCTGGCTTCAGATCAGCGCGGTGCGCCGGCTGCAGCGTGCCAGCCATGGCGGCCATTGGAGGGTGAACCAATGGCAAAGGAAGACCTTTCTCTCTGTCTCTCTCTCTCTCCCTGTCCACTCTGCCTGTCAAAAAATAAAATAAAATAAAATAAATAATTAAGGTATCAATTTAACATAAAGATGTGACTAAAATAATTGTATGTGTACCCAAAGCCAGGGTGCCTAGCTATTTAAAAGAAATATTAATAGACCTAAAAGGATACATAGACTCCAATACAATAGTAATGGGGGACTTCAACATGCCACTTTCATCACTAGGCATATCAACTAGACAGAAAAATAACAAAGAAACAAGATAGTTAATCTACACTCTGGACCAAATGGACCTGCTATCTATAGAATTTTTCATCACATAGTTGCAGAATACACATTCTTCTCACCAAAACATGGAGCTTTCTCTAACATAGACCATATGCTATGCCATAAGGAAAGTCTCAGTAAATTAAAAAAAAATTGAAATCATACCATGTATCTTTTCTGACCACAATGGAATGAAGCTGGAAATTAAAATGACTCAAGAATCTTTAAAGGGTAGGAGTGTGTGTGGGAGGGTTGGGTAAGGTGGGTAGAATTAGTATGTTCCTAAAGTTGTATTTATGAAATACATGCAAATAAATAAAAAAAGAATATTTAGATTATATGCAAACACATGGAAGCTTAACAACATGCTTTTGAATGAAAGCTGGTCACAGAAGAAACCAAAAGGGAAAAAGATTCCTGGAAATGAATAAAGATAACAATGCAACATACCAAAACTAATGGGAAACTGCAAAAGCAATGTTAAGAGGGAAGTTCATTGCAATTAGTGGCTACATCAAGAAATTGGAAAGGGATCAAATAAATGAGCTATTAATACATCTCAAGGACCTAGAAAAACAACAAACCAAACCCAAAAGTAGGAGAAAAGCAATAATTAAAAATAAAAATATATACAAAAATTGAAACAAAAATATGAAAGATAAGTGAAATAAAGAGCTGGGTTTTTGAAGAAATAAACAAAATTGATACACTCTTGACCCAATGAACCAAGAAAAGGAGGGTGAAGACCCAAATTAATAAAATCAGAGTAGAAAAAGGAGAGGTAACAATAGATACCACAGAAATAAAAAGGATCATCAGTAATTACTACAGCTATATGCCAACAAACTGGAAAATCTAGATGAAATGGATATATTCCATGACACATACAACCTACCTAAGTTGAGTAATGAAGATAGAGAAAACCCAAACTGACCAATAACCAAGAAGGGCAGTGAATCAGTTATAAAAATGCTCCTAACAAAGAAAAGCCCAGGTCTGGATGATTGTACTGATGAATTTTACCAGTTATTTGAAGATGAACAAATTCCAATTATTCTAAAGGTTTTCAAAGTACCTGGCTCCTGGCTTTGGATCAGTGCAGCGCTGGCTGTAGCGGCCATTTGGGGGCTGAACCAACGGAAGGAAGACCTCTCTCTCTCTCTCTCTCTCTCACTTTCTAACTCTGCCTGTCTTAAAAAAAAAAGAAAAAAAAAACAATTGAAAGGAAGGGAATCTTCTCAAATTCCTTGCATGAGGTGAACAACACCTTAATTCCTAAATCAGAAAAAGATACAACAGAGAAAATGAAGTATTTCCCAATATCCGTGATAAACATAGATGCAAAAATCCTCAACAAAATACTAGCTAATCGAATCCAACATCATATCAGAAAGATCATTCACTTTTGTCAAGTGAGATTTATTCCTGGTATGCAGTGATTGTTCAGCATACACAAATCAATAAATGTTACACATCACATTAACAAAATGAAAATAAGAAGCATGTGATTACCTAAATAGATGCAGAGAAAATATGTGATAAAACACAACATTCTTTCATGAAAAAAACAAAACCTTAAGCACATTGGATATAGAAGGAACATTTCTGAACAGTATAAAGGCAATTTATGAAAAACCGACAGCCAGCATCTGATTGAATGGTGAAAAGCTGGAAGCATTTCAAAAAGATGTGGAAACAGAACAGGATGACCACTCTCATCATTGCTATTCAATATAGTGCTGGAAGTTTTAGCTGGAGCCATTGGGGAAGAAAAAGAAAGCAAAGGGATACAAACTAGGAAGGAGGACGTCAAAATATCCCTATTTGCAGATGATATGATCCTTTATATAGGGGAACCAAAGACTCTACTAAGAGACTATATTGGAAGTTACAAGAGTTTGTTAAAGTTGTAGGATATAAAATTACACAAAAACCAATAGCCTTTGTATACACAGAGAAATCCACGGCTGAGAAAGAAGTTCTAAGATTAGTCTCATTCACAATAGCCATGAAGAAAATAAATACTTAGAATAAATTTATCCAAGGAGATGAAAAATCTCTATTATAAAAATTATGAGAAATAGAAGACACACAAAAACCAGAAAAATCTTCCATGTGCACAGATTCAAAAAATATCATCAAAATGTCCATACTACTGAAAGGAAATTGTAGATCCAATATGATCCCAATCAAAATACCAAGGACATTTCTCTCAGATATAGAAAAAATGATGGTAAAATTTGTATGGAGACACAAAAGACTACAAATAGCTAAAGCAATCTTAAATAAAAAAAAAAAAAAAATTAAAGCCAGTGTGGGGAGCAACCCGGACTGGACTAAGTTACTGGAATTAAGACTTATTCTGTGCATCTGCTCTCCCACAATATGGCGCTGGGAGAGGAGAAAACAGCTTCTACACAGCTGCCTCCAGTTCAGCCAATAAACTGTAGGACTTGCTCCTGATTGGAGGAGAGCAGCGTACTCGGTGTGTGGGTAGCAGAGTTGGGATTGGTGGAAGAGGACTATAAAGGAGGAGAGAGACAACATGCACCAGGAACATCTAAGGGGAACATCTATCTGAAGGAACACCTGTGCAGCCCCCGAGAGAGCCGGCAGGCGGTGTGCCGCTCCCCCACGGAAGTGGGGAATGTGGCAGGGGGAACCGCCCTTCCACGGAGGTGGAAGGGTCGGTAGCCAACCCGGGAAGAACCAGCAGCAAACCCGGGGAGGGCCGAGCAGACGAAAGAACAGCGCAGGGTCCTGTGTCGTTCCTCCACGAAGAGGGGGAGCGACAAGCTAGAGACATCACAATACCAGATTTGAAGACATACTACAGGGCAGTTATGATCAAAACAGCCTGGGACTGGCACAAAAATAGACATGTAGACCAATGAAACAGAATAGAAACTCCAAAAATCAATCTACACATCTAAAACCAACTAATCCTTTACAAAAGACCAAAAAAAATTTCCTGGAGCAAGGGCAGTCTCTTCAACAAATGGTGTGGGAAAAACTGGATCTTCACATGCATAATATCAAACAAGACACCTACCTTACACCTTACAGAAAAGTCATTTCAAAATGGAACCAGGATCTAAATCTATGACCTGATACTGTGAAAGTAGTAGAGGATAACATTGTGGAAACTCTGCAAGGCACTGGCATAGGCAAAGACTTCTTGGAATAGTCCCCAGGAACACAGGCAAACAAACCAAAATAGACAAGTGGGATTATATCAAGCTGAGAAGCTTCTCCACTCTAAAGGAAACACTCAGCAAAATGAAGAGGCAATTGACAGAATGAGAGAAAATATTTGCATACTACACAACTGATACAAGATTAATATCCAGAAGCTGTAAAGAGCTCAAGAGACTCAATAACAATAAAACAAACAATGGGCAAAGGACTTGAACAGGCCAACAGACACATGGAAAAATGCTCAGGAAAACGCGCATCAAAATTGTGATGAGTTCTCACCTTACTCTGTCAGAATGACTCTCACACAGAAACCAACAAACAGCAAATGCTGATGATGATGTGGGGGAAAAGTTACTGTAATTCACTGTTGGTGGGAATATTAACTGGTGCAACCATTGTGGAAGATAGTATATAGATACCTCAGAAAGCTGAAAATAGATCTACCATATGAACCAGAAATCTCACTTCTGGGATTTTTCTGAAATAAAATTAAATCAGCTTATTAAAGAATTATCTGTACCTCCCATGCTATTGCAACTCAATTAACAATAGCTAAGATATGGAATCAACCCAGATGCCCATCAACTGATGACTGATAAAGAAGTTGTAGTTTTGTGTATATATAAAATGGATTACTACTCAGCTGTAAAAAGAAATTCTGTCATTTGCAACAAAATGGATGCAACTGTAAACCATCAGTTAGTGAAATAAGCCAGTCCCAAAAAGACAAATACCATGTTTTCCCTGGTCTGTAGTAACTAACAGAGTACCAAAAATGTAACATACAGGAGTGAAATTGACAACTTGAGATTCAATGCTTATTTATAGCCCTTGTCTCTACTGTTGAGGAACAGTGCTTTTATCTATTTGTTGAACTCTTTACATAATAAAGGGTTAATATTATGAGTATAACGTAAACTGAAAGCAGATCCTTATAAAAATTGAGACGAATAAAAGAGGAAGGAGGAATGTGGGAGCATGGGGGGAGGGAAGGTATATCTGTATATATGAATTACTGGAAATCTGTTTACATAAAAAATAAAAAAGTTCCCCAAAATTCCCTATTATGCTATGTCACAGAACTGCCTGTTATTGTGAAGTAGAGATAATTTTTCATGATATACATCCTTATCAGTTTTCAGGAGCATCTGATAAAAACGATTTGCAATTTTTCTGGAGTGTTCTGAAATTCATGATTAGTTTTCTGCATGCATGTAAATTCACTTGCAGAATTCAGAACTCATGCTGGTGTTGAACATTATTTGTGGGAACCACAATCAAGAAATGGAGAAAAGGGACCTCAGAGTATGGGCTGTATGTGCAGAAAATTGCAAAATTCCTGACCACAGTTTAGTTTGTCAAATATCTCCTTCAAAGTTTTCTCTTCCTTCTCCTCTTCTGCATTTTGACTTACTTTAAAATCCTTTAAAATGCTTCATGGACTCTAATTACATGACAGTGCAATGTAAAAGTAAATAGCAGCTGTTTGAGTACACACCAAGACCTGAATTTGCAGTCTTACCCATGAGACCTCAATTTATTCAGAAAGTTCTATAACTTGCCCAAGTTCACAGAGTTAATCTGGACTAACTAATAAGGTTTTTACACAGTCCACACTTTTAGAGATGGTTCATTAGGATATAGGCCGGCGCCATGGCTCACTAGGCTAATCCTCCACCTGCGGCACCAGCACCCCGGGTTCTTGTCCCAGTTGGGGTGCCGGATTCTGTCCTGGTTGCCCCTCTTCCAGGCCAGCTCTCTGCTGTGGCCCAGGAATGCAGTGGAGGATGGCCCAAGTGCTTGGGCCCTGCACCCGCATGGGAGACCAGGAGGAAGCACCTGGCTCCTGGCTTTGGATCGGCGCAACACGCCGGCCACAGCGCACTGGCCATAGTGGCCACTTGTGGGGGTAAACCAATGGAAAAAGGAAGACATTTCTCTCTCTTTCTCTCTCTCTCTCTCTCTCTCTCTCACTGTCTAACTCTGCCTGTAAAGAAAAAAAAAAAAGATATAAACATTGGTCAGAGGTAACCTTGATATATTTATAGTGAAACTGACTCCCACTGGGCTTGCCTCTTTGAATTTCTTACCCTCAGTCTTAGCTGTTGAGGGGCTCCCTCTAAAGCAAAGAAGCCCCTATACTCCCTGGCTGTGAGAAACTAGTTGGCCAAGTTGTTCTCTACCTGGGTGAGTTAGAACCGTTCACCTCTTGGGTTGGCTGCAAAGAGCACATTTGAAATGAATGATATATAGTTTCACTTATTCTGACTTGGAAACTGTTCTGGAACATACCTTTAAATGACTAAAAACCTTCCCTTCTACGGTAGGAAAGAAAAGGTAAGGCATATATTTAAGGCTGATTCTAATATCTATCACATATGCATGAGAACATGGAGTTTGACTGTTCCTGTTGTCTCAGAATTGCGGCTGTAGCCCAAAGCTGAGGACACAGGCACTGAGTACCATAAGCCACTAATAGCTACTAGAGCTTACTGAGTGGCGTTTGCTCCTACCACCATCACCACCACCAGTTACCGTCTTCCCTCACTCTATTCCCTGCTGCGTCTTTGAAGGAGGAAGAACATTCACAACTGTGCCTGGAGTTTCCTCCCTCCCCACAGAGAGTTTTCCATCCATGGTGCCAAGCCAGTCAATTCTGGTTAAATTCACATGAAGATTGGGGTGTCTTGACAAAGAGTGCACTGGCCACTGACACCTTGTCCCTGTAAACATCTGCTCAGCTCTCGAGTCTGCAAAATTATCCTGTTGCTAAACAGATGGCATGCTTTTCTTTTGATTCTCCTCCCTCACCGTGATAAGGAAGCGGGAAGAAGGGAAGGCTAGCCTGTGCCCAACGTTTGAAGACACGTTCAGGGTGGGATCGAAGGAGCTAAGTTGCCACGTGGAGAGGCCCTTGGAGACTTGGAGGATTTCAGGCAGAGAGAGCTCCAGTATGAATCTTCTGCTGCTGCACCGGAGGAGGCCAGCACAGCCAGCCAGAGGCAGCCTAAACTGGGCACAGGGCAGGGAACTCTCCCAACCAACACAACGGACACAGTCAGGAAAGCAGTTTTGTTGCCCTAACCCCTGCTCCTTAATTCAAAGCAACAAATGTCTCTAAGGAAGAAAAGAAGGTGTCTTGGAGACAAAGAATATCTCCTTTCGCCAGAACAGAGAGAGCTTGCATCTGCTGTACCCATCTCAAATGCCTGAGACTGCCAGGGCTAGGTAGGCTGATGCTGGGAACTGGGGACTCAATCCACCTCTCCCACATGGGTGGCAGGGACTCAATGACTCGAGACATCACCTGCTGCCTCTCGGGGTCTGCATTAACTAGACGTCAGAGCTGTGAAGCGGAGCCAAGAATCAAGCCCAGGTACCACAACAGGATGAAGGCTTCCCAGCCTGTGTTAACTCTGACGCCAAACACCTGCCCACTTACTCAACTTTAGACACTAATTCTTGCAAGGGGCAGGAGAAGACAGTAAGAGAGGACAAGAGCTGAATCCAATGTGGATTCAAGTGTTTTAAAATTTAATCCAAAAAATATAATCCATTAAGTCCAATAAATGGGGTGTTTATTGCTCAATTTGTCTTTATGTGTGTCCTACATATAAAATGATGGGAGATAATGGGTCATGTTGAGTCCTAATTATTGGAAAAAAGATTGTTCTAATAACTGAAAGTGACTATTGAATCACCTTAAGATGATACTAAAGTGACAATCACTCCGCTGAAGCAGGAAATTTGAACCACTATTACCAGTGGACATGAATGGAAGATAAAAAATAATTTTTAAATTAAACTCTATCAAATTGTGACTCCTCAATCAGTAGATAAATTTATAAGCAAATTGTTTCTCCCAGAAAGTTTCCATATCATGTTCATTAGGGGCAAGGCTTTGGTTTGCCTCTATGTCATTCAGACCACAGCTGTCCGGTAGAAATTCCTGTGATGAAAGAAGGAGGTACCTTTCTCTGAAGGGAGGAGAGAACTTCCACTTTGACCACGGCCTTGTCTAAACATGATCAGAGTCAGTGAACTCAGGGGGCTTCCATAGCCTTGGCAGCTCATGACAAGAGCCTCGGGTGACTGCTTAGTATATACTAAATTGATCTTCGGTATATGAAGGTAATTGAAAATGAAACGTGATGAAGGGCGGGATGGGAGAGGAAGTGGGTGAGGGGAGGGCCACGGGAGGGAGGGAGGGAGGGAGGGGGGAAGCTACAACAATACAAAAGATGCATTTTATATTCTACTTAAAACTATTGGTTGAGCTCTGTAATTAATACACAATTACTCTTAGGTGTTTAATCAATGCTATAACTAGTACTCAAATAGTATTTTACACTTTGTGTTTCTGTGTGGGAGCAAAATGTGGAAATCTTTACTTAACATACGCTAAATTGATCTTCTATATATAAAGATAATTGAAAATTAATCGTGATATGAAAGGAAAGGGGAGAGGGAGTGGGAGAGGGGAGCGTTGTGAATGGGAGGGAAGACATGGTGGGGGGAGGAGGCTATTGTGGTCCATAAGCTGTACTTTGGAAATTTATGCTCATTAAATAAAAAAAAAAAAAAAAGAGCCTAGGGTGATTACTGAGGCCATAAACAAGAGTGTCAATTTGTTAAGTCAACAACAGGAGTCACTGTGCACTTACTCCTCATGTAGGATCTTTGTCCTTAGTGTGCTGTACATTGAGATTTAATGCTATAACTAGTACTCAAACAGTATTTTTCACTTTATGTTTGTGTGTGGGAGCAAACTGTTGAAATCCTTACTTAATGTATGCTAAACTGATCTTCTGTATATAAAGAGAATCAAAAATGAATCATGATGTGAATGGAAGGGGAGAGGGAGTGGGAAAGGGGAGGGTTGCGGGTGGGAGGGACGTTATGGGGGGGAAGCCATTGTAATCCATAAGTCGTACTTTGAAAATTTATATTCATTAAATAAAGTTAAAAAATAAATAAATAAAATTTTAAAAAAATCAGACATTTAGCTGAAATCTCACGTGGTGAGCCTAATGATAAAAAAAAAGAAATTTCTGTGATGAACAGAGTATTCTGTATGTGGGCAGACCAATGGTATCTACTAGACACCATGTGCCATGACCTATTGGAAAGACATAGGCATAAACATCATGTGTTTATGAGCACTTGAAAAACAGCTAATGAAACTGAGGAGCTGAACTTTTAAATTAATTAATTTTAATTTAAATTTCAATAGCATCACATAGCTGGGAGCAACAGTATTGAATAGTGCTGGTATAAACTCTGGGGAAAAAACTGGAGTACAAGCAAAGATGAAGATGAAAGTTCAATATTGCTAGGTATTTTTCTTTTCCTGTGAATTTATTCTTAAAGAGTGGTTTAGACAAGACACTGTGGCAAAAAATAACCTACATGAAGGATCTCTGTGAATGAGAGTCCAGTGCAAAGAAGGGGCTATCAAAGAAGGATGTACTTTTCTCTGAAGGGAGGAGAAAACTTCTACTTTGCATATGACTCTGTCTAAACACTTACGGAGTTTGTGGACTCAAAAGGCTTCCATAGCCTTGGCAGCTCATGTCAAGAGCCTCGGGTGGTCACTGATGTCAAAAATAAGAGTGTTAATTGTTAAATCAACAACAGGATTCACTGTGCACTTACTCCCCATGGTGGACCTCTGTTCTTAATGAACTATACTACGAGAATTAATGGTAAAACTTGTCTTCAGACAGTACTTTATACTTGGTGAGTCTGTGTGGGTGCAAACAGTGAAAATCTCTACTTAGTGTAGAGTTGGTCTTCTGTATATAAAGTGAATTAAAGATGAATCTTAATGAAAAATGAAATTGGAGAGGAAGTAGGAGGTGGGATGGGAGTGGAAGTGGGAGGGTGGGAATGGGGGGAAGAAACACTACATTCCTAAAAGCTGTACATATGAAATTTGTATCCATTAAATAAAAACCTTAAAAACAAGCCAATGATTTACATTTTTCTTCTTGCAACTAAAAAAAATTGTGGCTTAGAAGCATCAGTGCATAGTAACCTGGCCAGGACTTATTTTAATCTGATAGAAAGCTCTAGTCAGCCATTTTAGACCCCATTTATTCACATAATATTGTTGAAAAATGGAACACTTTGAGCCAACTCTGCAAACAATTGAGGAATACAAAATCTTGACTCAAAGATTATTTCTTCCTGGGTCATTTTTCTAGGAATATTTGTTTTGACCTTTACATAAGATTATAAGTGATCACCTTTCTCTTAAATTTGTTATGTTCCTCAATATTTCATTCTTTCTGCTTGTCTTTCTTTCTGCATGTAAGAATGACTAATTAAGGAGTTTAAAGAGACAAGATTGGGCAGGAACTTTTACCTTACTTGAATTTTTCATAATACTCCTGCTAGAGTCAGGATGGGCACATTGGTATCCTGATACATACTGCATGGGGTCAATGTTGTGGCAAAGTGGATTAAGCCACTGCCTGTGACACTGGCATGCCATATGGGTGCCAGTTTTTGGAGCCCTGGGTGTTCCACTTCTGATCCAGCTCTCTGCTAATGGCCTGATAAAAGCAGCAAAAGATGGCCCAAGTGTTTGGATTCCTGCCACCCACATGAGAGACCTGGATGAAGCTCCCTGCTTCTGTCTTCACCCCAGCCCATTTCTGGCCATTGCTGCTATTTGGGGAGTGAACCAGCAGATGGAAGATCTCCCTGTTTCTATGTCTCTCCTTTCTGTCTCTGTAACTCTGACTTTCAAGTAAATAAATCTTTAAAAATAGAGAGAGAAAGAGCTATGTTTTACTCTTTATTATCAACACAATCCAATAGTTTATTAGTATTATTTTTTGGATTAGTGGATGGATGCATATTCTTTTGCTATAGAAAACAGATATGCTACACTTTTCTATCTTGATAACATGGTGCTATTAACATGGATTAAGAGGAGATTTTGCCCTGATTATCTACTATTGTCCATGGAATTAAAATAAGTGTTCTTGACTGGTGAATTCCAACATTTAAATAGGAAATATTTTGAATGCTTTTATCTAGCAACTTAGCTGTACATGTTGTGGTGTACCTATTCTGATTGCTCAGAATGAAGCAGTACTGTACAATCAGTCATTGCTAACAAATGTTCCAGCTGGCTGCCACAGAATGAATTCTTCCAGTGTACTGACATGGCATTTTCATATTTTTGAATGTTTTTATAATTTTGAGTACCTTTAGGTAAGCCTCTCCAATTTTTCACTGTTCACATCTGGCCCCACTGCACATTCAGGATCATCTGAGGGCTTTAGATTGACAGCCTTCTTTCTCCACACCTTGAGTGTTTCAAGGTCAAGGCAGCAGGGGCCAGCACTGTGGTATAGTGGGTAATGCCACCTCCTGTGGCTCTGGCATCCCTTATGGGCACTGGTTCAAGTCCCCGCTGCTCCTCTTCTGACCCAGCTCTCTGCTACGGCCTAGGTAAGCAGAAGAAGATGGCCCAAGTGCTTGTGCCCCAGCACCCACGTGGGAGAACTGGAAGAAGCTCCTGGCTTCAGATCGGCCCAGTTCTGGCTGTTGTAGCCATTTGGGGAGTGAACCAGAGGCTGGAAGACCTTTCTCTTCTGTCCCTCCCTCTCTGTCTATAAGTAAAAAGGCAGCTCACTGAGAAGCTCACTGTGAGCAATTACTGGGCCCAGTCATCTCCAGTTGCTGTACGAGTGCTCCACTTAGGGTTATGTAGATTTTTGAACATACTCTAAGCCTTTGTTCAGGCAGTTTTGGAAACTCCAATTATTTCATTCTTGCCAAATGTATGACTGAAATGAGAGCTGTTAGAAGGAAGCATCATGGTAAGTTCCTCCAAACTCTGTCCTTGCAACAAATTGGATCAAGATTCATCTACCCGGATTATCTTTGCATTTCCTGTAAGAATATGTTCCCTGGAATAACATTTAGTATTGTGCCCTTGGCTTTATAGTAATGAAATGTTGGATTTTAAGAATTTCATTGATCAATGTGTTGATATAAAGCACAAGGGACATATTTCTGTATCCCCAGTGCTAGGAAAAAAAAAGACTTTTTAAAGTGTGTACATCCTTTTATTAGCCAATGAGAACTATCTCACTTGTAATGTTTCTTTTTTTTTAAGCCCTACAGAGAAAGAAGAGAGTAACCATATAAGGAAGCTGCCATGAATTAATTTTCACATCCTTACAGATAAGGTAAAAAAGAAACATTACAAGTGAGATAGTTCTCATTGGCTCTCCTTTAACTTCACTTCTTTGTAAATATATGAAAATTTGCCTGTAACTGATATCAATGATCTTTTAGAACTATTAAACATAAAAACTACAATACAAATAAATAATCAGGGAATATAGCCATATTCAAATAGGCCAAGTGATTTTTTTTAATGCTGACTTTATCTTTTTTCTGGTTTTTAAACAGATAGGAAAATATTTGAGAAAATGTGGTATTTTAAAAGACTTCATTTTTTTTTTTGACAGATAGAGTTAGACGGTGAGAGAGAGAGACAGAGAGAAAGGTCTTCCTTCCGTTGGTTCACCCCCGAAATGGCCAACATGGCCAGAGCTACTCCAACCCGAAGCCAGGAGCCAGGTGCTTTTTCCTGGTCTCCCACGTGGGTGCAGGTGCCCAAGCACTTGGGCCATCCTCCACTGCCCTCCCCGGCCACAGCAGAGAGCTGGACTAGAAGAGGAGCAACCAGGACTAGAACCTGGCACCCATATGTGATACTGGCACTGCAGGCAGGCGGAGGATTAACCAAGTGAGCCCCTAACACACTGGCCCCTAACCAGTCTGATAATTCTGGGTAATAAAATCCTGGGAAGAATTTAAGACTTTTTTTAATTTATTATTTGAAAGTCAGAGTTACACAGAGAGAGAAGGAGAGGCAGAGAGAGAGGGAGAGAGGTCTTCCATCTGCTGGTTCACTCCCCAGTTGGCCACAACAGTCAGAACTGAGCTGATCCAAAGCCAGGAGCCAGGAGCTTCCTCTGGGTCCCCTGTGCAGGTGCAGGGGCCCTAGGAATTGGGCCATCCTCCACTGCTTCCCAGGCCACAGCAGAGAGCTGGACTGGAAATGGAGCAGCCTGGAGTCGAATTGGTGCCCACATGGGATGCCGGTGCTGCAGGCAGCAGCTTTACCTGCTATGCCACAGTGCTGGTCCCGCGAAGAATTTTATCTATAGCATACCCAGAAAACCCTTTGTAGAAGGGTAGAAAGTAGAAGGAGGCAGAAACTGCCTTATTTATCCCAGTATAGTGTAACCTAGGCGCTCTCTCAGATTCCATTGGGAGAGATGCCCATCTATTCTGTTGGATGACCTATGTCATCAAACCTTGCTACATCACTTACCACTACTCGCTGTCTCCTATCTGAATTTGTTCTCTTGTGAAGACAGACACCTCTAATCTACCCATCTCCTGCAGCACCAGTGATAGCTCCAGTATCATTTAATTGAATGAAGTCTACTTGCTTTTGTTCCCAACCCCTAAACTTCTCTGATACAAGGAATTGTATTAGAATTCCCTTCATATTCGTTTTTTTGTAAAGCCAGGGGTTTTATTAGTTACTTTTTTTTTAAAAAAAGGATTTCTTATGGAGAACAGTTTTTGAATTATCCTGATAATTTCACACCTCTATATTTTTACTAATAAGATGTTTATGTTTGCCTTCCGTTTAGGAGTTAGTGCATTACTTATACTTGATATATCCCATGTAATTTAATTCTATTTAATATTTATCCAACTATTCATGTTTTATGGTATTCTGTCTTATAAAGAAATGATTTTTAAAAAGAAAAAAGATAAAAAAACTACCATCCTCCTGAGTGGCCACAGGGTTTTCGGGCCTCAGAAGGGAAAGCAGTGCTTGGGAGGACATGACTAACAACGACACATCAGCAATTAGAGAAGGGGGCTCAGGAGTTACTAGCCAAATACTTAAACTGGTCAGACTCCACAACAGGATTTAAAAAAAAATTATTTATTTAAAAGGCAGAGAGAGAGGGAGAGAGAGAGATTGATTGATTGATTCACTTCCCAAATGGACACAATAGCCAGGGTAGGGCCCAGCTGAAACCAGGAGCCAGGAGGTTCATCCAGGGTTCCCACATCAGTGGCAGGGGTCCAAGCATTTGGCCATCTTCCACTGTTTTCAAGGTGCATTAGCAAGGAACTAGATCAGAAATGGAACATTCAGGATATAAACCGGTGCCCATATGGGATGCTGGCATCACAGGTAGTTCCTTCACCCACTACAACACAACGCTGGCCTCCCTCCCTTCCTTTTGTAAACTGCAAATATCAGTTCAGGTTCCTGAGAAACATGCTGAAGGAGAATTGATGGCTTCGCCTTACATGAGTGAAACATAACAGCCCACTCCGCATGGGTGAGTAGCTGCCTTATGTGGTTGGAAGCTAAAAGAGGCACAACATTATTCAGAGATTCAGCTCTATGATTAGTAAGGTTTATTGTGTTCTTACTCACTTGTACCCAATTTTACCTTGTTTCACCAGGTACTCTATTTGAAATATTATTTTAGGTGCTGGCTCTGTGGTGTGGAGGGTTAAGCTGCTGCCTGTCACGCTGGCATCCCATCTGGGCACTGGTTTGGATTCTGGCTGCTCTACTTCCAATCCAGCTCCCTACTAATGCACCTGGTAAAGCAGCAGAAGATAGCCCAAGTACTTGGGCCCCTGCACCCACATGGGAGACCTTGAAGACGCTCATGGCTTGTGGCTTTGGTTTGGCCCAGCTCCAGACATTGTGGCTATTTGGGGAGTGAACCAGCAGATGGAAGATCTCTCTCTCTCTCTCTCGCCCTCCCTCTCTCTGCCTTTTAAATCAATAAATAAATCTATAAAACAAGAAATTCTATTTTAATAACAAAAGGGGCACATTTTATCTATCTATAGCCACAAAAATGATAATCTGTTAAATTAATGAAGATTGATGAATTGAAATATTATACAGCTATTTAAAATGTTGATGCTGTATAAGTATACTTGGTCACTGGAAGTTGTTGATGTTTTTATTCAAAATGCATGTATAGTGTTGGGTTTTATTTCATTGCATAGAACAATCTGGAACATATATGCCAAAGACTTGATAGCAATTGCCTCTGGGTAGTTGGAATTAAGTATTTTAGTGTTTAAATATATTTTAATTTTTTTGTTTTGCCTTTTCTATAACAAACATGCATCACTCTAAATATATTTAAAGTTAAAAACCAGTCAGTGCTTTAGGATTTTGTTGTCCTGGGTGTTGGAAGTGGAATATGATGAAGTCTAACTTCTATGGCAGTTTGTATCATTGTGTCCAACCCTCTACTGCATTTTCAGAAGTAGACTATGTGTAATTTCTATTTTTAGTTCTATTAGACACTACAGGTATATAACAGAGTGCTTTTTTACTATACTAATATGCAGTAAATATGTCTTCAATTAACTATTAACTATCAGCTAAACAAATCAATGGTTCAAACTCTTTAGGACGAGCCTACATAAAGGGCTGGCTCTGTGACACAGTGGGCTAAGACTCCGCCTGCAGTCCTGGCATCCCATATGGGTGTCGGTTCATGTCCCGGCTGCTCCTCTTCTGATCCAGCTCTCTGCTATGGCCTGGAAAAGCAGTAGGAGACTGCCCAAGTGCTTGGGTGGGAGAAACCTGGAAGAAGATTCCGGCTCCTGGCTCCTGGCTTTGGATCAGCCCAGCTCTGGCTGTTGCAGCCATATGGGGAGTGAAGCAGTGGATGGAAGACCTTTCTATTTTCAAAATAAGTAAAATCTTAAAAAAAGACTCTATATAAATTTGATTGAATGACACTTTCTTGAGATAGCTCATTGGAGTTTCTGCTATAGTCTGGTTGACGGCCTCAATGAAATGTCTAAACTTAGTTCAGAAATTCCTTGCCCGTGATTGGTGTAAAACGTGTATGACCTATGACTACTCTATAAGCCATAAGCAAAGTCAGTTGGTGGCTCCTGGAGAAGGAATTTATTTCAGATGACTGAGAAGGAGGCAGAGTAAGAGAAGGTTCATGATCACAGTTAGATGAAATCTTTGGAACTCTCACAGTTACTATGGGCCATGTGGAGCTTGCCTGAGGGCAAAGCCGCAAATAACAGAGAGGTTAAAATAATTTCTGTCTTTGTTGACTTCGTTGAGTCACTGCATCCAACAACTCTACAGGTTGTATGCCCTAGGGGATTCTTGTGTGATGTAATGTATTTTCTTATGCTTAAGTCAATTTGTAGAAATTATTTTATTTGCAGTTAAAATGCATCCCAATTAATACTACCTCCACTACAACAATGTCAAGTAGTTTCAGATAAAATACATATTCTCCATTATGCTCCAAGCAAATGTAGAAATGAATATGAAAATGTTTCTGCCTTGGACAGGTTATGGGTGAAAAAAAATCATATCCTTTAAAAAAAATGAGGGAGTCTGTTAAAGAAGTTTAGATGTAGCTGAAACCATCCACTTGTTATCCAACCCAGATGCTTACATTTGTTTCTTCGCTGTGGATTGCGGCATGTGGGAACAAAAGACCCAGAGCTGGATCTGCAGGCAGGGCCTCTGAGGGAAGCTAGAGGAGGAGCTGGTGGACTGAGGTACTGCCGTGTGAGTGGGAAAACACTTGAGGGAATTTATCATGATGCTGGGAAGGAAGAAGGAGGATCCAGGAGCGCCTGATGGGCTGAATGACCGGAAACGGCTACGCTTCATGGGATGTGCGATGTGCAGCCATGAGGGTGAGAGTAAGAGTGGTACAAAGGAGCGCAAGTTAGAGAAGCAGAAGAGCTGCACTCAGCATGAGCCTCTTGGGGCCCGTATGTTCATGAATATTATGGCCATAGCATTTATTTTTATTTATTAATTTGAGTTTGGGCAACAATCCTGAAAGACACAGCCCTGAACACCATAACCCGTAATGCTGAAATCCCAAAAGATCAGAGTTCCTAAAGTCTACAATCCTAGATCAAATTCTAAAAATATAATTCTGAAAAAAATAATAAAAGACATTTATTTACTTTTTAAAAGGGAATTTTGAAACAAAAATGTATAACACTTCATAGGCCACTTTATATAACAAAATGTGTGCTAATAACATACACAGATTTGAAACCAAGTTATATCAATGACAGTCTCAAGGATGGAGCAGTTATAAGTAGATGAGGCATATTTATAAAGAAGTAGGTCGGCCGGCGCCACGGCTCACTAGGCTAATCCTCCGCCTAGCGGCGCCGGCACACCGAGTTCTAGTCCCGGTCAGGGCACCGGATTCTGTCCCGGTTGCCCTTCTTCCAGGCCAGCTCTCTGCTGTGGCCAGGGAGTGCAGTGGAGGATGGCCCAGGTGCTTGGGCCCTGTACCCCATGGGAGACCAGGAAAAGCACCTGGATCCTGGCTCCTGCCATCGGATCAGCGCGATGCGCCGGCGGCGGCCATTGGAGGGTGAACCAACGGCAAAGGAAGACCTTTCTCTCTGTCTCTCTCTCTCACTGTCCACTCTGCCTGTAAAAAAAAAAAAAAAAAAAAAAAAAAAAAAAAGAGTAGGTCAAACAGTGAGATGGGGAAATACAGATCTGAATGTTTGGTAACTGTATACACCCAGCTTTGTAACTGCTGTCATCTTAAAGTCCTTGATGGACAATGTAATTCTTTGATGAGATCCATCAAAAACCACAGTGGGTCACCACTGCATCACAATTGTGATTCTAAAAAAGGATTTTTCCAAAAGATATTGGAAGACAAACTTTCCCTGGTTCTTCCTATTAGCTACTTCTCATACTATGTGAAGGAGTTTTGTTATAATTTTTAATGTAACAAGTCTGTAGTGCCTCATTCAAAAAATAAAAATCCTAGGGGCCAGTGTTGTGGTGCAGCGGGTTAATCTGCTGCCTTGATGCCAGCATCCCTTAAGAGCACCAGTTCAAGTCCCGGGAGCTGTTCCATTTCTGATCCAGCTCCCTACTAATATGGCTGGGAAAGCAGCAGAAGATGGCCCAGTGCTTTGGTCCCTGCCACACCCAGGTGGGTGACCAGGATGGAGTTCCAGGCTCCTGACTTCAACGTGGCCCAGCCTTGGCTGTCGTAACCATTTGGGGAGTGAGCCAGTGGGTGGAAGATCTCTTCCTCTTTGTCTGTTTCTCCCTCCCTGTAACCTTCCCTTTCAAATAAATAAACAAATCTTTAAAAACGTGTTAAGAAAATCTTAAATTGGTTAGATTTTTGTATGTCAGATATCAGAAATGTATATTTACACCTTCCTGTTTTTATTTTTGTTTTTAGCTTTTTAATTTTTAAAAAACTTGTTTTTAACTCTACTCCCAAGGTACTCAAACTGACTTTGGCTTTGCAGGTAGATTCAGCTCAACAAAGTAGTTCTGATACAATTAACAAGAAATGTGTGGGGAGCAACTGGGAGCAACTCGGACTAGACTAAGTTACTGGAATTAAGACTTATTCTACGCATCTGCTCTCCCACAATATGGCGCTGGGAGAGGAGGAAACAGCTTCTACACAGCTGCCTCCAGTTCAACCAATAAACTGTAGGACCTGCTCCTGATTGGAGGAGAGCAGCGTACTCGGCGTGTGGGTAGCAGAGTTGGGATTGGTGGAAGAGGACTATAAAGGAGGAGAGAGACAACATGCACCAGGAACATCTAGGGGGAACATCTATCTGAAGGAACACCTGAGCAGCCCCCGAGAGAGCCGGCCGGCAGTGTGCCGCTCCCCTGCGGAAGTGGGGAAAGTGGCAGGGGGAACCGCCCTTCCACGGAGGTGGAAGGGTCGGTAGCCAACCCAGGAAGAACCAGCAGCAAACCCGGGGAGGGCCAAGCAGACAAAAGAACAGCGCAGGGTCCTGTGTCGTTCCTCCACGAAGAGGGGGAGTGACAAAATGGAAATCAAGGACAGGTAATTCATAGCTATAAGATACTAGATAATGTCATCTAAGATGGGAAAGGGTGAGTTTTAATTTTTCTTACCCTCTAGGGTTTGCTTCTATTATGTTTTTTTTTGTTGTTGTTTTTTTTTTTTTTTTTTTTTTTATTTTTTTTTTGACAGGCAGAGTGGACAGTGAGAGAGAGAGAGACAGAGAGAAAGGTCTTCCTTTTGCCGTTGGTTCACCCTCCAATGGCCGCCACGGCCAGCGCGATGTGGCCGGCGCACCGCGCTGATCTGATGGCGGGAGCCAGGAGCCAGGTGCTTTTCCTGGTCTCCCATGGGGTGCAGGGCCCAAGCACCTGGGCCATCCTCCACTGCACTCCCGGGCCACAGCAGAGGGCTGGCCTGGAAGAGGGGCAACCGGGACAGAATCCAGCGCCCCGACCGGGACTAGAACCCGGTGTGCCGGCGCCGCTAGGCGGAGGATTAGCCTAGTGAGCCGCGGCGCCGGCTTCTATTATGTTTTAATAGTAAGACTTCAAATCAGTTGTGGTCAAAGGACATCTATTGTTGTTAAGATGCAAAATACAAATCAGGACTAACTAACCCTCAGCACTTACTGTCTAATATATGAATTGATTATAATAAATTCACATTCAAAGATTATTGCAAAGAGTTTGTATTCAAATATATGATATAATAGCAATGTCAAGTGCATGCATAAGGGTGTCAATGAGCTGTTGGTCAGAAAGCCAAAATAATGTTTTTGGAATGCAAAAGTAAGGTTTTAGAAGTTCTTGTTAGTATTATATTGATTCTGTTATAATGAAACTTAGGATAACTAAATTTTACCTAGATAGCTTCAATCTTATTTAAGGTTACTCTTATTTATGTCAGCTTCATTTTTATGAACATTTGACTTAATGTGTATGCTAATAGTGGATTTTCAAATTTCACAGCAATTTAGAAATATTCTAAATTACTAAGGACAAGAAATGCATCAAATACAAAAATATTTTAAAGAGTAATAATACAAATCTTATATATTCTACATTTCTAATTCTTCATTCCATGCATCTCTGGAATACACTTGCATTATTTTTTCTGTTGCAGAATCTGTTGCTAACAGGGGAAAGTTTTTGCTACTTTTGTTAAGATGCCAGTTAGGATACCTGGATTCTATATCAAGTGCCTGAGTTTGAGTTCCAGCCCCACTCCTACCTCCAGTTTCCTAGTAATGCACACCCTGAGAGGAAGCAGCTAATGGCTTTAGTGGTTGGACCCCCTGCCACCACTGTGGGAGATCAGGATTGAGTTCCCAGCTCCTGGCTTTGATCTGGTTCAGGCCTATCTGTTGTGGGCATTTGGCCAGGAGTGAATTAGTGAATGGGAAACATCTCTCTGGCTGTATTCCTCTCTTTGTCTCTTTGCCTTTAAAAGAATTTGTAAGTCAACCACCAGAGAGCAGCAGAAAGGGGATGGTTGATGTTGACAAAACCCTTCACTTACGAAGGGCTTTCCCCCACTAGCAATATGACATCAGAAATTCCCTTATCTGTACTGACTTCCTCCTCCTTATGAACAAGTCAAACCTGTATCTCCAAACAGTTCAAACATTATTTTGCCATTGATTGTTTAAAAAGCACCAATTTGTATACTTGAGGGAGAGAAAGACAGATCTTACACATCATGGCTCACTCTCTAAATGGCCGCAACAGCCAGGTCTGGTCCAGGCTGATGCCAGGTGTGAGGAGCTCCATCCTGGTATTCCACATGGGAGTCAGAGGCCCAGGTAATTGGACCATCTTCTGCTGCCTTCTCAGGTCTATTAGCAGGGAGTTGGAATCAGCACTCTATTATGGGATGCTGACATTTCAAACAGCAGCTTAAGCTGCTGCCCCACAATACTGGTCCCATACATAGACTTTCTTGATCCCTTCTGCTGAAAGTTTAACCTTCCTCATACAGTCTCTTCTGCATTCTCCATGATACCCCAAGGCAGGAGTGTGTGTGTACTGGGGGGTGGGTGGACAGTAAAAATTGGTTATTGGGTAAGAGACGATGAAAAATATTGGAAATTATAATGGTTTGTGCCTCTCCAAAACCCAAACTTACCTAATAAAATCTTATTACTATTTAACTTCATGAGGGATGGGGAAATTAGGAAAAAAAGAATGCATACAAATTCTACATAGGGAGTAGTAATGAAAAGTGAGAAATGTTACTCTATACTGAAAACTATTTAACACGTGATCTGTACTTTTTCTTTGTTAACTCCACCTACATACAAAGGTGCTTCAGTTTGTGAAAATGGAAATACAAGATAGTATTATTTTGCTGCAAAGTATTTTTGAAATCCATGCATTTTCAGAGTGTTCATGTAATGTATATTATAAAAAAACTATGCATGGGTTTAAAATAGTTTGCACCAAAATGAACTTATCTTTTAATTCAATTTTCCATGAACTTTCCGAAATGCACTTGTACCTCTAATTGGTCTATAATGCTGTGGGTGTGAGAGTGTGTATGAAACTTGTTTCTTTTATACTCACTTTGCTTAAGGTTTTCATCAAGAAAGGATGCTGTATTTTATCAAATGCTTTCTCTACATCTATTGAAGTAATCACAGGGTTTTTATTCTTCAGTTTGTTAATGTGGTGTATCACATTTATTGATTTGAGAATACTGAATTATCCCTGCATATCAGGGGTAAATCCCACTTGGTATGGGTAAGGCAATTTATGACAAACCCACAGCCAGCATCTTACTGAATGAGGAAAAGTTGGAAGCATTGTCACTGAGATCTAGTACCAGACAAAGATACCCACACTCATCATTGTTATTCAATGTAGTCCTGGAAGTTAGCCAAAGCCATTAGGCCAGAAAAAGAAATCAAAGGGATATAAATTGGAATGGAGGAAGTCAAACTACCCCTATATAAAACTCAATAGCCTTTGTATACACAGACAATGCCATGGCTGAGAAAGAACTTCTAAGATAAATCCCATTCATAATAGCTACAAAAATTTAAATAGCTTGGAATAAATCTAAGAAAGTAAAAGATTTCTACATGAAAATTAAAAGGAAACTTTAAAGAAAGAAATAGAAGAAGATTTAAAAAAAGGAAAAATCTTCCATGTACGTGGATTGGAAGAATCAATATCATCAAAATGTCCATTCTTCCAAAAGCAATTTTGATTCAATGTGATCCTCATCAAAATACCAATGACATTCTTTGCAAATCTAGGAAAAAATGCTAAAATCAATATGGAAACACAAGAGACCCCGAATAGCTAAAGCAATCTTATACAACAAAAACAAAGCTAGGGGCACTACAATACCAGATTTCAAGACACAGAACAGGGCAGTTAAAATCAAAACAGCCTGGGACTGGTGCAAAAACAGATTGGTAGATCAATGGAACAGAATAGAAACACCAGAAATCAATCTATGCATCTAAAACCATATTATCTTAGAAAAAAGAGCTAAAGTCAATCCCCAGAGCAAGGTCAATCTCTTCAACAAATGGTGCTGCATAAACTGGATTTCTGCATGCAGAAGTATCATACAAGATGCCTACCTTGGGCCTGGCGCCGTGGCTCACTTGGTTAATCCACCGCCTGTGGCGCCGGCATCCCATATGGGCACTGGATTCTGTCCCAGTTGCTCCTCTTCCAGTCCAGCTCTCTGCTGTTGCCCGGGAGTGCAGTGGAGGATGGCCCAAGTGCTTGGGCCCTGCACCCACATGGGAGACCAGGAGGAAGCAACTGGCTCCTGGCTTTGGATCGGCACAGCACCAGCTGTAGCAGCCATTTGGGGAGTGAACCAATGGAAGGAAGACCTTTCTCACTGCTCTCTATCTGTAACTCTTCCTGTCAAATAAATAAATAAAAAGTCTTTTAAAAAAAAAGGTGCCTATCTTACAACCTTACACAAAAATCCACTGAAAATTGATCAAAGATCTAAATTTATGACCAAGAATTTAATAGAAAAACATTGTGGAAACTCTGAAAGACATTGACAGAGGCAAAAATTTCTTGGAAAAGACCCCAAAAGCAGAGGCAATCAAAGCAAAACTGACAAATGGGATAACCTCAAGCTAAGAAGCTTCTGTGCTGCAAAGAGAACAGCCAGCTAACTGAAGAGACAACTGGCAGTTGGGAGGAAATATTTGCAAACTATGCAACTGATAAAAAGAATTAATATCCAGAATCTATAAAGACCTCAAGAAAGTCAACAACAATGAAACAAACAATCCAGTTAAAAATGGGGAAAGGACTTCAACAGACATTTTTCAAAAGAGGAAATTCAAATTTCCAAAAGACATGTGAAAGAGTGCTGAGGATCACTAGCCACCAGGGAAATGAAAATCAAAACCACAATGAAGTTGCACCTCACCCCAGGTAGACTGGCTGTCCTACAGAAATCAACACTCACACACTGGTGAGGATATGGGGAAAAAGTACCCTAATCCACTTTTGGTTGGACTGTAAACTGGTGAGCCACTGTGGAAGACAATATGGAGATACCTCAGAAATTTGAAAATAGATCTATCATATGACCCAGTAATCCCATCCCTGGGAATTTACCCAAACAAAATCAGTATATGAACGTGTATCTGTATCTCATGATAATTGCAGCTCAAGTCAAAAACCTAGGATATGCAATCAACCCAGACGCCCATCATTTGATGACTAGATAATCTAAAGAAATTACAGTGTATACACACTATGGAGTACTACTCAGCTGTGAAATAAATGAAATCCTGTCATTTGCAACAAAATGGATGCAAGTGGAAACCATTATACTTAGTGAAATAAGCCAGTCCCCAAAAGACAGATATCACATGTTTTCCCTGCTCCAAGGTAACTAATAGAGTACCTAACATGTAATGTTTAGGAGTGAAACTGAAAATTTGGAAGAATCCTGGCACAGTATATGAGATCGTTTGAAGAAGAAATTTTCATGCTATGGCCTAGGAAAGCAGTAGAAGATGGCCCAAGTCCTTGGGCCCCTGCACCAGCGTGGGAGGCCCAGAAGAAGCTCCTGGCTCCTGGCTTCAGATCGGTGCAGCTCCGGCTATTGCGGCCATTTGGGGAGTGAACCAGCAGACGGAAGATCTTTCTGTCTCTCCCTCTCACTGTCTGTAACTCTACCTCTCAAAAAAATAAATAAAATCTTAAAAAAAAAGAAAGTGAAAAGGAAAGTGACATTAAAACAATGCAGAACCTTCTTCAGCTGATGATACTTAATTTTACTAACATAATTAAGTTCATTGCCATTTGGTTTCTCCCTTTAGAGACCAAATCAATCATTAAAAATATAAATGTACACCTTTTTAATCATGATGATTCCTATCTATAGATTGCTATAATCTATTCTGAAATTTCAAAAGGTGGTAGACAAACCATACCTCTAGGTAAAGTCTTTGATTTATCACTTTCTTTGGAATCAACACCATAGTTAAGTTTCTGGGAGTAGATAATGAATATATATCCCTTCCAGATGGGTGAATGCAGGAAAGGAGAATATTTTGTTATTTTCTTAGCTCTTAATTAACTAGACTTTCACATATTGATATCTACTTTTACATGAAATGGAAATCCATTGACAATGCAAAACAGAACTTAGTGACTTGTCACTATTCCATGCACCACTATTCATTTTACAATTTTTCCATATTTTAGAATCCATGTCAGAAAGGTGAGAAAGAAACAAAAGCACTTGAAGAGAGATCAATCTGTCTTTCCCTTTCAGCTTTGCTAAATTATGATTTTTTTTCTGAGAGAAATAGTGAAAAATAAAGTTTTCAGTTTCTCCTTGTAGTAGGCCTTCCTTTTTTTTCATTGAAACATATATATACATATATACACCCATCACATATATACATACATACAATCTGGCTTTTTAGAAAATCAAGTGTTATGATTTTTTTTTTCACAGGCAGAGTGGACAGTGAGAGAGAGACAGAGTGAAAGGTCTTCCTTTGCCGTTGGTTCACCCTCCAATGGCCGCCGCGGCCAGTGTGCTGCGGCCAGTGCACTGCGGCGCTGATCCGACGGCAGGAGCCAGGTGCTTCTCCTGGTCTCCCATGGGGTGCAGGGCCCAAGCACTTGGGCCATCCTCCACTGCCTTCCTGGCCACAGCAGAGAGCTGGCCTGGAAGAGGGGCAACCGGGACAGAATCCGGTGCCCCGACCGGGACTAGAACCCGAGGTGCTGGCGCCACAAGGTGGAGGATTAGCCTAGTTCTGAGAAGGACTTACTTCTAAGGGTATAGTTTAAAAACTTTTCATGGGACCCCAAATTCCATTAAACTGGGTGGTAAAAATAGCATCTTAATTGTTAAAGTGATTATATTAGGTGTTAAACTGAACACATATATAGGATTAAGCATTAAAATGATCATATAAATAGGACGAAGTGTCTGATAACAATAATGGAATTAAAAAAGACTGTTACAACATGGGAAGCAGTCTACACAGCAGATTCACAGAATGACAATTGCTTTAAGTAACATCCTGACCTCAAGTCAGCCCTTAAGCCTTCCTTGTCCGGCTGAAAAGCATTTCAGGCAAGGAAAGCCAAGACACTGCTTCAAAAAATGTTCTACACAAAGGATCTCAGTGAGTGAGACTCCAGCAGGAAAAAAGTGAGCATCAAAGAAGGATATACTTTTCTCTAAAGGGAGGAGAGAACTTCTACTTTGCTTACAGCTTTGTCCAAATACTGATGGAGTTTGTGGCTTAAAAGGCTTACAGAGCCTAGGTAGCTCATGTCAAGAGCCTAAGGGGGTCACTGACACCATACATAAGAGTGTTAATTGTTAAATTAACACTGTGCACTAACTTTCCATGCAGAACCTCCATCCTCAATGAGTTGTATTATGAGAGTTAACTATAAAACTAATTGTCATACAGGTTTTTATGTGTATGCAAATTGTTGAAATCTTTACTTAGGACAGAGTTGGTCTGTGTACAAAGTTTACTGAAAATGAATCTTAATGGAGAATGTGACTGGGCATGGGAGATGGAGGAGAAGGAGGTTGGGAGTGTGGGTGGGAGGTTAGGTATGGTGGGAAGTACAACTATATTCCTAAAGTTATACTTAGGAAATTTGTATTCCTTAAAAAAAATTTAAAAAAAGATCATCCCTTCTACTACTAACATAAAGAACTGAGATATTTCCCACAAGTTTCAATGAAGGAGTAGTTTTCCTATATATTCCCTGTATAAACTAGTGTTCATTTTATCATTCTTAATTATCTAAGTGAATCTTTACATCCTAATGTTTTAATGGGGTTAGCCAAATGTAGTAGATACAAAGAAACAAAACAAAAGAAAAAAGCAACAAAAGCTTTTGTAATAAAAGAGACTCAAAGATAGATTTATTGGAGCAGCCACATTTCAAGAATCTGGTGTGGGTACCGGTATTTGGCCTGGGGGTTAAGATGCTGCTTGGCAAACCAGCATACCACAGATAGGTGCCCGAGTTCCAGTTGGCACACCAGCATACATAGATGGGTGCCTGAGTTCCAGTTGGCACACCAGCATACATAGATGGGTGCCTGAGTTCCAGTTGGCACACCAGCATACATAGATGGGTGCCTGAGTTCCAGTTGGCACACCAGCATACATAGATGGGTGCCTGAGTTCCAGGTGGCACACCAGCATACATAGATGGGTGCCTGAGTTCCAGGTGGCACACCAGCATACATAGATAGGTGCCTGAGTTCCAGTTGGCACACCAGCATACATAGATAGGTGCCTGAGTTCCAGGTGGCACACCAGCATACATAGATGGGTGCCTGAGTTCCAGTTGGCACACCAGCATACATAGATAGGTGCCTGAGTTCCAGTTGGCACACCAGCATACATAGATAGGTGCCTGAGTTCCAGTTGGCTCACCAGCATACATAGATAGGTGCCTGAGTTCCAGTTGGCACACCAGCATACATAGATGGGTGCCTGAGTTCCAGTTCTGGCTGCACTCCTGATTCTAGCTTCTTGTTAATGAACACCCTTGGAGGCAATGGGGATGGCTCAAGTTCTTCAGTTCTTATACCCTCATAGGGGATTCAGATTGAATTTGGGCTCCAGGCTTTGCTTGGCACAGACCTGTCTTTCCTTCTCTTTGTGTCTCTCTGCCTTAAAAAAAGACCCCTGGAGTAAGGAAGGCTCAGATAAGGTTGGAAGTGTTCTTGCTGCTTCTCTGTCTTTGTACCTTTACATCATCGCCAGAGAGCAGTCACAGCAGAAATAAATGCCCACAGTAATGGGTAGGAAGCCTGGGGCCGACGAGAGTCATCAGGGAAGTTTTTAAAAATACCCAAACCCGGTTTGGGGGTGAACCAATGAAAGGAAGACCTTTCTCTCTGTCTCTCTCTCTCACTGTCTAACTCTGCCTGTCAAAAACAAGAACAAAACAAACAAATAAACAAAAGTAGTTATTCTTAACACAAGTAATTTTATCTTTATACTGTTCTGTTTATTTTCCACTTTAAAATGAAAAATCTAGTGTTTTCCACTTATAATTTGAGGGAAAGGCTTTTTTCCTCCTTTGTCTCTTTCCTACATTATCGATAATTTCTAAATAATGAAAAATATATCTCATCTGCCATGTGTGGCTATGAATTTGAGTTACCAGTTAGGAAGGAACTACATAAAATAAAAATAAAGATATTAAAACACATTATTATAAATGAACTTTAGTATAATTGACACCAGTTTTTTATTTTTATTTTTATTTTTTATTTTTTGACAGGCAGAGTTAGACAGTGAGAGAGAGAGAAAGAGAAAAAGGTCCTCCTTCCATTGGTTCACCCCCCAAGTGGCCGCTACGGCCGGCGCGCTGCGCCAATCCGAAGCCAGGAGTCAGGTGCTTCTTCCTGGTCTCCCATGCGGGTGCAGGGCCCAGCATGTGGGCCATCCTCCACTGCCTTCCTGGGCCACAGCAGAGAGCTGGACTGGAAGAGGAGCAACTGGGACAGAACTGGCACCCCAACCGGGACTAGAACCCGGAGTACTGGCGCCGCAGGCAGAAGATTAGCCTAGTGAGCCGCGGCGGACGCCAATTTATTTTTTAGGTAATATGTATTTTGTTATTTTTTGATTCCTTATACAATCTTTCAAAGAATGCACGCTTATTATTTATAAAGAAGGTTTGTATTTTAAAAATAGATAGCCACTGCACTACACTCATGTCTTTCAGTCAATGCATCCAAAGGCAAATGTTTTTAACTCCTTCAGCTTTTTCTTCTAGTGTTCATTTCCCTGTTTCTCAATTACATGTGCCTACAGTTACAATTATTTATTTATTTGAGAAGCAGAGAAAAAGTGGAACTTTCACTTGGTTGGTTCACTCCCCAAATGCCCACAGAGGCCAGGGCTGGGCCAGGTAGGAGCGGGGGGCCTGGAACTCAGTCCAGGATTCCTACGTGAGTATCAGGGACCCACGTATTTGAGCCCCTGTTGCTTCCCAGGGTCTGCAATAGCAGGAAGCTAGAATTTGGAGTGGAGCTGGGACTTGAAGCAAGGGATGAGGGACACAGGCCCCTCTTTGCTAGGTTACATGCCGTCCCTAAAGGTATTTGCATCAGCCAGTTTGAACCTTCTTTGTGCCGTTCTGTTACATGTGATGAGGACTCAGCCCTGTCAGTGCTCTCTCCTGCTGAAGGGCTTACATCCTTGCGCCCTTTCTAGAGCTAGGTGCTCAGCTCCTCCCCAACCCTTTGGGTTAGGTCAAGGCTGCTCGGGGACGGCACCCACAGTGGGTTTGAGGCCAGCAAAAAGATCCTTACCTCCTCCTACAGGGTTTACTAGAAATAATCAGTTTTCTTCCAAGTACTAGAAGCTTTGCAATAATTCCCCTTTGACCACACGCTAGAACTGTTAGACAACTTGTTAGAAGATAGTCCCCCAAAGTGACTTACAGCCTCCAACTGTTCCAAGCTGTCCTGCACCCTTGGGGATGGGGTCACTCTGGTGACTCCCAGAATACTTGGCAAACTTCCAAACAGAGCAAAGAAAAAGACACACACACGAGTTTCGTTTAGAGCTGGGCATCTCACCACAATCGTCTAAGCTGTTCTTGGGTGATTCACAAGGAAATCTGTCACTTAAAGCTTCAGGTTCAGACAGGTTTAAAAATTGGTTTCATTGACTTCTAGAAATGCCTCTTTCTCCTCTCCACATAGGAGAATCTTAGTACAGAGCTGCCCAATGACTAAGATAACAAAAACAAAAACTTACTATGTTCAGGATTAAGAAATATGAGTGTGTTTAATTTAGAATCTCTTTAGTGGTGAGCCTGATTTTTCCCCCTCTGCTTCGACCAGTTTTGCCTCCTCTCTTCCCAAACATTTACTTCTTCAACAGTGACATGCAGAGTAAACTTGTGTGTCACATTCTGCACGTGTGACCCAGGCCTTTCTCGGTATTCAGACTAATAGCTCTGTGATACTACAGAGTACCCATTCAGGTCAGGAAATACTCAATTTTGATCCAGTTGGCTGAATATATTGGGGAAAACATTTAACTGTGAATGTTTAAACAATGTTCTGGGAAGATTTCTTAGCTTTAAGAGAAGTAAAGAAAAAGATACAGTAGTAGCTAGGAAAATAGGGCCTTATATTCGATAAAAGAGAGATACAAGATTTTTTCAGGCTCAAAAATATTCTAAAGGTCTGGTAACTTGTGAAAAAGCTTCACAAATATTGCAAAAACTACTAAATCGTGGATGATTTTATTTCTATCTATAATTTGTGCTTTGATCTGTAATTCTATAATTTAATATAGTAATTGGAGGAAGTTAGTTAATTCACATTTACTGAATAGTAGATATGCCTATTGATGGCTCTTTCCTGTGTTCCCTTGGTCAGTGATTTTTGTGTGTTAAATTTTTTTTTTTTTTTTTTGAGAGACAGAGAGTGAGTGAGCGAGTATACTCCCAACCACTGATTGCGTTCTAAATATCTACAGTGGCCAGGGCTGGGCTGGACTTGGAGTCAAGAATCAGGAACTCAGCCCAGACTCCTATATGAATGGCAGGAATTCAATTACTTGAGCCATCATTGCTGTTCCTGTTAGGATTTGCTTTGGCAGGAAGTTTGGACAGAGAGCTGGAGCCAGGAATTGAACCTGGGCATTTCTATTTGGGACACAGATATCTTAACCAGTAGGCTAAACACTTACTCTCCAGAATAGTTTTTTTTTTTTTTATTTCTTGGTTTCTTCTAACAATTTATTTGCCCTATGATGGATCAGTATAGTGAATTTTCAGTATCAATGGAGAATATGATTTACATTAAAAAATGTAGCACTCTAGTTTATAATGCTTTTTGTGTACTGTGAATAAATTGGTGAATTTTTGTAAAACAATTTGCATGGCTAAGGAATAAACAAAAATGTGCTGAATAAAATACATAGTTGAGTTCTTAAGATTTAAAAAGGATAAAGTGCAACTGTTAGTTAAGGAAACTATATGATATTGAGCAACTGTTTGAATACAACTGTTATTTATGAAAGTGATGAATAAGAACTCTTAAAATATTAAAGACCATCCATTTACTTTTTACTTTTTGAGCGCTTTAATTAGTGGAACATTAGGCCTTTGATCATAATGTGAATTAAAAATGTTACCTCAAAAATTAAGAAAAGGAAAGAGAAAGACTGGAAAAAAGGGAGAAAGGAAGAACTAAGAAGGAAAAAGGGAGGGAAGGCAGGCAGGAAGAAGGAGGGAGGGAGGGAACTACTGTATTCTTGGACTTGTATCTACGAGCTACATTGAATCTGTTCTCTGAATTAATATCACATTAACACAAGGATTTTTTAAAATTGTGTTGTAGTAATTATCATGCATTTAATGCAACCCTAAGAATCTAATGTATTAATAAATCCCTTAAAATAAAAAAGCAAAAACCATGGGAGTAAAAAGAGATCTTGGCAAGTAATTCTGTTTTTTTTTATTAACCAAAACACATGGTGTATTTATATCATAAAGAAATCCTTGGAGTGGCTGCTATCTTTGATTTTTTAACCCACTCAGCCAATTTGAGATCAGAAAGGAAGAAAAAAGTGAAATCAGAGGAGGTGGAGTTGGAATGAACATTAGAGAGAGAGTCTGAAGACTGGGGTGAGTGTGTAATCATCAGAAAGGTGAAGAGGTATGTGTGTGCATGCACATATTATATATATATATGGATGGATAAAATGGTCACTGAATCGACTGTCACTAGAAGAAATGTAAGTATGAATTTCCTACCTTCTTACTGCCTTATATTTTGTCCTCTTTAGCTTCAGGTACACTGGAAAAGTCCATGTGTAATTACTGAAAACAATAATTGCATAACTGAATTAAATTACTGTTACAATTAATTCATGACAATTGAATTACATATTGCAACAATATGGCTAAATGGTATGTGAAGATTCAATTGTGGTGGACAGGAGGAGGATTCTCTCGACACTTCTGAAGTTCAGTGGGGGAGCCCGCGGGGACACAGAGCAGCCACATAAGGAGCGTGGAAGGTGGGCCTGCTGGGAGTTCTTCCTGCATGTGAGGAGATGGATGTTCAACAAGGGACGCACACGCCCCATCTGATTCTCACTTGTGTTTCCTCTCCACCAACCAAGAAGGCCAAACAACTCACGGTTAGGCTTCCAAGTAAGAGCTACGTTGTCAAATAGAAGGTCTGCTCATGAAAAACAAGCAAAAATAAAACAATTTTTAAAAAGAGTTACTTATTTACTTGATAGGCAGCGTTAACAGAGAGAGAGAGGGAGAGACAGAAATAAAGATCTTTCATTCTGGCTGACTCACCAAATGACTGTAATGGTTGGGGCTGGGACAGGCTGAAGCCAGAAACCTGGAACTCCATTCAGGCCTCCTGCACAGGTGACAGAGGCCTAAGCCCTAGGGCCATCTGCTGCTCTCCCAGGTGCATCAGTGGGGAGTTGGGTGGGAAGTGGAGCAACCAGGACTCAAAATGGTGCTCATATGGAATGCTGGCACTATAGGTGGCGGCTTAACCCATTGCTCCACAATGCCCACTCCCCGAACATAATTCTTTGTAATTACCATAGTGATTTATGAGTACAGAAAACAAAGAGCTCTATCTTAGGGCAGTTTAAGAAAGTGGAAGGGGGGCCGGCGCTGTGGCTCAATAGACTAATCCTCTGCCTTGCAGCACCGGCACCCCTGGTTCTAGTCCCGGTCGGGGCGTCGGATTCTGTCCCAGTTGCCCCTCTTCCAGGCCAGCTCTCTGCTGTGACCTGGGAGTGCAGTGGAGGATGGCCCAGGTCCTTGAGCCCTGCACCTGCCTGGGAAACTAGGAGAAGAACCTGGCTCCTGGTTTCGGATTGGCGCGGTGCACCAGCCACGGCAGCCATTGGAAGGTGAACCAATGGCAAAAGGAAGACCTTTCTCTCTTTCTCTCCCTCTCACTATCCACTCTGCCTGTCAAAAAAAAAAAAAAAAAAAAAAGTGGAAAGGGGCTGGCTCCATGGCACAGTAGGTTAATCCTCCGCATGTGGCGCTGGCATCCCATATCGGTGCTGGTTCTAGTCCCAGCTTCTCCTCTTCCAGTCCAGCTCTCTGCTATGGCCCGAGAATACAGTAGAAAAGGGACCATGTCCTTGGGCCCCTGCACCTGCATGGGAGACCAGAAAGAAGCACCTGGCTCCTGACTTCGGATCGGCGTAGCTCTGACTATTGAGGCTATCTGGGGAGTGAACCAATGGAAGGAAGACTTTGCCTCTCCCTCTCACTGTCTGTAGTTCTACCTCTCAAATAAATAAGCTGGCGCTGTGGCTCACTTAGTTAATCCTCCACCTGCGGTGCTGGCATCCCATATGGGCGCCGGGTTCTAGTCCCGGTTGCTCCTCTTCCAATCCAGCTCTCTGCTGTGGCCCAGGAGTGCAGTGGAGGATGTGGAGGATGGCCCAAGTGCTTGGGCCCTCCACCCACATGGGAGACCAGGAGGAAGCACCTGGCTCCTGGCTTTGGATCGGCACAGCGCTGGCTGTAGTGGCCATTTGGGGGTGAACCAATGGAAGGAAGACCTTTCTCTCTGTCTGTCTCCCTCACTGTCTAACTCTGCCTGTCAAATAAATTAAAAAAAAAGAAAGTGGAAAGAATTAGGAGGCATATGCAGCACATGAACCAATGCAATGGTGAGTGCTCTTGAACCACAAGCTTCACCTTGGCTGCATTCTCAGGAAAATGAGGCCAGTGGGGAAGAAAAGTATATAATGTGCAGCTGAATTAAAAAGTACTGCCAACGCCAAAGCTGTGCAATTGACCTTTACAAAGCATAGTGATCTCATTAAGGTCACCAATTATTTTTTAATTATATTCAGTTTTCTGCAGATATTATTCATGGTTTACAACAGTGTTTGGATAAGAGAGGCAAAATTGTCCAAAATTCATCAGCATTGTGAGGGAAACAGTTAAAATTTCATGGTTCTCTCACTTAAGGAAGAACTGATACATTTGAATGTTTGAAAAATTACATGGCAAGTCACCATCAATAAAGTAAAAAAGAAATAACACATTGTGGAGAAAACATTTGCATTTGTAGCTTATATTAAAGATAAAGAGCTATTATTTCTAATATGTAAAAAATATAAAACAGGAAAGAGAAAGACCAAGAGTCAAAAAAATGGGCAAGAGCCGGCGCCGTGGCTCAATAGGCTAATCCTCCGCCTAGCGGCGCCGGCACACCGGGTTCTAGTCCCGGTCGGGGCGCCGGATTCTGTCCCGGTTGCCCCTCTTCCAGGCCAGCTCTCTGCTATGGCCAGGGAGTGCAGTGGAGGATGGCCCAGGTGCTTGGGCCCTGCACCCCATGGGAGACCAGGAAAAGCACCTGGCTCCTGGCTCCTGCCAGGATCAGCGCGGTGCGCCGGCTGCAGCGGCGGCCATTGGAGGGTGAACCAGCGGCAAAGGAAGACCTTTCTCTCTCTGTCTCTCTCACTGTCCACTCTGCCTGTCAAAAAAAAAAAAAAAAAAAAAAATGGGCAAAAGATGTGACAGGCAGCTCACAAGAAGAAATGAAAATTGAGTTTAATGATTTTTAAAGTGTTTCAAAGCCTCAAACTCACCTAGAATAGTAGAGATGTTAATTAAAATTATATTGGCATGCTATTTCTTACCTATTAAATTGGCCACATTCCAGTTGTTTGGTAGCATATTCTATTGTAAAGGCTATTATGGAAGAGACGGTCTCATATAGTACTGGTGGAAATACAAAATTGTTATATCCCCAGGTGAAAAGAAATTTTTAAACATTTTTCCTGGTTATAGATTCATTTACTCTTTGATACATTTCTATTTCTAGGACCATAACTCTAAACACACTAGTATAAACAGAAATTACACAAGAATATTTATTGTGTAATTTTTGTAATTAATAAGTATAAAATTGTGTAACAAAGGATTACTTATTCATATAATTATGTGTAAGCATAAATACATTACTTACACCTGTAATAGTACTAAAGAAAAAACACACAATTCAAATGACATGGTACATCTCACAGTGAAATACTTTGTGGAAGTAATAATAAACAAAAAGTAATGAGGAAATTTCCCCATTTGCCAATGTGGTATATGAATTTAACATATACATCTAATACGTGTATTATACAAACATGTATAATTTGCCAACTTCTGTGTAGGAAAGCAGAAGAACACAAGTATATGCATGTGTGTGTGCTTATATTTACAAAAGGAAATGCTAAAAGGATTCGCTAAAAGTAACTTCAGTGATCTGTAACAAGGCAGATAAGAAGGGACTGAAGTCAGACTTCCTTTAATGTATTCTGTTACACAATTTCAACATCAGGATTGTGGGAGTCATGTACATATTCATCAAACAAAACGTATCAAAAGCAACACTTAAAAATGGAAAACATGCTACAAATAATGAGACTAATCATATTTAAGTGGGAGCCTGAACTACTCAAAGAAAAGGGTTATTTGGAGTGACTCAGAGCTTATATTTGTTGTGTCCCAAAGTGTGTTCTATGGATACATATGCTCTAAGGTCATACATTTTAAAGACTTACAGAGATGCAAAGAACTCTGCAGTTTTATTCAACTTTAGCATTTCAACAACTTAGCAGTGATGTTGGTAAAATTATTTTAAGATGATGTATGTACACTGCAGAGGAAAGCACAAAGTCTTTATGTTAATATCATTAGTAATCAAGATATTCAGGTTAATAGAGAAATACACAAGTGTAAGTTCAAAAAACATAACCAAAACTTTACTAATATTAAATGTGAATTGTAAACATTAATGTATAATTTTTCTCTATACTTATTTCTAATCTGACCATAAAACCTTCCTAGAAGCAGTGATCACCTTGTAACTATGAGCTTCCCTTGTACTGGGTTTTGTCTGTACATGCCATTTCTTCTGAAATGAAGCTGGATTTTGGAGGAATCAATGATTATAACTGAGAAACAAGAATTGAATAATGTAATACTGGGACATCTTGTACCAAAAAGCAGGAACACTTCCAGAGATTAATACACTCAGGTCAAAAGAAGGCAGAGAGCCAAAGTGGAGGGGCTCCCATTTGCCAACTATGGAACAATCTGAGCTTCATAAAAAGCAATGATGGTAATCACTCCAAAGACACTGACTAGAAAATCGCTAAGTTCAAAATTACGCTTACAAAAAGAGCTGGCTTCCTCTTCTTCTAAACTGCACCCCCCCCAATAAATAACCGGTCATTGTCACCACTTGAAGTAACCAGGGTACGAATTACTATGAAAATTGATAACTAAAGCAAAAACAGTAGCAAATATTCTGCCTAACATTCAGCAAAATACTCAAAGTGCTTCTTGACAAGACAATTGAAACTAGTTAAAGTGGAAGAAATGGTCAAATTAAAAAGATCAATATTTTCCACTCATGGTAATAATTTATTTGGACAGCAGTTATCAGTAAATTAACATTTCTAAATTAATTTATAGCAATTTCAATATACACATAGATGAAAAGCATCGGCCCTCTTTGTTCCTTAAACTTTTCTTCTCCTCATCCTCCCCCTACCTGGATCCTGACCTACTCATTCCAACAATCAATACCCTTCTAGAATCAGTTTCATATGTACCACATTTTGACCAAGACCTTTTAAATCTCTAGCAAGCTCCTACCAGTGCCCTGATTCCAACAATCTTTCATCCCATCCTGACCTACAAGTGTTTGATCCTGTTACTATGTCCTGAGTCCTTATCGTTTCCTTTTTCTCCTCCATTTCTGGCTTAAAATACAAGGGCAATCAGAATAATCACAAGGCACACACTCCGAACTCCCTTGGTCCTTTTCTTAGGTTGTCATGAAAACGCAACCTTCTTAAAGTCCAAAATCCCACACCCATGAATCCATAGAGCCGAATATGGCTGGAGAAAAACGACACAATCAGATGTAATTCTATAGTCAATTCTCAGAATTTGCTATCTTGGCATTGGTTTTGAATGTAAGTTGGACTTTCTTATGCCAGAAATAGGGCTGAGTCAACCTTGATACTATCTGTAGTTGTCTACCTTCTCCCAGTTCCTTAATGTGGTTCCTTCAGATATCTGCCCTGTACAACCACTCCTGAGGACCACCTCCCTATGGGTCAGCTAGATACAATTCACTGTTTCATGGATTTGCAGACATGTCACACTCTGAGACAACCCCCTCTCAGTCACAGCATGATTCTATGCAACGCATGCCTACTAGCTGTGAACCAGGACTGAGAACTCCCTGAGGGAAATCTGCTTGGGTTACACTCCTGGCTCCAATAAAAGTCCTCCCCTCTCCCGTGCACTGGTTGAGATTCCTGGTGTTTCCAGACCTCTCACTGGCTCACTGGACACTCCTCTCTCTGTGATCTCTTAGTAATACATTCCTCCTGTCTCCTGCATTTTGATTTCACCTTTACAAAGTATCTTACCTGAAAGATGTGCCTGAATCTAACTTCCTTTCTCCTCCCAGGGCTCTCTCTCAAGTGTCTCCCTTGGCTTATGACCATTCTCCGGAGAGACATTTCAGGACCAAATCAGAGGGAAAATTCCAACTGCCGTCCATTTAAATTTATGACCACAAACCTCAAGTAGAGTCTCACTGCTGCCCATCCACACTGTTCTTGTCTATTCCATTGACTCTGTCATCATTAAATGAGAACTTTTATAGACTCCCTTCATCAGATCTACTCATTTGCAGCCACTATCCTTCTCACTAATGAAGGGGCACCTGTTCTGAACCTCCTGCTTTGGCCTAGTTTGGCAATATCCTCTCCACAGAATGAGAGTTCTGTAGCATCAACGGAAGTGCCCACAGAAAAAAGTTCATTCCACACTATGGGTCATGCTGTGGACACCCAAGACCCTGGAATGCTTTGCTAACAGGCCCTAAGTCTATGTACAGAACCTGTGCTGATTGTTCCCCTAGGTCCCTCTTGAATGGGACAGGCCACATCTTGTTATATGTTTACACAGCCATGAAAGGTAGTCAAGGGATTCCTAGGGATGGCTGTGAGTGTGTGTGTGTGCGTTGGGATGTGTTCATGTGTCCCCTTGAAGAGCAAGAAGAAGTCAATAGTGAGAAGAGATGGTCAAGAAGGCAGAGATTTTCCATTTATGCTTTGCTCTGAGATACTGTGTCATGGAAGATATTTACCCTTGCACACTTTTCTCTCGCACACATCATATTTTCCCTTTCTGATAGATCAATTCTCAAATATACAATGGTTCTGCTAACACTATCATAAAGAATGGAACTTTTCTCTTGATCCCATCTCCCCATTGGCTACTACCCCTTTTCTTGGCCCTCCTTTGCAGAAAATTCCTGCAAAGAATTGCCTTTACTAGTTGATCCCCATTCCTACACTCCCATTTGCTCTTTTTTTAATGATTTTTTAAAAAATTTATTTGAAGGCAGAGTTGTAGAGAGAGAGAGAGAGACAGAGAGGTCTTCCATACACTGGTTCACTCCCCAAATGCTGTAATGGCAGGAGCTGCACTGATCTGAAGCCAGGAGCCAGAAGCTTCCTCTGGGTCTCCCGCATGGGTGCAGGGTCCCAAGGACTTGGGCCATATTCCACTGCTTTCCCAGGCCACAGCAGAGAGCTGGATTGGAAGAGGAGCAGCCAGGACTACAACTAGCGCCAACATGGGATGCTGGTGCTTCAAGCCAGGGCTTTAACCCGCTGCGCCACAGCACCGCCCCCGCCCCTCATTTGCTCTTAAATTCCATCAGTTGGATCATCACTACTATTTCACCAAAATGGATCTTAGCAAGATCACACCAAACGTCTACATTGCTAGAACCTTGTGGCCCTTCTCATCTCCTGCTGGCCAATCCGCCTCTGTGACACTCGGTTCATTTGGTCTGAGGACACCTCCCAGTGGTTTCACCACTGACTCACTGGCTCGGTCCACTCTGCTGGCTCCTCCTTTTCGTTCTGACAACTTAAGGGTGCAGTGCACCAGAGCTGAGCACAAGAAGTCTTTCATCTTTGCATTTACACTCCCTGCATTGGTGTTCTCATTCATCCTCATAGCTTTCAAGTCTCTGTAGGACAGACTCTCCCCAAAATACACATCACCAGAATATGCATCACTAACCAGACCTCCCTCCCAAATACCAGACTCATATACTCACTTCAACATCTACCTGCAGACGTCTAAAAAACATTTTAAACTCACACGTAAAGCTGAACTCTAGACTTCAAACCTTTTCCATTTAATTTAATCACCACTCCAGTTGGTTGATTAATGAATTTAATTACTTCGTACCTCTTTTTGACTTTGCATCTCTGTTGGCTTTACATGTTGGTATGGAGCCAACTCTCAAAAGGCTTAAACTCTATAACTCTCTTATGATCACCCTCATAGGTGACTGCTTAGTCACTAAGGGTGAGTTTAAAATGGCAGATAATTTATATAGAGAATGTACAGCTCCTTCAAGTGATTCATTCCATGTTGTGAGTAATTTTTAGAATGTGAAGAACAATTGTAATACTTGGCTGCCATTCATCAGAACTCACAGAGGTTACTTATTATTTGGGTGTCGGTGAGAGTTCCCAACAGTCAAAGATAGAAAGTAGGCCAGGTAATTTCTCATGCTACACGCACCCTTAAATTCTACAAATAATTTTCCAAGGCCACGCTCCGTTATTTCAGATTTCACTAAAAGTCTCTTCCTTGTGTGTAATATCTATGAGCCCATCAAATCTAATTTTCCTTGCATTATAGACAGCTAGGCTTTTAAAAAAATGGTTGAGTATAACTATAGTTGCTGCCCACCTGCATAAAATAAACAAGAATGATTAAGAGGTTTCTCTAGAGTTGCCATTACTCTAACATAAAACTACACATTTCAAGAAGGTGCTAGAGCATAAAGGCAGAGACTAAGAACAGGGAATTACCCTGCCTTTTGAACAGATTGGATCAAGTAGGAAAATTCTGTTAGATGAGGGGCAAAATTGCACCTTTCACACATCCTTAGGAAATTCTGAAAACGACTGCACTTACTTCTCACAGTGCAGAACCGTGTTCTTCAGCATGTTTTTATTTCAGTGGGAAGGGATGAAATGTAGGATGCCTAAAGTCTCTGAGGAAAAATACTGCAAATGTATGTGATGGATGCTCCATCTCCTGGCCAAAAAAATAGCAAACAAATAAAGAAGACTGCATTTTAAACAATGACCTATTGATTCATTAGTGACAAAGATTCTAAGAATGTTTGCGAGAAAATAAGCACATGACGGGTTAAATTTTCTCACAGTCAGAGCAGAGAGTGGAACGCTGCCTCACAGTGAGCAGAGCTTGGGCTTTCTTGCTCTTGGGTGGATGCTGCTTTGATGGAGCTTCTCTATCAGCCGACTGGCTCGCACTATTTTTATGCACTTAGTAACGGTAAAGTAGAGAAAACAAATGACTTTCTCCTATTTCCACAATGTCACACAGACTTAGAAAAACTCCAAGTTACTGCATGAAAATCTGTTGCTCTGAAATTAGCCTAGACTAGTCACACCATATTTGTACACACTGCCAGGCTAAGACACAAAAAAATTAAGTCAGGCCCTAAATAAAGAAGGTGCCATGAAAAGAAGTACACTGTGGTTCCTCCCTTCTGAAGAGAGCTGAGGGGTAAAGACACAGCAAGAAATAAGAGAGGCAGCGAGGAGAGATACTTTGAAAAGACTTTCAGATATTTTGAAATTCACAAAAATTGAATGATAAAAAAGTGTAGTAAAGAAAGAAACAATGGTATTTTATACATATAAATCCAATCATGGGTGTTAGGCTACTAAGGTTTCCATGAGGATTCTTTGTTTGCTCAACTTTTTTAAAGATCTCTAGGACCCATTAAGGGACACTGTGGCAATTCAGAGACAATATGACCACATTAATGATAACCAACAATATGTTGATGTTTGGTTCTCCTTACAAATCTATTGACATTGCAATTTTAGGACATGGCGTTCTTTCTTCTTCCTACATTTCAACATCATTCCAGGGATAAAGCAAATTGGGATCTTAGTTGCTTTAGGTAATTTTTATTTAGACGTCACAGTGGTAATTCACCACACATATGGACAGAGCCCACACAATGATTTTGTAACGTATGCCAGAAGTCACACTGTCACTTGCTCTATAGAACATCGTAGTCCCTAGCTCTTTGACCTCAGCCGGCTTCTGAGTTACAGGTTCAGTGTCGCCAGGTTACCTTTATTCTCCCATACTTCATTGCAAAAATTTTTTATACTGTAATATTTTAAAATAATCTTTCTAGGGGCCAGCTTTGTGGCATAGCAAGTTAAGCCACTGCCTACCATCCCGGCATTTCATATGGTCGCTGGTTTGAGTCCCAGCTGCTCCACTTCCAACCCAGCTCCCTGCTAATGTCCTGGGAAAGCAGCAGAAGATGGGCCAAGTACTTGATCCCTTGCACCCATGTGGGAGAACCAGATGAAACTCCTGCCTCCTGACTGCGGCCTGGCACAGCACTGGCCATGACAACCATTGGGGTAGTGAAGCAGCAGGTCGAAGATCTCTCTCCTTCTCTTTTTCCCTCTCCCTCTCTCTGTAACTCTGTCTTTTAAATAAATAAAAACTCTTAAAAAGAACAACCTTTTACAAATCCAGTCTCTAACAGTCAGTCTCCCTTTTCTGGGACAGGGGAATGCTAATTATCCTCAGAAAGAGATAAGGCAATTTTTATGTGTATTGCTACTTTTAGTAGAATTTAGAACCCAAATTCTCATATTTGATTCAGAGACACACACTCAAATAGGAAAGAATATACACCTGTAAACTCAAGTGTCACTTAAGAAGTTGCTGTTGGGAAGGTCCTACTGGACAGTTAAAAGAAATGACATTTTATTCATTTCTGAGGGCTCAGCACAGGATCCTGTTACCTGATTCTTTGCCTACTCTCCTTGCAATTTCCTAGGCACCTGATTCCTTTCTACGCCACAAGAACTGAGGTTACCTTGCAGGATATCATTGCTGAATTTTACTGCTATCAAATTCACCAAATGTTTCATGCCATGAAAACTCATCTCCAATTCCCTTTAGCCACCTGCACTCATGACTGTATCCTCAAATTTGTTAGCTGGATCCTCTGTATTTCTGCATTCTGAATTCTAGTGATTATGATAATGGTATTCTTATCTTTTTGAGATAAATGAAAATACTGATGATGAAATGCTTTTATGTCGAGTACTTACTCTGAAATATTTGGCTGCAGTAACCATAAACACTCTGGAGGAAATGACTGGGTGACATACAGAGAATATAAGATTAGCAATGAATTGATAATTGTTCAGCTCACTGATGAGTACAGGCACTTGTTTTTTTTTTTTTTGTTTTTTTTTTGTTTTGTTTTTTGTTTTTTGTTTTTTGTTTTTTTTTTTGACAGGCAGAGTGGACAGTGAGAGAGAGAGAGAGAGAGAAAGGTCTTCCTTTGCCATTGGTTCACCCTCCAATGGCCGCCGCGGCCAGCGCGCTGCGGCCAGCGCACCGCACTGATCCGATGGCAGGAGCCAGGTGCTTCTCCTGGTCTCCCATGGGGTGCAGGGCCCAAGCACTAGCACTTGGGCCATCCTCCACTGCACTCCCTGGCCACAGCAGAGAGCTGGCCTGGAAGAGGGGCAACCGGGACAGAATCCGGTGCCCTGACCGGGACTAGAACCCGGTGTGCCGGCGCCGCAAGGTGGAGGGTTAGCCTAGTGAGCTGCGACGCCGGCCAGGCACTTGTTATATTATTCTTCCTGTTTTGCAAATGCTTAGAGTTTCTCAGGCATATTTTTAAAAATTTAGAAATTTAAAAAACAAAAACAAAAACCAGTATCTTCCTATCAGTTGTCTCATCAAACCTCCCAGGCCCTTGGTGTGTCTGTTTCCCTAAAATCTATTAACACATCTGAAATTTAGACTTCTTCCCTCTACTTCATTCTCACTGTGCTTTTCTATCCTGTCCCTGGCTTCTGAGCGCTGGAACAAAAGTCACACAACATGCAAACGAGCAATATTCTTTGATTGCCTGAGTGTGAAGGAATGGGCAGAGACCAAGGCTGGTGAGGCTCCTGCCCCTGCAGAGCTATGTTCTAGTGGGAGAAAGGCAGGGAACAAGGAACAATGACTAAAGCAAGAGGAAAACACGTATCAGAGAGTGACTGAATTCTAAAGGAAAAACAAGCTGGTATGGCAGGGAAGAAGGCTAGTGTAGGTCAATTAGGGGAAGTCTCTAAGGAAATGCAGTTTGTGCTGAGATCTGAATTCCACGAATCAGCCAGAAGGTCAACAGAAAGCCCTTGCAGGGACAGGAAACAGTGTGAAAGTCTGAAGGCAGGAGCAAGCCCGGTGGGCTGATGATCAGGAACCAAGTGCCCAGACACGGTGACCAACACTACCATTGCTAACTCGTGGCTGTCGAGCTAAGCAGGACCCTCCACTCTGACAAGTTCCTCGCTCCAGTTCTCTCAGAAAATATTTTTTTTTTGACAGATAGAGTTAGACAGTGAGAGAGACAGAGAGACAGAGAGACAGAGAGAAAGGTCTTTCTTCCTTTGGTTCACCCCCAAAATGGCTGCCACAGCTGGAGCTACACTGATCCCAAGTCAGGATCTAGGTGCTTCCTCCTGGTCTCCCATACAGGTGCAGGGGCCCAAGCACTTGGGCCATCCTCCACTGCCCTCCCAGGCCACAGCAGAGAGCTGGACTGGAAGAGGAGCAACTGGGACTAGAACCCAGCGCCCATATGGGATGCCAGTGTCGCAGGCGGAGGATTAACCAAGTGAACCACGGCACCTGCCCCTCAGAAAATATTTTAAAATCCATCGTTTTCAGGCCGGCGCTGTGGCTCAATAGGCTAATCCTCCACCTTGCGGCGCCGGCACACCGGGTTCTAGTCCCGGTTGGGGCGCCGGATTCTGTCCCGGTTACCCCTCTTCCAGGCCAGCTCTCTGCTATGGCCAGGGAGTGCAGTGGAGGATGGCCCAGGTGCTTGGGCCCTGCACCCCATGGGAGACCAGGAGAAGCACCTGGATCCTGGCTCCTGCCATCGGATCAGCGCGGTGCGCAGGCTGCAGCGGCGGCCATTGGAGGGTGAACCAACGGCAAAGGAAGACCTTTCTCTCTGTCTCTCTCTCTCACTGTCCACTCTGCCTGAAAAAAAAAAAAATCCATCGTTTTCTTAAATTCCCATCTCCGTAATGCCCCACACTCTTGTAAACAATTTTTTCAAAACATTTGAGAGGCAGAGAGATACACAAAGAGCAGACAGACAGAAAGAGCACTCCCATACGCTGGTTCACTTCCCAAGCGCTCCTGAGCCAGTAACACCGAGACATAGGGGAACTCTTGGGAATGACAGGAAGCTCCAGCTGGAGACCTTGCCCCGACCATGTTCCTATTTACTGTGAATATAGCTCCTGCACTCTCAGTGCCATTGTCTAGAACCCTGGACCAGGGAGAAGTCCCATGGAAATATTCAGTTATAGAGGAAAGTTAGTTCTTAATTTTAAAATGTCTTGTGATTCTTCTCCAGCTGTTTATTAATTCTACCACCTGTTCAAGACTTCCTCAAGGGATGGACATCTGGTTCATGGTTTAAGAAGCATCTTTGACAGCTGCATCTGTATCAGAGAACTTGGGTTCAAATCCCAGCTCTGTTCCCAATTCCAGTTTCCTGTTAATGCACACCCTTAGAGGCAAAAGGTTCCTGTCACCCATATGGGAGACGGAATTCCTAGCTCCTGGCTTCAGCTTTCCCCAGCTCCAGCTGTTATGGACGTTTGGAGAGTGAGCTGGCTGATGGGCTATCTCCGTCTGACTCTCTACCTTACAAATTAGTAACAGGAAAAAAAGGTGTTGGTTGAAAGTTCATCTCTTCCATAGTCTTTTTATCACTGTTCCTTCCTCCCATCTTTCATGATAGATAGAAAATGCCCCCCTTTCATATGTCCATTTCCATATCCATGAATTTCTGAATACGTTATTTTACATGGAAAAAGGAAATTTGCAGATGTGATTAAAGTTGAGGACCTGGACACTGGGAGATCATTCTGGATTATGTTGGAGGGCTTCATCTAATAATGATTCCTTAAACAAAGAGAGCTTTTCCTGGTCATGGTCAGAAAGAGTTGTAAATATTGGAGCAGAGTCAGAGAGATGCAAAATATTCATTTTGTAAAATTATTTATTTATTCATTTGAGAGGCAGTAGGAATGTGGGCAGTCAGAAACTGGAAAGGCTAGGACCAGATTCCTTCCCAGAACTGCTGCAAAGGAAGCAGCCCTGACGAGACAGTCATTGGCTTTATCCCAGTGACACCTGTGTGGGACTTCTGAGCTACAGAAATGTAAGATAAAGTGTTGGTTTGCGGGTAAGGCTGCTGCTTGCAGTGCTGGCATCCCATATGGGCACCAGTTTGAGTCTCGGCTGCTCCACTTCTGACCCAGCTCTCTGCTGTGGCCTGGAAGGCAGTAGAAGATGGCCCAAGTCCTTGGGCCCCTGCTCCCACGTGGGAGACCTGAAAAAGGCTCTGGGCTCCTGGCTCCGGGGCTGTGCAGCTCCAGCTGCCTTGCAGTCATCTGGGGAGTGGACCAGCTGATGGAAGAACCTGTGCCCCCCTCCCCCCACGCCTCTGCCTGTATGTAGTTTTGCCTTTTAAATGAATAAATAAATTAAACAAAAACTAAAACTAAAAAAAAAGTGCTGTTTTACCAAGTCTTCTGTAGTTTGTTATAGCTTCAATAGAAAACTATCCTAGAGGGTGCTTTAAAAACCTCATGGAAAATGGAATTAAAATTTAAGTTTGGTCCATAACACCTTTGAAACACATGCTGATTGTTTTTCATAATAGGCATTTCCGATGAACTTTTTGAAGATCCCTTGCATGAATGCATGCATTTCAACTGTTTTGCACCAAAATGAACATCTGTTAATTCTACTTTTTATGAACCTTTTGATGTCCTTTTGTATACGGTGTTGATTCTTCTTTTTGCTGTTTATTTGTGTTAACAGTGTGTGGTTACCTACTCTTTACAGGTAACTAAATTACATGTTTGTGAACCTCACCAGGCTGTGTGACAACTCAGACTTCTGCCTAGGTTGAGCATAATAGATTGCAAAGAATAGGTGAATAGGAAGTAAGTGAATTGACAACTATAATAATGATAAGGAAAAAGGGCTATTCTAGGTTTTTATAACTATCTGTTACAAATACAAAGCAGAGATGTATGCTGTATCAGATGTTGTATGAGATCAATGTTGTATGAGATATTCTTAACTGCATCTATATCAGATGGTATGAGGGAAGCTAAGAATTACTTTATTCTCTAAAAACTACTTAAATGTTGTATTCACTGACAAGTGATTAATGTTCCTAAATTTAACATGCATTCCACTTGGTTAATGAATTAAAAAAAACTCTTTAAAAATTTGAAAATTCCAAGGATGGAAAAACTGGGCAGCAGTAGCTCCTAAACTGACTACATTACTTGACAGTAGTTGCTCCTATTGAGCCTGTGGAGATCATCTCTCATGCGGGGGGACCATTTTATTATTTTGATTTAAAATTTGGGAGGAAAGGTAGAAACCTTAGGGTCTCACCATGTTCTATGTGGAATCAAGAGAGGAGATTGGAAACAAATGGAAAAGTCACATCCTTCTTTTTTACAAAATGGCAAACAGTTTCAGTCTGCCCATTAGAATTTTCTTGGAGCTTTTTGTTCTTTCATTCAAATATGCATGCAAGTACTTTATAAAGTTCATGAAAAAGAGAATTTCCGAAAAAATTATGCATGATTTCAAACTTGGACCTTCCCTTGGACTGGAGCACTGCCCACCTCCCCAGGTGCCTCCTATTGACCAGCTCCCAGCTCCGTCACCAACCAACTCAGAGACGCATCCTTCGATCCTTCCAAGCGGAAACCACTCCTACTTACATGTTCTTAAAATTTCTATGGGATGTTCTTTCAAAACACTTTTCACACTTTTTAAAATTTACTTTAAACTATTTTAAGGTGGCTAGTCATCACTTAGCTTTTAATTACACACCTTATGATGTTTGTATTTCTGCTTCTTCCTTTAGATCATAGTCCACCAAGACAGCAGGGACACACCTGCATGGTGAAATCTTTCACTTCTCTTACCTTGTTATCTTGATTTTGTATCCCTTTCTGCTTTGAATTTAGAGACAGATTCACAATCTAGGAAAGGTGTTTTCATTCCTGGCAGCCCATTAGAATAATCTGAGTAGTTTTTATATATGGGCCTCTCTCCAAGCCAACTTTTAAAAGTGTGCGATGCTGCTGTCATATCAAATTCACCTGGGCACTCTTTAGAGTTGAAGTCAGTCTTGCTTCCTTTCCTGCACCAAGAACCACTTGGATGGAGCCCAGAAAGCCATGGTCTTGATGTGTTTAACAAGCCTCCCCTGTGATCCTGATACTTGCTAAATGCTAAGAGACAAATCTTGGTTCCAGCATGCATCAGAATCAACTGGAAAGCTCCCCAAAATATGGACTGCTGTGCGCACCTGCACAGTTTCTGACCCGGTTGGCCTGGAGTGGGTCTAGGAATTGACCTATCTCACAAGTTCCCGGTGGTGCTGAGCTGATGGCCACATTATAACACTGCCTCATTGCTCTAGGGTACAGGTCAGCAATGTTGCCTTGAATGCTATCTTACTTAGTCCATTTGGACTGCTGTAACAAAGTACTTCAGCCTGGGTAATTTATAAACAACAGAGACTTACTGCCTGTAGTCTGGAGGCTGAGAGGGTCACGGTGAAGGTGGCGGCAGATTCAGTGTCGGATGAGGTCCTCCATCTTGCAGGTTGTTGAAGGGAAGAGCAAGCTCGCCAGGGCACGGATCCCACTCACGAGGGCGCCACCCTCATCACCCAATTACTTCCCAAATGCCCCACTCCCAACAGCACTGCACCAGGGATTAAGTCACAACACTGGGACTACAGCCAATGGCAAGTTAGGGTTTTAGGCTCTGTGGTCATGTGGTCTCTGTTGCAACTCCACTGTGCTGCTGTAGTGAGAAAGCAGCCATATACAAGCTATAAGCAAATGGGGTCCAGGGGCTCTGTGGGATTTGGCCACCACCTGTGTTTGTCAGCCCTTGCTCTACGGAATGGAACCCAGAGATTTCCCAAAACAGTGATTCTGAACATTATCTTTAGCATCTTAACACCAACCAATGAGATTTTAGATTATATCGGTCCCTTAGACAAATTTAATAGAATCAGAATCCACATATTAGTGTTTTAAAACTCCCGAGTATTTCTGGTGTGTGGCCAGGTTTGGGAATTACTCGTTTGAAACTATGATTCACTAATTCCTGATTCTGGCTTACTACTGACCAGATCAACGGACATCTCTGACCATTGACTTGTTGATTCTGACTCCAGGAAACATTAATATGAGGACTTCAAAAAGTTCATGGAAAATGCAGTGAGAAGGTAAGTTTATTTTGTTGCACAAAAAGGTAGAAATCCATGTATATGAGGGATATTCAAAAAGGCCATGAGAAATGTGTATTATGAAAAAAAACTGCATGGATTTCAAAAGATTTTTTTCCAAAATTAACTTATCTTTTCATTCCATTTTCTATAAGCTTTTTCTTCTTCTTTCTTTTTTTTTTTTTTTTTTTTTTTGACAGGCAGAGTGGTCAGTGAGAGAGAGACAGAGAGAAAGGTCTTCCTTTGCCGTTGGTTCACCCTCCAATGGCCACCGCGGCCGGCGCGCTGTGGCTGGCACACCGCGCTGATCCAAAAGCAGGAGCCAGGTACATATCCTGGTCTCCCATGGGGTGCAGGGCCCAAGCACTTGGGCCATCCTCCACTGCACTCCCTGGCCACAGCAGAGAGCTGGCCTGGAAGAGGGGCAACTGGGACAGAATCTGGCGCCCCAACCGGGACTAGAACCCGATGTGCCAGCGCTGCAAGGTGGAGGATTAGCCTAGTGAGCCGCGGCGCTGGCCGCTATAAGCTTTTTCATATACCCTTGCATAAATCATGTTAAGTAGACAGATTGATATTGAAGCAACACTAAGCAGAGGCCCACGAACATTTAAAAATGAAAATTTAAAAAATGGCATGTGTTGGGCCGGTGCTGTGGCTCAATAGGCTAATCCTCTACCTGCGGCACCGGCACCCCAGGTTCTAGTCCCGGTTGGTGCGCCGGATTCTGTCCCGGTTGCTCCTCTTCCAGTCCAGCTCTCTGCTGTGGCCCAGGAGTGCAGTGGAGGATGGCCCAAGTCCTTGGGCTCTGCACCCGCATGGGAGACCAGGATAAGTACCTGGCTCCTGGCTTTGTATCAGCACAGTGTGCCGGCCACAGTGGCCATTGGGGGGTGAACCAACAAAAAAGTAATACCTTTCTCTCTCTCTCTCACTGTCCACTCTGCCAGTCAAAAAAAAAAAAAAAAAAAAAAAAAACAACGGCATGTGGTCACCTACAAAGAGATAAATCATGGAGATGTGGCCAGTCCTGGTGGTTGGGGGTTATCTAGCTGATGCCTGTTATCTCAGGATAGAATTAGGTGGGTCAGTTCCCCAAGTGCACATGCATGTCTTTAACCACAGTGAATAGTTTAGATCCGAGAAAGCGAGAGTAGTTTCAGGAGAGCCAATGATAGGAACAGTGAAGATACTGGAACTGGAATCAGCATAGCTCTAAGCATCATCGGTCCTTTGGTCCGTCAGTTTATTATCTTCAGTTTGGGTTGTGTATATGGGTGAGCATGTAGGCATCCCCACTTGTGGTTTATGATAGTTTGCAATAGGGGTCAAGATCACCTGGAAACACCGCTGATGTATACTGTTTAACCTGTTGCCTTGTTGCTAGCAGTCAGGTATGGGGAATCTATTTTGCCAAGGGCCCTTTGGATATCTATAACATTATCTGCTAACCATACAAAATGATCAGCTTAAAGACTAGCCTGCTATAGATTTACTGAATTTCAAGTCCTGTTTGCGGTTGCCTTGGCAGGGCCAGACTAAATGATTTGGTGGGCCTCATACTTACTGTGGGCTGGACATTCCTTACGCCTGCAGCACATGTGTAACTGGGGTGGTTAGAGTGGAGGCTATAGAGACAGGATGTCTGTGTGAAATTCTGATTCTGTGAGCTCCCTCCTGAAGGACGTTCTGTGTGGAACAGCCGCAGGTCAGGGCTTCTTAGTAGAACTTGCTGTCACTGTGGGCATTTACTCTACCTGGCAACATGTGGCTTGGGAATCCCCGAGATGTGGCTACTCTAAGAGAAAAACTGTATTTTAAGTTTCAATAGCCACTTATTACAATGTCTATTCGATAATGTGTCTCTTGCCAACTGGAGCACAAATTCTGGCCATCTGACCTTCTCAAGGCTTACCTTTGAGAAATAGCCCCTCGGGCTTATTCAGAGACATGTGCTTGTGATATAAGGCATTGTTACCTGGTATGGGGAGAGCCGATGCCCTGGCTGGGGCTATGTCTACCTCTTTTTAGTGCCAGTTGTGAAAAAGTAGAAATAATTACGTTGTGCCACTGGTCACAAGGTAGGAAAGAGATAAAAAAAATACCATTCTAGGAGTTAACACATTCCTTATTTTTGAGGGTAGCTGTTGGTGATAGGATAGGTATAGGATGGAAATCCCAGAGCTAAGGGAAACTCCATGAGTAACGATTCAAGGACTGAAAAACAGACTTCAGTTTGTTGAGCCCAGTGTTGATCAACATTCCTGAATTTGTTTCGCTGTGTGCATGTATAATATCTACTGGCAACCACAGGTCTAGTGTTCTATGGAGCACACATTGAGAAAGACTATAAGGTGGATGGTTGCTGCTCCTGCTGCGAATAATATCCCCAACCACTCCATCCATGGGTTTTTTCTGTTTTGCCTTCTTCCATCCAATGCAGTTGAAACTGTGCTAAGAGCATCCTGGGCCTTGATGAGAGGAGTTGTATCATAGGAATCAAAGTCATTGTTCATACCTCTTACTTATGTCCTTATTATTTGTTTGAGTCCTATTTAATCAAATATGCAACCTACACTTGCTGATGAAGGGCTTCTGGGCACATCAAGTTTTATGGGTCAGGGCATAGCAACTGGTTTATGATGGGCATCTCAGGTAGCTTGGCATTTTAAGAAATATTGGTGCTAGAAGTTCAAATATTTCTATTTTCATGTTTTTAAATTGACAAGTAAATAGCAATTACTACATACATTACATACAAGATTGAAGTATATCTACATTGTGATATTCCACACATCTCAGTAATCAACCTATGCATTACCTCACATAGTTATTTTCTGGGGTGAAAATATTTTACATCTACTCTCAGAATTTTTCAAGAATTTAATAAATTATTAACCTTAGCTATTATGTTGTTTAACACACTCCTGAGCTTATTCTTCCCATCTAAATTAAATTTTGTATCCTTTAACCAACATCCCTCAACCCCATAACCATTCTAGGTCCCACAACTCTACTTCTTTGAGGTCAACATTTAAATTTTTATTTATTTTTATTTATTTTTTTGGTCAACATCCACATATGAGAGAGCTTATGTGGTATTTGTCTTTATATACGCCTGCTTCATTCCACATACCATAATGTTTATTCATATTGTCACAACTGAAAGCATATTTTTAAGATGGGAATTGGTGAACTCAAGAGGCTTCCATAGCCTTGGCAACTCATGACAAGAGCCTCGGGTGATTACTGACGCTATAAATAAGAGTGTCAATTGTTAAATCAACAACAGGAGTCACTGTGCACTTACTCCCCATGTAGGATCTCTGTCCTTAATGTGTTGTCCAATGTGAATTAATGCTATAACTAGTACTCAAGCAGTACTTTATATTTTGTGTTTCTGTGTGGGTGCAAACTGTTGAAATCTTTATGTAGCATATACTAAGTTGATCTTCTCTATATAAAGATAATTGAAAATGAATCTTGATGAAGAATGGGATGGGAGAGGGAGTGAGAGATTGGATTATTGCGAGCAGGAGGGAAGTTATGGGGGGAAAAAGCTGCTATGATCCAAAAGTTGTACTTTGGAAATTTATATTTATTAAATAAAAGTTAAAAAAGAAAGCATATTTTATGGGTGAATACTATTCCATATATATATCACTTTTCTGTATTCATTCATCCACTCACTGATGCACATTTAGGTTAATTCCATGTCTTGGCTATTGTAAATAATGCTGTAATAGGTATGGAATGTAGATGACTCTTCCACATACTGATTTCATTTCCTTTGGATATATACCCAGTGGAGGGATTCCTGAATCTTATAATAGTTGCTATAACCTCCATATGGTTTTCTACAATGGCTGTACCACCAACGATAGAGAAGTGTTCTCTTTTCTCAACATCCTCACCAGCATTTGTTATCCTTCTGATAACAATAAATAATCCTTTTTTCTAATAATGGCTATTCTAACACATATTATATCTTCTTGTGGTTTCAATTTGCATTTCTGATGATTAATGATGTTGAGCATTTTTTTTTTTTTCATATGCTTCTTGTCCACTTGTATATTCTCTTCTGAGAAATGTCTATAAATGTCTATTCAGGTCATTAGCTCATTTTTTTTAAAGACTTATGTATTTGAAAGGCAGAGTTACAGAGACAGAGAGACAAAGAGAGATCTATCCACTGGTTTACTCCCCAAATGGCTGCAACAGCCAGGACTGGGCCACATGAAAACCAGGACCCCGGAACTCCATTCAGGTCTCCCATGTGTGTTGCAGGAGCCCAAGACTGTGAGCCATGTTTGATGCTTTTCCAGGCATTAGGAAGGAGTAGACCAGAAGTGGAGCAGCCAGGACTTAAACTAGCACTCTGATATGGGTTGCTGGCACTGTAGGCAGAGGCTGAACTGACTGTGCCACAGTGTTTACCCCCATTTGCCCACTTTTAGAAGCTTTTTTCTTTGTTGTTTTTGCTATTCAGTTTATATATTTAGCTTATATATTTTAATTATTAACCCCTGAAGTTCAAGTATTTCTAATATTAAGGAAATAAGGAAAAAGCAACTGATGCTTTTAAATGCATAACACCAAAGATGCCTGTGAAGTCAGTCCCTCTTGTTTATAACTATTCATTATTTCGCAGCACATTAACTAAATGGAAGCTAGTTTTTCATATCCCGCTTTTCTATTAATATCCAGCATACCTTCCCATTAGTGCATGCACTCGGCTTATCTTCATACATGCAGAGCAGTTTCTTTTAAACACTTGCTCAACTAAGCATGATAAGGAACTGTAATTATAGAGAAATGCATCCTTTTTAGAGTCAAAATATTCGCTGTATAATTTTTTTTCTGAAAAAATAGATTACTACAAAAGAAGCCAAACTTTCTTTTACTTTTGCAAAATTATTTATCACAATTTCAAAGGACACACTGGGTTAAGAAATGTGAAAATGAATTTAATTTCTTGTTAAAACATCAGGGCTTACACCTAAAGTAAACATCAACATTACAGAAATAGAGGAAACATTAATCTAAGTAAATGGTTTTGTTGAGTTAACTCTAATATTCTAACGGAATGCCCTCATATATTTTAAAATATTTATTTGAAAGGAAGAGTCACAGAGAGAGGGAGAGAGAATCTTCTATCTACTGGTTCACTCCCCAGATGACCTCAATGGGCTGGGCCAGGCACAAGCCAGAAGTTTCATTTGGGTGTCTCAGGTGGGTACAGGGGCCGGAGCACTTGGGCCATCCTCCACTGCTTCCCAAGGCACATTAGCAGGGAGCTGGATTGGAATTGGAGCAGCCAGGACTGTAACCAGCAGATATCACAAGTGGCAGCTTAATCTGCTATGTCACAACGCCAGCCCCTCATATTTTTATATCTAAATATACTTACCACCAGAACTTCCACTTCAGATAAACACACAGGCAAAATTATTTATATTTATTTGAAAGGCAGACAGAAAGAGACAGAGAGAGATCTTCTATCCACTTATTAACTCCCCAAATGCCCACAACAGCTTGGGTTAGGCCAGGAGCATAGAACTCTGCTCCAATGCCAGTGGCATTGGAGGGACCCAAGTTTTTGGGCCATCCCCCACTGCCTCTCAGGGTGTCCATTAGCAGGAAACTGGAATTGGAAGTGGAGCCAGAACTCAAACCCAAGCATTCCTATATGGGATGCAGTTGTCCCATGTGGCATCTTAACTGCTGCACCCGACGCAGGCCCTAATTGATTACTTAAAAAATTTTTGGAGCAGCAGTGTTCCCAGTGATGGATTTCCCAGACTGACAAAGCCAGCAAGAAAAGAGGTCCAAAGGCTATGTCCAGAAAATGCAGATATATTTGTTAAAACTTGTCATGTATTTAATTGCTTCTTTCATGTTCTTAAGATGTTACCACAATGGATCAGATGTCATGACTTCTTGTCATGAGGATTCTAAAAGACTTTTTATCATTTTGTTACTAAAGACCATACTTTTTTTTTTTTTTTTTTTTTTTTTTGACAGGCAGAGTGGACAGTGAGAGACAGAGAGACAGAGAGAAAGGTCTTCCTATTTTGCCGTTGGTTCACCCTCCAATGGCCGCCGCGGCCGGCGTGCTGCTGCTGGTGCACCGCGCTGATCCGATGGCAGGAGCCAGGTGCTTTTCCTGGTTTCCCATGGGGTGCAGGGCCCAAGCACTTGGGCCATCCTCCACTGCACTCCCTGGCCACAGGCAGAGAGCTGGCCTGGAAGAGGGGCAACCAGGACAGAATCCGGCGCCCCGACCGGGACTAGAACCCGGTGTGCCGGCGCTGCAAGGCGGAGGATTAGCCTAGTGAGCCGCGGCGCCGGCCTAAGACCATACTTTTTAATTACCACCAATCTTGAACCTAGAAACATTGAGTAATTAAAATTTTTCTAAAAAATTAATCTAAAAACACGTCTCTTATTTTATATTTGATGGGGACTTAAATCATGTACATTGACAATAACTTTAACCTAATATACTAATGAAATATTTCTTTATGAAAAGTGGGAAATAATGTATCATCTGTAGTATATAGAAAAATATAAAAGAATAATTTCAAGGCTGGCCTGCCAAGTGACTCGTAAACTGCTTTCACACTACTGCCACATGGTGGCGCGACTTCAGCTGTGAAACAGAAGTGCCCACCATCACTTGTCAGTAGCCTGTGCGCAGTCCTATTGTTGACAGAAACTGGGATTTCTCTGGGAGCATGGTGACTGCTATGTTACTATTTTATCACTCACTAGGATTATTATTTAAATGTTTTGTATCACGGGAGACATCACACAGCATTTAGCTGCTGGAACTTTTAGGTACTGAAAAACAAGCTTTAAAATCAGTAATTTAGGAATGAAAGGTGATGGAATGCTAGGAAGAGTTTCTCATAACTATCATGAAATGCTGTGAAGATTTGTGGAGAACTCTGAAAACAATATTTCATTTTCCACCATATTCTCAACTTTACACAGGACAAGTAGGCTTGAGTCATCAATGTTTTAAAATATGCCAAGTCTTCTTCAACTTGCTAGTTGGGCAAAAATGCTACTACTCCATCATAAAAACAGATGAAAACAGTTTAACTTTTAGCTAAAAAGTTAGGAAGTTACTTAAAGTTAGAGGATTTGGAATGGGAAAGAGTGGATGATTTGAGCAAACCAGTATCTAATATCCACCTGCTTTTTTTTTTTTTTTTTTTTTTTTTTTTTTTTGTCCTAACAGGTATCACAATGATTTAAGCCTCCATTTCTAATGTCTGCCGAGTAGCGGAATGACTAAGTGAATAGGCCAGGGAACCAGGAGAATAGAGTGACTGCAGACAGGAAACTAGAGAACTGCCAAGGCAGAGAGCATCTGCACTGGAAAGACAGCAGGGAATCTCAGAGGAACGAATGACAGATCCATGTACACTATCTTTTATCTTTTTAACTCCTCTACTCTAGCCCTACATATCCCACTAGCATGCCCCTTCCTCCAGCTAGGTCTCGTGCAGTGAGATGTTGAATGTCAAGCCCTTAAATGTGCTATTACTTACATGATTTCCTCATGGACATTTTAGCTATCAAAGATAGTATTTTTGGACACACCATATTCCAGGTCATATTCCTTAGGGGCTGGCACCTGAGTCCTGCATAACCACTATAGCACCTGCAAGACATACAATACATAAGGGTCATTAATAAATTTCTGGAGATTAGAAATAAATAAGTTGATTTTAACTCCTGGATTAGTGATATATCCTATGCATGATAATGAAATATTGAAATAAATTATGCTTCACACTACGCTTAAACAGCTAATTTTTTGTGGCAGAATTTATTCCATATATTTTCTATAAATTCCCTTCATTTTGTATTAGTGCCCTGATTATTTGAATCTTTGGGGGAACTCAAACTAGTAACATGGGAAGCAGGAAAAGAGAAGGGAGAGAAGCCGCCTCCCAAAGGCTGTGTTGCTGAATGAGGTATTGCTGTGTGCACTCGGGGCTCATTCCTGTGGGGAAGTCTCTGAGAAACCACATGGGGGAACCCCTGGACCTGTCCTGTGTAGGGCAGAAAGCTTGGGGCAGTCATCCACCAGCCTTCACCCCTGTTGTTGGAGGGTTGCCCTTGTATTCTTCTTTCCTTCTGCACTGCAGAATTTCCAGTTCTGGTCGCTTGAGAAACAACCTTGAAGCATGTAAGAGAGAACACCTTCAGTGGGAACTTAGTTTGAGGTCTGAGTATCTCAACTGCAAGATCAGGTGAGCAGAGGGAATGCAGAGAGGCAGGACTATCATGCACAATGCTAACACTGAATAAACTAAAACGTTAAAATCTTGATGATAAGTGGAGCTGGTTCAGATACACATTACTAGAAACAGACTCATTCATTTTCCTTGCATACATTTTCTCTCATACTGATTGCTTCCTTTGCCAGCTTAGCTTCAAACACAAATGATGATTTCCCAAGACATTTCTCAATATTTTCTACATGTTTTGGTCTCAGAATTCATCCTCAGAATTAAAGTTTCCAAAGCACATGCAACATCAGGTCCTAAAAATATAAAATAACAACTCTAATGATGTAGTAAATTTGTAAAGAAGAGGTATGTGACAAGGTCAATTTTATGAAGCCAACAATTCTGCTAGATAGACATGTAATAAGTAAAATGAAATCTTCACAATGTGTTTATCTTTAACATCTGGATTACTAAAGAATAAGGGAATATTTTTGTGTTATTTTCTAATTTAATGACTCAAATTGTTAAGCAAAGAGTAGAACACAGCAGTGAAAAAAAGTGTATTATCGTAATGCAATACTATCTTTATACATCAGGCTCTTCTTGAGTTCACTGTTTAATTGAAAAATAATCATTTTGAAATAATATGGCTGATAAATACATATAATTATTTAAAATGGATAACACAAAGTTACTGTTTGTATATCTTTTCTGTATTATGTAACATTCCATTGAAATAGGATAAAACTACATTCTTGATGACCCTGTCTGGTATAATGAATAATGGATGGAAACAGTTAAAGGTTTTTTTTTTTCTTATATTTATTCCATCTCTAAAGGGGGGCACTAAGATAACTTGTAACACACTGTGCCTAGATCTCTCTCTTCTCACATTATGTTACTGCTGATTTTACTCTACAATATTGCCTCTGTTTTCTCCATTACTATCCATATAGAATGTATTATCTATTCCGTTACCAGATGGAATTCCTTAAACTGTTACCATTTTATTATCAAGTTTAAACTACTGTATCAAGGCTAAACTTCTTTGTCAAACTCATGATTTAGTTTGCTGATCCAGTATTAGCTGCCACCAAGATCTAGTCCATGTCCTACATAAGATTCTTCACAGCCATCTCCCATCGCAGCTTGTGCCTTCCTCTTCATCATTCTGCTTCTAACATCTCAAGTGAGTATTTTCTTCTCTTTTAAGTTCTGCATGTAAATTTTTTGGTTTATTTACTTTAAAGGAGGTAGAGCGAGGCAGGAGGGAGAGAAAGAGAAAGAGAGAGAGAGGGATGGGGAGAAAAAGAAAGATTGATTTCCAGCCGGCGCCACGGCTCACTAGGCTAATCCTCCACCTGAGGCGCCTGCACACCGGGTTCTAGTCCCGGTCGGGACGTCGGATTCTGTCCCGGTTGCCCCTCTTCCAGGCCAGCTCTCTGCTGTGGCCCGGGAGTGCAGTGGAGGATGGCCCAAGTGCTTGGGCCCTGCACCTGCATGGGAGACCAGGAGAAGCACCTGGCTCCCTGCTTCGGATCAGCATGGTGCGCCGGCAGCAGCGGCCATTGGAGTGTGAACCAACGGCAAAGGAAGACCTTTCTCTCTGTCTCTCTCTCTCTCTCTCATTCTCTCCCTGAATCTCCTATTCTCTCTCTCTCTCTGTCACTTTGCCTTTCAAACACATACACACACACATAAATGAATCTTTAAAAATGTATATTCTAGGTGCTGTGGTATAGTGGGTAAAGCCTCCACCTCCAGTGCTGGCATCCTATATGGGTGCCGGTTCTAGTCCCAGCTGCTCCACTTCTGGTCCCTCTCTCTACTATGGCCTGGGAAAGCAGTGGAAGATGACTCAAGTCCTTGGGCCCCTGCTCGCATGTGGGAGACCTGGAGGAAGCTCCTGGCTCCTGGCTCCTGGCTTCAAATCAGCACAGCTCCTGCCATTACAGCCATTTGGGGAGTGAACCAGTGGATGGAAGACCTCTCTCTCTTTCTCTCTCTCTGCCTCTACTCTCTGTAACACTTTCAAATAAACAAATAAATCTTTTTTAAAAAATGTATATTCTAGAGTTCCCCAGGTCATTCTGATGATGGTGGTCATGGACTATACTCTGAAAAACACTTTTAATTTTTTCTAATTTGCGAAACTATGATTTACTTGTTCTTTTCAGGCTAAATAAACACTAAATTTTCTTCCCTTCCTTCTGCAATTGATTGATTCACTGATAAAGACCTATCTTGACCACTAGTGAGCCAATAATTATGCTTTGACTGTTAGGTGGTTTTAGAGTCTTATATAGACAGTATAATAAATAGAAAAATTGTTTTGCCATATAAGATTAGATACCATTTTGGATTATAGACAATGGTATAAATTTAAAGTTAACTGTTATTGGAAATATCTTCTTTCTTTCCTCTTATATGTTATCACAGTTTGTCTTTGACAGTAAAGTTTTCTAATATCAACTTGCAAATTCTTCTGAAAAAAGATGGTACTCATCTTGCTGACTCAAGATTCCATGTCATAAAAACAGACCTTTAGTAAGATAGCTAAAACTAATTGAAGGAAAATAATAAATTTAAGGGTGAATTATTTAATTTTTGTTACCTGAAATTGTTATTATTTCATTTTAAAGGTTATTTTTGCTTAAAAGAGAAAAATATTAATATGGCAGAAAGCTATTCTGGCTGATAGCTTTTTTTCCTTAAAAAAAATATATATATATATATATATTTAAACAAGCTTGTAATGCTCAAACAACAAGGTAGGGAGCACATTCCCAGTTTTTTTTTTAAGATTTATTTTATTTATTTGAAAGAGAGAGCTACAGAGAGAGGTGGAGACAGAGAGAGAGGGGTCTTCTATCCGCTGGTTCACTCCCCAATTGGCTGCAATGGCCAGAGCTGTGCCGATTCGAAGCCAGGAGCCAGGAGCTTCTTCCAGGTCTCCCACGTGGGTGCAGGAGCCCAAGGACTTGAGGCATCCTCTACTGCTTTCCCAGGCCATAGCAGAGCTGGATCTGAAGAAGAGCAGCTGGGACTAAAACCAGTGCCCATATGGGATGCTGGCGCTGCAGGCCAGGGCTTTATCCCACTGCGCCACAGCACCGGCCCCTCCTCAAAATATTTTAAAGATGCTATTTCATTGCATTCCAGGACTTTAATGGGATAAGTTCTTTAAAATAATTGGATGATAAAATATAAAATCAGATTTATTTTTACTTGATCAGCTCAAAATAAGCAAACATTGACTAAATGTTGTAGTTTCTACCAGCCTGTTTATTTCTACTTTCTATTATGAAACTTTGTTTAAAATATACCACAGCATATAAAACCAGGTATTTCAGATGATCTTCAGATCTATCTATATACTTTAACTTTATTCCTTTCCAAAGCAAGTCATGACAGGCATATAGTCACTCAACAGTGTTTTTCTTTTATCCAATTTCTAATTCAGAATTCTCATCTTAAGATTTTATAATAAATTTGAAAAACTTGATTATTTTTTCTAACATCCTCTGTTCTCTGCTGGTAAAAACTGCACCATGGCATAATGATTTCAGTTTTGCTATGAGTCAAATGAGCAGTACAGTCTGCTAATGAACAGATGACAAGTTATTCATGAGGGAACGGGTGAGAAAGTGAATAATAGTAGTTAGAAATCACAAAGGAGAATTGACAATGAGATTTACGTAAAAGTAGATTGATTCTATGCCAATGTTTCCAGAAAAAAAGAAGTTGAGAAGTGGGACAAGATCAAGAAAGAATGAAAAACACAAACTGTCGCTCCCCCTCTTCACGGAGGAACGACGCTGGACCCTGCGCTGTTCTTTTGTCTGCTCGGCCCTCCCCGGGTTTGCTGCTGGTTCTTCCAGGGTTGGCTGCCGATCCTTCCACCTCTGTGGAAGGGCGGCTCCCCCTGCCACTTTCCCCACTTCCGCCAGGGAGCGGCACACCACCAGCCAGCTCTCTCGGGGGCTGCTCAGATGTTATCCGGATGTTCCCTTTAGATGTTCCTGGTGCATGTTGTCTCTCTCCTCCTTTATAGTCCTCTTCCGCCAATCCCAACTCTGCTACCCACACGCCGAGTACGCTGCTCTCCTCCAATCAGAAGCAGGATCAGCTCCTGCAGGTTATTGGTCGAACTGGAGGCAGCTGTGTAAAAGTTGTTTACTCCTCTCCCAGCGCCATATTGTGGGAGAGCAGATGCATAGAATAAGTCTTAATTCCAGTAACTTAGTCTAGTCCGAGTTGCTCCCCACAACAAACCTAGGTGGATAGCCAGTATGGCTGAACAGGGAAAAGATGTGCTGATTTTGACCAGATAACAGGAGAAAGTGTAATAACTTCATTTCCAGAGGAGAGTTGCAGGGAAACTTGCAGTGGGAATTCTACAGAAAGAAGAGGTGCTGTGGAGCAGAGTGGACAGCACAAACATGCAGCAAGGAACAGGGACACCACTGGAGACTCCCACAGCCAGGGGATGGAGCAGACCATCTTCGAGGAGCTGGGCGAGAGAGTCGGTGGCAGCTCATGTCACTGGTGATACTGCTGAGGGAGAACCTTGAGATCACAGTGACTGAGTCTGCCTAGAGTGCTAGTAGGGGCAAGGTGCCCACCTTGCCCTGTGAAGGGAGAGCACACTGCTTTCTTCCCAGCCCCCTTCTATAGCACCTGGTACCTAGCAGGGAGAAAGCACCACTTTAATAAGGGAAGCAGAGGCTGTGGAGGCGTGTGCACACATGCACGACTATGGGGTATTATCAGAGGGATAAATCTGCAGTCCCCACTTACTCTGAGTTTGGCCTGGAGAATTGGCAGGTGCCCATTTAGGCCTGTGAGGTGTCTCCTCTGCTCACTCTGTCATGGGCACCTGGACTCAACCTGTAAACGTGAAGCACAGGCAGGTAGCTCACTCTGGGAATGCCTTGGCTCTCTCGGTGGGTATGGCATGGTTTGTGGGCCAGAGGGTGGGTCCCCTGCTCCCCGTACCTGTGGGAGCCTTGTGCATGATGACTGTGGGAATTCTGTGACTACACAATAGGGCGGGAGTATAGCTGGGTCTCTGGGCAATCACTGCATCTGTCTTCAGAGACTCAGAGTTCCCTGTGTGCCTGGGTGGATCACTGCACAGGGCTGTGCTCACCCTGAAGACCACACAGATCCTATGTGTGGTTCTAGCAGCTGGTGTGCAGTCACTGTGGGCTCACTCAGGATAATGATCACCTTGGCAGAGGAGGTGAGGCCATCATGCAAGCCAATGTGATTATAACCACACTCTTGCAGACAACAGCAGAGATCTCCATGTCCAACGTGGGTGTCAGCCTGTACCTTTGCCCCACACTCAAGCACTGACTGAATTTCCCTGGCCCCACCCAACACACACCTCTGGGTATCCACTGAGGGAGCAGACATTCAACTAAGCCACAGAGCACAGTCCACAGATAAAAGCCATCAGAGCAGAAAACAATGCCTAAACATAAACAGAAATATTAGAAACACGAACAAGGAAAGCAATATGACTCCACAAAAGGAACACAACAATACTCAAATATTAGAATATGAGGATGAAGAGGTTGATGAAATGCCTGAAAAGGAATTCAAAAGAATGATCATAGGATTATTCAGAAGTGATGAGTAGCAAATTCATGAGCTAAAGAAACTCATATATGACATGGATGAAAAATTTTGCTGGGAGATAGAGATACTAAAGAGAAATCAAACTGAAATATTAGAAATGTAGATACAAAATGTCAAATAAAAATATAATGGAAAGCCTTAAAACAGGCTTCGTGAGGCAGAAGAAAGAGTATCTGATCTGGAAGACGAATCTTTGGAAATGTCTCAGACAAAAAAAGTAGAAAAAATTAAGAAAAACTGAAAATGGTGTTTTAGATATATGTGACACTATCAAACGACCCAAAAGATGGTTCTTAGGAGTTCCTGAATGTTTAGAAAGAGAGAATGGATTATTCTCTATTCAGTGAAATAATAGCAGAAAACTTCCCTAATTTGTAAAAAGAGACATCCAAGTACAGGAAACATATAGAACTCCTAATACATATGACCAGAAAAGATCTCACCATGACACATTATAGTCAAACGTCTACAATAAAACATTAAGATTCTAAAATGTGCACAAGATAAATGCCAGGTTACCTTAGATGATCTCCAATTAGACTGACAGCTGATTACTCATCAGAGGCCTTATAGGCCAGGAGAGAATGGAGAGACATAACCCAAGTCCTAAAAGAAACTGTCAATCCAGAATACCGTACCCAGCAAAGCTCCCATTTATAAATGAATGTGAAAGACCTTCCAAAACTGAAATTGAAAGAATTTGTCTTCACTCATCCAGCCTTATAAACAATACTTAAGGATGTGCTGCACACAGAAACAGAGAAAGATAGTCCTCATTACGAAAGAATGTTAAGGCAGAAAATCTTCTAGTAAAAATACAAAGGATATCAAAAACAAACAGTAGGAATACTTAGGAAAAAATGGCAGGACCAAGTCATTGCTTATCAACAATAATCTTGAATGCAAATGGCCTAAATTTTCCAGTTAAAAGATACAAACTAGCTGAGTGGATTTAAAAACAAGACCTACATATTTGCTGCCTACAAGAAACACACCTCACCAACAAGGATACACACAGAATGAAAGTGAAAGAATGGAAAAAGATATTCCATGCTAATGGAAAGCAAAAATGAGAAGGAATAGTCATCCTAATATCAGAGCAAATAGAGTTTAACACAAAAAAACTGTTAAAAGAAACAAAAATGCCATTACGCAATGATTAATGGATCAACTGGAAAGGATGATGTGACTATAATGAACATATATGCACCCACTGCCAAGATGCCTGGCTACTTAAAACAAGCGAGACATAGACTCCAATACAATAAAAATGGGGGACTTCAAACCACACTTTCATCAAAGGACAGGTCAACGAAACAAAAAACTCAGCAAAGAAACAACAGAGCAAATCTACACTTTGAACCAAATGGACCTAATTGATATCTAAAGAACAGTTCATCCTGCGGCTTCAGAATACACATTTTTTCCATCAGTGCATGGAACTTTCTCTAGGACAGACCATATGCTAGGCTATTCAGTATAAAGCAAGTCTCAGGAAATTAAAAAAATATTGAAAACATACCATATATCTTTTCTGACCACAATGGAATAAAGCTGGAAATTAACAATTTAAGAAACTCCAGAAAGTATGCAAATCACATGAAGATTAACAACACTCTCCTGAATGGATAGCGGGTCATAGAAGAAATCCAATGGGAAGTAAAACGTTCCTGGAAATGAATGAAGATAATAAAACAACTTATATCAAAACCTATGGGATACGGTAAAATCAGTTAAGAGGGAAGTTTACAGCAATTAGTGACTACATCAAGAAATTGGAAAGACACCAAATAAATGAGTCACCACTGCACCTTAAAGACCTAGAAAAACAACAAACCAAACCCAAATTTGGTAGGAAGAAATAATTAAACACGCACATACTTTTAGTCAAGCCGTTCCACTCCTAGATATTTAACCAAGAGTAATTAAAGTACGTGGCCATGCAAATATTTCAACATGAATATTCATAGCAGCTTTATTTTTAATAGTCCAATACTTGAAGTTGCCCAAAGGTCCACCAACAAGTGAATGAATACACAAATCAAAGTATATCTATACCATAGAACAATAGTCAGAATAAAGAGGAAGAAACTGTTATTTGCAACAAATGGATGACTCTAAAAGTTATCTGGGTGAAATAATCCATACCAAAAAAAATTCAAGTTGTATGATTTCACTCATGTACAACTCTTATTAAGTGCAAACTCTTCCGTTACAGAAAGTAGATCATTGGTTGCCTCAGGATATAGGAAAGGCCGCTGAGTTGGAACAAGGGGAGGTGTTACCAAGGGAGCAGCAGGATCCTTTTAGGAACGGTGAACATATTCTTTATGTTCATTGTGGTGATGGCTTCTTGTGTACAAATGAATATGCATGGATTTCAATAATTTTTCACCAAAATAAATGTATTTTTGAATTCCACTTACCACAAACTTTTTTTTTTTAAAGCACTCTCATACATTTACAATTGTGCACTTTAGGTATTTAGGTATTTTAATAAAAATCTGATTTAAATACAATTGTCTTTGATGTAAATATTTTGGTTCCTTAATTACAAGTGGATAGATTATGCTGTGCTGTAGTAGGTAAAGCCACTTCCTGCAGTGTCAGAATCCCATATGAGTGCCAGTTCGAATCCTGGCTGCTCCACTTCCCAACATCCAGCTCTCTACTATGTCCTGGGAAAGCAGTGGAAGATGGCCCAAGTCCATGGGCCCCTGCACCCTTGTGGGAGACTTGGAAAAAGCTCCTGGCTCCTGGCTTCAGATCACCCAGCTCCAGCCGTTGAGGCCATCTGGGAAGTGAATCAGTGAATAGAAGACCTCCCTCCCTCCCTCTCTCCCTCCCTCTCTCTCTCTCTCTCTCTCTCTCTCGCGTTCTCTCTCTCTCTGCCTCTACCTCAACCTCCCTGTAACTCTGTCTTTCAAATAAAATAAAGAAATCTTTAAAAAAGCACAAATGGATAGTTTATATATTTTGTTTACTATAGTCAATAAATTTTAATTTATAATTAAGAAAGCATTTAGTTCTAGTTATGAAAGTTTTTACTTAGATGCATATTTTTCACAAAGCAAAAAAAAATCTCCCTTTGTTTTTAAGAGAATAACAAGTGATTTCAGAGGGGCAAAGGAGCCTGGTTAGTGCTTTTTTTCCAGGTGTTCAACAAAACTGGCCAAATCTGCTGGAAAAAAAATCAAAAGTATTTTCTATTATGACAACCAGAATCCAGTCAATGTGTAGCTATGACTCTCTGAGTTCTTGAGTAACTTTAAGCAATATGCAGACTGTTTAATGAGAAGACACTAAAAAATTTTATTTGTCTCGTGAAATCCCCATGTCTTGGGGCTATGGCCAAGTCCTAGTCCAATTCTGACCGAGAGAGAGACAGAAAGAGAGAGAGAGAGAGAAGAGAGGAGAGCAATTTTAGTAAAGATTTTACAGTCTTCAAAGTTTAAAGAGTCCCTTCCCATCAAACATCCACATACAAACATCTGGGGGTGGGAATTGTTTGAAGGGAACACTTGTTATGAGAGAACAACACAGCTAAAGTCATAGGGTCAGATTTTGTGTAACATCTTGGTTCTGTAGATGCCATGTTAAAATAATGGAGCCGGCCAGTGCCGCGGCTCACTAGGCTAATCCTCCGCCTAGCGGCGCCGGTACACCGGGTTCTAGTCCAGGTCGGGGCGCCGGATTCTGTCCCGGTTGCCCCTCTTCCAGGCCAGCCCTCTGCTGTGGCCAGGGAGTGCAGTGGAGGATGGCCCAAGTGTTTGGGCCCTGCACCCCATGGGAGACCAGGAAAAGCACCTGACTCCTGGCTCCTGCCATCGGATCAGCGCAGTGCGCCGGCCGCAGCGCGCCGGCCGCAGCAGCCATTGGAGGGTGAACCAACGGCAAAGGAAGACCTTTTTCTCTGTCTCTCTCTCTCACTGTCCACTCTGCCTGTCAAAAAAAAAAAAATAATAATGGAGCCAAACTTTTCTATAAGTGAAAGAGACATGTGATATCAGCAGGGATACTCTGAAATAATTATCTTAAAAACGTTAAGAAAAAAGGGAAATCTAATAAAAAGATATTTGGCAGATTAGTCAAGGGGAGGAGAATTAATCTTGCCCACATCTTAAACTTAGGGGGGATTACTATAATAATTTCCAAATAAATACAGATAAATCATTATTCAATAATTTAGCTTTGTTGTGGCAATAGGATAGTTTATCTGCTAGAGTTCATGGTGAAATCTTTTTCCCTACTTTTAAGGCCCTGTGCCCCACCTTTTGGTTGGTAGATGGCTACTGTTATACGGCCGGGATAATAAAAATTCTTACTTGACCCTCTGATAAATAATGGTCATGAGATGCATGAAAGTATGGACAGAATAGGGGAAAGAGGCAAAGGGAAAAGATATAGAAAATAGAGGGAGAGATTAATATCACTCAGATAATGACACTACAATGTATTTGTTGGAACAGCTTTGGATTGAGTCATAGGTTGATTAAGCAGGTATGTAAAAGCAAGTATGTAAAACATTTTGCAAAAAAGCTATCCAAAAATAATCTGGTAATCTAGAGACAAACTAAATTTTTCCAAGTACATACGCACACACACATATATTTACAAATTTGTCTGCTTAGTGTCATTTTCATTTTGAATTGCACATGACATGAAATCATAATCTCTCAAATGTTTTTGTTTGCTAATGTTTTTAATCTTCTACATACAAGTTTGTTTTTCAGGTACTAACAGAAGAGGGAAAAAAGAAAAAATTGATTCTAAATCAATGAAGTTAAAATTGTCTTAAAGCTACAATTAGAAAAAGGGAAAAAATTATTGATAAGCTGTAAAGAAAGTAGTTAGTGCTGATGGTAGAAGCTGTTGGGAATACTTGGCTATTAAATTTTTTTTTGTAAAAGAACTTTTTATTTGAAGGGACGGAGGGAAGGAGAGGAAGAGAGAGAGGGAGATAGACAAAGAGAGAGAGAGAGAGAAACAAGTGAGCTCCCATTTGCTCATTCACTCCCCAAATACCTGCAAGGCTGGGGCTGGGCCAGGATGAAGCTGGGAGCCTAGAACTCATCCACATCTCCTGCATAGGTGGCCAGAACCCAATCACTAAAGCCATCACCTCTGCCTCCCAGGGCCTGTGTCCACAGAAATCTGGAGTCAGGAGCCAGAGACAGGGATTAACCCAGCGCTCTGATGTGGGACAGGAGCATGTAACTACTAGGCCAAACACTCCTTCTTGGGGTTTTGGTAGCTGATGGCTTCAATATTTTCAGTCCTGTTAATATGCTTGAATTTAATTTAATTTAATATTTTGCCAAGTAGACCAAATAGCATTTTTACTTAAAAATAGAATATATTCACAATACATACAAAATAAATATGGTAAATGTAAGCTCCTCTATTCCTAGACCCTCAGTTTCATGTGGCAGGCATACACTGCAAGCTTTCTTTGAGCAGTCCAGAAACTTTTACCTTTTTATGCTTGCCCCTAAATATATTGGATATAAGAAGATATCCCTTTGATTGTTTTTGCAAAGAATATAAATCAAATTGTTTTGGTCATGTTGACCCTGTACATATGACACTTATGCACACTTTATTTTGTGTTTCACAACAGGTGATGGAGATAATAAAAGTTAAATTGGGTAAAATGTTTTGTGTTGAATTACAGTCCATTTTTATGTGGACTATAACCTTCCATGGATGTAAGCATTCTAGAATGAAGGGTGTGTTTTTCCTTTGAAGCAAATTGAGAAAATGCATTTTCCAAGAACCTAGCCCAACCCTGCAGTTTTGGAGTTATCTTTTTGTCAGAAGCCTTGCAGAGCAAAGCCAGTTGTGTGCTCCATAAGTGATTTTTATAGAGCCTTTTGTGTCATGCCACTTTGTTGACAATTCAAGAACCTCTTAAGAGATCTGTAAATCCCTTGAAATTTATATGCTCAATTAAATGAAATTAGTATCTGGGTCCAGTCCCTGGACTTCTTCCTCAGCTTCAAATACCATGCATATCCTATTGACTCCCAAATTTACATCTTTATTCTTTCCAGAATCTCCTACATCTAGCTTTACAACCCTCTTGTTAGGTGTCTAATGGGCATTTTGAAGCAAACATGGACAAGAAGTTATTCTTGGGTCTCCACCCCCCAACCCCAGATTCGCCTTCCAGTTTTCCCTATTTCAATTCATGATAATTTATTTATCTGGATACAAGCCTTAGAATTGACCTTGACTTTTTCTTTTTTGCTCATACTAAAAAGTCAAACCAGAAACAAGTCCTTAACCTCAGCACTTGCAGGGCAGCATTCTAACTGTGATCCACATCATCTCCCATTTGCTTATTGCAATAGCTTAACTGGTCTCCCTGCTCCCACCCCAGATCTCACAGTCTGTTTTTCCTCCAGCAGCCCTGGCCATACTCCCAGCTCAGAACCTGCAAGGCTTCCTACTCATTTCAGATGCTTAAAGACACTGTGAGATCTGTCTCTTCCCATATGCTTTACAGCCCCAGTTCTCCATCTTTTTGCTCCCCCACACCAGCCTTCTTGCTATTTGTTCAATATTCTAAGCACATTTCCACTAAGTGCCACTGTACTTGGTATTTCTTCTGCCTGGAAAATTATCTTTCTGATGTCCAGTTTCTGATGTCCACATAGATTGTTGCCTCCATTCTTGGAAACTTGTGTTCAAATGCCTTTTTTTTAAATTAATTAATTAATTTATTTATTTTTGACAGGCAGAGTGGACAGTGAGAGAGAGAGAGAGAGAGAAAGGTCTTCCTTTGCCGTTGGTTCACCCTCCAATGGCTGTTGCGGCCGGCGCACTGCGGCCGGTGCACCGCGCTGATCTGAAGGCAGGAGCCAGGTACTTATCCTGGTCTCCCATGGGGTGCAGGGCCCAAGCACTTGGGCCATCCTCCACTGCACTCCCTGGCCACAGCAGAGAGCTGTCCTGGAAGAGGGGCAACCGGACAGAATCCGGCGCCCCGACCGGGACTAGAACCCGGTGTGCCGGCTCCGCAAGGTGGAGGATTAGCCTAGTGAGCCGCGGCGCCGGCCCCAATATTATTTCTAATCAGGCAAAGCTTTTGCCAAATGTAACACTGACTAGTAACAAGACTGGCATTTCATATTTCCAGGAAAACAATGTTAGAAGATTAATCCAAGCTTACTTTCTGAATGAAAGGGAGAAAAGACTGAAAGTTTTTTTATTATTACTGTTGTACTACAGTACACTGTAGGCACCAATACTCATTTACTGAATTTGTGAAGAAATGCATGAACATGATACAAGAAAATTAAAAGTCTAACTATAGCCTGGGAGAAAATATTTGCAAAAAGTGTTTGATAAGAGGCTTTGTTCAGAATGTTCAGAAAAAAATTCACAATGCAGTATTAAGAAGCCAGAGAACACAATTTTTAAAATGATAAGCAATTTGAAGAACTTGCTTATTAAATACATAAATTACAAAAAAGCTCCACATGATTAGATTCTCAATATCATTAGCTAACAAAATACATTGAGACACAAATTTAAATCATAAGAGTCTTCCGCATACTCACTAAAATGGTAAAAATTAAAAAGTTGGCAATTCCAAATTTTAGCAGGAATGTGAAAACTGAAACTCTCATTTATTGCTGGTGGGCATACACTTGGCAAAATATTTTGGCAAGCTAAAGATACGTTTATCCTGTGACAACAAGCCTGCTTCTAAGTGTTTACTAGACAACACACAAACAATTGTAAGCAAATGTTCATTTGAACTTTATTCACAATATTCACCTTAGCTCTAACCTGGAAACTACTCAAATACCTACCCACTGGTAAGTGGATAACCAAATTTTGTAAACCCACAGGGTGAAATACTACTCAGCAATAAAAATGAATACATTGTTGATACATCTAATAACCTTCAAGAATCTCAAAATATTATGCTGAGTGAAAGATGCCAGATGAAGAAGACTGTAAGATTTATTGTTTCATATGTATGGCTATCAGGAAAAGGCCACACTGAATAGCAGTCCCCAGGGTTTAGCGTAGTGGCAAGGGATCAACTACAATGAGTTTCAAGAGAACTTTCTGTGACTATGGAAATTTATTGTAAGTACACCAACCATTGTAAAGCAGACTTTAAGGGGCTGTGTGGCGTAAGATAATAAATGAGTACATTCCCTTAAGTACATTACAATTCATTTTGTAAATAATATTATGAAGCAAATGTTGTTAAGCTTACAAAAATATACAAATGATAATATATGATCAGAGACTGTTCTTGGGAATTTAAAAGAGTTTTGGTCATAGGAATTTTGCTTTATTGAATAATTATGTTCAACAGCTTAACTATTTACTGTCCACCTATTTTCATTCATTAAAGATTCAAACTTTTGTATCAGGCAAAGGAAGGAAATAGGATGAACTAGATTTTCTAAGCTTCTATTTTCTGATCATTAAGTAATAGTCTGTTTATCCAAACAGGAAACACTTAATACCTATTTTCCTATATGTTATAAACTGGAAACACTCATATCTTCTCACATAATTCTCTTCAATTGTTAAATATTTCTGAGTATAGTTTGTGTTGTTTGTGGTTCCTAGAAGTTTGTAAGTAAATTAAATATAATTATACATGTTTTTAAAGAAAAGTATTCAAATATATATTCAGTAATCACAATATTAAGATTTTCCTAATAATTTTATTTATTCTGCCTCACCTGCGGCCTCTCGGAAAGGAGATGCAATGAAAAATTTTATTTTTTCCATTCTGAGTATGCAGTGTATAACAATACAGTAAAGAAATGAAGTGAGATGGGGGAAAGCTTTGTCAGGTGTAAGCATTTGCATCAATAACTACAATGTTCTATAATAAATATATTGGCTTTCCCCAGAGAAAATAATGCTATATTGTAAAAATACTCTTCAATTCTTCCATCTAAATAATCACATATGATTTCTTAATTACTAAATCTATAATTATACTTTTTAAAAAGATTTATTTATTTTTATTTGAAAGAGCTACACAGAGAGAGGAGAGGCAGAGAGAGAGAGAGGTCTTCCATCCGATGGTTTACTCCCCAATTGGCCACAACTGCTGGAGCTGAGCTGATCCAAAGCCAGGAGCCAGGAGCTTCTTCCAGGTCTCCGACGCGAATGCAGGGGCCCAAGGCCTGGGCCATCTTCTACTGCTTTCCCAGGCCATAGCAGAGAGCTGGATCAGAAGTGGAACAGCTGGGTCTTGAACAACCCTTGAACAACCGGCGCCCATATGGGATGCAGGCGCTTCAGGCCATGGCGTTAACCCACTGTGTCACAGCGCTGGCCACTCTATAATTATACTTATTTCAAATTAAATCTCCATAACATTAAGGAAATTTTTAAAGCATATCCTGACAGGGAACGTCAAGAAGTTTGTGGAAAATGGAATTGAAAGATAAGTTTATTTTGGTGCAAAATATATGTCCATAAGAGCATTTAAAAAGATTATGCAGAATGTGTATTATATGAAAATTATGAACAGATTTCAGCATATTTTGTACCAAAATAAGCTTATCTTTTAATTCTGTTTTTCCATTACCTTTTGGAGTATCCTCATAATAAAACAAATATACCAACAACGGGTGCATAGATTAATACATTTTCAGAAACTATGCTTGAAACCAGCAGAAAGACCAAGAAATATACACTACCAGGACCCAAACTCCCTTGAATTCCCTCCAAGTTACTATCCCCTTCCAGAGAAAGCCACTCCTATCTTCTTAAGCACAGCTAGGTTTTGCTTGGCTTGAGCTTGAGACAAACGGAATCACATGATCACATGGTGTGCATTCTTTCCTGTGTGGTTCCTCTCGTGCAACATCACGTTTTGTGAGAGTCATTCTGATGGGAAGCTACTGTTTGTTCCTTCTCATTGTGTTAATATTTCACCACGGAAAAACAGCACAATTTACTTATTCATTCCATTGTTAATGGCCGCTTGGGTAGTTCTGAGTTTGGGACAATTGTAAATAACCCTATTAAGAACACTGTTGTCCATATCTTTCAGTGAACAGGTGCAGGAATTATTGCTGAGTCTGTGTGGAATTGTTGGGTCATAAGACAGATGTACGTGCGGTCTGAGTAAACACTGCCACAGAGCGCTTACAGTGACGGCATCGATTCGCGTTCCCAGCAACGGCGTACAAGGATTCTCCCTGCTCCGCAGCCTCACCAGTAACTGCTATTCTCTGCCTCAAAGCATTTACTCAGTCTAGTGATCTGCTTTACGAAATCGTGACTTTCATGCGTCTTTGTTGATTCTTAAATGAAGTTGAGTACCAATTTTGCATGCTTACTGTGGGGAGCAACTGGGAGCAACTCGGACTAGACTAAGTTACTGGAATTAAGACTTATTCTATGCATCTGCTCTCCCACAATATGGCGCTGAGAAGGGAAACAGCTTCTACACAGCTGCCTCCAGTTCAACCAATAAACTGTAGGACCTGCTCCTGATTGGAGGAGAGCAGTGTACTCGGCGTGTGGGTAGCAGAGTTGGGATTGGCGGAAGAGGACTATAAAGGAGGAGAGAGACAACATGCACCAGGAACATCTATCTGAAGGAACACCTGTGCAGCCCCCGAGAGAGCCGGCCGGCGGTGTGCCGCTCCCCCGCGGAAGTGGGGAATGTGGCAGGGGGAACCGCCCTTCCACGGAGGTGGAAGGGACGGTAGCCAACCCGGGAAGAACCAGCAGCAAACCCGGGGAGGGCCGAGTAGACAAAAGAACAGCGCAGGGTCCTGTGTCGTTCCTCCATGAAGACGGGGAGCGACATAATGGTGCCGTGACTCGGATAGGAAACCTAGGCAGGGTTTAGTGTCGTTCCTCCATGAAGAGGGGGAGCGACACTTACTGACCATTTGAATATACTCATTCATGAATCCCTATTCGGGTTTTTTGTCCATTTTACTTAGGGTTTCTTTATTTACTTTGTTTTTCTCACTTCTTGACTTCAGGGGTTTGACTATGAATCCTTAGTCATCTAGATGTACTGCAGATGGATCTTTCCTTCTAGTTTCTTTAAGACTTCAAATGTCAAGAATCTTCAGAAAACTTTATTTCTCATTTGTTAGAGCACCACTTTGTGGTTAAATAACCGATTATTTAACAGTTATTAGCTCAACCATGATATGATAATGAAAAAGCAGCCATGGACAGTGTGTACAGAAATGGTTGTAGCAAGATTCAGTCCCTAGCAAGCCAGACTGTCCAAATGGCTGTGCCATAACACTGACCCATGAACACAGTTTTCATGTATATTGGAAGAGATGAAAGTCTGAAAATTAATGACTAGTCTCCTATCTGGAGAAGCTAGAATATACACAACAAAGCAAATGCAGAGAATGTGAAAGGAGGAAAAAATTAAAAATTAATAAAAATTAATAATTAAAACAAATGTGTGCCAAGAAAGTAAATACTAATACTATTGATAAATATCTAGTAAGACCAATTAATAAACAAGACAAAATAAAACGTATCAGTGTCATCATCCTATATGTATTAAAAAGAAAAAAAGGACATCATGTACAACTTCATTACAATAAATTTGAAAATTTGGGTGAAATACATAAACTGTTGAAAGAAAAAATGAAAAATCGGAATCTTGTACTTTGTGTCAAAGAAATTCAATCTGTTGTAAATAACAACATAAAGAAAATTCCCGGCCCCAAAGAACTCACTAAGTAAAATCTCCCAGACATTTAAGTAAAATTCATTAACCCCTTAAACAAAATCTTCCCAAGGATATAGAAGAAATGAAAACATTCAATAAATTGTATGAGGCCAATGTAACACTGATATTAAACCCTATGTAGGACAGTTCAAAACGCAAAAAGTAAAGTGTAGTGTTTCTTATATATACAAATGAAGAAATCCTCAAGAAAATAAAACAATGAATTCAGGTTTATCTTGAGTGTAATATTGCTTTAACATATGAAAATAACATATTTTAACATATTATTAGCTAAAAGGAGAGACAAAAACTATTAAACTTCTTGAGAGGTGAAGAAAAAGCACTTGATAAAACATCCATATTTGACTCAAAAAAATAAATCCCACAGGAAACTAGGATTCATGGGGAATTTCCTTAATCTATAAAGAAAACATGACAAGAACTGATATGCTTTATGGTAAAATGACAAAAACTTTCCCCAACCCTTAAAATGCACAGAGCAGTGCCTAATTTCTATCATTTTACTGCATGCCAAATCTATTGCAAACTTTCAAAATTAGAGTATTTTCAGATCTAGCCACAGCGTGGGGTGTGATGATGCTCCTCCAGCATTTACCAGGAACAATACTCACTTCTGGAATGCAGAGCTCCTGTGTGCACTGAAACTGCCTGTCTGTGTCTTTTTTTGCAAGATGTCTTCTATGTGAGTTTCTACTTGATTCCTCTGTGCTGCCATTAACCTGCTTTCTCCATGTATTTCCTAATAAAACTCCATTTAAAAGACTTGTACCATCATATTAGAAATTCACTGGGCATTATCTTGGAAGACAAAAGTGTTGCTTATCATACAACCCAGCAATTTCATGCTTAGGTTTCAAGACATGGGGGAAATGTGGTACCTAAGTACCAGGAGCTAGCAGAAGAAAGCTATGGCAGCACAAATCATAGACGTTTTTAATTATGAAAAATGCTAATTTTTAACAGAATTAATAAATTATGACATACTGGCATGGTAACGGAGCCTGCCTGGCAACAGGCTGTGATTGGAAGGCTTCAGAAACCACATGGCAACAGAGCCTGCCTGGCAACAGGCTGTGATTGGATGGCTTCAGAAACCACATGGCAACGGAGCCTGCCTGGCAACAGGCTGTTATTGGTTAGGGCATAGTCCGCCTCTTGACCGGATTGGCTGCCTCGGCTATATAAGCTGCTTTACCAACTGAAATAAACGAGTCTGCAGGCTGCTCACCTCTGGCCTGCTTTCACCTGACTCCCGGGGTCTGTGTAGTGACTCCTCGCCTCTTGCCCCCACCGTGCTCCTCCCCCAAGAATGAATCCACAGCAACAGCTATGTGTTATTATATTTTACTTTTTTATTTTTGTAAACTTTTATTTATTACATGTAAATTTCCAAAGTACAGTTTATGGGTTACAATGGCTTTTTCCCCCCAATAATTTCTCTCCCACCCGCACCCCTCCCATCTCCCGCTCCCTCTCCCATTCTATTCACATTCACATCAAGATTCATTTTCAATTATCTTTATATACAGAAGATTGATTTAGTATATATTAAGTAAAGATTTCATCAGTTTGCACCCACACAGAACATAAAGTGTAAAATACTGTATCAGTACCAGTTATAACAGTAATTCACATTGGACAACACATTAAAGACAGAGATCCCACATGTGGAGTAAGTACACAGTGACTCCTGTTGTTGACTTAACAATTTGACACTCTTGCTTATGGCATCAGAAATCTCCCTATGCTCCAGTCATGAGTTTCCAAGGCTATGGGAGCCCTTGGAGTTTGCCAACTTTGATCTTATTTAGACAAGGTCATAGTCAAAGTGGAAGTTCTCTCCTCCCTTGAGAGAAAGGTACCTCCTTCTTTGATGGCCCGTTCTTTCTACTGGTATCTCACTCACAGAGATCTTTCATTTAGGTTTTTTTTTTTTTTTTTTGCCAGAGTGTCTTGGCTTTCCATGTCTGAAATACTCTCATGGGCTTTTTAGCCAGATCCGAATGCCTTAAGGGCTGATTCTGAGGCCAGAGTGCTGTTTAGGACATCTGCTGTTCCAAGAGTCTGCTGTGTATCCCACTCCCCATGTTGGATCGTTCTCTCCCTTTTTGAGTCTATCAGTTAGTATTAGCAGACACTAGTCTTGTTTCTGTGATCCCTTTGACTCTTAGACCTATCAGTGTGATCAATTGTGAACTGAAATTGATCACTTGGACTAGTGAGAAGCCAGACCTCTGTCATCAGATTACCTCATAAGCTGCTGGCCACCCTATGGATGGGCTTTCTTTGGGTTAAACATCCAAATTGGCTCCCGTCAGCTGTGTTTTGGTCACAAATATACTAAGAACCCGTGAATGTGGCAGGTGCAATGTGCCTTTGCTAGGAAGGTGAGATCCATTGGCTAACAGATTGCTTGGTCCATTCAGTGCCAGGAAAGAACTCATTTAGGCACAGAGGCTGACCAGATCACCCTTCACCTGAGGGCAGTTTGAAGCTCCCAGCGTTGTTTGTTGCATTTCAGAGCTCCCGCTCCTTTCAACACTTTTCTTATAAAAGCTCTCTGGCCCTAAAACTTTATAGCATTTTAGTGCTAGGATTCACTGATGTAATGTTTGCTTTTGTCTCAGATCATTCTAGACCATTTAATTTACCACTACAATTGTACCTTGCTTTGGTCACAATTCTATAGCTTTATTTTTAGGATAAGATGGCTTATATGTGACTAAGCTTCAGTCTAAACATTATTTATTTAACACTTTACAGTTAGAATTTAGTTTTTGTAAAAAAATAATTAAGAATCATTTGACACTGCATTTGATTAGCAAATTATCTACTGTGTAAATAATTCTACAGTGACTGAGGAAATACCTTCAAAAATATAAAGGGAAAAGATAATTCATTGTTCTTAAATTAATTTTCCAATGTTCTTCTTTAAAAAAAAAAATCCATGTATTTATTTGAAAGCACAACCAGAGAGAGAGAGAGAGAGAAAGAGAGAGAGAGAGTTAGAAAGAGATTGTCCATCCACTGGTTTTCTCCCCAAAATCCCCACAAAGGCCAGGCCTGGGTCAGGCCAAAGCCAAGAGCTTGGAACTGCAGCACTGTCGACAGGGATGCAGGTCCCCAAGCCACTGCCTGCTGCCTTCCAGAGTGCCCATTATCCAGGAGCTGGATCAGGAAGTGGAGGCAGGATCTGAACTCAGGAGCTCCGTTATGGGAGGCAGGCAATCCAAGCGGTGGCTTCACCTGCTGCCCCACAACTCCCACCTCTCAATTTTCTTTTTTATTATGTATTGAGTATCTTGATTTTGCAAGTTAGTAAAAACATTGTAGCTGTTTAAGGAAAAGTAGATGGCTCAAATACTTATTTCTGAAAGTCTACAGCACTCTTTAATATTGTAAGAATAAGGAACAAGTCATCTGAATGTTAAAAATGTCCTGAGTAGAATTATTTAGTGATTTTAAAATCACAAGCTTCAGTGGATTTTAACTGATACCAAGAGTAATTTTACAACTTATTTACTTGAAAGGTAAAAAGAGCAAAAGACTCTCTCTCTCTCAGAGAGCGAGCGAGCGAGTGAGAGTGAGAGCAAGCAAGCTTGCATTATCCTGGGACAGGCTATTCTGAAGCCATTAGCCAGAAACCTAATCCATGTCTCCCTTATAGGGCAGGGAACCAAGTACTTGAGCCATTGCCTGCTTCATACCAGGGTGCCCCTTAGCAGGAAACTGGGATTGGATACAGGCATTCTGATATGGGATGCAGGCATCTCAAACAGTATGTTACCTGCTGTGCTAAATGCCTGCTGAATTAGAATAATTTTAATTTCAACTGATTCTACCTAATGATAAATTATTCACAATAGTGCAGAAGACTATAAAATTCTGTGGTGTGGATCATTGCTTAAAGATATAATCTTGGGGCCGGCTCTGTGGCATAGTGGGTAAAGCCACCGCCTGCAGTGCTGCCATCCCATATGGGCACCGGTTTGAGTCCCGGCTGGTCCACTTCTGATCCAGCTCTCTGCTATGGCCTGAGAAAGCAGTGGAAGATGGCCCGAGTCCTTGGGCCCCTGCATCCATATAGGAGACCCAGAAGAGGCTCCTAGCTCCTGGCTTTGGATTGGTGCAGCTCCGGCCGTTGCGGCCATGTGGGGAGTGAATCAACAGATGGAAGACCTCTCTCCCTCTCCCCCGCACCCCCGCCTCTGCTCTCTAACTGTGACTTTCAAGTAAATAAATCTTAAAAAGATATAATCTTTATTTATTAAAGATGTGACTTCCAGCTTTTACCTGTTAAAAGTAATAGTCTACCTTAAGAATGACACATTGTGTATAAATATAGGCTGACCAATACCTAGCTCAGCATACAATATAGCTTTAGTTTAGAATTCTGCCTCCGATGAAGTGAAATATTAGCTCTGTAATACAAGCTCTGAGGTGTGCCACCTGCCTCAGCAGGGGGATAACTGCCACTCTGTGACTCTCACACGGTGTCCTGAAGGATACCTGAGGTCATCCTAAAGGGTGACACCGACTCCTGTTACCCAACAGTACAGCATCAGGCAGGGATATGGCCTCAGGATATATTAAGATTACAAAGAAGTTTTGCAGCAAAGCTTCATCTATCTGTATAACTCGATATTTCTGTGAAATAGCCAGGACACAAAGATGCCTGGTTTTGAGACTCAACTAACACTGACAACAATGTCTGCATTATAAAAGTTTCCATACATTTAGGTAAAAGACCTGCTCTTCTTGGTTCAACTGCTAAGGTAAATCATTCAAAGCTGGAATCTGTTGGTGACACTGTTGCCAGTCCAGTCACATTTACCTGTAAAGCTGGCCCTCCTGGCAACAAAGAGGGGCTTGGTTGGGTCCAGGAATCTCTTCCATGTTGTCCAACAACAAAGTCTGGAGCTGAGGGGAGGGCATTTTGTCTGGTGTTGAAGGCACTGGTTAGAATTCCCACATCCCATGTCAGAGTGTCTGAGCCTGAGTCCTGACTACAGCTGCCTGCTGATGCACACTCTGGGAGGTGGCAGAGACGGCTCACGCAGCCGAGCGGCTGCTTGGCATTGTGCAGTCTAAACACACAGGCCTGGAAATGAGTTCACACCTATTAGAACCAGACTTCAGCAGTTTGCCAGGAAGTATTCACTAGCTTTCTGATATCTAATAAAGTAAATCACAGATTAAAGGCACCCCAAAATCTGGTGGTTCTTGATTAAAAAATGAATCAAGTTGCTAAGAGACTTTTAAACACCAATGCTCACATGTTGTAAAAGGTTATTTAGTGATGGTATCATTAAGAGATGGGAAAAACTACAAAAGCTGTGAAAGTTAATGTCACCTTGAATAAAGTCTCTCTAACAGACTGGTTAAATAGCAGAACCAGCAGTGCAGTGCAGCCTGGGGCATATTTATTAGTAACAAAACAAATCAATAAGAATTTTCTCTAGCTTCCACGTAAATATTAATGAAAAATCCATGTGGAAGTTGCGCCCAGATTCTTCTTTTCATCACTTACTAAATAGCACCACGAAAAATCATCTTCTGGTTTGGAGCATAGTTTGATTAAGTACTAAAAAGGAGAAGGCAGGCATGCCTTCCCCCTCATCTTTTCAGTGTCTTGCATGAAAGATGTTAGTGCAGTTTGAGAGAAAGGAACAAATGCTAACCAGCTCACGGAAGAGTGAATCTGTGACCTGACAGAAATGAAACCATCTGCTCTGAGACACTGAGGTCTTGGAAATGTGGTTGAATTTCTACTGACTGCTTCACTAGGCAGGGGAGCTCAACAAAGGTGGAACAACGGCCACGTGGACCTGGCACACCCAGCACCTCATTGTATGTGACCATCTGAGTGCTAACTCCAAGGGGTAAAACAGGACAAACAGAGTGTTTGCTGAGAAGCAGGGACCTTACATATTTACTTTCTCCATTTTATGATACCGTCAATAATACCGCCATTTTTACTGAGGAGGAAAGTGAGGCACGAGACATACGTAATTTGCCAAAGGTTATGATTCTGGTCTGTGACAAAGCTGGGATTTGAAGCTGGTTCTGTCTCCAATTTTTACATTTTATTGTTGACTAAAACTGTCCACCAGAATCACCTCCATAGATTAAATATCTCGATGGCTGGGGAGAACTGATAACATACAGTATGGATTATGTAACAGTAATGTGTCATTATTAAATTTCCTAATTTTGATAACTGTGTCATGGTTATAAGATCATGGCCCTTTTTTAGGAAATACACAAATACAAGGGTAAGTTTTAAAGCTCAAGGAACATGAAATTAAAATAGGAGCTTATTTGGGTGTAAAAACTTTCAAAATCTATTCATAGTTGTTTTTTTTTTAAAGGAAAGAGTTTATTGGGGGAAACTCAACAGACCTAAGGGAAGGGGCAAAGAAGGATATTCATAGTTTTTTTTTTTTTTTTTTTTTAAAGAGGCAGAGTAGACAGAGAGAGAGAGAGAGAGAGAGAGAAAGGTCTTCCTTTGCCGTTGGTTCACCCTCCAATGGCCACTGTGGCCGGCGCACCACGCTGATCCGAAGGCAGGAGCCAGGTACTTCTCCTGGTCGCCCATGGGGTGCAGGACCCAAGCACTTGGGCCATCCTCCACTGCACTCCCTGGCCACAGCAGAGAGCTGGCCTGGAAGAGGGGCAACCGGGACAGAATCCGGTGCCCCGACCGGGACTAGAACCTGCTGTGCCGGCGCCGCTAGGCGGAGGATTAGCCTAGTGAGCTGTGGCGCCGGCTGATATTCATAGTTTTTTATATGCATTTTTGTATACTCCAAATATTAGTTTTTACACCAAAATACATATCTTTTTAAACTTTTCATTTAGTTATTCATTTGAAAGGGAGAGACAGAGAAGGAGATGGAGCTAGAGATAGAGACAGAGCTAGAGATATAGAGTGAGAGTAAGAGTGAGAGAGTGAGAGTGAGAGCGAGAGTGAGAGAGAGTGAGAGCGAGAGAGCGAGAGCCAGAGTTAGCTCCCTTCCACCTGTGCCCTTCTCAAATGCTCGCAGTAGCCAAGGCTGAGTCAAGCTAGGAAATCCTTCTGGGTCTCCCACGGGGGTGGCAGAGATCCAAGTACTTGAGCCATCACTGCTGCCTCTCAGGGTGCACATTAGTGGGAAGCTGGAATCAGGAACGCAGCTGAGACTTGAACCCAAGCACTCAGATATGGGGAGTAGGCATCTCAAGCATTATATTAACCACTAAACCGAAGATTTGTCCCCAGAAAAATATCTTTTAATTCCATTTCCCAGGAGCTTTGAAGCACTCTCATGTATCTATTTATAGATTCTCTTTATACGTGGATAAGATAGATGTTAGATAGAGATAGTGAACAAATGGAAAAATATAAACAATTGGTATCTCTGGGTGTGGTACACTGGATTTTTCAAAAACGTTGAAAACAATATGTCTCATTTCATAGCTCTTTTACTGATTTGATGGCTCGACTGTCTCCTTTTTGAATGTGAGCGGGCACGCCTCTAGCAGAAATGATGCCGTGTGACTTTTCACGCTAGATATCAAAGGTAGTTCTGCTTAGTTCTCTTGCATGCTCACGCCTGCAGCCCAGCCACCATGCTCGAAAGAAGCCCACGCGGTCCTGCAGCAGCCTCGTGGAGCGGCCTACGTGCAAGGAAGCACTAAGTGGAGGGTCAGTGCTAACTTGCTGGCCACAGGAGCATCCAGCTTGGAGTCAGATCCTGCGCCCCCACTGAGCCACTTCCACCGCTGATGCTGGTGATGAAGTATCTGTTTCTTGCTCCCGTTCAAATAAATAAAGCTTTAACAAAATAAGCTTATTTTAGTGCAAGGATATTCTGAAACACACATAGTTTTTCCTTTTCTAAAAAGATTTATTTATTTATTTGAAAGTCAGAGTAGATAAAGAGAGAAGGAGAGGCAGAGAGACAGGTCTTCCATCTGTTGGTTCATTCCCCAATTAGCCGCAATGGCTGGAGCTATGCAGATCCAAAGCCAGCCAGCAAGGAGCTTCCTCCAAGTCTTCCCACATGGGTGCAGGGGCCCAAGGACTTGGGCCATCTTCTACTGCTTTCCCAGGCCATAGCAGAGAGCTGGATGGGAAGTGGAGCAGCTGGGACTTGAACCGGCACCCATATGGGATGCTGGCACTGCAGGCGGTGGCTTTACCTGCTACGCCACAGCACTGGCCCCCGGTTTTTTTTTTTTTTAATACACATTTTACATGAACTTCTTGAAGACCCCTTGTAAACTAGCAATTTCAACAGACTCAGCTTACAGTCATTTGAGAAGAGTCTGAGCAAAAAAATTATAATGCTTCCTTCTAGGAAGACAAACACTCAAATTCAAAAAGGGAGACAGTCGAGCCCATCAAATCAGTAAAAGAGCTATGAATATGAGACATATTGTTTTCAATATTTTTGAAAAATACAATGTACCACACCCAGAGATACCAATTGTTTATATTTTTCCATTTGTTCACTATCTCTAACATCTATCTAATGTGATTTGCTGAAATGATTTGGAAACCCTTTAGAGCAGAATAAGTTTTTCTTGTACAAAGCCCCTGTGGGTTTAATGTTTCAAAGCTTTAGGCTGTAATGCTTCTTTCTCTCCAGGACAGTTACACGAAGAAAATGGTCAGTTCGTTTATTCATTTACACATTTTTAGCTATGTAATCCAGTATACTGCATCTTACACACAAAAGCCATTTCAGAACTACCATAAAAACAATAAATATTAAAATATTACCTGTTGAGCTTCTGATACTGTTTTATCTTGGGAAAATGTTCTTTGTTCTCTATGAGATCTCTTGTTAGTAGTAAGTACACTGATTTAAAATATGGAAAGTACCTGCAAGCAGGTGTTGTCTGGCTACACTGGGGACAACAGTGCTGAGAGAGTTGCGATGATGCCTGGAATCGATCTACCTGCATACACTGCTGTATAGTTAGAGAAGGCTATCTCATTAGCCTTCCAAAGAACTGTAAATCAACATTTAACGTTCATTCACTCACTCAGCGACTATACACTGAGCACCCACCATGTATCTGGTGGATGCTGAGTGAGCATCTGGTTATTCAGTTTAAAACAAAAAGTCTCCCCCTTGTACTCAGGAGCTAATGCACAGGCACCCAGACATAAACACCTATAAATCAACATGTGCTATAAAAATGCTCTGATGAAGACAAGTGTGAAAACAGATTGTAGTTGAGGATTCTAACTTATATTGGCATGATACAAATGAGGAAACCTACTGTTTAAAATTTCCAAAAGACTTTTTGTTAGTTTTATTTCTTAAGGGTTTATTCATTTATTTGAAAGAGTGACAGAGAGGGAGGAGAGAGAGACGGATATCGTCCATCTGCTGGGCCACTCCCTAGATGGTCGCAATGGTGGAGGCTGGGCCAGACTGAAGCCAGGAGGCCCGGACTCCACCTCAGTGTCCTATGTGAATGGCAGGGGCCCAAGCACCTGGATAATCCTCTTCCTTCCCAAATGCATTAGCAGGGAGTGGGACTGGAAGCGGAGTGACTGGAACTTGAACCAGGGCTCTGATACAGATGCCAGTGGCACAGACAGCAGCTTAACCAGCTGTACCACAGTGCAGACCTTCTAGTCAGTTTTAAAATGAAATAGGTGGGGCTGGTGCTGTGGCTCAGTAGGCTAATCATCTGCCTTGTGGCACTGGCACACCGGGTTCCAGTCCCGGTCGGGGCGCCGGATTCTGTCCCGGTTGTCCCCCTTCCAGTCCAGCTCTCTGCTGTGGCCCGGGAGTGCAGTGGAGGATGGCCCAAGTGCTTGGGCACTGCACCCCATGGGAGACCAGGAGAAGTACCTGGCTCCTGCCTTCGGATCAGTGCGGTGCACCGGCCACAGCACGCTGGCCGCGGCGGCCATTGGAGGGTGAACCAACGGCAAAGGAAGACCTTTCTCTCTGTCTCTCTCTCTCACTGTCCACTCTGCCTGTCAAAAAAAAAAAAAAAATGAAATAGGTGAAGGGAGTGTTAGGGAAAGTCTCATGAATGGTACTGAGTTATAGTGAAAGAGGACTAATAAGTTCTGCTGGGGCTGGCAGTGTGGCATAGCAGGTAAAGCCCCTGCCTTCAGCACCAGCATCCCATATGGGCCCGGGTTCTAGTTCTGGCTGCTCCTCTTCCAATCCAGCTCTGCTAGGGCGTGGGAAAGCAGTAGGAAATAGCCTAAGTCCTTGGGCCCCTGCAACTGCATGAGAGACCCAGAAGAAACTCCTGGATCCTGGCTTCAGATCAGTGCAGCTCTGGCCATTGCAGCCATTTGGGGAGTGAATTAGTGGAGGCAAGAGTCTCTCTCTCTGCCTGTGCCTATCACTGTGCCTTTCAAATAAATAATTTTTTTTAAAAAAAATCTGCTATTCTACTGTACAGTAGGGGACTACAGATAATGTGCTATATATTTTTGTAAAAAATGAGCTAGAAGAAAGTGTTTTGGGGGCCGGCGCTGTGGTGCAGTGGGTTAACGCCCTGGCCTGAAGCGCCAGCATCCCATATGGGTGCCAGTTCTAGTCTCGGCTGCTGCACTTCTGATCCAGCTCTCTGCTGTGGCCTGGGAAAGCAGTAGAAGATGGCCCAAGTCTTCGGGCCCCTGCACCTGCGTGGGAGACCCGGAAGAAGCCCCTGGCTCCTAGCTTTGGACTGGCACAGCTCCGGCCATTGCGGCCGGCCAATTTGAAAGTGAATCTTTGGATGGAAGACCTCTCTCTCTCTCTCTCTCTCTCTCGCCCTGTGTGTGTGTGTGTGTGTGTGTGCATGTAACTCTGACTTTCAAATAAATAAATAAGTCTTAAAAAAAAATAAAGTGTTTTGAATGTTGCACCATAAAGAAATGATAAATATTTGAGGAGATAGATATGGTTCGGCTGATTTGATCATTACACAGTACATACTTGTATGAAAACATCACTTGCTACCCCATAAATATATGTATTTTATGTGTCAGTTAAAACATTATTCATAAATAGAAGTTACACTTAAAATTTTATTCTATTTGCTCCCCTCACTTTAAGAGGGGTTTTGAAGTTTTGTTGTTTTTTCACTTTCGTTTATTTTTTTCTTTTTCTTTCTCAGACTAAATAGGAGAGAGAAGAGGCAGAGGAGTGGGAGAGTGGGTGGGAGGGTGGGTACGGTGGAATTACTGTGTTCCAAATGTTCCATTTATGAGATACACACAAAGAAATTAAAAAAAAAAAGAGGGGTTTTGATAAACTTGAATTTGTATACAGGAGTGTGACCAGGGTCTGAGTAGTATGGACACTGAGTCATATGCAAGTAAATTTATCAAATCAGTAACGTTCGAACACTCACCATGTGCCAGGCCCCGCCTATTTCCCACCCACGGCTCCCTGCCCATTGCTCACCCACTTTCTTCCTGTGGCTCTCCCTTCAGGTTATCTACATTCCAAGCCTGTTTCTGCGTCTGAGCCTATGCTATTGTGGTTGTCCGTTCTTGGAATGTCCTACTGGATCTTCTCACAGGTGGCTGCTTGTTGACAGCCACATCTCAGCACAACAGCATGTCTCCACAAAGGCCTTCCCTTAACATCAGCTTTAAGTAGTTGCCTACTGTCACCTGTCTTTTCTCTAGCACACCACCTGATCTTAAAGCTACTTGAAGTGCTTGTTCTGTGTATGTGTGTTTATTTATTTATTGTGTCTCTCCAACTGAAATGCAGACTCCATTAGAACAACTATGAGACCACTACAGGGGCCTTGGGACTGAGAATGGTGTTGTCTTGTGAGAGATTTTATGGCGCTATCTAGAATGCTCTCTGAGCCATTATTCTTTGTAGCTTCCCTCAGTCCAGTTTTCCTAAAAATTGCCTTCCAGTTGTGGTCAATAAACAGTTTCTAGAATCAGCTCCTGACTGAGAGACATCTACTGAGAAATTTATTCACCAATCATGTACAAATATTTTAAGGAAATAAAATTTAGTATAGAGCCACAGTGCAGCTCATTCCACTTAGAAAGAAAAAAAAGAAACCCTAAAAAAAAAGCAACAGAGGTTTAGCTTAATGGAGGTTAGTCACACTGCATATTTCAAAAAGAAATAGACACACTCTCTAACATCCGCAAGTATCCCACCTTGAACTGTTAGTGTGTATTCCCCAGAACAGAGAAAAGCGGTTACTTCAAACTTTCTCTCAGGATACAGAGAAATGTAAGGAAAATTCCTGGCTTTTTTCTCAATCGGGCACATTTTTATCTCTAAAAATTACTTAATTACTGTGGGGAGCAACTCGGACTAGACTAAGTTACTGGAATTAAGACTTATTCTATGCATCTGCTTTCCCACAATATGGCGCTGAGAAGGGAAACAGCTTCTACACAGCTGCCTCCAGTTCAACCAATAAACTGTGGGACCTGCTCCTGATTGGAGGAGAGCAGCGTACTCGGCGTGTGGGCAGCCGAGTTAGGATTGGCGGAAGAGGACTATAAAGGAGGAGAGAGACGGCATGCACCAGGAACATCTAAGGGGAACATCTATCTGAAGGAACACCTGTGCAGCCCCCGAGAGAGCCGGCCGGCGGTGTGCCGCTCCCCTGCAGAAGTGGGGAATGTGGCAGGGGGAACTGCCCTTCCACGGAGGTGGAAGGGACAGTAGCCAACCCGGGAAGAACCAGCAGCAAACCCGGGAAGGGCCGAGCAGACGAAAGAACAGCGCAGGGTCCTGTGTCGTTCCTCCATGAAGAGGGGGAGCGACAAATTACTTCCATAATGATTGTAAACAACAACAGTGTCATTTCATTTCCAAAAGCATTTGTGTTGGTGGTGGCTTTCTCCATTTAGTATTTTGGAAATATGGCTCAACCAAATTTGTTAATATTTTTTCCTGAGTGTCAGTATACCTGCAGTGCATCTTTAACTGGTTAATGTCAAAACAATGCTACTAGCTTTGGAAAAGTAAGCTCTGGGTTCTTGTACACGCTCACAGTTTTGTGTCATTCTAGCACTACATATTTAGAATACTGAAGACGAGAGAAGGCAGTTAGCTGCCACAAAGAATGAAAACAACAGCACCAAAACTAAGTCAGAGCGACTGGCGCTGTGGCACAGCGGGTTAAAGCCCAGCCTGAAGTGCCAGCATCCATTATGGCCTATCTTCCCATCCAGCTCTCTGCTAGGGCCTGGGAAAGCAGTAGAAGATGGCCCAAGTCCTTGGGCCCCTGCACCCCTGCGGGAGACCCAGAAGAAGCAACCAGGCTACTGGCTTTGGATTGGCACAGCTTCAGCCATTGAGGCCATGTGGGAAGTGAGCCAGCATATGGAAAACCTCATTCTCTATCTCTCCTCCTCTCTCTCTTTCTCTAACTCTGCCTCTCAAATAAATAAATAAATAAATAATCTTAAAAAAAAAAAACCTAAATCAGAATATAGAGCAAGGGGGAAATCCTCTAGAATCGAAATCTTTTTTTTTCATTTCTTCCTCACTTTTTTTATTTAATAAATATACATTTCCAAAGTACAGCTTTTGGATTACAGTGGCTTTTCCTCCCCATAACTTCCCTCCCATCTCCCACTCCCTCTCCCATCTTATTCACAATAAGATTCATTTTCAATTATCTTTATACACAGAAGATCAATTTAGTATATATTAAGTAAAGATTTCATCAGTTTGCACCCACACAGAAACACAAAGTGTAAAAATACTGTTTGAGTACTACTTATAGCATTAATTCACATTGTACAACACATTAAGCACAGAGATCCTACATGGGGAGTAAGTGCACAGTGACTCCTGTTGTTGATTTAACAATTGACACCCTTATTTATGACGTCAGTAATCACCCTAGGCTCTTGTCATGAGTTGCCAAGGCTATGGAAGCCTTTTGAGTTTGCCGACTTCGATCTTATTTGGACAAGGTCATAGTCAAAGTGGAAGTTCTCTCCTCCCTTCAGAGAAAGGTACCTCCTTCTTTGATGGCCTGTTCTTTCCACTGGGATCTCACCCACAGAGATCTTTCATTTAGGTGTTTTTTTTTTTTTTTTTTTTTTTTTTTTTTTTTTTTTTTTTTTTTCCAGAGTGTCTTGGCTTTCCATGTCTGAAATACTCTCATGGGCTTTTTAGCCAGATCCGAATGCCTTAAGGGCTGTAGAATTGAAATCTTAATATATGTGGGGTCTTCGACAAGTTAATGGGAAATGTGTATTATGAAGAAATTCTGTGTGGTTTAAAATTTGTTTTGCACCGAAGAAGTTCATTTTATACGAGCTTTTGGAAGTCCCCTTGTATCATTGGCTGCAAACATCCTACTAACTGGAGCTATGGGAGTCCTGCCCCACCGACTCTCTTCTTTAAACAGGAAACTAGTAATGCCCACTTGATTTCACCTGAGGAAAACCTCACGCGGTCTCCTTCCTGGGTTTCTATGCCATAGAGAGTTGCATGCCCAGCTGGGGTTGCCACACTTCTCAGCTCCAGATGACTTAATGCCAGGCAGAATCACAGGGCAGTACATGAGGCAGGCCAGCGGTCCCGGCAGTTAGCACCCTTGCTCATTACACCATGTGGCTGCTGCTTTGCCTCAGGGACTGGGAGGACCAGTCTGTGCAAAGGAACCTCTGTGTTGACCAGTGGAGGTGAAGGCAGTCTGAGAGGGAACACTGAAACACGACAGGATGCTGAGATGACGCTCCATGCCTCCGAGGAATTAGAGATTCTGGCAACTTGGCTCAGTGTGCTTAGCCTTTATTTATGAAAGACCTTGATTATGTAATGGAAATTTTTGTCCATACCACAGGTAGTATAAAACCTACATTCTACCTGCAAATGTTACGCACGGACATTATATCTCCCTACACTCCCATCATAAGATTTTAAAAGTAACAACTGAGGGTTTTTTAATGAGAAATGAAGTGCAGTTGATAGCACCAGTTTCCCCTCCACAAGGTGACAAAGTACGGTCAGCTAATCAGAAGGAGTCTTATTGCTAACTGCTTCCTCAGACGACCCGAGAGATGCTGCAACAGCCTGTATTTTCTTCTTCTTCAGTATTTAGAAGACAAATATGTGAGGAACAGGAACTTTGGGTTGCTATGATAGACTCGGCAGATGTGGGAAATCCTTCTCAATTTCAACATATAAAAATACAAATAAATGTAACAGGAACAAGAACAAAATCTTAAATAAATACTTGACCTCCAAAGAAAGAGGAATCAACAGATAAACAAATGAAGAAAGGATTGCAAATCAGGGCCATGAATCAGATGGTCTGTGAGAGCTTTGAAACGAGAAGTCGGTTCTGTGCCTGAGAATAAACAAGATCGCTTCTCAGCCTTTTGGCTAAGAGCAAGTGTGGAGAATAAACAAGAAGAAACAAATGGCATTAACAAAAGTCAAATAATGCCATACATGAGTGAGTCTGATTTCATAAATATAGCAGACATAAAAATATCTGAGGGATAGGGTGCTGACCTAGTGATTAAAATGACTGCATCTCACATCTGAATACCTGGGTATGGTGTGTGGCCCTGGATTATGGCTCCAGCTCTCTGGAGACCCTAGGAGGCAGCAGATGAGGCTCAAGTAGTTGGGTTCCTGCTATCCATATGGGAGCCCTGGATTGGGTTCCCAGCTCCCAGCTCTGGACCCAGTCTAGTGCCAGCCACCGTGGGCAGTTTAGTAGAGAACCAGTGGATAGGAGGTCTCACTCTGTTTGATTGTCTTTCTGCGCTTCTTTGATACACACACACACACACACATATTCACATATATGTATATGTGTATGTGTACATATATATATATTTTCTGAAAGGCAATAACTAGGTAAAAGAATAGGTGACTCTGCAAAGAAACCAAAGAAATTTTAAAGTAAAAACATTACAGAGACTGAAGTTTTAACAGTGCAACTAAAAGACTGAATGGTATAATCAGGGACCTAAATAATAATGATTGACTCTAAAGATTGGTTTAAAAAAAAAAAACAGAGAAATTATGTATAGAGGTACACAGCGATGAAAAAATAAGAAAGACCCACAGAGGATAAAATGGAAGGATACCATCAATGATGAGATGAGAGAAAAGAAGAAGGGTGGTGTTAAAAGATAATGGCTCACATCATCCTAAATTGAAGATGGGTCTCAGGTGAAAGGAGTACATCATCATCGAACAAAAAGGGAAAATAAGTTATACTTAGAAAAAAACCCCTGCAAAATCAGAGCATAAAAAAAAAAAAACAAAACAAGAAAACGTAGTTTACCAAACAGTAAAAAACAAATCACTTACAAAGGAATGATGATTGCACTGACAGTGGATTTCTCAGTAGCTATAGTAAATGCTACAAAGCAGTGAATAATTTCAACACTGTCATGCAAAAATCATTGCTGGCCTATTATTCTATACAGCGAAAACCTAACCTAAGAGTGAAGGTAAACTAAAGATACTTTTAGTCAAGTGGAGACTGAGATACATTTTGTAGGGAGGAGTCAGGCTAATCCAGGTGTCAACCTGTTGTTGAAGCAAGCGTCCTTGTCTGAAGTTTAAGCATTAGGAGACATATGCAGAATAACAAAAGGACAGATGGAAGTGCATCTGCTGGATTGGGACTGACCATCCACTTCTCCCTCCCCTTCATGTGCCTTCCTGCGTGAGGAAGCAAGGAACATAAAACTGTTTACCAGGCCCTGGCAGCTGGAGGCCGGCAGTGACTCAGGGACAATCAGACGTGCTCATGCAGGATATTTATTTACTGTGTTTGCTACTTTGATTGGCAAGCAGAGCTTCTGGAACGTTCTTCTCCCCACCAGAACATTAGCAGAAGTCCCAGGGACCATGCCCTACTTTCTGGCCCACTTTCAGAGGCAATGTACTTTAAAAAAATTTTTTTTATCTTTTTTTTATGCAGAAGGGAGTGATATGGCTTGGATCTTGAGGCAGCGGTCATAGCAGAGTTAGAATTTGCTGTCTGAGCTGCCTTCATGTTGATGGGGTTTTTCCTTACTGTAGCGACAGATTACAGCTATGAAAGGGTAATTCTGGAGCACATGGCTTCCTGACTATGGAAGAGGCAGCAACCTGTAACCTGTTTTCAAGTGTAGCCATTGTGCGTGCTGCCGTGCCTTGGACTGTGCCCCTCTATTTGGCTGCTGTGTCCATGCCCCAGAGTACTGGCTACTGGTAGTCCACCACTGCCTTTCCTGTCAGAAGACACACCCAGAGGTGGTGGGAGCCACACGTCTTAGTGTTTTCTGTTGCTAACTGGACAGTACACAGACACGGTAAGTTATAAGGACAAGAGGCTCATCTGGACTCATGGTTCTGGCTCATGATTGGGTTGCTGCATCTGGTGACAGCCTTCTGCGGGCAGACTCCCCAGGAGATGCAGGGAGCACACGACTGACCACACCAAACTGGAAATAACCCATTAACCCTTTAATCCATTAATGGCAGGAATGGATTAATCCATTACTGAAGTCCATCCTGAAGTCACCTCTAAAAAGCCCTACCTCTTAATATCTCACAATGGAGATAAGATTTCCACGTATGTTTTGGAGGGGCCAATCCGCGTTCAAATCACGGCAGTGGCACGTGTCTGGAAATGTCTTCATTATGCTGCAGGGCAGTCCTCAGCCATGGTCTGAACGGTGTGAGGGCAGAGAAGTCGGTGACCTTGCCTCAAAGCTAACTACTCTACTGGGGGACTGGTGCTTAGAGCTTCCCTTACTGTGACATTACACTGAAACCTGTCTCTAGCTACAATTAGATTTTCACTTAGCTTTCACCCCCTGCCCTAACCTGCTTTCTTTCTTCTCCTCCTCTTGGGACTCTCCCTGAATGAATCATGACCTAGAATCTCATGATCCATCTCTGATTCTGGGCAATCATATCTAAGACAACTGGTGCCAGGAGTGGGATTGTAAAACAGATCATAGAGGTAGGATTTGATCACTCTCAGCTGAACTGCAAAAAAACAAAAAGGATCTCAGAGCTGGTGGTAGGTGAATATTGATTTTCCCTGGAGTTCTGTATCTGTAAGATTGCCAAGGTTTTTACCTGTGGTAAGTGGGGATGGATACAGACAACAGAGGAAGCACTGGAAGTGCAATTGCCTGAGCACTTGAGAGGGCCTGGGAAATAGTAATTACTGTAACTGGATGTGTCCAGTCTAACTGCCAATGACTTATTGCAAAGAGAAAATAACAGGCTTGGGTATATAATTAACAAGTTAAAGTTCAGTGTGATAATCAAAGGACCTCTTTGAGAGTATTTCAAGAGACTCTCATCTCTCACAGCCAGAGGGGTCAACAGAGCTGGTGGTTTAGGCACAGATTAAATTGTAGGCATGGAAGAGACTCAAGGAAGGTTGAATTTCCAGTCTAGGTAAGTCTCCTCTGCCAGCGTCAGGGCTCTGCTGAAGCCAGAGTGGGATTCAAGACTTGAGACTGAGTGGATGTACTTGAGCACCTTGAGTCCACAAATTCCCTTGAACCCTCTCTGCAGACAAGCTTAACTGTCATGTTCAAGGATACAAAAACAAAAGACACAAAAACAATGCTTGTCAAAGACGATGTACCATCATTCCCACTTCTGACCACTAGAACTAGAGACAAATTTCAGCACATTTTTAAAAACTAAATTAAGAGAGAGAGAGATAGAGAGAGAGAGAAAGACTGAGACTATGCATATGAGAGAATTCCAGTTTTCTGGTGTACTCCTCAAATGCCTACCACTGAAACCAGGAGCCAAGAACTCAGGTCTCCAGCTAAGGTGGCAGGAACCCAGTCGCATGAGCCATCACCTGCAGGTTCTCAGGGTGTGTATTAGCAGGAAGTTGGAATCAGGTGCCATCCATCAAATTCAGGCACTCTGATTCAGAACACAGGCATCTTAACCACAGGGCTATATGCCATCCCACTCAGCAAGTCTTGATGAGGAAGTGATAGGCCTGGCAAAGCAGGCACTATTGTAGGCCAAATGAACTGCAGGACATGTTAACTGGCACTAGCGGGAACCAAGAAAATACAGATGAGAATGTGTCTTGAGAGCTGATGTAACAGGGAGAGCTTTTCCACAGGGGACATTTTCTCACAACGCAGGTTTTAACGTGCCGGCATGAGCCGGGGCAGTGCTTTCTGGAAGAATGGCGCACAGAGCCTGGGGAGGTGTGACCTAAAAAACAGGCAGAGCTTCTCTGGCTGACTGGGGAGAGAGGGGTAGGGTCAATGAACTGGAAACACCATTATTTTCTGCAAGAACACCAGAAGGACGCTGTGCTTAGCGGGTCAGTAGAAACCCCTGAGGACGAGGCCGGCAGCATCACTGAGAACAGGAGCAGTGTAGGTCAGAAGGGACAGTAGGAGCTGCTGCAGCATTGGGTTTCTGATTTGAAGCGGCACTGGTGGAGTCCCAGAGTAGCAGAAAGATGAAATAAGCAGTACCTGGGGTAGATTTCAGCATGTTCTTGATAGAAAAGGAAAACCACAAGTCCAGCTTGCCCTCCAGCGAAGATACAGAAATCTTAAACAAAAACATTAGTTAATTGAATCTACCAATGTCTGAGGGCACTTCAAAAAAATCTTTGGAAAATGGACTGAAAAGGCAGTTTATTTGAGGGCAAAAGAATTTGAAAGCCATGCCGTCTTTTCATAGTTTGCTTTTTCCATGAACTTATTGAAGGCCTCTCCTAAGCATGGATTTCAGGACTTTCCTATTAAAAAAAAAAAAAGTATCAGTGAAGTGGCTTTTGAAAGGAAAATCACATAAAAATCTCCAGTCCTTCCAATGCGTCTTCCTATCAGTATATAAAGAAATTGTCCTCCGTAATATCAGTTCAGGAAATCGGTCAGTAGATTAATTCCAGGAAGCCTTTCAGGGCTCAGGAAATTAGAGTTCTCCTGGGAGCACCTGCGGCAGCACTGCATCACTCTCTCTAACGAGCTGGGAGGGCGATGTGAAATGATTTGACCCGGTACACCAGAAGCAGGGCAGCCGGAACATGGCTCGGGCTCAGGTTACCACTTGGCTCCCTGAGCCACACTGCAGAACAGGGCTGTTGTATCTGACTCCATCAACCCAGTGCCTTGCAGGAGCAGGTGGCCAGCACAGTTCTTTCTGCTACAGGGAAATGTTAGAGAGCAACATCACTCTCTTAATCAGCGTGTTTGACCATTTATGTTTGGGCTTTTATTTCCTTTTTGTCCTAAGAACACTGTAACATTATAGTACAAACTTATTATCTGAGGTGTCTGATTTGCTCTGTAAATTTTAATTAACTTTTCGGGTGGGAGGGACGGTATGGGGGGGGAAGCCATTGTAATCCATAAGTCGTACTTTGGAAATTTATATTCATTAAATAAAAGTTAAAAAAAATTTTTTTAATTAACTTTTCAAAGTCAGTGCCTTACCTCTGTGTAGACAAGGCAGAGTTTATCATACACAGAGATTGGTTTAAAAGCTGAATAATAATTTTATACCATAAGGATTTCAACATTTGGAGAATAAATTAGGTATCTTCAAACTGTTTCTGAAGCTTAATTAAATTCACATCTAAACTGGTGCAGTGTTTTGACATCTTTACCCTTGTTGACTGAATTAAAACTATTTTCTGCTAAGCCTGAAAAAACCTGAGGGGAAAGAAAGTAGCAAGCTTGTGCAATGACTTCATAGTCCCGAGTGGTTGTAATATGCTTTATTATTTAATGGTTATCTTAAGGTACAATAATAGAAATCTCATGTATGAGACAGAACAAGAGAAACTTCAGCAAAATGTTTACTATTAAATTCACAGTCAATGTTTTCCTGAAAGTCAGTGAGTCCTCCTTCTGTAAGCCACACGCCACCACCACCACCACCACCAAAACCACCAATGCCCAAGGGAGAGAGTGCAGCACTGTACTGATGTTGCTCCCACTATCTCAGTAGGAACTGAAAGAGAAGTATCCTTGTGTGACCTTTCTTGTGGTTTTATTCCCTAAAAATTGCTGGTTGCTTACTTTTTTGTTTTTGACAGGCAGCGTTAGAGAGTGAGAGAGAGAGACAGAGAGGAAGGTTTTCCTTCCATTGGTTCACCCCGCAAATGGCCGCTACGGCCGGTGCGTTGCAGCCAGCGCGCTGCGCTGATCCAAAGCCAGGAGCCAGGTCTCCCATGCAGGTGCAGGACCCAAACACTTGGGCCATCCTACTCTGCCTTCCCGGGCCACAGCAGAGAGCTGGGCTGGAAGAGGAGCAACCGGGACAGAATCCAGCGCCCCAACTGGGACTAGGACCTGGGGTACCAGAGCCGCAGGTGGAGGATTAGCCAAGTGAGTCATGGACAGGCCGACTGCTTACTTTTGAAAATTGCAGCACAGCAACACACTTTTTTGTCTGGTGGAATAATTTCATTTGGAATCCTGTTTCTATTGATTCTGTTCTAGATTAAAAGAGAAACTCATATACTCTCCTTTAAAAATGCCACACCGGCTGATGCCGTGGATCAATAGGCTAATCCTCCACCTTGCAGCGCTGGCACACCGGGTTCTAGTCCCGGTAGGGGTGTGGGATTCTGTCCCGGTTGCCCCTCTTCCAGGCCAGCTCTCTGCTGTGGCCCGGGAAGGCAGTGGAGGATGGCCCAAGTACTTGGGCCCTGCACCCCATGGGAGACCAGGAGAAGCACCTGGCTCCTGCCTTCAGATCAGCGCGGTGCGCTGGCTGCAGTGCGCCGGCCGCAGCAGCCATTGGAGGGTGAACCAAAGGCAAAAGGAAGACCTTTCTGTCTCTCTCTCTCACTGTCTACTCTGCCTGTTGGAAAAAAAAATGCCACACCATTACCAAAGGAATACCTAAAAATGTTCAGTATTATGATTATGATACTCAAACTTTTTTTTACAGTTTATGGATTACATTGGCTTTCCCCCACATAACTTCCCTCCCACTCGCACCCCTCCCATCTCCTGCTCCCTCTCCCATTCCATTCACATCAAGATTCATTTTCAATTATCTTTATATACAGAAGATTGATTCAGTATATACCAAGTAAAAATTTCATCAGTTTGCACCCACACAGAAACACAAAGTGTAAAAATACTGTTTCAGTACTAGTTATAGCATTACTTCACATTGGACAACACACTAAGGACAGATCCCACATGAGGAGTAACTACACAGCGACTCCTGTTGTTAACAATCTGACAATCTTGTTTATGGCATCAGTAATCTCCCTAGGCTCTAGTCATGAGTTGCCAAGGCTATGGAAGCCTTTTGGGTTCACTGACTTCAATCTTATTCCGACAGGGTCATAGTCAAAGTAGAAGTTCTCTCCTCCCTTCAGAGAAAGGTACCTCCTTCTTTGATGGCCCCATTCTTTCCACTGGGATCTCACTCACAGAGATCTTTCATTTAGGTCTTTTTTTTTTCCCAGAGTGTCTTGGCTTTCCATGCCTGAAATGCTCTCATGGACTCTTCAGCCAGATTTGAATGCCTTAAGGGCTGATTCTGAGGCCAGAGTGCTATTCAGGACATCTGCCATTCTATGAGTCTGCTGTGTATCCCGCTTCCCATGTTGGATCATTCTCTCCCTTTTTTATTCTATCAGTTAGTATTAGCAGACACTAGTCTTGTTTATATGATCCCTTTGACTCTTAGACCTATCACTGTGAACTGAAATTGATCACTGGGACTAGTGAGATGGCATTGGTACATGCAACCTTGATGGGATTGTATTGGAATCCCCGGGCACGTTTCTAACTCCACCATTTGGGGCAACTCCGATTGAACATGTCCCAAATTGTACATCTCCTCCCTCTTTTATTCCCACTCTTATATTTAACAGGGATCACTTTTCAGTTAAAATTTAAACACCTAAGAATAATTGTGTGTTCATTACAGAGTTCAACCAATGGTACTAGAACAAAAAAAATACTAAAATACTAAAAATACTAAAATGGGTACATCAACAGTCAGGACAAGAGCTGATCAAGTCACTGTTTTTCATAGTGTCCATTTCACTTCAGCAGGTTTCCCCTTTGGTGCTCAGTTAGTTGTCGCCGATCAGGGAGAACATATGGTATTTGTCCCTTTGGGACTGGCTTAATTCACTCAGCAGGATGTTTTCCAGATTCCTCCATCTTGTTGCAAATGACTGGATTTCATTGTTTTTGACTGCTGTATAGTATTCTATAGAGTACACGCCCCATAATTTCTTTATCCAGTCTACTGTTGATGGGCATTTGGGTTGGTTCCAGGTCTTAGCTATTGTGAATTGAGCTGCAATAAACATTAAGGTGCAGACAGCTTTTTTGTTTGCCAATTTCATTTCCTTTGGGTAAATTCCAAGGAGTGGTATGGCTGGGTTGTATGGTAGGGTTATATTAGGTTTCTGAGGAATCTCCAGACTGACTTCCATAGTGGCTTAATCAGTTTGCATTCCCACCAACAGTGGGTTAGTGTCCCTTTTTCTCCACATCCTCTCCAGCATCTATTGTTGGTAGATTTCTGAATCTGAGCCATTCTAACCGGGTCGAGGTGAAAACCTCATTGTGGTTTTGATTTGCATTTCCCTGATTGCTAGTGATCTTGAACACTTTTTCATGTGTCTGTTGGCCATTTGGATTTCCCCTTTTGAAAAATGTCTATTGAGGTCCTTGGCCCATCTCTTAAGTGGGTTGTTTGTTTTGATGTTGTGGAGTTTCTTGATTTCTTTGTAGATTCTGGTTATCAACCCTTTATCTGTTGCATAGTTTGCAAATATTTTTTCCATTCTGTCGGTTGCCTCTTCACTTTCCTGACTGTAACTTTTGAAGTATAGAAACTTCTCAATTTGATGCAATCCCAAATGTTAATTTTGTCTTTGACTGCCTCTGCTTCTGGGGTCTTTTCCAAGAAGTCTTTGCCAGTACCTATATCTTGCAGGGTTTCTCCAATGCTCTCTAATAATCTGATGGTGTCAGGTCGTAGATTTAGGTCTTTAATCCATGTTGAGTGAATTTTTGTGTAAGGTGAAAGGTAGGGGACTTGCTTCATGCTTCTGCACTTGGAAATCCAATTTTCCCAGCACCATTTATTGAATAGACTGTCCTTACTCCAAGGATACTCAAACTTTTAAAAGTGTTTAAATCTCTTTCTTTTTTTGAAAATATGTGTTGAAAGTCAGAATTATTTTGGGGGGTGGAGAGAGAGATCTTTCATCTGCTGGTGGTGCACTTCCCAAATGGCCACTACAATCAGGGATGAAACAATAGAGCCAAGAGACTGGAAGTCCATCTGGATCTCCTATGAGGATGGCAGGGACCCAAATACTTGGGCCATCTTCTGCTTCTTTCCTAGGCACATCGGAAGGGAGCTAGATTAGAAGGAGACCTGCTGAGCCAGTGCTCAAGTATGGAATGCTGGTGTTGCAAGTGGTGGCTTAACCACTGTACCACGATGCCAGCCTCCACTCTTGGTATTATATATTTGTGCATTTTGAAAAACATATAATGAGGCCGGCGCCGCGGCTCACTAGGCTAATCCTCCGCCTAGCGGCGCCGGCACACCGGGTTCTAGTCCCGGTCGGGGCGCCGGATTCTGTCCCGGTTGCCCCTCTTCCAGGCCAGCCCTCTGCTGTGGCCCAGGAGTGCAGTGGAGGATGGCCCAGGTGCTTGGGCCCTGCACCCCATGGGAGACCAGGATAAGCACCTGGCTCCTGGCTCCTGCCTTCAGATCAGCGCGGTGCGCCGGCCGCAGCGCACCAGCCGCGGCGGCCATTGGAGGGTGAACCAACGGCAAAGGAAGACCTTTCTCTCTGTCTCTCTCTCTCACTGTCCACTCTGCCTGTCAAAAAAAAAAAAAAAGAAAAAGAAAAAGAAAAACATATAATGAGATATACCCACCATTACAGTATCACACAGAGTAGTTTTATTGCCCTAAAAGTCCTGTGTGTCCTGATGATGCATCCTCCTCCTCCCTAATCCTTGGCAACCACTGATCCCTTCTTCTGACTCCACAGTTTTGGCTTATGCACAATGTGGGGAAATAAACCCACTTGAGACCACCTATCCACCAAAGGATGGAATCAGTAGCAAAAGGAAGCAGAAAGAGAGGCATCTATGGATACCTCGTCTCAAGAGTGGTGACCAGCAGGTGGGAACAGGCTCCACCCTTTGGGCTCAGCTCCTTTTATCCCTGTCATGCAGAGGCCCTTACCCCAGTCCTCACTGGTTGAGAAACCTCGAAGATACAATCTAAACCTGACATGGTACCTAAGGCAGGGATGTGTATTGCTGGAAAAATCTAGGGCATGGGAAGGGGAGTTACATTGCGGTATCATCACGGCTCCAGGAACTGAGACATGAGAGCCACTATCTGACAGGCATCCAGTGGTTAGAGATTACAGAATTGCTAAAGCTTACAAAGGTAACAAGTGGTACATGGTTTACAAAGCAGGCTCAGCAATTAACCTACTTTGGGTTTGCAACCTTCTTTCCTACATGCTACTGAAGCATAGTATCATTGCTGCACTAGGTCTAATCTAAGTCTTTTACGAAAATACACCATGGTCATTTCGCACAGAGAGTATCTCATATAGTTGAATCATATGGTATGTAGCTTTTTCTAGATTGATTTTAAGTTTAGTAATATGCATTCAAGATTCTTCCATGCCTTTTCATTGCTTGATAGCTCATTTTTTCATACTAAATAATATGCCATTGTCTGCACATGCCACAGTTTATCCATTCACTTACTGAAGGATATCTTATCTTCCAGGTTCATTCACAATTGGCTATAAATAACCAAGTGCAGGTTTTTGTGTGGATGCAAGCTTTTAACTCATTTGAGTAAATAACAAGGACTGTGACTGGATCGTATAGTAATATAATGTTTATTCTGTAAGACTTGTTGAGATTCTCTTCCAAAGTGAATACTGCAATCTCATCATCAATAAATGAGAGTTCCTCTGTTAACAGATTTGAATTTTGGACATTTTGTAGATATGTAGTGATGACATATTGTTTAAATTTGCAATTTTTTATTGACGTTTGATGTGAATCATCTGTTTATTTGCTATGTTTTTTAAATTCTTTTGCCCACTTCTAAATTGGTATGTATTTTTTCTAATTATTGCATTTTAAGAATCCTTTATCTATTTTGGCTATCAGTCCTTGTTATATGTGTTTTGAAAACGTTTTGGCAATCTCTGCCTTGTCTTCTCATTCTCTTTATGTTTTCTTAAGCAGTTTTAACCAATTCCAACTTAGCATTTTTGGGGCATGCCTTTGGTGTTTAGCCTAAAATGTCATTGCTAAATCCAATGTAATCTAAATCTTTAGGAGTTTTATAGCTTTGCATTTTATATTTGTCAATTTTTTAAAAAAAGTTTATTTACTTAATTTTGTTTGAAACATAGAGAAAATAGATCTCAGTAAAAAATAGGAAGAGAATAAAGGAGAGAAGAGAAAGTTTGTAACTGTAAAGCTGTATAGTTCTGCATACATTCCTATGGATTTACTTCTAAAGGCACAGTTTAAAAACTTGCCATGGGACCCCAAATGCCATTAAGCTGTGTGGTAAAAATGTCATCTTAAGAGTTAAAGTGATCAAATTAAGTGTTAAAGTGGATATATGGATAGGATTAAGTGTTAAAGTGATCACATAAATAAGATCAAGTGTAATAAAAATAGAATTATAAGGGGCTAGTGCTGTGGCCTAGCAGGTAAAGCTGCCATATGGGTGCAGGTTTGTGTTCTGGCTGCTCCACTTCCAATCCAGCTCTCTGCTATGGCCTTGGAGAGCAGTGGAAGATGGCCCAAATCCTTGTGCCCCTGCACCTGAATGGGAGACCCAGAAGAAGCTCCTGTTTCCTGGCTTCAGATCAGTGCAGCTCTGGCCATTGCAGCCATCTAGGGAGTGAACCATTGGATAGAAGAGTCTCTCTCTCTCTCTGCCTCTGCCTTTCTATAACTCTGCCTTCAAATAAATAAATAAATATTTAAAAATTATAAAGGAGAGAATGTTCCAACATGGGAAGTAATCAACACAGCATAGTCATAGAATGACAATCAGTTTAAGTAGCACTCTAACCTTAGAATCAGCCCTTAAGGCATTCTGGTCTGGCTGAAAAGCCCATGAAAACATTTCAGGCATGGAAAGCCAAGACACTGTGACAAAAAATGTTCTACATGAAGGATCTCTATGAGTGAGATCCCAGCAGAAAAAAAAAGTGGACATTAAAGGAGGATATACTTTTCTCTACAGGGAGGAGAGAACTTCGACTTTGCTTATGGCTTTGTCAAAATACTGAGAGTTGTGGATTCAAAAGGCTTCCATAGCCTGGGCAGCTCATGTTAAGAGCCTCAGGTATTCACTGACATCATACATAAGAGTGTTAATTGTTAAATTAACAACAGGAGTCACTGTGCACTAACTTCCCATACAGTACCTCTGTCCACAATGAGTTGTATTAAGAATTTACTGTAAAACTTGTTCTGTGTGTGTGTGTGTGTGTGTGCAAACTGTTGAAATCTTTACTTAGCATTGAGTTGGTCTTATGTGTATAAAGTTAATTGAAAATGAATCTTAGAACGGGACTGGGCATGGGAGAGGGTGAAGGAGGAAGGGTGGGAGTGTAGGTAGGAGGGTGGGAATAGTGGAAGAATCACTATCATCCTAAATTTATTCTTACAAAATTTATATATCTGAAATAAAAGGTTTCTTTGAGAAAAAAAGAAATACTCACTGGTTTCTTGGTGAACATCAATCGTTTTCCCAGCTTTATTGAGATAAAACTGATGGATAAAAATTGTACATGTTATGGTCTACAATGTGATTTTTTTACAAATAATTAGCTGATAAAAATAAATATACATATTATGGGGTATGGTGTGGTAATTTGATACATAAATATGATATGTAATGACCAAATTAAATGATTTTGTATTTCTTCATTTTGAAAACTTTTGAATGCCTGTCTTCTAGTTACATTAAGCTGTAGAATACTGTTGCAAGCTAGTGTCCCTACTGCACTATATAACATTAGAATGTATTCCTAATATTGTGATATATATGTAAACATTTTTAAATGATTACTACAATCAAGCCATGAACATATCTATTACCTCACATAATTATCTTTGAGGGAGTATGTGTATGTATGTGTGTTGTGAGAACATTTAAGACTTACTCTTTAAGCAAATTTCAAGAATATAACATATTAATAACTTTAATCACCAAGCTGTACCTTGAATTTCCAGAATTTATTCATCCTGCATAACTGAAACCTTGCAATCTTTGACAGACATCTCTCCATTTCTTCCAACACTTCCCATATCCCCTGGAAACTACATTTTCTATTCTCTATAATTCTATGAATTATACTCATTTTAGATTCCATATATAAGTGCAATGATGTAGTTATTTGTCTTTCTGTGTCTGGCTTATTTCATAGCATAAAGCCCTCCTACCTTATGATATTGCAAATGACAGGAATTCCTTCTTTCTAAAGGATATATATACATATATACATTAAATATATATAAAATAAACTATTGTAAATATTTCCTTTGCTTATTCATCAATACACCCATAGTTGATTTCACATCTTGGTTCTTGTGAATAATGTTGCAACAAACATGGGAGTGCAATTATGTCTTCAATAGATTGATTTTATTTATTTAGGATATATGTCCAGAAGTAAGACTTCTAGATCATTAGTTAGTTCCATTTTTAATTTTTTAAAAGATTTATTTATTTGAAAGAATTACAGAAAGAGAGAGAAAGAGAAGGAGAAGGAGAAGGAGAGGGAGAGGGAGGGAGAGGGAGGGAGAGGGAGGGAGAGAGAGGGGGAGAGAGAGAGAGAGAGAGAGAGAGAGAGAGAGAGAGAGAGAATCTTCCATTTGCTAGTTCATTCTCCAGCTGGCTGCAAAAGCCAAGGCTGAGTCAGATCAAAGCCAGGAGCAAGGAGCTTCATTTGAACCTTCTACATGGGTGGTGGTAGGGGTCCAAATACTTGGGCCATCTTCTGTTGCTTCTCCAAGGCCATTAGCACGAAGCTGGATCAGAAGTAGAGCAGCCTGGACACGAATGGGGCCCATATGGGATGCTGGTGTCACAGGTGGCAGCTTTATATTCTATGCTACAACTCCGGCCCCTATTTTTAATTTTTTAAAGAACCCTTGTGCTGTGTTCCATAATGGCTATTAGCAATTTACATTCTCAGCAACAATGTTCAAGGGTTTCCTTTTCTCCACCTCCCTGCCAGCACTCACTGTCTTTTTGATAGCAGCCATTCTAATAGGTGTGTATGATATCTCCTGGTGATGCTGATTTCATTTCCTTCATGATAGTGATACTGTGCACTTTTCACACACTGATCGATGACACTTTATCTTATACCTCTTACATTTCTATATACTTTTCTGTATTCCTACCTGTCATATTAGTACTCCTTTCCTTTTCTTCCTTTCTTACCTCAGCTCTTTTTTTTGAGTCATATATTATGTCATATATAATGTGTCCCTCAAATTTTCTTTCACTCAGAGTCCGTGAACAAAATAAACTTGGAATAAATATTTGACAATTTAAAAAATTAAACTCTAGTATTTATTATATTTTCATATTTCATAATATATTTGGATTGATTTTAGAATATTTTTTCTTTTGGATTTCAAACATGTGCATAGGAAGTCCATAAATATTGAATAACAAATCCATGGCCGGCGCCGCGGCTCACTAGGCTAATCCTCCGCCTAGCGGCGCCGGCACACCGGGTTCTAGTCCCCATCGGGGTGCCGGATTCTGTCCCAGTTGCCCCTCTTCCAGGCCAGCTCTCTGCTGTGGCCAGGGAGTGCAGTGGAGGATGGCCCAAGTGCTTGGGCCCTGCACCCCATGGGAGACCAGGATAAGTACCTGTCTCCTGCCATCGGATCAGCGCAGTGCGCCAGCCGCATTGGAGGGTGAACCAACGGCAAAGGAAGACCTTCCTCTCTGTCTCTCTCTCTCACTGTCCACTCTGCCTGTCAAAAAAAAAAAAAAAAAAAAAAAAGAATAAGCCATAGTTAATCCTCTGCCTGCGGCACCAGCACACAAGGTTCTAGTCCCGGTTGGGGCGCTGGATTCTGTCCCAGTCGCTCCTCTTCCTGTCCAGCTCTCTGCTGTGGCCCGGGAAGGCAGAGGAGGATGGCCCAAGTGCTTGGGCCCTGCACCCCATGGGAGACCAGGAGAAGCACCTGGCTCCTGCCTTCGGATCAGCAGAGTGCACCGGCTGCAGCACGCCGGCCACAGCAGACATTGGAGGGTGAACCAACGGCAAAGGAAGACCTTTCTCTCTGTCTCTCTCTCCCTCACTATCCACTCTGCCTATCAATAAATAAATAAATAAATAAGCAAGCCATAGTTAACAAATGAAACACCCCTTATTGGATTACACTGGTGTGAACTGGTAGACTCTGGGGTAACAAGATTTTTAACAGAATTTCAGATTTACAAAAAAGTTGAAATGAGAGGAAATGGAGATCTTAATGCCTTTTCCCAAAAGCCTCATATTTGTTCTCTCTCTACTCCCTTTCCTTCTTCTCACACCCTTCCTCACCTCATGTAACATACACCCTCAGTGCACCCATTGTTGTTTCTTGCCCAAATCAATTATTACTATTGGCTGCCAAATGGTAATTTTCTAAATCATCTCTTCTATATTTATGAGTAGAGCTCTAAGGCAAAATCTTCCCTATAATGCATCTCAAGGACCAAGAAACAAGAACAAATTAAACCTAAATTAGTATGAGGAAAGAAATAATTAAAATTAGAGAATAAGCAAAATTGAAACGAAAAAATTATAAAAAGATTAGTGAAATGAAGAGCTGTTTTTCTGAAAAAATAAACAAAACTGATACACTATCAGCCCAACTAACAGAAAAAAAAGAAGACCCAAATCAATAAAATCAGAGATGAAAAAGGAGAGGTAGCAATGATACTACAGAAGTAGAAGCAATCATAAGGAATTATTAGAAAACAGCTATATGCCAATAAATTGTAAAACCTAGGAGAAATGGATAGGTTCCTGGACATATATGATCTATCAAAATTAAGTCATGAAACGTAGAAAATCTTAGTAGACCAATAACCAAGATGAAGACCGAATCAACAAAGAAAAGCTGGGAAACCTCCAAAACAGCTTCTATGAGGCCAGCATCACCCAAACTTCAAAACCAGAAAAAGACACAGCAGTGAAAGAGAACTATATGCCAATATCCCTGATGAACACAGATGCAAAAATCCTCAACAAGATACTAGCTAACTGAATCCAACAATACATCAGAAAGTTTATTCACCCAAAGGGGGATTTATATATGCAAATCAACAAATGTGATACATCACATTTATAAATTAAGAATAAAAACCATACGATTATCTCAGTAGATGAAGAGAAAGCATTTGATAAAATATAACATGCTTTCATCATAAAAACCTTAATCAAACTGGGTATAAAAGGAACATTTCTCAGCTCTGTCAAGGCAAAACAACAAACACACAGCCAGCATCATACTGAACATGGGAAAGCTGGAAGCATTTCCACTAAGATCTGGAACCAGACAAGGATGCCCACTTTCACCACTGCTATTCAATATTGTTCCGGAAGTTTTAGAGTCATTAGGCTAGAAAAAGAAATCAAAGGGATACAAATTGAAAAGGAGAAAGTCAAATTATCCTATTTGCAGATGACATTCTATATTTGGGGAAACAAAAAACTCCACTAATCAGAGAGTTTGGTAAAGTTTCAGGATATAAAATCAAAACAAAAATCAATAGCCTTTGTGTATACATGGATTGCCTTGGCTGAGAAAGAACTTGTAAGGTCAGTCCCATTCACAATAGCTGCAAAAATTTTATATACATTGGAATAAATTTAACCAAAGATGTGAAAAATCTCTACAATGAAAATAATTACAAAAAGAAATAGAAGAATATACAAAAAATGGAAAATTTTTCCATGTTGTGGACTGGAATAATTAATATTATCAAAATGTGCACACTACCAAAAGCAATTTACAGACTCAATGTGATACCAATCAAAATACCAAGGACATTCTTCTCAGATCTATAAAAAAAAATGATGCTAAAATTCATATGGACACAAGAAACCTCAAATAGCTAAAGCAATCTTAAACAACAAAAACATATCCAGAGGCAACACAATGCCAGATTTCAAGGATATACTACAGGGAAGTTATAATAAAAACAGCCTTGAACTGGCACAAAAATAGACATGTAGACCAATGGAACACGATAGAAAACCAAGCAATTAATCCACTCAGCTACAACCAATTAATTTTGACAAATGAGCTAAAATCTATCCATGAGGCAAGGACAGTCTGTTCAACAAATGGTGCTCAGAAAATTATATCTATGAATACAGAAGCATGAAACGAGACTCCTATCTTATAGTTTACATGGAAATCTACTGAAATGGATTAAGGATCTAAATCTATGACCTGATACCATGAAATTACTTGAGGAGAACATTGGAGAAACTCTGCAAGAGATTGGCATAGGCAAAGACTTCTTGGAAAAGACCAAAAAGCATAGGCAATAAAGACAAAAATAGAGAAATGGGATTGCACAGAGCTAAGATACTTCTGCATTGCAAAGAAAATACTCAACAAAGTGAAGAGGCAACCAACAGAATGGGAGAAAATATTTGCAAACTATGCCAAGTGATAAAGGATTAATACCCAGGATCAATAAAGCGCTCAAGAAACTCACAGGAACAACAAAAACAACACACAATCCAGTTTGGGAATAGGCAAAGGACCTGAATAGACATTTTTCAAAGGATGAAATATAATGGCCACATGAAATATAATGACACATGAAAAAATGCTTAGGATCACTAGCATCAGGGAAATGCAAATAAATACCACAATGAGGTTTCACCTCACTCCAGTTAGAATAGCTATCATCCAAAAATCAAAAAACAATAAATGCTGGCGAGGATGTGGGGAAAAAGGTACCCTAATCCACTGTTGGTGGGAATGTAAACTAGTATAATCATTGTAGAAAACAGTAAGGAGTTTCCCCCTGAGATCTGAAAATAGATCTACCATATGACTCACCCATCCTACTCCTGGCAATTTACCCAAATAAAATGAAATCAGCATATGAAACAGTTATTTGTAACCCTATGTTTATTGCAGCTCAATTCACAGTACCTAAGATATGGAATCTTCCCAGATGTCCATCAACTGATGACTGGATAAAGAAAATGTGGTATATATACACTACTTTGCCATAAAAAGAACAAATTCCTGTCTTATGTAACAAAATGGATAGAACTGGAAACCATCATGCTTAGGAAAATAAACCAGTCTCAAAAAGAAAAATATCATTTGTTTTCTCTGATATGTGGCAGTTCACACTGAATACAAAAATGAATTGAAATGAAATGGACATTTTGGAATATGATTGTTGTTTTTAGCCCCTGAATATACTCCTGTAGAACTGTGGTCTTCCTACCTTTTACTTGTTGACTATTTTGACTACTGGCAAATTAAGCCTGTGAATACAGAGTAGGTTAAAAGTATGTCTTTGCAACTTTGCAACAACTGATGAATAGAGGGGAGTAGGGGCAGGAGGATTGGTAGGGAATAGGGAAGTGAGGGGAATGTGGTTACCTTCTCTCAACTGTATCTATGGAATGCATAAAACTTGTCCTCTTTATTTTAATAAAGAACTTTAAAAACTAAAAAAGTGTAAGAACTCATGAATTCTTATCCTATATGATTAGTTCTAACAGCTCATATACGTCCTTATTTAATGTGACTTCCAAAGTGGATCAATGTGGCCACTTAAAGTCTCTCCAAACTGTCTTCTGGGTCCTTCCAACAGGTCCCCACCGTCATAGCCAATATCGTATTAGAGGGCTTAAGTTGGTCTAGGTTAACTTCATACTTATCCTGCGCCATTCCTGGACCAGATAATTGGTTTAGAATATCTGGCTCTTAGAGGAAACGACTGTGTGATTATCAACTATTAGACAGTTGAAAAGCTTCGCTTTTATTTTAGGAGTATTATACACAACGGATTTCACATTTTCTCTCCTTGTACATTTCCCAGTGATGTATAACTCCCTCAGAACTGCTGAGAATGTTTTTGATAATTATTAAAACTTAATCTGACGAGTAAGAATATCTTACATTAAGAATCCAATTATAAGTACCTGCTTAGCTTAATAATATGCATGCTTTTGGGGCCATGACAACTTCTCAAGGGGGGTAAAGTGACACTTTACTTTTTTCCATCACTTAAAAAGTTCTAAATATTGTGTATTTAGAAAGTAAGTTAAAGTTATAGGACAGTTAAATATAAGCTCTTGCTTCTAACGTAATTGCTTGTTCCAATTTAATCTGGTATGTTAATAGATGCAAAACAATCTACCAATTTAACAAAAGGGAACCTCTCATAATTAAAATTGACAGTAAGATTTTCTTGTTCCATTTATATTTGTTACTCAAACATCTATTTTCATCAGTGTGTCTCTATGGGAAACAAATACTTCGGAATTTTTGAAAGGTATGATTATGCTAATAAGGTTCAAGACATCTTTGACATCTGTTTAGACATACAAAAGAATAGATTAACTTCTTAAGTGCGTATTTTTGGCAAGGATAAATCTCAGATTTCTCTAAAATGTATTTTTTAATTTGTCAGTTAACTCATGACTTTACTGAGAGAACAGGGCGTGTGTCAAAATCTTCTGGACTGTTTTGTTTGCCTCAGCAACTCTATAAACCTAGTGAAGGACGCTTGGTTCTCCCTGACTTCAATCCAGCCTCAGACCATGGACTGATCCGGAGCTCCGTGTCCCATGTATGTCATCACATCTGCCATCCTGCTGGTGGCACTCTGACCATCTTCCCCAGGAACTGGGTTTCTTCCTTGAGAGAAGAACCTGCCAGGCCTATTGTCTGAGTACTTTTCTTGATTCTGATGCTGAATCTCTTCTTTTCTTCTATCTATGTAGTAGATACAGATTCTAATAAACTTAGATTATATCATAGTTTTGAAATATTTTGGTAGATTTTAGTATGAAAAATGTAACTTCTCAGAATTCCATGGCCAATAGGAAAGGTCCATTCTATGGATATATGAAGGCACCTCAAGAAGTTCATGAAAAATATGTAATAACAACATATAATTTCAAAAATTTTGCACCAAAGTAAATTTGCTGTTTAATTCTACTTTTCCACAGATTTCTTATAGTGCCCTCACTCAAATGTGAAAAGGGAAAATATTTACAATTCACAGTATGTTTTGGTGAGAGGTCCTCATAGGGGATATTGTCCTATTTCCTTACCTTAAAGGTTTGTAGATGAAGTAGAGATGCAACTACATTAAATAACTTACCAACTATTATTTTGAATGAACCTGAATATAACCTCCAAACTCATAATCAAGGCATGGCTTTTCTTCCTCTATGGCTGGTTGGTTAACTTGATGTTGCATTAACATTTCACCTCCCAATTCCACCTTTTCTTCTCTTCCATTGCTCTCTGTTCACATCTTTTGTCTTCTAATCAGTTGCTAATTCATTTAAATGATATTTCTACTAATTTTTTCTGCCAAAGATTTTAGTGTTTTTCTGTACTTTAGAATAATTTTCTGATAAAAAAAGTTCTACCCAAATCATTTAACCTTTCTGGAACTTAAGAAGTATTGTGGGAATGGGAGTTAGTTTAAGCTTTGCATTTACACTCTTTGATGTATTGCAATTGAAATAATAATTTATGTCATTTTAATAAATTATTATAATTTCAGTTCAACATATAAAAGCTCTGAAGACAATATATCTACCTTTAAGAACAATTGAACACGAAATTCTGATATATATATTTTTTAAAATTTTGATGGACACTTAAATAGATTCATATATGCTATGGTTATTTTCAGGTACTTTTTTTTGTGTCAGTAACTTAGGTCATGTATGAATCTATTTTCCATTAGTGTAATGAAATTCACGACACTGAGTAACTTTATAAAGAAAAGAGGTTTATTTAGCTCATAGGCCTTGAGGCTCAAGAGGTGTTGATGACCTTATTGTCCCAGGCAGAACAAAGCATGGCATGGAGAGAGACAGGGAGCACATGTGTCGGTCTCCTCTGGTCCTTCCCTTTCTTACTCAGTCTCGCAGCCTTCATCCCATGACCTCATCCTTTCCCAGTCACCTCCCAAAGGTCCTACCTCTGAACACTGCAGTCACGGTAAGGTTCTACCTTTTCAGTATCATACAATAGGGACTAGATTTCAACATATGAAGCTTTGGCAGGCATACTCAAACTATATCCAAACCATAGCCATACATATAAAGTAAATAATTTATGGAAATAACACTATCGATGGAAGTGTTTAAAATGGGAAAAATAAGGAATGCATATAGTGCTGCTGAGAAAACATTTAAAGGTGCCAAGTTATTGCTGAAGCAATATGAAAGATTTTTTAATGAACCTAGTCTTATAATAATGAAAAGGAATATCATACAATTCTCTCCCAGAAGCTCAACAAGATTTCAAATAGTATTTTTGATGGCATTAAAGTTTACAATGTGGAAACTTTACAGCTTTATTCATCCTCCCAAACACTCAACAGGTACAATTTCTCAAATTCCCAGCCAGAAGATGTTTTCTCTTCTGACTTTGTCCTAGCTTCATCCTGCGCAGTAGCCTTATTACTGCCAAATACAATGAAACATGGCTTATTACTCATGGTGTCTTTGTTTTTTGTGAAGTGCTCCCACACTGTGTACTGATAGCTCCACTGGCCTATCTAAATGGTGAAGTACTGCTTGCTTCTTGTTCAAATTATTGAGAATAAAATGAAAGCAAATGCAAGACTTCTTTTCACACATGGATGTCTCTTCCACCACTCTTTAAATATTAGAACTACTGTATAGGGTTCGGTAACTATCATCAGTAACACTTTTGTAAAAACTAAATTGCTTCAACTGAATTGCAATCATTAAAAGGTAAAAGGAAAATATTTTTAAAATATCAGACTAAAAGGAAGTTGTTTATTTTGCCTAAGGGAGCACCACACATGGATGGGCTGTATTTCCAGAGAAGTAGAAGTATAGGAATATATCTCACAGGGAATATCAGGTAATCGTCTGGCCAGTTTCTCCTCTCCCTCTCTTCCTTCTCCCTCTTCCTTCTCCTTCTCCCTCTCCCTCCCCTCCTTCCTTTTCCTTTTTCCTTTCTTTTCCTCTCCCTCCCTCTCCCCCCTTGCCCCCATGTCGTGTGTGCAAACCACAACAGTTTATTTGGCAGCAAGGCAACATATAGTTTAACATATAGCATATAGTATCAGTCTGTGGCTGTGAGGTCAGACATTTGACAGCAGCAGTAGCTGGATCAGCCTTGGCGAGTGGGAACTGATGCCATGGAGTCCATGCACACTCCTCCAGTCCTGCCACCTTCAGCCCTACTCCACCCATGTGTCTGACACTGGCTACACAGTGCCTCTCCCATGAGTACTGTGTTATGGATACTGCCCTGTAGTGCAGCCCTGGGCCCACTCACATAGCTCCCACCATGTTCTTCCCCACGTTGCCTGTTCCAATTTCTCTTTCCTGGCCCTTGAAGAAGCAGTCTAGCCTGTCTGTATTCTTGTTTCAAATCACTCTTTCCAAGAGCAGAGTTTTCTGTCACTGCTGCTTTTCACAGTTGCCCCTAAATGGGGCTGTGGTCACTTTGTGGTTCCCGGGGACAGCTTAGGCTGTATAGGGACCACAGAATTCTACCTCTACCCTCCTAGGGTTTCTTGGGTGGGCCTGTGAATTACATTGTCCTAAGCCAGATCAACAGTGTCGCTCCCCGTCTTCGTGGGGGAACGACACAAGACCCTGCGCTGTTCTTTCGTCTGCTCGGCCCTCCCCGGGTTTGCTGCTGGTTCTTCCCGGGTTGGCTACCGACCCTTCCACCTCCGTGGAAGGGCGGTTCCCCCTGCCACTTCCCCCACTTCCGCGGGGGAGCGGCACACCGCCGGCCGGCTCTCTCGGGGGCTGCACAGGTGTTCCCTCAGATGTTCCTCGTGCATGTTGTCTCTCTCCTCCTTTATAGTCCTCTTCTGCCAATCCCAACTCTGCTACCCACACGCTGAGTACGCTGCTCTCCTCCAATCAGGAGCAGGTCCTGCAGCTTGTCAAGTTGGTGAGAGGCAGCTGGGTAGAAGCTGTTTCCTCCTCTCCCAGCGCCATATTGTGGGAGAGCAGATGCATAGAATAAGTCTTAATTCCAGTAACTTAGTCTAGTCCGAGTTGCTCCCAGTTGCTCCCCACAAACAGGAGAAAAAACACAAATTTATTTTGTACAGATTTCATGTGGCATGGGATTCAAAAAGAAATGAAGACCTGAAGCAAAGTCAGAGTTGCATACCCACATGCTAAATCGAACAAGTGGACTAAGTTGTGAAAAAGGCATGGATTACACAGGGAAGCTGGAGGAAGACCAGAGCCACTTTACGGTCGCTACAGACCACTCTAGGCCTCAGCTGCCATCCGTGATGACCAGCGTCTTCCTTTCCTTCTCCTACAGGGCAAGAGATGGGGGCATCTTTCACACGGGAGTTTCATTTCCTGTGCAGAAGAAACAAAATCAAGGTCACAGCAGTCTTCTGGCATCTGCTATTCTTCAAGTGTCTTTAACGAGAAACGCCAACCAACTGCTTGGTCTCTAAGTCCCATGTCTGTATTCTTGTTTCAAATCTTTTCACTGCATCTCTGCCAGGGCCTTATGCTACAAAAAGTTTATAATTCTCCACTGCAGATGCCATTGGCTTGCTGCAGAACTCCAGGTGTCTACACTAAGATTCTCCTATTGAGAGAGAGTGAGACAGACAGAGTGAAAGAGAGAAAGAAGCAGAGAGATCTTCTGCGGTAGAGGCCTTTGCCTTTTAACTAGATTTGTTTCTAACCGACATGATTGAATTTGTGGTAGAAGCCTTCCCAAGGTCAGAAGAAGGAACAGGGAGGAATCTGTCCTGGGAATGAAATGCGGTTGTTATCTGTTTGCCTGTGAATGCTTCAACTGTAGTTATTATCTGCTTAAATGTAACGGTTCTGCTTGTTAGTACGCAGCAATGATGTTAACCTTTGCCAGACAGCTTACAGCTCAGTATGTTTGTTAAAAAAAATCTTCAGTAACTACATTCCCATGCCCCATGTGCAGTACTGTATCAATCCTGTGGCACCAAGTAACATTAGCTTATCTAATCAAATGTATGCATCTAGCCATACAACTGAGACAAAGAGCCTAAAACCATATATAAGGAAATAGCCCTCTTTGTTCTGGGCTCAGGCTTTTGGTAAGAAATTCCACTTGGTACTTAGGCTGGTATAAATAATATAAGGTTACTTCCTGTTAAAAGGCCTTGGTGTCTTGGGGACCAGCACTGTGGTGCAGTGAGTTAAAGCCCTAGCCTGAAGCACCGGCATCCAAAATGGGCACTGGTTCTAGTCCCGGCTGCTCCTCTTCCGATTCCAGCTCTCTGCTATGGCCTGGGAAAGCAGCAGAATATGGCTCGGGTCCTTGGGCCCCTGCACCCATATGAGAGAGCCAGAAGAAGCTCTTGGCTTCAGATCAGTGCAGCTCCAGCCGTTGCAGCCATCTGGGGAGTGAACCAGCAGATGGAAGACCTCTCTCTCTGTCTCTACCTCTCTCTGTAACTCTATATTTCAAATAAATAAAATAACTCTTAAAAAAAGGCCTTGGTGTCATGTCTGCACACGAATCCTGCTATGCTTCCACCCACTGGTTCACTTCCCAAATGCCTACAATGGCTAGGGATGGTCTGGGACCAAACCCAGCAACCTGGAACTCCATCTGGGTCTCTCACATGGGTGGCAGGGACCCAACCACCTATCCATCACTGCTGCCCCCCAAGGAATGCACTAGTAGCAGGATGCTGGAATCAAGAGCCAAGACTCCAAACCAGGCACTCTTGTATGGGGTGAGCCTCCCAAGGGTTTCTAATTCTGTGTTAACTGGGTCAGTGCAAAGTAGTGCTCTAATTCAGCAGTCAGTAACCGGTGGCTCTGTCTGCAGATGGAGTTGCTCTTCACTGAGATTCACTATCAGAACTATAGAGGAGAAGAGGGGAGAGGAGGGGAGAGAAGAAGAGAGGAGTGCAGGGGAGGGGAGGAGAGGGGAGAGGAGGGGGGGGAGAAGAGGGGAGAGAGGGGAGGAAAACAGACCAAGACCACAGGGCTATAATCATGAGGAGCATGTGGCTGAGATAGCCTAGAAGGGTTGTTAAAATTCTCTTGGAATTGTCTTGGGCCATGGGCTGACATGAATATCATTGACTTCTTGTCTTCAGATTAATTTGCACTTCTGTGATTTATAAAAATCAATATGGCTCAAATATGTATCTAACATTGTCCAAAAGTATTTTGCCATAGGTAAAACTACACATGCTAAAAAAAAGCATTTATATTTTCAAAATCCACAAATTACTAAATATCTATCACATCTAGTGACTAAAAGATGCATAAGGAAGACAGTTCCTGTCTCCAAAGGCCCCCAGTCTAGCTAGCAGCCATCCTGGAGCATAAGTAACCTGTGTGGTGAAGAGAGCACCAGACTGGTGGGAAGAACCAGGCGTGGTTAGAAAGGCAATTAGTTCCTTCTCTAGAGCCTAGGAAGTTTTCGTTAGGAAAATGATTCCTGATCCAAATTGTCCTTTAAGACTGCGCTGAACGGTTCCGAATGGAAGGGAGTTGCAGATAAAGAGCAGCAGCAGAATCCATGATGTAGAACTAGTGTCTTTCCCGTCCGTGTGCGCTAAACCAGGGGTTCCAAACTCAAGTGCCAAGAGAATCTCCCCCGCTACGGAGGAAGGGACATCTGTTCAAATCACTTTAAAACTTAATTTAAATATATATTGGGAAAAAACTCATTGTATCTCTATCTTAGGTAAGGTAGCTATTATTAATTGTTACAGAAAGAAAATGACAGTAAAATCAACATAATGAAAACCAAAATACTTTCAGCAAACTTGATACGTATCCAAGACAATAAAACGTAAGTAACACTCCATCTAATCAATTTATAAAATGCATACTTGAATAAGAAGGGAATTATGAGTTGCCACTAGTAAGTGTATATTCAGCATTATATCCCAAAGTCAGAGGTTCAACTCAACAAGTTAATTCCAGTTTTAAAAAATATTAACTAGCATACACAATCCCAGATCACATTACTCCCAAATCAAAAATGCTTTGATGATCTGTTTCTATAAATTTTTGTTTTGAGAAGTTTGCATAACTGTGGTTCATAATGTAATATTCTGTAATTATCAATTTACTTGATAACATTCTCATAGTATTCCCTTTCCACTCATTGCTGCCTTCAAGTTAAGGTTTAAAAAAAAATCCTCAAAGACCTTACATTATCATTCTAGTACCTCTTCATAATATTCAAAATATCAGGCAGTTCTAAAGTTGTCCATGATCAAGTCATTCAAAATGGAAGAATCCAATGCTTCAGCATCGGAAAGTGTGTCCATACTTCCAAAGCTGTTATTAAAGTCATTTAGTGCTGTTCAAAAGGAAACTGATGCACTCTAGACTGTGGTTAGACAATTGTGAATACACATATGGAAAATGCCAAGCCAGTAAAACAAATCTGTAATCTCTCAAGTTGAGTCTTTTCTTCCCAGAAAATCTTCACTGTCTTCATACTTCAGTTAATCAGTACAGGCTTTCTGTGGAACAAGTAAGGATGAAACAAGAACTGCTGTAGATGCTGCCAGCATCTATGAAGAACTCAAGTATTTTTCTTATATTTTCAAGGCTATTTTGGTTGGCAAAGGCTTCCTTTTAAAGACTAGATTAGGAGGGTCTGGTTTCTGGTACAAACCCTTGTAAATGTGGATCAAGTCCATTTAAAGATGCATTATGACTTTAGCACTACTATGAATTATTCTACATTCAAACAGGCATGGTGGATAGATTAATTACCAAATATTTAAACACTCACATACTATGAATAAGGAGTATTATCATAATACATATTGATATTTTGTGTATCTATATATACTCATCTATCAATATGTAAGGGTACATCAAAAAGTTCATAGAAAAATAGAATCAAAAGATACTTATTTTTGTGCAAAAATTGAAACCCGCACATAGTTTTTTCATAATATTCATTATCAATGAAGAAGAATGTTTTGAAGATCCCTAATATTTATATCTGTATTATCATCTATTTGTCTACTGAGGATATATGGTAGGGGTTTTACTACTTACAGCAGTAACTAAGTCAAGTTCCCTTTACAATTATTTTCCTTTGTCATCACATTGCCTGAGATGGGTAAATCTGAATCAGCAGGAAAGAAAGCACTCACACCTACAGAACTATAAAATCCTTCTGCATGCAAGGTCATAAAGGGAGTTTTCTCACTAGAGCAAAGGAACTCCAAAAACTGGATTCCAGGAGCCTATGTAGGAGCAGAGCAGCCCCGCCCCCTCCAGAGAGATAAGCAGAAGCCAACCTCCCTGGTGTGAACAAATTGTTTTGGAAAAGAAAAGGGAGGATCTCTGGTTCCCTGCCCATTGGAAACTAAAGACCTGGGGAGAGAGGAGGTAAGCATTTCAGAGCTTGTGACCCAGGGTTTTCTATTTCCATACAATCAAATAAAAATCTGTGGTTCTTTTCACATAGATTTGCGGAATGTTAAGCATCCAGAGGTATTTTTTTAAGATTTTTTTTTCATTTGAGAGAGTTACAGACAGTGAGAGAGACAGAGAGAAAGATCTTCCCTCCGTTGGTTCACTCCCCATATGGCCACAGCTGTGCCGATCCGAAGCCAGGAGTCAGGTGCTTCCTCCCAGTCTCCCATGTAGGTGCAGGGGCCCAGGCACCTGGGTCATCTTCTACTGATTTCCCAGGCCATAGCAGAGAGCCGGACCGGAAGAGGGGCTGCCAGGACTAGAACCGGCGCCCATATGGGATGACAGTACCACAGGCGGAGAATTAACCCACTGCGCCATGGCACCAGCCCCCCAGAGGTCTTTAGAAACCACTTTTGCTTTCAAACTGTTAGGAAGGAAGTCAGTTATGAACTTATGTGTGTGTGACATAAAGGCCTAAAGAGAAGACATCTGTGTCCAGCATATGCATCTGCATCTCAAAGTCATCCTGACAATGTTTCAGGGGCAGCCCGGTATTCGCATCCTGCCCTGCCCCCTTCTACCTGATAACCTGCCAGGTGGAGGTCCCCGCCCCTTCTGCCTGACAAATCTTCCACAATCTCCCAGGTGCAGCCCAGTATCTGCATTTCAAACACCCTGCTCTGGATCCCCATTCTCCAGGGGTCTTGCTCACCCTTCCTCTGAACCCAGGATGGCCCCAGCTAGGCTTCCTCCTGTCTGATACCTTCAGGGGAAAACTCAGAAGTTTTTCTATTTACATCCCCCAAAAGCCCTTTGTTTCAAGAGGAGCAGAGGTGGGGAAGCAAGACCCATCTCCTTAACCCTCCCCCCCCCTCCCCGCCTCAAGCAGACTGTGCGCTCAGCCCTCTGCCTCTCTGCTGAGTTGCCCGCCTGGTCTGGCCAGGTGTAATCTCTCCACTCATCCATGTAACCTCGCTCCTTCCCCCCTCCCCCCAGTCCGAGCGACTGGGCACCCTCTCAGGCTCTGTCTGGAGAGGTGCCCATCCGTCCTTACGGATGTCCCTTCCCTAATAAACCTTGCTATTTTACCTCCCACTACTCTGTCTCACGCCTGAATTCTTTCTTGCGCGAAGACAAGAACCCTGCAATTTCTCTGGTAACAAAACCACCAGAAGGGCTGCCCAGGTAGAGAAAGCTTATTTGAGATTGGGGGCTCTAAAAGCCAAAATGCTTCTACATTTCACTTGCAGTGAATGTGCCTGTTCTTTTATTTGCAACAACAACAACAACAAAAAAAAAACAAACCAGCCTGCATCCTTCCTGGTAGTTAAGAACCAATATGTGACCTTTTCCCACCATTTACAAAAGCCTTTCACTTCTAAAGACCAGTGTCATCCTTTGGAAATTAGTAGGTGCTGGGCATATCTCACAGCACTGTTGTGAAGGTTAAATGACTTAATATGTCTAAAAGTGCTTTCTGCAAAATAATACACAAAAAAAATGGAAACATTGCCCTGACTTTGGAGACTATTATTAACAACAAAAGTCTGGAGGGAAAATCTCTGATCTCTTTCTACCACTCCGTTTTCTCTTCATTAAACTCAATTTCCAATATAGTGAGCTTTTTGACTGGAGATTGATTCTTCTCAAAATGCCCCTTGATTGGGGTCATCTCAGGAGACATGAAACAGAGTCACCTTCTGCTCTTCAGGGTAAGTGTGGTCGTGAATCCTGAAATAATGCACTTGCTTGGGCAGTTGGGCTCTACTCTGCATTTATCCAGCGAGTTTATTGGTTTATTCACTCACTCCTCGTCTCATGGATACTGCAGCTTGTGGGCATTCTTCTCCAGTTCTTCTTAAGTTGAGAGGAAAGGCGGATTCAATGTCAACCTGCTCAGGCCTTTCTTGTGTCATTCAAGAACCCATAAGACATGCCCTGGACCAACATGAGGGAGTTTTAAATAAGTCACATTTGGGTTACTGGCATGACCAACTTTATTCTTAGAATTTAAAGCAAAATGATCTTTTCTCATCCTTCAAGTCACTATCACACCCCTTTATTTCATTAATTAATTAACTTAAAGAACTAATGTAGAATTTAGAGTTGGAATTCTTTTTTGTTCCCCAATCTTAGCAACATAAACTTGATATCCAGAGGTCCTGAGTGATGTTTACTATGACTCTGCTGTTTTAATCAAAACAGAGTCTGGAAATCCAAATAATTTTAAGTTGATGTTTACCAAATGAACTCCACTGCCCCTTAAGGAAAGCTCACTAGAATAGTCTAGATGACTGACACCAATTGTCTAAGTTTCCAACTCTAACAACAGTACGTTTTATCAAATTAAAAATTAAGTATATTTCAAAGCAAAAAGTTTACTATGACTTAAAATTCACCACTGTCTCATTGTGCCTCTTAGTGACTATTCCCAATGACCCCGCATACAGGATCTCATAGTTCTGTAGGTCTGAGTATTAGTAAAATGGCGCAGTCTTATCTGTGGTGCCACCTATGCCCCTGACACCATCTTGGGCCCTGGCCCAAATGGCCACCTTGGATAGTAGGCTTTGGTCCTAAGCCCCATGGCCCAACCACCAGTGTCAGCTCCACTCCCACCTTAATGGGATTCGCTGCTCCTACTTCCTTGCCCCGCCCCCCTCACAAAGGTTTAACAGGACCTGTTCCTGAACATGCGCTCTTTCTCTCTTATGCTCTCTTATTCTCTTGCCCTCTCCCTCTGGCCCATCAGGCTTCCTCCACCCAACAGTAAACCTCTCCTCTAACTCTGATGTTTGTTGTGTTTTGTGGCGGCCTTACATTGAGCGGTTTCTTTCCTGATGATTTCCACTTTGTTGGTTCCACTAAAGTCATTTATTTTCTACTCATCATTATTGTGATCGATACAAACTGCAGATTTGGTCCTAAGTAGTCTGTCTTCTGTATCCTGGCCTCATGTATTTTCTGCACAGCCTGAGGTCTTCACACTACAAATAGTGGGAGGCTGAAACCTACTCACTTGCCAGCCATTTCACCTGCTCTTGGAGTCATTCCCCCTGGAGAGAAGTCAGTTGTCCTCTGACAGAATTTCTTGCCTCTGCAAGCGCCAATGGAGTTCTGATTAACTAATTAATACATCAAATTCTATAAAAGGATGTTTCCATGTAGAGGACTGAAAATGTGAGAAGGCGTGATCTGGGTGGAGGAGCAGGTGGCAAAGGTGCTAACACAGCTGCTGAGGTAGGTGGAAATGGCAACAGAGATGGTTCTCACTTCCCTGGAAGAACACTCCCAGAGGGCAAGGATTTGTATTTTTCATCTGTGACTCTGAAATGTGAAAAAAAAAAAAAAGCCTTATCCTTGTGCATTTTTTTCTGTCTCATTTTTCTCTTGTTTTTGTTTATGATTATTTTTTATTTATTTGAAAGAGAAAGAGAGAGAGAGATGGAGAGAGAGAATTTAGAGAGAGAGGTCTTCCATCCACTGGTTCACTCCCCAAAGGGTAGCAACAACCAGTGCTGGGCCAGGTGGATGCCAGGAGCCAGGAGCTTCTTCTGAGTCTCCCATGTGGGTGCAGGGGCCCACGCACTGAAGCCATCCTCCACTGCTTTTCTCAGCCCATTAGCATGGAGCTGGATTGGAAGCAGAGCAGTTAGGATTTGAACCAGTACCCTGTACTGGATGGCAGTGCTGTAAGTGGTGGCATAACCCCCTACACCGTAGTGCCAGCCCCTCTCTTCTCTCTTTAACAGAAATAAGGAAGGGGAAGTATTAAACACACTATGAATATGAAACTGAGCCCCTATCCCTAATGCCTTTGAGACTGTGCCAGTCTCTCCCCTAGCTGGCAGTTCCTCTCTCCACTTTGATGATTTCAAGTGAACTCCTTACTAAAGATTAACTTAATAAATTAGAGGAGTGGTGCCAAGCATCAGGCAATCCCTCACGCCCCCAGTCCACAGCTCAGAATTCAATGATCATCTCTGTAGTTCAAAACCTAATGCTACATTCTCTTCCAGATCCTGTTCAAACAAAATATTAACCAATCTACCCACAGACCCACACAGACAGGAACCTCACTTGCCATCACATGTTCAGACCTTCTGTCACTGACCAAAAAAAAAGAAAAAACACAAGGATAGCCATGAGCACTGTGTACTAATCGCTCTGGACCTGCACATGAGCTCATCACAGATTGCTCAATTTCAACTTGAATCTGTGAGATTCACCACCTTTGATCCCTGGGGTAGCCTGGATTAGGCAACAGCTGCCTGTCACCCTGCCCTGTGCCCTGCAGAATAGACACCTCTGTTCTCCCAACACCCAGGTGTCAGCTGTGGCTTCCTGGGTGAGAGGGCCCAGTCTGGGGCTTTCTAGAACAAGTAGAGCAACCTCTAAATTCTTACCTGCTGTCCTGCTAAGTAGAACTCTTTTCAAAGTACCCTCCTCCACATTGCTAATCTTAGTGGAGACATTTCAATGTGCTCTCCAAATTCCAGAGGTTCTTCTGAGAACCTGACAGAAGAGCAGCAGCTGGAAAGCAACCCAGGCAGGTTCAGAGGCAGAAAACATCCCTGGGAGACTGAACCGTGCCTGTGGACAGCAGGTGACTTTATTTCTGGAGAGAGAGAGTAGGGATTTAAGGGATGATAAACATGATGAGGGAAAACTGATAAACATTTATTGAAGAGCTACTAAGTGCCAGGTGATGTGAGGTAAGCTTCTGAGCACAATATTTGACTTTATGATAGAGGTTAAAACTATGACAAGAGGGACCGGCAGTGTAGCAATGCTGGCATCCTACATGGGCGATGGTTTGCAAGCTGACTGCTCCACTTCAGATCTAGCTCCCTGCTAACATGCCTGGGAAAAGCAGTGGAAGACGGCCCAAGTGCTTGTGCCCCTGCACCCGTGTGGGAGACCCAGGTCAAGCACCTGGCTCTTGGCACCTGCAGCCACCTGGGGAGTGAACCAAAGGATGAAACATCTCTCTGTCTCTTTCTCTCCCCTTCTCTCTGTAATTATTTCAAAGTAAATCTTAAAAAAATACAACGGGAAATAAGTAAGACTGCCTTTTGAAAGCCACACTGCATAATCACAAAGATTATTCTAAAAACAAAGAAGAGCTCCTGAGTCTGTAAGGATTTGCTTATAAAATAATAGAAGGTTAATATAACTTCCTCCCTACATCGCATCATTAAAAAAAGAAATTCATGGCCGGCGCCGTGTCTCACTTGGCTAATCCCCTGCCTGCAGCAACGGCACCCTGGGTTCTAGTCCCGATGGCTCCTCTTCCAGGCCAGCTCTCTGCTGTGGCCCGGGACGGCAGTGGAGGATGGCCCAGCTCCTTGGGCCCTGCACCAGCATGGGCGACCAGGAGGAAGCACCTGGCTCCTGGCTTTGGATCAGCGCAATGCCGGCCGTGGCAGCCATTTGGAGGGTTAACCAACGGAAGAAAGACCTTTCTCTCTGTCTCTCTCTCTCTCTCTCTCACTGTCTAACTCTATCTGTCAAATAAATAATAATTTAAAAACCTCATAAGTAAAAGAGGTATAGAGAAAGATAAAAATAAGGGCTAATACTGAGAATGCCCTTCTAAGTAGAAATGAGGAGCCCTCCAGGACGACTGGAGTATTACATTGATGTGACAAACATTGCAAGCTGTCAGAGGATGTCTCCAGATGGAATGATCCACTTTCCTTATTCTGATTCCTTGCTCAGCATAAATCTTTGTGTTCAGATGGTTTTCCACGTGGCTCACTTTATTTTTATTTTTTTATTTTTATTTTTTATTTTTTGACAGGCAGAGTAGACAGTGTGAGAGAGACAGACAGAGAGAAAGGTCTTCCTTTTCCGTTGGTTCACCCCGCAATGGCCACTGTGGCCGGCATGCTGCGGCCAGCACACTGCGCTGATCCGAAGCCAGGAGCCGGGTACTTCTCCTGGTCTCCCATGGGGTGCAGGGCCCAGGCACTTGGGCCATCCTCCACTGCCTTCCCGGGCCACAGCAGAGAGCTAGACTGGAAGAGGAATGACCGGGACAGAATCCGGCGCCCCGACAGGGACTAGACCCGGTTGCTGGCGCTGCAGGTGGAGGATTAGCCTAGTGAGCCACGTGGCTCACTTTCAAGGAGAGGACACAGCTGCCAGGCTCCCAGGACGGAGACTCAAGTTAATAACCTTGGGTTGTGGACTAGAAATCTGGTGAAAGCAGGTTTTGAGCATTCTCACCACAGACACACATGGACAGTGACAATGAGGTGAAGGGTATATTAACCAGCTTGATTGCAGCACTCATAATGTATACACTTATAAAATACAACTTTGTATGTATTAGACACAATTTGGCAATTATATATCAACTAAACTGGAAAAATTAATTTAAAAATTAGAGAGCAGATTCTGATGTACAACAATGTATCCTTGTCTCTTCTGTGTTTCTATAGCTTGATTCATAACTGCTGAGGGCAGTCTACACTGAGGGCCCTGGATTTTTAGTTTTGCACCTTTTGGGACTGCAGGCCACATCACAACCACGGCAGAATCACTGAGGTCAAAACCACTTCTAGATGCCTGATGGGGCAGCTGCTGAGGACTGAGCCCATGACACACTCTTTAGCTTCACTCATACATTGAACTTCTGCAGGTACCGTCTCCATTGTTAGGAAAATGGCGCAGCTTTATCTATGTGCAATCTACACCCTGACACCATCCTAGGCTCTAGCCCCCACCACCATTGCTGTAAGCCAGGTGGCCACATGGCCTAACTGCTGTTGTCAAGCTCCACCCCCATCCTCATGGGATTCGCTGCTCCTGCTTCCCTGGCCGCCCTCCGGCCAAGTTTTAAAAGGACCTGTTCCTGAACACACGGCTCTCTCTCGCTCTCTCTTCTCTGCACTCTCTGCTCTCCTCTCCTCTCCCCTCTCGTCTCTCTTCTCTCTGCTCTCTCTCTTCTCTCCTCACTAGCTCCTCTCCTCTCTCTCTCTCTCTCTCTTATACTCTCCTTCTCTCTCTTTTTCCTTCTTCGCCCCTTCCCTCCAGCCTGCTGGATTTTCCCAGTAAACCCTTTCCCTTACTCCAGTGTTTAGTGTGTTTTGTGACGATCTTAGATCCATTCATGAAGAAAACTCTGAAACTTGGAAAGTCTAATAATCCAAAATTTCCCAAGATAACTAATGGCAGAACTAGAGTATAATCCATGTCTACAGAATACAAGTCTGCTCTCAGACACTACACTTGTACCCTTCTACGTACAGTACTGAGGTGTTTTGAAATAGTGAACAGCCTGGAGCTTCTGTGAATTATTCCATGTGGTCACCTTTGCTAAACATGATTCTTTATTCTTGATGTAGTGCAAGAAAAAACTCAGTTCTGTATATAATAAAACAAAGCAAATATAAGAGTACTTCAAAAAAGTTCATAAATAGAATTAGAAGATAAGCTGGGGCCTGCACCATGGTGCAATAGGTTAATCCTCCACCTGTAGCGTCAGCATCCCATATGGGCACTGGTTCTAGTCCCATCTGCTCCTCTTCCAATCCAGCTCTCCGATGTGGCCTGGGAAAGCAGTAGAAAATGGCCCAAGTGCTTGGGCCCCTGCACCCGCATGGGAGACTGGAAAGAAGCACCTGTCTCCTGGATTCGGATCGGCTTTGCTCCAGCCATTGCGGCCATTTGGGGAATAAACCAACAGAAGGAACACCTTTCTCTCTGTTTCTCCCTCTCACTGTCTGTAACTTTACCTCTCAAATAAATAAATAAAATCTTTAAAAAAAAGATAAGCTTATTTTGGAGTAAAAAATCGAAATCCATGCATAATTTTTTCATAACACATTTTCATGAATTTTTGCAGATCTGTCATATACATGGATTTCAAAACGTTTTTCCACCAAAGTAAACTTATATTTACTTCCATTTTCCTGAAAAGTTTTGGATTCTTTTATTTCATCAGAGAAAATGGAATATATAAAAATCCTCAACAATATAAACAAACAATATGACATTGTATCTCAACACTGTCTAATGTATGCAAGCAAAGACATAACTTTATTTAGACTAAAACATGAACTTGCATTACTTAACATTTGTATTTTCTAGAATAATGACCTAAATGAAGTCTTTCTTCTGAACACACTTGATTAAAAAGCACATAATAATGAGAACCTAAGGCACAGCATACTTTACATAACAAAGCTGTCCTCTGCACTGATTCCCTTGTTCCTCTAAATAATCCTGTACTACCCAGAGTTCACATTTAAAGTGTTTCATTTTTCACTGCTGTAACTGAACTTCAAGTTTCAGAAATGGCCCTCAGACCCTAGAAAAGATCCAGGAAGTGGTGACATTGGAATTGACCCCCTAGAATATGATACAAAATGTGGCCCTTAGAGTTCCCCAGAAGAGCCATCTGGGGTGCCATACGACATTACCATATGCTTATTAATAAATCCCCAATATTAATAAGCCTGAGAGGGTTCTTGCCTAATATTTAGAGAAGAATTCTAAATACTGGCATAAATAAACGAGGCAGCATGGTACATTTTAAGCTTTTATTTAGTGAGAAAGATGCATAGGAGAGTGAGAGCTTTATCTAAGAGAGAGGGGTAAATCTGGATTCATACCGAGCACCAGGAACCAGCCACATGGAAGAGCTTCTAGGCCAGGAAGCCAGGTGCTTCCTCCTGGTCTCCCATGCAGGTGCAAGGCCCAAGCACATGGGCCATCCTCCACTGCCTTCCTGGCCACAGCAGAGAGCTGGCCTGGAAGAGAAGCAACCAGGACAGAATCCAGCGCCCCGACTGGGACTAGAACCCGGTGTGCTGGCACCGCAGGCAGAGGATTAGCCTAGTGAGCCGCGGCACAGGCCCCAAAGTATCTTAGTATCATGTATTAAGATGATATGCACCACCTTAATCATATTACCAAACCCAGTCACACCAATAATGGTATAAGCATAGGTTACAGACCTCTATATGTGAAACAATGTGAAGTACACAATCAACCACTGTATTCTGCCAAAAATGTCTCAACTGGAGATAAAGGAAATAGACAAATCAGGATTATAGGATATTTACAAAAGGCCTGCATTATTCTCTTTTAAAGACTGTATCGTTGCAAAAAATAAAATTAGGAAAGAAAACAAAGAAACATGATAACTAAATTAAACGTGTATTTCAAATCAATCCTAGATCAAAAAAAGGAGAAAAACAGCTCTAAATGTCATTATTTAAACCTGTGTCAGTAACATATTGCTGTGCAATAACCCCAAACCAAGGGTTAGAATTATTTATCAGGATTACCGGGAAAGCCCCCTTGTCCATATCCTGGTCTCACCATATTCCTTCGTACAGCTGCAAGGCTGGTCTCTGCTGCGCACCTGCCCTTTTATTCTCATTAAGGCACCATCAGATTTCCCGTAGGTAAGAGCAGCCCTCTAAGAAGGAAAAAACCACTGTGCTTATGCTCATTTCGACTCTGCTTGCAGCACGTTTCTTTGATAGTCGCTTGGATAGTGGGAGGAGAGATTCACTGGGGCCATGAATGTAACAACTGACAACAGACAGTCTATTAGGTAACAGCTTTGGGCTGACGTGAAACTTCTTGGATGCATTAACAATATGTTAGCTGTGAAGGAGAATATCCTAATCTTAAGTGATGAATGCTGAAGTAGTTAAAAGTAATGTGTGATGACTAGTAGAATTTATTTTCAGATATTTTAAAGAAAGAGAGTAGAAGGGAGGAGACAGGCAGAGAAAAGGGAAGGAACGTTGTGAGACATGCAGACACACAGAGAGATAATGATAACTGAGTACCAGCATCGTGGCACAGCGGGTTATGCTGCACCTGTGAGGCAAGCATTCCATACTGGAACTCCAGTTCCAGTGTTCCACTCCTGATCCGGCTGCCTGATGATGTGTCTGGGAAAGCAGTGGAAGACGGCCCTAGTCACTGGGGACCTGACACCCATGTGGGACAAACAAACTGAAAGCACTAGAGCCAGATGGGTTTTCTGGTTTATTCTACAGGCATTTAAGGAAGAAAGTATGCCAATTCTCAAGAACATTTCTCAGCTGATAGAAGCAGAGAGAATTTTTTTTTTATTCCATGAGGCCTGAATTACCCTAATGCCAATATCATTGACATTAAAATAAAGGAAAATGACAGAGCAGTGTCTCTCAGGAACACAGATGTAATAATCCTCAAAAGAATATTAGCAATCCAAATACAACAACATATAAAAAGAACTACTTGCCATAACTAAGTGCAATTTTTCTCAGGTGTGCAAGGCTCACTCATCAACAGAAAATTCATTAATGTAATCCATCACATCTGCAGTCTAAATAATAAAAATCACTCGATCATACCAATAGATGTGGACAAAGAATCTGATAAAATCCAGTACCCATAGCTGGTAAAACTCTCAGGAAACCAGCAATAGTGAGGGGACTTTCTCAACTCGCTAATAGCCACAAAGCCTTACAGCTAACCTCATACTTAATGGTGAGAAATTAAGATGCTTTCCCATTAAGGTCAGGAACTGGCCGGCGCCGCGGCTCACCAGGCTAATCCTCCGCCTAGCAGCGCCGGCACACCGGGTTCTAGTCCCAGTTGGGGTGCCGGATTCTGTCCCGGTTGCCCCCCTTCCAGGCCAGCTCTCTGCTGTGGCCAGGGAGTGCAGTGGAGGATGGCCCAGGTGCTTGGGCCCTGCACCCCATGGGAGACCAGGAAAAGCTCCTGGCTCCTGCCATAGGATCAGCGCGGTGCGCCGGCCGTGGCAGCCATTGGAGGGTGAACCAATGGTAAAGGAAGACCTTTCTCTCTGTCTCTCTCTCTCACTGTCCACTCTGCCTGTCAAAAAAAAAAAAAAAAAAAAAAAAAAAGGTCAGGCACTAGGCAGAAGTGTGCTCTTTTACTACTCCTTTCCAATATCATAATGGACGTGTCAGTTAATGCAATAAGACAAGAAAAGAGAAGAAAAGGTATTAGGAAGAAAGAAATAAAATCATCTTTCCTTGTTGACTTTATGATCACATATGCAGAAAATGCAAAAGACTCAAATAAACCTCTTGGGATTAATAAGTGATTATAGCAATAATGCAGAATACAGGGTTAACATGTGAAAGTGAATCACTTTTCTATAAACCATCAATGAACAATTAGAATTTGAAATTAAGAACACAATACCATTTTCATTAGCACAGTCTGCAATTACGCTTAGGAATAAATCTAATAAAATATGTATATGAGAACATCTATAATATGAAAAATCAAGAACTAAATAAATGGAAATACATTAGACAGGAGGACAAAATATTGTCAAGATGTCAGTTCTTCACAATTAGATATGTAGATGAAATGCAATCCCAATCAAAACCTCAGAAAGTTATTTTACAGCTATCAATAAACTGATTCTAAAGTTAGTAAAGAAGCAAAGGACCTAGGGTAGCCAACACAATATTGGAGAACAAAGGTGGAAGATTGGCACTATCTAACCCTAACCCTAACTGTGAGGTATTATCAGCAAAAACAAACCAAACAAAAAAATAGACAATTATATGGATAGGAAGAATAAAGAGCCCAGAAAGACACACACACACACACATGCATTTCAATTGATGTAGTCAACCAATAACTGAAAAAGGGCCCAGGGCAATACAATAGCAAAAAGATGATATTTTCAACAACGGGACATCAACATACAAGAACAACAACAACAACAAAAAGAATCTAAACACAGACCATCTACCTGTCATGAAAATTAACTCAAAATGAAAGATAATATAGAAGAAAATTTAGATGACCTTAGGTTGGTAATGGCATTGTACATTGAACACCAAAGGCATGATACATAAAACAGAAACCACAAACTAGATTGCATTAAAATTAATTATTCTTATTTGCAAAAGATGCCGCGAAAAGAATGAAAGGACAAGGGGTCAGCAATGTGGCATAGCAGGGGAAGCTCCCTCTTGCAATGCCAGCATCCCATCAGGACACTGGTTCAAGTCCCGGCTGTTCCACTTCCTATCTAGTTTCCTGCTAAATGGCATGGGAAAAGCAGCAGAAGATGCCCAAGTGCCTGGGTCCCTGCCACTCACACAGGAGATCTGGAAGAAGCTCCTGGCTCCTTCAGCCTTGTCCAGCTCCGGTCATTGTTGCCATCTAGGGAGTAAATCAGTGCATGGAAGATCTCTCCCTCTCCCTCTCCCTCTCTCCATCTCTCTCTGTGTGTATTTTTGAATTTCAAATAAATAAATCTTAAAAAAAGAATGCAAGAAAAGCCAAAAACAGAGAAAATATTTGTAATAAACCTATCTGCCAAAGAATGGTTTCCCAAAGTATATAAAAAACTCTTCAAACTCAGTAATACAAAAACAAACAAACAAAAACCAGATTTAAAAAATGGGCAAAAGACCTGAACAGATGCCCCACCAAGTAAGCTATATGAATTTCAAATAACCATATGAAAACATGGTTCACGTCGTATGTCACTAGACAACTGTAAATTAAAACAATGAGGTACCACTACACACCAACTAGGATGGCCAAAACCCAGAACACCAAATGTTGGCAAGGATATGGGGCAACAGGAACTTGTACTCTGTGCTCATGGGAATGCCAAACGGTACAGGCACTTTGGAAGGAAACTTGGCGGATTTGTAAGAAAACTAAAAATACTCTTACCATTTGGTGCAGCAGTCACTGGTGCAGCAGTCACTCTCGGTACTTCCCAAAGAAGCTGAAAGCTCCTGCCTGCACCAGAACCTGCACACAGATGGATACAGCAGTTGCCAAAGGTGCCCTTCAGGACAGAAGTGGATAACTGAGACAATGGAATATTATTCAGTGCTAAGGCAAAATGAACAAGCCATAGAAACAGAGAGCTGAACAGTGGGTTCCAGAGGCTAGGGAGAGTAGGAGGGAGATAGAGATAGGAAGACATTGATCACTGGATTCATAGCTCCAGTTAGATACGAACAAGTTCTGATATTTTGAATTCTGTTCTATTTGTATGCATAACAGGATGCCTGGAGTCAACAGTAATGTATTTAAATGTTCTCATCACAAAGAAATGCTAAATATCTAAGGTGATAGATTTGCTAATTATCCTGATCTGATCATTTACCATGTACACGTGTATCAATATAACATGTTATATACACTATATATGTTATGTATACAATAAAATATACACAAATATGTACAATTAATGCATCAGCCAAAAAAAAAGAAGTTAATTATTGACACACGGAGCAACCTTATGTGCATATTACCCCTGCAAAGACTACAAACTGTGTGCTTCCAAGTATATGCCAGACTGCAAAAGATGAGCAGACGCCAGGGGAAGAGGAGAAAGAGGGTGAGCAGGCGAAGCACAGAGGACTTTTAGGGCTGTGTAACTACTCTGTATGCTACCATAATGGTGGACACATGTCATCACACATTTGTTTAAAGCAATGAAAGGAACACCACCAAGAGTGAACCCTCATGTAAACTGTGGCCTTTGGGTGATAATGTTTCAATATGCATTCAGCAGTTGTGACAAATGTACCATTCTGGTGAGGGATGCTGATAATTAGGGAGGCTATGCCTGTGTCGGGTCAGGGTACCACACTCAATTTTGCAGCGAACCTAAAATTGCACTAAAAAATTGTCTCTTTAAAACTGAGAGTGACGAAGCACTCGGGAGTACAACACTTGAGCCACGAGTAAAAAATGAGATAGTGAAGCGGCCCCAGCGCACGTGCTGTAAAATGACGAGAAATGCTGGAGTGGACGCTGCAGCTGCATGATTCTCTCTGCGCAAGTGCTGCCAGAGAAGAGGCAGGGATCTAAGGTGACAAGACGTCTTCTACCAGGAACCTTCCTAACCGGAGGAGAAAACCGCCACCTCCAGCCCTGAAGTCCTTCTCCCGCTCTTCTGTCTCAGCACTTGCCATAGAGGCCATTTTTTCCCCTGACGTTTTTAGACTGAAAAACAGGGAAAGCTAATTTCCCAATATTGAGTAACCGTGGTGTGCTAAGAACTGTGCTGAAATATTTTCAATATCCCACCTCAGACAATACCCCCATGTTTCTGTTACACTTTTAAAAAGACGTGGAGATGAGGACAACATCACTGGTAGGTCCTTTCTAGCGCAATCAATCTGTTTATCTGACTCTGCTGGGGCCTGTGCCTTTCATTCATTGTCTTTGATCTATTTTACAACTTTGTAAAGTACAGCAAACTGACAGCAATGTCAACGAGTCTTAAACTTGGAAATGCAGAGGAAGTGTGTCCTCGTGGTGATGCAGTCAGTGCCCAAGTCACTGACTGTGGGGAGCAACTCGGACTAGACTAAGTTACTGGAATTAAGACTTATTCTATGCATCTGCTCTCCCACAATATGGCGCTGAGAAGGGAGAAACAGCCTCTACACAGCTGCCTCCAGTTCAACCAATAAACTGTAGGACCTGCTCCTGATTGGAGGAGAGCAGCGTACTCGGCGTGTGGGTAGCAGAGTTGGGATTGGTGGAAAAGGACTATAAAGGAGGAGAGAGACAACATGCACCAGGAACATCTATCTGAAGGAACACCTGTGCAGCCCCCGAGAGAGCCGGCCGGCGGTGTGCCGCTCCCCCGCGGAAGTGGGGAAGGTGGCAGGGGGAACCGCCCTTCCACGGAGGTGGAAGGGTCGGTAGCCAACCCGGGAAGGACCAGCAGCCAACCCGGGAAGAACCAGCAGCAAACCCGGGGAGGGCCGAGCAGACGAAAGAACAACGCAGGGTCCTGTGTCGTTCCTCCACGAAGACGGGGAGCGACAACTGACCAGTTTTGTAGATACTTGTAAATTTATTTGAATGCACCCATCCTTGATTATTTTATTTTTCCTTTAACAACTCCTCATTATCTAATGAGTTAAATAAAATCTTTGACGTATAGCGAAAATAGTTGATTAGAAATGATCAAGACATAAACATAAGAATTAGATGAACAGTGGAATTGATGTTAAAAATCAAGAATTTGTACTGGCACTTTAAGACAAATAGAAAATCATGTGGCAGCACAATGAAAAAAAATTACAAAAATGTGCAAACACACTGAGTTCTCTTGAATAGGAAGACTTCGTATTTGAAAGGTATCAGTCTGTCCCCATTTAATTTGCAAATTTAGATAAAATCCAAATCAAAATTCAACAGACGATTGGTTGCTGTTGTGTTTGTTGGAAATTATAGGGATTATGAATTCATCTGGAAAAGCAAACAAGTAAGAAAACCTTGGAATAACCTGAAACAGAAGAGCACTTAAGAGTGGACAGACTAAGTAACGTTAAGCCCTATTGGATGGAGTTCCCGACTCTTGGCTTCAGCCGGGTCCAGTCCTGGCTGTCTGCAGGCACTTGGGGAATGAATAACAGATGTAAGATCCTTCTCCCTCTGCCTTTTAACAAATAAATAAATTCTTTAATAAGAGAGAAAAAATCAATATATACAACTGTAGCATACTGAAAAGAATTACATGGACCAGACACTGATTCGATTTACTTCAACCACCTGTAGGAACCGGAAATACGTGAACTCCCTTCCAGAACCCTGACAGAAAGCAGTTACTCCGAAACGGTGCTTGGAGAACTGACAGGCAGCTGGAACCACACCGCGGGACGTCCTCACCCCTTCCTCTGAGGTCAGCTCCGTGCGCGCGGCGCGCCACAGGCGGCCTCCCAGAGCGCAGGCCCGCGTTAAATAAGGGTGACAGGAGCCCAGCGCCTGGGCCGCCGCCGCCTCGCGGGGGGTCGTCAGGTGCACCTGCTGAGGGGCGCGCGGCGGCGGCCACCAGCGCGCACAGCCTCGCGCGGACTCCCACGTGCACCACGACCGAGCATCTGTCGCACAGCAAGAAAGCAGAACACGAGGGCTCCCAGCCTGTCGGAGGCCGGGGCCGTGGAGCCTCGCCTGCGAGGGGGCGGGCGCCCACCGCGACTGCGCCACGAGGCTGCGGACGCCGCGCCCCGAGGTCCTTGCGCCCCAGGTCAGGGTCTGGTGGCTGCTGAGGGCACGCGAGTCTTGCTTCCGGCCTCCTGTCTGCGGCCCTTTCCCCTGGCCCTGGTCAGCCAGCAGGTGGGGAAGGTGTAATGGCGGCCTTGTTCCCCTCAGGGTCTGCCTCCCCCGTAAACACAGCTGGTCTTGCTCTGTGCAATACGGATTAACATTTCAATGAGAAACAAAAAGCAAAGGTGCTAGAACAAAGTAGCAGAGATGAAAAGATTAATTATCTTGAGAGTGTGCCTAAAGCTGACTTGTTTCAGTTTTGTTAAAAGGCAAGTTTGAGGCTGGAGCTGTGGCATAGTGGGTAAAGCCACTGCCTGCGGTGCCGGCATACCATACGGACGCTGGTTCTAGTCCCGGCTGCTCCACTTCCCATCCAGCTCTCTGCTACGGCCTGGGAAAGCAGTGAAAGATGGCCCAAGTCCTTGGGACCCTGCACCCAGACCCGGAGGAAGCTCCTGGCTCCTGGCTTCAGATGACCCCAGCTCTGGCCGTTGCAACCATCTGGGGAGAGAACCAGCAGATGGAAGACCTCTCTCTTCTCTGCCTCTGCTTCTCTGTTACTCTGTGTTTCAAATAAATACATCTTTTTAAAAAGAGAACATTTGTTATGTTTTATCATATAAGAATTAAATGTCACCATAAATAAAACCAAAATACAAAATAAACTCAGGTACACCAAAAATTACACACAGGCAAAGGATTATTCTTTTTACTATACAAAGAGATTTTATAAATTAAAATTCAAATCCCAAACTTTCTAGAAAAAAATATGATGACCTGTGAATAGGAAGAATGGCTACAGAAACAGAAATGCAAGGAGATGATATACAAAAATAATTGATCGATTCTGCTCAGAAACAGATACTCTTAGATGCACCTTTAATCCCATCACATAGGGAAGTTATTTAAGAAATAATTTTGGCAAGTGTGTAGCCGGTGGTGGCCAGCTTGCCTCAGCTCCTTTTCGCTGATGGAGTAACTAGTTATAGTTGAGAGAGACAAAAGTAAGGAACATAAAGCAAAAGTTCATTTTAATGGTAAGTTGAGAGATCACGTGACATCTTTCTCCCTGGTTTGCAACTTTTATGCTAAAATAGGAAGGGCTTTCTCTGGGATGTGGCCATGATGCTCCTGATTGGCATTTGTGATTGACAGCCGGGAGTTGCATAGCTTTGGACTCTGTGCATGTGGCTACAATAAGCTATCCTTGTATCAGGCTACCTACATACAAGTTCAGTTCCCAAGTGCATTGTCTCGGTGGGGGGGGGTTCCCACAGAGAGGGCAGGGTCCTTGCTTTCGCCTCTCGATGGAGGTCTTGTGGCCCCTCCCCAGTCATTCGTGTCAGATTATCTACCTGATATATGGTATCGGCTATAATCTTTTGCAGAGCACTGTGCAATATATATTAAAATACGAAACCTGGGGTCAGCACTGTGGCCTGGCAGGTTAAGCCACCACCAAGGCTGCTCCACCTCCAATCAAGTCCCCTGCAAACATGCCTGGGAGAACCCCAGAAGATGCCTGCTGCCTCCTGTGTGGGAGACCTGGTTGGCGCTCCAGGCTCCTGTCTTCTGCCTGGCCCAGTCTCAGCCATTGCAGCCATTTGAGGAGTGACCTAGAGGATGGAAGATCTCTCTCTCTCTCTCAATTTCTTTAACGCCCTTCCAACTAAAATAAATAAATCTTTTGAGAAAAAGTAAGAAACCTGTATCTGTCTTGTGACACAACTCTAGGGTTATGCCTGAAAGTTATCAGTGGCATCATTCTTTGTTTTAATAACAAAATACTGGAAAAATTTCCAAGACTGTGTGCATAAGAAATTGAGATTGAGAGAGAATAAGAGTAATGTTTAATTAATTTCCAGTTTTATATTTTTGGTTTTTTCCTTGTTTTTAAGACAACTTGCTTTCTTGATAAACCAAAAAAAAAAAAAAAAGGAAAAAATTAAGGAAAAATAAAGGGCCAGAATAGTATTCTAAAAAGAACTTCGTTTTATTGCATTTTTGAACTCCAATCAACATGAATAGCAATTTTTATCGATGGGCTTTTTCTTTCATGGGTGAGTGAATTGCATGAAAATGGACCATTTGGCTCTGCAAGATTTCTCTCGTCTCTTTTCCTGACAAGTTTGCCTGAATGAATATCAAGTCAAACAGCTGGGTCTGCAGAAGCCAGGAAAACCACACTAACGCTGAGCAGAATTGCATTTTCTTCTTCTGACTTATGACCCTGAAACATTTTTTCAGGAGGAGAAGTCAGTCTCACAGAGCATCAAAGTTAAGCAGTGGTTGGGCGTTTAGAAATTTTGCAACAGCGACAGGAAAGAGGTACACACTTACATCCATCAATCAGAGCCTCATGTTGGGTCTGAAATCTGCAGAAAATCCCTCCTGTCTGAAAGGGTCCAAGACCCCGCTACCTTACATCGCCTCCATCCCTGAACGTGCACACAAAACTGTGGGCTATATTGTGAGATTTGGTTTTACCTATTTTCTTACTTCATACTTAAGAAATATGTCACAGTTCCATAATGAAGTTGGCAGCTTTATCACAAGACAGCAGGTGTCATAGGACATTGAGTTTCAGCTATAAGACAGTTGATAAGAAGGTGGTGTAAGTAAGGGGACCAGCTTCTAGATGGCTGTGAGTGTATAAATAAATAAAGAGAAATTCAGATTCTGAAACACTCCTTATGATTTGAGTATTTTAGCCATGTCCAACTTACCCCATCTCCATGGAATTTGTATCATGATGGTTTTCCACGAGGTATTTCTGAACTGAAAGAAACAGGAGGCCCATTTGCTACCTCCCTCTATGTGTAACAGTTTTCTTTGAGAAATGTGCTGTGCCTGGGACCCAGGTCCTGAGACACACCTTCAATCCAGTCTACCATGATGGCAGCACCCATAGGAATCCAGATTCGTTGAACATCTCATTGCAGCAAATGATGGACTTAATGAGCTTATTGGGAAAACATTTCAGCCTCTTGATTGCACAAAATAAGGTCCACAGAAATAACAGGGCAAACAGTCCCAGGTCTCCGTGACCTGAAGAATGCAATGAAGCCAAAGTATGATCATCGTGTCTCAGAGAAACCTGAGGCCACTCAGCCTGACAATTTAGCGATGATGACTTTGTCGTCGGGTCAGAGGAAAACGTGGCTTCTGGAAGAATATTTAGTCAGCAATGCTCACCAATGTCGGCGGCACAGGCTGTGAGAGTTCTTCTGTGCCCTGCAGATTCTAGGGCAAGAACACACTCTTCTGCTTAAAGAACTCGACAAATGGACTTATTTTGTGATGTCTTTGATTCCTAGAAAACAAAGTAAAAGAATAAAGAAAACCCAGGGACTGAAGAGCAGATGGCACAGGCAGATTTGGATTGATAGCCTATGAAATATAAGATAATGGTTTTCTTTCCTAGTTCAGGTCTTAAAAGGTCTTTTAATGGCAAAGCATGGTCATTTCAGACGAGATTTAATCGAGAGAAGGAGGAAAGAGGCAGGGGAGAGTGAAACTTAAACCAAAACAGTTGATAGTTAAGACTATTACAATTAAAGCCTATACTGCCCTCTGGTGGTCAAATCTGAAGGTGCACTTATACAGATGAGTTACATGAACCATCGTCTAACATCCATTAATAAAAACTAAAAGTACAGAGACTGGTACCTCATGTTGTGTGAATATTCCATCTTAACCATCTCACCTGACTACAACACTACTCATTATTAAGGCTGAATGACTCCTGCTGGTATAGGTTCTAGTTTTTACAAACTTTCCAATCTATGAACAAGGCTATAAACAGCACATGGTGTTGTGTGCTGACTCCTTATATACTTGAGATTTGGGCTTTCTTGTGTGTCACAATTTATGAAAAAATAATGGAAAAGAATAATTTTCTGGATTTCTTAAGACTACCTACATTTTAAGAAAATAGGTTATGCATGATATAATGCTATGTTTTTATAGTCAGAAAGAAACTTTTAGGAACACAGAGACATAAACTATTATCAGAACGTCAAGATCTATAGTCTTAATCCAGCAGCCCAGCCTAGTGATTTTGGTGGTTATTTGCATAAATATTAGACACACCTTCCAGTATGGACCCTCTTTTCTTTATGAGAACAAAGCACACTTTATTTTTTTTAAAGGTCTTTTTATTTATTTATTTTTTTGACAGGCAGTTAGACAGTGAGAGAGAGAGAGACAGAGAGAAAGGTCTTCCTTCCATTGGTTCACCTCCCAAATGGCGCTGCGCCGATCCGAAGCCAGGAGCCAGGTGCTTCTCCTGGTGTCCCATGGGATGCAGGGCCCAAGCACTTGGGCCATCCTCCACTGCACTCCCGGGCCACAGCAGAGAGCTGGCCTGGAAGAGGAGCAACCAGGATAGAATCCGGCGCCCCGACCAGGACTAGAACCCGGGGTGCCGGCGCCGCTAGGCGGAGGATTAGCCTAGTGAGCTGCGGCACTGGTCCGAAGTACACTTTATTATAGCTTTAAGGAATTAACTATGTCAGGGTGAGCATTTTGGCCTAGAAATTCAGATGCTGTTCAGGATGCGTGCATTCCATGTTAGGATGCCTTGGGGCTCCCAGCTGTGTTCGTGCTAATGCACACCCTGGGGGCCCGGCAGCCCATGTCTCAGGGATCATACGGATGATCTGCATTGAGTTTCCAGCTCCCCGCTGGGACCCATCCCAGCCCTGGCCACTGCAGTCATTTGGGTAGAGAACCGGAAGATGGGAGTCCGTCTGTATCTCTGTCCATCTCTCTCTGTCTCTTAATAAATATTTTTAAAGAACGAAATGAATTATTTTCAATTCCAATTTGGTTGGAATATAAATTTTCCTATCTGAAGGATATTAAATCCTGCATGTGGATGTTCTTCTTCACTGGTTAGTCTTAACATCATGCTAGACAGTTTTATATGAAAGCCAACAGAATCTATTTTTACTAGCGTACCCCTTGAGCTTCAAAGAGAAACCAAAAAAGGAGGAATGTGTAAGTAATTTTGGTTGACCACTTTTTCTTATTCTAATCATAAACTATTCTAATTGAAGAGTATGACAAAAATTAGACACTTTACTTTTATGAGTATTTTTTTCTGCTAACAAAGGAGGATTTAAAATAGTTTCCCATTATACTATTTAAGTTTCACACATTGTCTTTATTGAATCTGAGCTATGCTGAAGACGCACAGTGAAATTGTAAATTACCTTGAAGTTTAATGTGTCCCTTTTTTCTCAAATTGCTTCTTTCAATATAAACCTAAACATTGATGAGAGATTTTTATAGCATCAAAAGAATGAAGTCTTTTTTTTTTTTTTTTTTTTTTTGACAGGCAGAGTGGACAGTGAGAGAGAGAGACAGAAAGGTCTTCCTTTTGCCGTTGGTTCACCCTCCAATGGCCGCCGCAGCCAGTGCACTGCGGCCGGCGCACCGCGCTGATCCGATGGCAGGACCAGGTACTTATCCTGGTCTCCCATGGGGTGCAGGGCCCAAGCACTTGGGCCATCCTCCACTGCACTCCCTGGCCACAGCAGAGAGCTGGCCTGGAAGAGGGGCAACCGGGACAGAATCCGGCGCCCCGACCGGGACTAGAACCCGGTGTGCCGGTGCCGCAAGGCGGAGAATGAAGTCTTTAGGATTCATATGATTTTAATTCATGCAGTAAGTTTTTCTTGTGTACCTATTACGTAAAACTATTGTGTTGGCTATCTAAATTAATGGGAGAAGAATCTTAAGAGGATGAGAAGTATATATTCAGACCAAAATGTCTGTAGCTTTGAGGTAAGGCCAGAGGGCTTCAGGATGGACGGGAGTGAGTGGTGGATACTTGTCCTAGAACTGCAGACAGACGCGTCCCGTATAGGACTGTCCGGGTTGGCTACTCAGTTCTGGCTCCTGATTCCAGCTTTGTGCTGTGCAGATCCTCGGAGGTAGCAGGTGATGATTCAAGTATTTGGATGCATTTTACTCAGGAGGGAGGTCTGGATGGAGTTCCAGGCTCCTGGCTTTGCCCGGTCCAGCACTGTCCGTTAAAAGCATCTGGGGACTAAGCTGGTGGTTGAGAGCTAGTTCTCTTGCTCTCTCTGCGTCTCAAACAAGTTAATTAATTAAATTAAAATTTTAAAAGATATTTAAATTTGTATAGATTTAAACATTAAGTGTTTTGGTGGAAGGTGGAGAAATGGAGCGGTGTTGAAAATGGTTTTTGAGCGGGAGGGATAAGCGGGCGGAGCGCGCTCAGGGAGACGACCTGCCAGCTGGGTTTGCAGACTGAAATGTAAGCGCCTCTCCACACCTAGGCCTCTCTGGGCCCCACATCTGTCCCTGTGCCTCACTCATGGCTGTCATTCAGGGACTGTTAGGTGACTGGGTGGGCAACTCTGCGATGCACTAGGCTCAGTTTCCTTATTTGCAGAATCACATGGACTTAGAAAGTGATGCCAAACGCATTTGGGCCATCCTCTGTGTGTGAGAGCCTGACCCTGGGCACCTTGATGCAATGGATGAGATGGGCTGCATGAAGGCGGCAGCACTGCGCACAGGGGCTGGCTCGAGTGTGGACTTGCTCTGGGTGGGGCGACCAGCAGAGGCAGAGTGACACACACAGCAAAGCAGGGACGGCTGCCGGAGCCTTGGTCATAGGGCTGTCCCCCGGTACAGAGACCTGGTCAACTTGCAAAGGGTGACTCCGTGGATTGTTCAGTGAGTTCCAGACTGTCTTTGACTTCAGGAATCAATAGCATATTAAGATGAGCTACCACTAAATCATACCATCCGACTGTGTCCAGAGTTTTATGTTTGATGAGAGAAAAATGTCAATCTTAAAGAAACACATTGTATTATTCTCTCCCTTGAACCATAAGGAGAATTTGTCAAGAAATGAAGAAGTTAAAGACGCCTTATCAGTAAACATAGTTAGACATTTAAGAAATTTGTGTGCAATCTAATAAAAGAAAATATTTTCTCTCCATGTGTAGTAATGTATCTATCAACTGAAACGGCCTGTAGCTCCTAAATGACAAAGAAATACAGTCAGTTGTCACTTACGGGACTAGTCATAGGATTATGAAGTTAGTGGTCCATTGATTCATATTACATTTTTTTAAAAAGATGTATTTATTTGAAAGTCAGAGTTACACAGAGAGGCAGAGAGAGAGAGAGAGCGAGTGGTCTTCTATCCAATAGTTCACTCCCCAATTGGCCACAATGGCCAGAGCTGGGCCGATCCGAAGCCAGGAGCCAGGAGCTTCCTCCAGGTCTCCCACACAGCTGCCTGAGCTTCAAGCCAGGGCATTAATCTGCTGTACCACAGCACCGGCCCCCATAATACATTTACATTTACATAATACATTAAATATATAACATTTACATAATACATTAAATACATAAAATGTTATTATGATAGAAATTCCATAATTGTTAGTGAAAAAAATGTTAAGATTATGTTCAAAAACAATGTGGGCTGGCGCTATGGTGTAGCGGGTAAAGCCACCGCGTGCAGTGTCGGCATCCCATATGGGCACCGGTTTGAGTCCTGGCTGCTCCACTTCCTATCCAGCTCTCTGCTGTGGCCTGGGAAAGCAGCAGAGGATGGCCCAAGTTCTTGGGCCCCTGCACCTGTGGGGGAGACCCAGAAGAAGCTCCTGGCTCCTGGCTTTGGATTGGCGCAGCTTCGGCTGCTGCGGCCAGTTGGGGAGTGAACCAGTGGATGGAGGACCTCTCTCTCTGCCTCTTCTTCTCTCTGTGTGTAACTCTTTCAAATATTTTTTTTTTTTAAAAAGAACAATATATGTATTTAGTTCAAAAATTCTGTAATAAGATAAAGAGTCTTTGGGGAATACTTTGAGGATGTCTTTTAATTATCTTTTTAAAAAGATTTTATTTATTTATTTGAGAGGTAGAGTTACAAACAGTGATAGAGACAGAGAGAAAGGTCTTCCGTCCATTGGTTCACTCCCCAAACGGCCGCAAAGGCTGGAACTGCGCCAATCCAAAGGCAGGAACCAGGTAATTCTTCCTGGTCTCCCATGTGGGTGCAAGGGCGCAAGCACTTGTGCCATCTTCTACTGCCTTCCCAGGCCATAGCAGAGAGCTGGATTGGAAGAGGAGCAGCCGGGACTAGAACCGGTGCCCATATGGGATGCTGGTGCCACAGGCGGAGGATTAACCTACTGTGCCATGGCGCTGGCTGATGTCTTTTATTTATTTATTTTTAAAGATTTATTTTATTTATTTGAAAAAGTTACAGAGAAAGAGGTAGAGTCAGAGAGAGAGAGAGAGAGATCTTCCATTCTGTTGGTTCACTCCCCAAATGACCGCAATAGCCAGAGCTGAGCTGATCTGAAGCCAGGAGCCTGGAGCCTCTTCCGGGTCCCCCACGCAGGTGCAGAGACCCAAGGACGTGGGCCATCTTCTACTGCTTTCCCAGGCCATAGCAGAGAGCTGGATTGGAAGAGGAGCAGCCAGGACACAAACTGGTGCCCATATGGGATGCCGGCACCGCAGGCTGGGGCTTTAACCTGCTGCGCCACAGCACCGGCCCCGATGATGTCTTTTATTTTTAAAAAAATTTTATATAAAAGGAACACATTTTATGTAGAAAATGTCTTTTATTGAAGTGCTCTGCATAATTTGCAGGTTGCTGGGACATGGGTAAGAAAAGACTGTACTGAAGTAACCACACGGGTCCCAGAACACAGCTCTGAATCACAGAAGGGCACCAAGTGTAGCACCCAGTAACCGAATTCTCAGCATGCAGCTTCAAAACGAAACCCCCGTGGTATACAAAGTAGCAGAAACTATGACCAACAATGAGTAGGAAAATCAATTTAGAAACTGGTATAGATTAAAGAACTAGCAGACAACGGCAGGAAAGCAGCAATTACAATCCCACTCCACATGTTGGATAAGGAGGAGACAGCTTAAGGATGTTAAGACAGACACTGAAAATAGAAAAGCAATCCTAGTAAATTTCCACTGGTGGGAAAATGAAAACTATATTGAATGGGGTTAACAATACATGAAACACTGGAGAAAGAGCAAGAGATACTGCACAAAATGAACCAGAAAGAAAAAAGCTGAATAAAGAATAAAGAGGATCAGAGAGCCGTGGGAAAAATTCAGATCTCATACATGTGTAGCTGGAGTTCTAGAAGAAAGGGAAAGGGAATAAAAGTAGGTGCAAGTAAGTTCCAAAGGAGGCAGCAAAAACAGTAGAGAAGAATGTAAGTTAATAGAAGACGAAAGAAGAACCTCAAGGAAACCTAATTCATTAACTAAGTCAAGAAGATAAGTAAATTTTTAGTTAAAGCGTCAGGAACAAGAGAGAAAAAATAAATGACCAGTACTAGGACTCAGAAAGTGGACATCACTCCAGATACCAAAAATATTAAAGGAATAATAATGAAATATTATGAGCCTTCTGCCAAAAATCTGTATAACGTACATGAAATTTCCTTTGAAATTTCTGTTTTCAATTTCCTTTGAAAGGCACCAACAAGGAATGCTCACTCAAGAAGAAATACATAACCTGAGAACCCTATATTTATTTTAAAAAACTAGCCCCGGATGACTTCATTGATGGAATATATCACCTACTTACGGAATAATATCAATTCTTAGACCTTTTGAAGCCAGTCCTATTCTGATATAACAGAGGAATACCCTTCATGAATACCAAAGCAAACAAAAAGAATACATGTGAAAGATAATACATCTTGACAAAATTGTTTACCACAATAATGCAAGATAAACATTTGAAAAGTAATCAGTGTATTCACTATATTAACAGTAACAAGAAAAGCTGTATGAGTATCAAAACATGCTGAAGGACTTTTCTCAACATGTAGTATCCATGCATGATTAAAAAAAACTCAGTAAATTACAAACAGTGCAATCAGTGGTCTTTTTTTCTTTCTTATACCATCAGAATAGGAAGTTGCTTTACATGTCTCTTGGGTTTCATGAGCGATTAATGTAGCTAAAGCTTTATTTTATGGCTTCACTTTTATGTACTTCCCCTTAGCAGCTGGTTCTTGCATTCTGTAATATTAACCTATTTTTTAAGGCTACTGATTATTATTTTTTAATGTTTACTTATTTTCATCTACTTGGAAGGCAGAGCTGAAAAGGGAGAGAGAGAGACAGACAGAGACAGACAGCACGGCGGGGAGCTTGTGTCCACTGGTTTTCAACCCAGAGGCCCAGCATCTCAGGCTGGGCCAGGCTGAAGCCAGGAGGTAGGAACTCCATCTGGATGTCCCATGTAGACGGCAGGGGCCTACATCACTGCTGCCTCCCAGGATCCATTAGCGGGGAGCTGGATCAGAGGTGGAATAGCTGGGACTGGAACTGGCACTCGGATATGGCATGCTGGCATTCCAAATGCTGCTTACTCCTCTGGCCTCTAAGATTTTAATGTGATTTCTTTGGGATTTTCTGATTAAGTTCTATGACTGCTTTACTGTCTTAACCTAATATCTCACCTACTGCCTAACCCCAGATGCAAAGAAACCATTCAGTGAATATTCATGGCTATGACTCAGTACTAAGGAATTGTTTTAACAGAATCATTGGTTAATACATTCTGGATAACAATTTTAAATGGTCTTCAGAGTACACCAGGAAAAAAAAATCAAAACCGAAAAAGCCATTCTTTATCTTTTGTGTGCCTTGCACTGGGCTAGGTTCCTGATATAAAGAATACAACTTGAACTCTCCAAGGGTTCACAGTAATTTTAACTGTCACATGGATATGTGCCAATATAAAGTTCAAATATTTTGGAGAAAAGGAAGATGATATCCATTTTGGATGGAAAAACTGCTTGAAGTTAATTTCCTACACTAAGAACTTAGATGTGAAAGGCAGATCTATAAAGCTGTGTTATGTAAAGTGTTTCAGAAAACATGTTTTGTTTCCAGAGTATCTTGTTGACATGAACTGAGTCAGAGAAGTTATTACCAGAGCAAGAAATAATTAATCTTCAGGTTCTGCAGTGAAAACAGACCTGACTACCAACCTCTGGGAAGTGATTTAGTGTGAAAGTTGAGTGCTCTCAGCCAAAGGAGAGAGAGGACACCCAGTTATTATTTTTCACCATAATAATTCCATTTAAACAGATTGGCTTTAAGCATTTAATTTTTTTCTCCAAAATTTTTTTTATAAAATTCAGTGCAGATCTGTTCTTTTGTCTTTCTCTAGGAGGGCAAGATAGAATATTCTTTTATTTCAAACTATAGTAGTCCCCCCATATCATCAGGGGATATCTTCCAAGATCCCCGGAGGATGCCTGCAATTGCAGAGTTCTGAACCTTGTACACATGATATTTATTCCTATAGACACAAACGTATGGTGAAGTTTCATTTATAAATTAGGCATAGTAAGAAAGTAACAATGATAAAATACAATAAACATTATCAGCATTCCATAATAAAAGTAATGTGAATGTAGGGGCTGGCGCTGTGGAGCAGCAGGTAAAGCTACCACCTGCAGTGCTGGCACCCCCACATGGGCACCAGTTTGAGTGCCGGCTGCTCCACCTCCAACCCAGCTCTCTGCTATGGCCTGAGAAAGCAGTGGAAGATGGCCCAAGTCCTTGGGCCCCTGAACCCATGTGCGAGACCTAGAAGCAGCTCCTGGCTCCTGGTTTTGGATCAGCACAGCTCTAGACATTGTGGCCAAGTGGGGAGTGACCCAGCGGATGGAAGACCTCTTTCTCTTTCTCTGTCTCTCTCTGCCTCTCCTTCTCTAACTCTGACTTTCAAATAAATAAATAAGTTTTTATAAAAAAAAAAAAAGCCGTCACTTAGGAATCTGATCTGGATCTTCAATTTTTTACAGAAATATGTATTTATAGAGGCTATATATGACTTTGGTTACTCAAATTTTACCTAACTGGTATCATATTATGTGCATGGTTCTCTACAACTTCCTTTTTACTCAGGTTTTCCATTTTATTACTATGAATACAGATGGGTATAGTAGATGTACATGCAGATAAATCAGTGCAAGCAGAGTAAAGAAGGTAGTTCAGTAGAAGTGCTGTACTATCAGTCCTAAAACATAGTAGGATTTGCTGTTTCTATCTTAGGAAGTTCCCATGGACTGAATGGGGCCTCAAAGATTCCACTTGTAGCTTAAAATTGTAGTGCCCTATCTGGCCACAAGATGGCAGGCAGTGTTAGGTGCCACTTGATGAGATAAGATGCAGAAATATTAAAAGAATTAGGACACGCTAAACCAGTAAAAAGTAAACTTTCAAAACCTCAAGAAAGTTCAGCATTAACTTTGCAGGCTCAGCAAACCAAGGGAGATTTGCCACCTGTCCTTTTTTTGACCTCTAAATCATCAGCTGTTTGGTTTGTCTCCTCCACACTGATCTTACTGATACTGTCATGAGACATACACACACACACACACACACACACAATCTGTGATGCTGGTCTTTGAGAAAAGGTTTAATGTTGGGCAGTAAGATATAGAACATGACTCCAGTCCACTTCCTGGAGCAGGGGTCATACTGTCATGAGACACAGACACACAGACACACACACACACACACACACACACACTCTGTGATGCTGGTCTTTGAGAAAATAAGGTTTAATGCCGGGCAGCAGGCTAGAGAACATGACTCCAGTCCACTTCCTGGAGCAGGGGTCATACTGTCATGAGACACAGACACACAGACACAGACACACACACACACACACACACACACACACACACACTCTGTGATGCTGGTCTTTGAGAAAATAAGGTTTAATGCCGGGCAGCAGGCTAGAGAACATGACTCCAGTCCACTTCCTGGAGCAGGCGTCTGGACAGTTTCATGCTCAGGTAGGAGAGGCAGTTTCCCTAGAGGGGCGTGGAATCACGCCAGCCAAGGGTGCTGGTGCCCTCCGCAGTTTTCCTAAGAAAGCAGAAACTTAAAATAAATGATCAGACCTACTGTTAAAGCAAAAAATGCAGGAACTTTCAGGGAAAGAACGAGGAAACATCGCAAGGGGGCTTTGAGTTTGGAATGTCATCTGCTACCAACAATGCAGCTACTGGGTGGCAGCAGAAACTGTACACTAATAATGTGACCTTCCCCTCCCCATTTTTCTTAACTGCTTTACTCCACAATTAATTTTGCATATAGGTTGGCAATCTCAAGCTAAAGAATAATGCAAATATCTATAAAATTCTTTTTTTTTTTTTTTTGACAGGCAAAGTGGACAGTGAGAGAGACAGAGAGAAAGGTCTTCCTTTGCCGTTGGTTCACCCTCCAATGGCCGCCACAGCCGGTGTGCTGCAGCTGGCGCACTGTGCTGATCCAAAGCCAGGAGCCAGGTGCTTCTTCTGGTCTCCCATGGGGTGCAGGGCCCAAGGACTTGGGCCATCCTCCACTGCACTCCCGGGCCACAGCAGAGAGCTGGCCTGGAAGAGGGGCAACCGGGACAGAATCCAGCGCCCCGACCGGGACTAGAACCCGGTGTGCTGGCGCCGCAAGGCGGAGGATTAGCCTAGTGAGCCACGGCGCCGGCCTATAAAATTTTATATATATATATATATATATATATATGTAATACATATGAGATTTAGTGATTTGAAAGGCAGAATGGCGGGGGAAAGAGATCAAGATCTGTCCACTGGTTTGCTACCCAAATGGCTACAACAGCCAGGTCTGGGCCTGGCCGAAGCCAGGAGCCAGAACCCTAGACTGATCTTCTACACGTGTGGCAGGGGCTCAGGTACTTGGGCCATCATCTGCAGCCTTCCTAGGCGTGTGAGCAGGAAGCTGGATCAGATGTGTAGCAGCCGGGATTTGAACTGGCGCTCTGATATGGCATGCCAGCATCTCAAGTAGCAACTTAACTCACGGCCCCACAGCGCTGGCCTCATGGTTGTAACATACATTTAAACAAGAAAAACAGCTTTTGTACCATGTCAGTTTATTCCACTGATCAGCATAATTTAATGACATTTCAGTTTAAAATGAAAGGATTATAGGAAGTTACAGTGAAATATGTATCTGCATTAATAATTCAATAATTAATGGGACTCCAGTATTATTTATTAGGAATTCATAGTAATAAGTGTTTCAGTGGGGAGGGGAGTAGTTTTTCAATGCACTTTCTGATCTAGAGACATTTTTCTACATCTCCAACAGCACGCCGTCCTAATAGCTCACGATGATAGAACACCTGCCAAGTACTCACGAACACACTCTACAGTCTTCCACCAGCTGGCCCCACACAACAGCTTCGTGATGCACTTTATTGATGAAGAATCGGCTACAGAGGGCTCTGGGCTTTTTCCAGAGTCACATGGCTGAGGTGGCGCACAGGTGGGATTTAAGTCCACACCGGCTCGCCTCAGTGGTCATGCCCGTAGGAGCTGCTGGTTCCCCAGCAGAGTCAGGTGGGAAGCAGTGAAACGCATACTTGAATAGGGGTCTTACTATAAACCGTGTGCACTAGCCCAGTTCCATTTCCCTTTTCTTAAAGACATTTCTTAGAGAAATACTACCAGCAGGTCTGCCACTTTCTTTTGCCTACTAGAAACCACCAGTTAAAAAGGAAGACAAAAACAAAATGAAAGCTGGAAAACTGCCAGCAAAAGGTTGTCTAGAGAAGCCTATTTCAGGAAACAATTGTGTATTCAAGCAGTACTGGTCCACTCAAATTATCACTGATAAACTAAAAATCTCACTTAGCAACTGTAGAATTTCCCTCCGTTTGGGCGTGTGTGTACTTGCCTGTGCGTGTACCTGTGTCTGTTTATAATATGCACACACTCCCCATGGCGTGACGCGTGTGTGTTCTCAGGATGGACTTTATCTGGAGATAATCAAAGGCACTCTGAGCGTAGATGGGTGGATAGGACGGAATTGGGAAACATTAATTAAATTCTGGCAAAAAGTAATGAAGCGGCATTTTTAACGTCGTTACCCACTGTGACATGCCTTCCTCTAGCAGAGACCTGCCTGTGCAGTCTGATTCCACGGTGAGGCAGCCTGGTGCCCGCTCCCCAGGCTGTGCCCAGAGCCTCGGGCCCGACCTCGTTCACTGGGCTCGGCCTGTGGCAGTGTGCAGGACTGTAGACCTTCAGGTTACCCGGGACGAACTTTCTTCAGAGACAGTTCGCCAGAGGAGTCCTCCATGTTTGTACTTGGCAGAAATTCAGTTTTCCTTCATTCTCACGCTGCTGAAGAAGAAAAATCCTTCCCCCACGGCGGGAGCGGTGCAGAGGCTGCAGGTGTGTGAAGGAACGCATCGCAGCCGGGCTCGCTCTGGCGGGCACTGCTGCCATCTGCTGGCCGGGTGTCGTCAGAGTTTAGAAAACGCAGTGCACAGCGCGGCGGTCACGATGATGCAGAACGCAAGTGTCATTAATAAGTAGTTTTTCAGACCCTGAGTAATAAGAAATGACTGCAGTGAAAAAGAGCCTGAACCGAACACACACAAAAGCACAGACCCTCGGGATTTCTGGGGCTTTGCTGATGCTACGCTCCTGCCACCTGTATGCTTTTGTTTTCTGGATAGTCTCTCTTAGTAATCACCCAGATCACCTTGGAAACCTCCAAGACCCTTATTAATTGGCGTATTCAGGAAACGCATGTGGGCACCCACTCTGCCTCCACTTCTACTAGGGTTAAATGGTGACAGCAGAACAAGGGTGTTATGCAGTGAGTTGGACAGAAATCAAATACTTACAGGAAAGAAGGTGCATGATGACGGGGGCGTTAGTAAGAAAGTGCATGCCAGTTTGAGAGTGTGTTTTCGGATTCTTACTATTTGGGTTCTCAGGTAGGGAGGCTGAGCTTCCACCTGTTAGCGTCCACGAGTTCGCCAGGGGAAGGAGCAGCGAGTGGGCATTCAGGAAGGAGGAATGCTAGGTGCACAGGAAGCGCGTTTCTCCAGGACTCATAGGAGGACGCTCTGACTGCAGTGAGCGGTACACAAAGCAAGACGGTGCTGGAGGTGGGGGTGCTGTCCCAACTGCTGGGGCGCCACGAGGATTATTAGGCCATTTATACCTCTGGGCTCTGCTTTCCAAGCCACAGGAAGACATCCAGGGAGCAGGCAGTCATATTCGGTGAACAGGTCAGATGTGCTCGTCCACACATTTCTGCGAGATGGTGGACAGACTCCAGGGGCCCCACGGAGGCGAGGGGACCCAGGAGAAAGTGGCTGCATGCTCCAGAGGAAGGGCGATGAGGAGCATGTGGGTGGCTGGAGAGGATTCCCAAGGATGAGGCGGAGACGTGGCGCGAGGTGTGAAGAATGGGACAGGGCTCTTAAAGCTGAGACCATGGAGAGCAGCCGCTTCCCGGGGTAACCCGGTCCATCTTTGGATTAACAGAGAATTATCCACCTGTGCTAAGCAGAAAGATTTCCCACATGTCTTACCTCTAGGGATAAAGACCAGTCAGTGGTAGTACCTCTTCCACAGGTAAACCCTCCAACACTGAAAAATACCTATCTCATACGCCCATAGGTGTCTGTTTTCCTGCTCAGTATTTTAGCTTCTTTGATGACCACTCTTCATGTGCAGTGGTTTCAACCTCCCTTACTGTCCTGGCTGTTCCTCTCTGAATTTGCCTGTATCTATTTTGCAGACAGACCCCAGTACTCTAAGGCAAGGGTTGAGTGTCACAAAATGAAACAGGACCAGCATCTCTCTGACTTTAGTATTATGGTCTCATTACATTCAGATCTTCTGAGAGTCAAATCATATAATACTATAACACCTCCTTTTTTTAAAAAAATAGCAAAAACAACAATGATTAATTTTAAGTCACAAAGAAGACACATACGGGTTCTGGGCAGAAAACAGGGAAGAGGGAGGAGGCTACTCCAGGTAGCGGTGGGGCACCCAGCCTGCTCCCATCCACGGGGAAAGGAGAGGAGGACTTTCTCCTGTGAACGTTCTTGCCTCTGGGTCTGCCGCACTGCAGCCTGAGACTTCCCCAGTTTGGGGTAAAACTTCAGGGAAGGCTGTGGGCATGGGATGCTGGGCCTCCACAGAGCTGCACTGCTCATCGGGGGCAGAGAGCTCATAAGGGGTTGACCCCAGGGATGTCTGAATTTGCGAGCCCCCAGCCCTTACCACCACCACCACACAGCCCCTCTTCTGTGCTCATGCGGGAAATCAGTGAGGACCAAGCCCCAGCCTGGGTTCCTACAGCCAGGCAAAGGAGCGGCTTTTCTTTACTTCAGAGTAAAGGCTTAGAGAGACCCATTTCTCCCTGCAATGAGGGAGGGGGTTTCTGCGTAGGCTGTGACTGCTTTGAGAGAAACTCAGGCAGGGAAGCTCTCCCAGGGCTCCCACAGGAAACTAGACTTCGGGCAGGCCAGGCCAGGCTGACCACATGCACACACTGCTCTCCTTTCTGCGACTTAGTCAAGATTTGGGTTAGCATGGGTCACTTTGCCTCTGTTTGAAATAGAGCTCTGTATGTCAGGGTGGGGTGAGTTGAGTTGTTTGACTCACTGTGGGCCTCCGCACTACTAGAAGTCACTCTAATAAGAGTGTCTACAAAAGGTTTGCCAAGTACAGAGCAGTTTATTTATGCACACACACACACACACACACACACGCGCACTGAACCTCTGGGTTTCCCAACATCTGTTTCCTTAGGTGTAAAAACTTTAATCTTAATGTAGACAGTACTACCAGTGTAGACTAAACATAACAAATATGGGGACACTTCAAAAAGTTCACAGAAAAATGAAATTCAAAGGAGTTTATTTTGGTACAAAAATCGTTAAAACCCACATTAGTTTTCTTGATAATACGCATCTTCCATGAACTTTTTCTAGAGTCTTCATATTTGTTCAAAGAACGAATATACGCGGGTGATTTCCAAACGTCCTTTGTCCATTAGAAATTGATGCAATTACTTAAATTTTTAAACATGGGCTTAAATTATAAGCACTCTACATCCTAATTATGTGACTACGTTCTAAGCTTCATTTTTTTTCTTATCTGTGGACATATGAATAATGTTGTCAGGGATGGTTACGAACCTGTCCCAACTGCTTACTCTTCTCGAGAAAAAAGGGCTGAATATATTTGAGCAAGAGCAAGAGTTTTCCTTTGTCAAAGGTGAATATTAACACTCAAAAAAGCACGCTAGCCCTCTTTCCAAAGTCAAAAGTGTCGCTCCCCCATTCGCAGAGGAACGACACAGGACCCTGCACTGTTCTTTTGTCTGCTCGGCCCTCCCCGGGTTTGCTGCTGGTTCTTCCCGGGTTGGCTGCCGACCCCTCCACCTCCGTGGAAGGGCAGTTCCCCCTGCCACTTTCCCCACTTCCGCGGAGGAGCGGCACACCGCCGGCCGGCTCTCTCGGGGGCTGCTCAGGTGTTATCCGGATGTTCCTGGTGCATGCCGTCTCTCTCCTCCTTTATAGTCCTCTTCCACCAACCCCAACTCTGCTACCCACATGCCGAGCACGCTGCTCTCCTCCAATCAGGAGCAGGATCAGCTCCTGCAGCTTATCAGTCAAACTGGCGAGAGGCAGCTGCGTAGAGGTTGTTTGGGCTCTCTTTCAGCGCCATATTGTGGGAGAGCAGATGCATAGAATAAGTCTTAATTCCAGTAACTTAGTCTAGTCTCAGTTGCTCCCCACAAAAAGATGTTAGCCTGAATTCCTGAAGTATATTAGGGTCACTATTGCCAAAAGTAATAATAAAATATAACAGGTGATCTCATTCTTTATCTGAAGTAGCCAATTTTAAATTGTCGTGGTAATAACTCCCTGTGTTGTTATTACTGTAGACACACTGATTAAAGTGTGTTGGTGAAATCATAACTTCTTATAGTTTACCAATGTAATACTCTAAAACAACATTTTCAAAGAGCAACAGATATGGGATTTAAAAGAAGATTAGAATTGCAAAATTTCCAACTGACTGACAACGCTTGGGCACAAGGGTCCTTGGGTCCCCTGCTAGTCCTTGCACCTGTTAAGCTGAGTACTATAAAATACTTGTCTCCAAGGACAGCTTCAAGACGCAGACCTGATAGGATCTAAGAGTCACAAAAATAAAGGCTTTGCTTTCGTATTGTTAGAATAAGCTTAGAGAATTTGGTGTGGTTTCTAATAAAAACACTTACAAATATTTCCAGGGGACTATCCTGGTGGGTGTATACTCAGAACTTTCCTTTAAAACAGCTAGAAAGAGGCAATGAAACATCTGCATTGAATCAGAAGCACCTCTGGACACCTTTTAACTTTTGTTTGTAGGTAGACAGATCGGATTTTACCTTTAACTCTGTTGGGGTCAGTAACATTCACTTCAGCCTTCTCTCTCTCTCTCTTTTAATATCAATAGAAAAGAGCAGTCATTTCTAATGTTTAAAAATTCTTACTTTATAAGCAAATATTCTCAATCTAAGTTGCAGATATTTCAGAAAGAGGGGGTATGTGCTTATTTTTATGTTTATGGCCTATTTTAAATACATCATTAGCCAAACTTGAGAACTTACTCTGAAAATTAAAAAAAAAAAAAAAAAAGTGCTTCTCTGGGATTTCCTTGGACTCCCACTGCATGGAAGTGGACAGCACTGCCTGCTGAGAAGTGTGAGTTGCTTCCCCAGGGCCTGTGGGAAGTTTCCACCTCTTCAAAGTGCTTTGCCGTCTATGTCCGACTGTAAGTTTTTGCGGTGAAGTAAATCGTGTTTGAATCTGATCTTACTGGAGTTTAAGATTTTCAGGTGATTATTTCACGGTTTTTTAAAAGGTAAGACCATCTGTAGGTGACACTTTTCTCATTTCCTTTCGTGTATTAGTTCCTTTATTTCTTACCAAACTGGCGAGGATCTGCAGAAAATATTGACTGATGGTGGCAATGGAGAAAGCGCTGACTCCCAACTTACAGAGAATCCTGTTCCACTCGAGCTACATGTCTCTGATGCTTTTTTCACAGACATTCTGTCCAGGTCAGGCTTCCTTCCTCTTGCTGACTGCGAGGTGAGCAGTGTGTACATTACCAGTTCCCTCTGTTTACCCAATATTGTAGTCAGTAACTTTAATTGATTTGCATGTTACGAGCTATCCTTGAATTCCTGAATTAAACCATTCTTGGGTGTAGGTGGGCCTTTAAAATGATCTGTTTGGTCAGAGGTGTCTTTTTAAAAGATGTTTTTAGGGAAAAAAAAAACTCTGACTATGCCTCAGATGTTTTTAGAGGATTCTGAAGAACTAGTACTAAGATTTCTGGCTAGGAATTCTGCCTGTGAAGACAGCTCTTACGTGTAAGTTAAGACAATTTTTGACTGAGTGTTTTTTTTTTTTTTTTTGCAACAGTGACCAAAATAATTTTCAAATGCTTTCTTAGTGTGTGCTTCTTTATACCTATAATTGCAAACAAGCTACAATCACTAACTTGTGATTTTCTAAGACAGTGTCAAATTGTTGAATACAAATAAATATTTTGTGATGTAGGTGAAATATCTGTAGGGAGATTTACAACACATTTTGGGCACTTAGTGACTTTTTATAGAAAGTGACTACAACTAAAATAAATGAGAAATGCATATGAACTTAACACATGTATTTGTAAATGTTTTAGATTATACTTGTGTATTTAAGAAATAAAAATCCAGATTATAGGCCAAATATTAGCTTAATGTGAGACTCTTACTTGTATTATCAAGTGATGGCTCTTTTAATTGAGACCTTTTATTATCATCGGGATGTTTCAAATCCAAAACTGAATAATCATTTTAAAGGTCAGCTAGCTAGAAATACTTCCACTTGATGCTGTCCAGAGATTAGCAACTTAATATCTTCCTGGAAGCAGCATTATTTGTTAAAACAACTGCATGTTACAACAGAAAACACCGCGTCTCTGATGTCTCCACAGAGAGTCTTTGGATTTACGATGCCTTTACAAAAACTATTATAAAACATCATTCGTGTTTAGTCAACAACTAAAGATCTTTTCCCTAGGAAAAAAAGTTCTAAAGTAATTTTTGTTGCACACACACACACACACACACACCAGAGCTAGGTTTTACATCCCCATCATTTGCTTTTGAAAGAGGAAGAAATGGTGGTAGCCAGCAGTCACTAAACTGGTTTAACAGGGAGGCCTTTGGGAAGCAAGAGGACTAAAATAAAGCTGTATCTCCTTATCTTATTTGCTTCAAAGGGTAATTTACCCTTTGGACTAACTAGCAAACAAACAAACCAAAAACCTTTTATTCTGCTTATATATGACATTTTATACTTAGCATTTTAAAATTTTTTTAAAGATATATTTGTTTGAAAGGCAGAAGTAGAGAGAGAAAGAGAGAGAAAGAGAGAGAGAGAGAGAGAGAGAGAGAAAGAGATCTTCCATCTGTTGGTTCACTCCCAGGTCTCCCATGTGGGTAGCAGGGGCCCAAACACTTGGGCCATTTTCTGCTGCTTTCCCAGGTACATTAACAGGGAGCTGCCCTGGAACTGGAGCAGCCGGGACTTGAACCTGCACCCATGTGGGATGCCAGCACTGCAGATGGAGGCTTAACCTTCTAAGCCACAGTGCTGGCCCCAGCACTTAATCTTTCGTATGTTGTTGAGTTATTTAACTAGAATCCCTTCGGGGCAATGAAGGTTAACTGAAGTCTTTTCCCCTCTTGGTGCAGTGAGGCGTACACGACGCTTCATAATAACTACCCTGGCTCTCGGCTTGCTTCCCTCCATAGGCACGGAACATTTTCAGCACTTTACCTGTCAAATTCATTTGTGTGTTTCTGCCCTGGGCTTACGAGCCACATACAGATTTCAGAAACTTAATGTTGAATACGCTTCTTACTTGGACATATGCCTGTTTTCTACCCTTTCTTATACATACCTGTATTTCTTTAAACATGAAGACACCCCACATTGCAGCTATAAATCCTGGGCCCTTAAATAAAGATAAAAACTTTTATTAAACTAGGTATTTTCTTATGACTGTAAGTTGGACAGCAAATAAAAATATTTTCAGGGAAAACTGCCCATAATCTTAACCATAATTCCACATTATGCTAATATTAAGTAATATAAAGTAAAAAAAGCCTCTTTTTTCTATGTTCTTCATTTTATCATTCTGACGATGTTATGATATTTTGTGCCACAGAATATACTTTAATGTATATATTTATAATAAACTACTTAATCAGAAAACAGATTTTTCTCCACTGACTTAGTTCCTTAGGATTTTAGAAATGGAATTAATAAGATAAAGTGTATGAATATGCTTCTAAATTTCTTTGGTGTGAGGTAATGGCGTGTTCTTTGGGGCCTGACAAATAATGTGCGTTCACGTACGTATGGACACAGCATGTATGTAGAAACATGTCACTGATAATTATTATGGCACAACAATCAAATAATCCAACACTGGATGCTAATAAACACTGCAGATAGTTTTATGGGAAGAGAAAAAAGCCTCATAACGACAAAAGCAACCACAGGGGTCACTGGTCAGGAGACAAGGCAGGGATAAAATAATGCGACCAACATGCGAGGAAGTGAAGACAAGGAATGATCCCGATATTTCAGACCTGTAAGCCATTCAAATCTGATGTTAATTATTTTAGCCAAGGAGGAGAAAAACTGCCATTTGAGTTAATAATGGTCTCTGTGTACAAAATGTATTATATCATCGTTATGATTTCCCTCCACACCCTGAGGAAACGTGAGGAGTCTCACATCAATGATTCCAAAATGGTTTTCGTCTGCCGCTACACCAACTGTCGAAATGACCAGGTCAACAAAGTTTGGTTCCACTCCTGGCATGCAATGCAAGTGAAGTGATAAATACACTCTTTATTAGCATCTGAAAAGTCAACATCAAATGAGCTAGAGACATAGGTCAAAAGAACTGCCTTTTGCCAAACCCATAAGGTCCTAAGCCTCGAAATCCAAATCAAACAGGAAGCACAAGAGTCTTTCAGACAGCCTCACACTGACCTTCCATAGGATGGGAGAAACTGGATAAATAATATTAACATTGGGGCCGGCGCTGCGGCATAGTGGGTAAAGCCACCGTCTGCAGTGCGGCAACCCATATGGGCACCGGTTCAAGTCCCAGCTGCTCCACTGCAGATCCAGCTCTCTGCCATGGACTGGGAAAGCGGTAGAAGATGTCCCAAGTCCTTGGGCCCCTAAATCCACGTGGGAGACCAGGAAGAAGCTCTTGGCTCCTGGCTTTGGATCTGTGCAGCTCTGACCGTTGTGGCCAATTGGGGAATGAATGAGTGGACGGAAGATCTCTCTTTCTGCTTCTCCTTCTCTCTCTGTGTAACTCTTTCAAATAAATAAATGAATCTTTTTAAAAAATAAATAATATTAAAGTCATGCAGTCACTCAAGAATTTTTGTCTTTAATAATTCACTTCCCTAGGAGAAGGAGGGAAAAGGGTGGGAGTTGGGGTGGGAAGAATCACCACGTTCCTAAATTCTTCCCACCCCAACTCCCACCCTTTTCCCTCCTCCTTCTCCTAGGGAAGTGAATTATTAAAGACAAAAATTCTTGAGTGACTGCATGACTTTAATAATACTTACAGGTAAACATGATACCTAATTGCCTGTTATATTTTCTTTTTTAAATTCAAAGTTACAGAAAAAGAAAGAGATCTTCCATTGGCTGGTTTACTCCCCAGATGGCCACAACAGCCAGAGATGGGGCCAGGCCAAGGCCAGGAGCCAGGAGCTTCATTCGGGTCTCCCAAATGGGTGCAGGGGCCCAAACATGGGCCATCCTCCGCTGTTTTCCCCAGGCCATTAGCAGGGAAGTGAATTAAAAGCAGAGCCGCCAGGACATGAACTGGAGCCTATATGGGATGCTGGCAACACAGGTGGCGGCTTTACTCTCTATGCCACAACGCTGCAATGCCGGCCCCTTTCTTTCCACATTTAACATTAAATAGTCTTGAAATGATGGACAACAAAAATCCTTCTTGGAAAGAATTTGGTTCCTTTGCCATTCTAATTATAAGGACCGTGGACCTAAAGATATTCCTTAGAATTTGCTAGATTTGGACATTCTCCCTCGATGGGGATTAAGAATGTCAAAAATGTGGGCTATTTAAATTTTTAAATCTCTGTATTATTTGACTTCAGTTACATGTGAAAACTGTTTAATAAGCACACTACAACAGTAAAAAACATACTTTTTCAAACCCAGAGTATAAATCAAACTTTGGGTCCAGAGTGGTGGTGTATTGGATAAAGCTGCCAACTCGGACACCAGCATCCCATAAGGGCACCAGTTCACGTTCCGGTTGCTCCACTTCCAATCCAGCTCCCTGTTAATGGCTTGAGAAAAGAGACAGAAGGTGGCCCAAGTGCTTGGGCTCCTGCCACCCATGCGGGAGACCTGGAAGAAGCTCTGGGCTCTTGGCTTTGGCCTGGGCCTGCCCTGCCTGTTGTGGCCATCTGGGGAGTGAACCAGTGGATGGAAGATCTCTCTCTTTATCTTCCTTTCTCTCCGTAACTCTTTCAAATACATAAATAAATCTTCAAATGCTAAGCTTTCTAAAGTAGACAATATGTTTTTTAAAAAACCAGTTTTCTAGGTTTGCACAGGTGTGCTACTAAAACATTTCAGGCAAATTCTGTGATGTGACTTAGGAAGCAGGGGATGCAGGTAAGCAGCTGGTGGGCAGTGTAAGATGTCTGTGGTAGACATAAAAGCCCACCCCACCACTGAAGCAGCTCCTGGAAGTACGGATCAGTCCAGTATCGTAATGACCTGAAACAAATTCTAAACTGGATGCCATGCTGATGGCAGAAAGTAGCCTGGGGTACTGGACACTCAGCAGGAGTCTTTAGATCTCCACTCTGTGTGATTTGGGACAATGCTCTTAGCTATTGCCTCCATTTCCTTACGAAGAAGCTCTTGGCTCCTGGCTTCGGAATGGCCCAGCTCCATTCACTGCGGCCATTTGGGGAGTGGACAAGTGGATGGAAGATTTCTCTCTCTCTGCCTCTGCCTCTTTGTAACTCTGCCTTTCAAATAAATAAATAAATCTTTAAAATTGGGATAATCCTGTCACTACCTATCCTGCGAAAGGAAACACTTCCGGTTTTTTGTTACCTGATTACATTTATATAACTGGTACCTAAAAAATCAGATGAAGCAAATTAATATGACATACTCCATGATAAACAGTATTACCAGAGACAGTCCCTTAGTGCTTTCTCAGGCAGTCTAAAGTACTTTCAATCTCTCAAGGTTGTCATGAGATCCAAGTGTAGTGATATGAGGGATCTTCAAAAAGTTCATGTAGAATGAGTATCATGAGAAAACTATGCATCAATCTCTTTATTTTGCATCAAAATACAATTTTGAAAATTTTCCATGTATTTTTTGAAGGACCAAAAACATTTTTATATTTATAAACTATTATATAAATTCATATTAACTCTGTTATAACTAGCAAATATAAGGGTACTTCAAAACATCTGTGGAAATTAGAATTAAAAGAGAAGTAAGTTTATTTTGGTGAAAAAAACTGAATTTCAATATTTAGTTTTTTCATGATATACATTTTTCTTGAATGTTAAACATTTAAAAATATGTTTATTTATTTGAAAGGTGTAGGGGCTGAGACAGAAACTAGAGAGAGAGAGTGTGAACTCCCAACCACTGGTCTACTCCCCAGATGCCCGCAATGACTGAGGCTGGGCCAAGCTGAAGCCGGGAGCCAGGAACTCAATCCAGGTCTCCAACTTCTATGGGAAGAAACCAGCAGCATCACGCTGCTTCCCACTGTGCACATTAGCAGTGCCCTGAACTGGGAGGACAGCGGAATTCCAACCCAGGCATTCCGATACAGGATGCGACTGTCCCAGTGGCATCTTGAACTCTAGGCCAAAACTCCTACCCCTTCCATGTACGCAACATGACACTAGGCAAAATTATCAAACAGTGATCTACAGGGATATTACAGCTTATTATCAATAAGCCCATTAAAATGAGATAAGAAGTGTTCCTGAGCAGTCAATGCGATGAAGATGAGTGTTTGTTAGTTTATCTACCTGCACCTGTTCTACTCCTCGTACTGCTGAAAACTCAGACTCATGACAGCCCTCAGTGGTTCTAGGAATGCCTCCAGAAAATTAGCTTTACCTTTGAAGAACAAACATTTGGAAGAAACAATTCAGCTACTCACAGCAGTGATGATTGGAAAGCTGACCACGGCACTTAGAGAGTGATTAGCTATGAACCAACAGCAGGTGGCTATCGCCCAGAGCACTCCCGACAGGAAGCCTGCAACACCCACAGACAGGACACATTTACAAACTGCACTCCTCACAGGACAGATTCACACTTTCTACAGCAGAAGATCAAAGTGCGGGGAAGAACGCATTCCTACCCACAATGGTGGCCAGCATGGGTTTTGAACTGTGTTTTATAGTCATTTTAGAAACCAAATAATTTTCCCGCCCTTGACTCCTATGGGTGGAATGATCGATCCTTCCACTTCACTGACATTAAATAAAGTCCCCTTTAGAGTGGCTGAAGTAGAGACTGGGTGGTAAACACAGGCCTAGGGAAGCCACTAGATCTTAGGTCTGAATGACATCTGCAAGTACCATTCACTCTAAAGACATAGGAAGAGCTTCATGTTAATCTATGTATCATTCTAAGCTAAGGGAAAAAACACTAGTATTTAAGTGAAAATACCAGCTGAAAATCTCCCAATACTTTAGCTACTCAGTAAGTATTCTACCATAAAAGATGGCACACTTTAGTATCAATCAATCAAGCATTCAAAATAAATCTGACTTATGCTTTATTTTATTCTTTAAAAAAATTACTTGTAGGCCGGTGCTGCAGCTCACTAGGCTAATCCTCCACCTGTGGCGCCGGCACCCCGGGTTCTAGTCCCAGTCAGGGCGCTGGATTCTGTCCTGGTTGCTCCTCTTCCAGTCCAGCTCTCTGCTGTGGCCCGGGAAGGCAGTGGAGGATGGCCCAAGTCCTTGGGCCCTGCACTTGCATGGGAGACCAGGAGAAGCACCTGGCTCCTGGCTTTCGATCAGCGCGGTGCGCTGGCCGCAGCAGCCATTGGGGGGGTGAACCAATGGAAAAGGAAGACCTCTCTCTCTCTCACTGTCTAACTCTGCCTGTCAGAAAAAAAAAAAAAAAAAAAAGATTACTTGTAGACCTATATTCCTAAACCAGGATTTAAAACAATTACTTATTTTCATTTTACTTGAGACACATAGAGAGAACAGAGAGATCTTCCATCAACTGGTCACTCTCCAAATGCTCACAACAGCCAGGACAAGGCTAAGCCAAAGTTGGGAGACTGGAACTCAATCTGGGTCTCCCACATAGATGGCAGGAACACAAACACTTGAGCCATCAATGCTGCTTCCCAGTGTGTACATCTTCAGGCAGACTGGATTGGAAATGGAGCCAAGACGTGAACCTAGACACTCAGATATAGCCTAAAGGCTATCCCTGAGTAATTTTTTTTTAAATTAGCAACTACTAATGGATTGACTAAGTACAAAAAAATTTAATTCACACCTCTTTTAAATTGTATAACAATATCTTCTTATTTCGGGATAAATGGTTTTCCTACGTGACTAAAGATTCTTATTTTTTGATACTTTTTCTTATAAAGTCTCAGGATCCTGACTTCTAATATGAATCCTTAGATAGTGAAAAACAAATACTAAAGATTGATGCTTAATATAGAAGATGTGTCAGCACAGGAAAAGATCTGAGATTAACTGCTGCTTAAATTTAAGCTTTTGGGGGCTGGCACTGTGGCACAGCAGGTTAAAGCCCCAGCCTGCGGTGCCGGCATCCCATATGGGCGCTGGTTCGAGTTTCAGCTGCTTCTCTTCCGATCCAGCTGTCTGCTGTGGCCTGGGAAAGCAATAGAGGATGGCCCATGTCCTTGGGCCCCTGAACCCATGTGGAAGACCCAGAGGAAGCTCCTGGCTCCTGGCTCCTGGCTTCTGCCTTTGGATCAGCTCAGCTCTGGCTATTGCAGTCATCTGGGGAGTGAACCAGCAGAATGGAAGACCTCTGTCTCTCTCTGGCTCTACCTCTTTCTGTAACTATCTTTCAAATAAATAAAATAAATCTTAAAAAAAATTAAGCTTTTGAATAATGACTAACATTTCATATCCAGTTCCTGGTTTTTAAATTCTTCATATTTGATGGTGAACTGTGCCATAGCAATTAAGGGAATGGACACTTAGAATTATTCAAGCTAAGTAAGTACAGGATAATACTTTCACAGTGTGACGAGTTTCTGCAGGAAATAGTCTTACCTGGTAAGACTGCTTCAGGATACAGTTTAGGACTATTTTTCATGACTACACAGTAAGCCAGAAAGTAGACTGTACTTGTGAGAAAGATGCCACTGAAGTGTGCAAACACATAGTCCAAATCTGAAAACACAGAATACGTAACTCACACATCACTTTAACCATTTCAGATACACTTAGATTTCTGAAAATAAAACAAACTCATCAAAACTAATATAAAAGTAAAGGAACTATTAATTATATTTCGTCACTCTAGTTTATATTTCTGTTCATATGGCAAAATTAACATATTTAAAACCTAGAAATGCTAGGCAGTAAATCGGTTACTATGATCAGATCTAAAAGGCTAGATTTTATGACCATCTTGGAACGCTGAATAAGACACTACGAGCATTCTGTGCCTGTGATGTTACTATCTCCCTTTTAAGAACAGGTCTGCAGATCTACTTTTGCTAATAAATGCAGCAGTTGTACTGCAGTGGGGGTATAGCTTCAAAGTATTTTGGTGTGCAGTTTCACGTGGTTATTGATCAATGTGGAGACCAGCATTTCTGCTGCAGTTGACAACTACACAGAAAGATCCAGGAAGTTACTCCAAAAGTTTTACTCAATTGTTTGCGTAAGCTAACAGCACATGACACTGGCCCAGTCTCTGAGAAACCAGCCACGCTGCCTGCCCATTTAAGCTGGTGGTCCTCTGGTCACACACATGGGTGTAGTGTAGCTTCTTGGCTGGGAAGCTACATTGCACTCAATGTTTCTGCCATCCAAGATTTTGACCAAGAAGACTGCCTATGCTTAGGGAGGCAAACTAAAGCACAAAGAGTTTTTGTTTATTCTCTGACTCTTCAATTTTACTTTTGTATCGCCCCCTAAGAACAATACATCTAGATATGGACCACAAGAAAGGAGAATAGCATGGTAATTAAACCACCCTCCCCCTCAGCTGCCTGGTGTGATGCCTCCTTACATGACTCACTAAATTTGGGATGCAGGCAAATTACCTAAAATCTCCCTCTATTAACTTTTTCAGTTGTAAAAGAGAAAAATAATGGTATCAGTTACTACGATGGTTAACTGAGTCAGTATTTGTAAAGTGCTTAGAAAAGGACACATATGGCTGGCGCCGCGGCTCACTAGGCTAATCCTCCGCCTAGCGGCGCCAGCACACCGGGTTCTAGTCCCGGTTGGGGCGCCGGATTCTGTCCCGGTTGCCCCTCTTCCAGGCCAGCTCTCTGCTGTGGCCAGGGAGTGCAGTGGAGGATGGCCCAGGTGCTTGGGCCCTGCACCCCATGGGAGACCAGGAAAAGCACTTGGCTCCTGGCTCCTGCCATCGGATCAGCGCAGTGCGCCAGCCAGGCGGCCATTGGAGGGTGAACCAACGGCAAAGGAAGACCTTTCTCTCTGTCTCTCTCTCTCACTGTCTACTCTGCCTGTCAAAAAAAAAAAAAAAAAAGAAAGAAAAGAAAAGGACACATATTATATATGTATTTGTTAAATAAATGAAATAAAAATAATTTCCTTCCTAAAATTTCTTCCTAAAACTATTTTTGAATAAACTAGAATAAATGAGTACATTCAGCGGTGCCATAAAAAAGAACTCCAAGAACTCATTGTTCTATCTATGCAATGAGATTGTTGAAGATACTGTTTATTATGCCCCAGTACCAAGAACAACTTTACTCCTGAACAATCAGTTGTTGTTCTCTTGTATTCACTGGATTGTGGGACTCGTTTGATACCCCTTTTGGCTGTAAGATATCTGAGAACCAAATTTATGACTCATTTTTAGAAAGTGTATAAGTTTTTAGATTCACTCATGGTTACTATTTATTTCTTCACTCTTGTTTTCCCTTCTATTTTAATTTCTCTCATGTAATCATCTTTTTGTTAGTTATAATATTTTAAAAATGAAAAGGCTAAATATGCAAAAAGTATTTGAGCCTGTGATTGTAAAGTTGAAAGTCTGTTATTACAAACATGTAGAACACAAAAAGGAAAGAAAGGAAGGAGGAGAGAGGGAGGGAAGTATTGTTGTATTCTTGGAATTACATCTATGAAATCTATTCTCTATTAGTCAATAAAAACTAATAAAAATTATTTGTATAAAAACAAAAGAAAGATGTGAATAAAAGACATAAGTACTATGCACGGGGCTAGATATAAAAATGATGAAGGGAACCGTGGCAGCTACTCAAAGTCTACCCCTCTCTTTGAGCCAATTTCAAATCTCAATTTCTTCATCAATTTTCCCCTTGTGACTTTCACCCTTCAGACTCTGAACTCTGTCTCATCCGTGAACTCATTCTCCTGCCATTTCATGCGTGTCAGCCGTGTTTCTACACAACTCGAGAACCCTCAGAGCAGCCCTTCTTTCAACTCCATGGGAGCCTGGACAAGGCACTGCGCCCAGTGATGAGTTTACTGCTGAGGGATTACTTCTGTCACTGGAATCTAAGATGCTATCAGGAAGCATTACGTTGGGCTTTCCAATGCACTGTGCTGTGCTTGAAAAATAATATTCTCTGGCTAAATAGGGTTCTACTTTGATCTTAGTAAGGCTAGACTTTGACCTTTACTTGAAGTTAGTTTTATGCTAGGCACCTTAACCTATTCTAAAAGAGTAGAATACATATTAGCTCAGAGATTATCTAAATGCAAAATAGTCTCCAAATCTTATTGGAAAGTAAGAAACCATGCACTCTGACCACATGGCTAAAATGAATCCTGACTAAAGTCATTGTAAGTACATGTTAAAAATCTCCAGAAAACACTCCAACAGTCCTTTATTAATTTTAGTTTTCAATGCCTTTCCATTTCACTGCTCACAATGAAAAAGATGAAATCTACATACCAATATTTACTATTATCATAATTCTTATACATTTCTATGAAAATGGTAACAACGAGATTGTTTACAAAGTAAAATGATTATTTGCCCTTACCATACTGGCTTGCCCCTGCATACGTGCTATCATTTCTTTTGCTGTGGTCCTTGATATAAATGATTGGCACAAATGTAGACCCATAGAGTACTCCAGATATCACGGCCAGACTGCAACCTCTTGAGAGATAATGAAATCATTATGAGTATTGGCTCAAGGCAGTATTTCTGGCTAATTCACAAATGGACTCACAACTAACGCAAGGTTCAAAATGCAAATCACAAGTAGTAAGCAGAAACCACCCATTTATCTCAAGCTCTGCAACTGACAGAAGTCAAAGAAATACCTGTAATCACACAATGGCATCCCGATTAGAAGGGCTGCGTCAGTTCCACTGTCTAATTTTGGAAAGACAGGATTTACAGATGTGATAATGGAGTATCTTTGTAAGTTGTCATTACACGTGGTGCTGGCAGTGGCGCAGTGGGTTAACGCCCTGGCCTGAAATGCTGGCATCCCATGGGGCGTGCAGGTTCGAGACCTGGCTGCTCCACTTCCGATCCAGCTCTCTGCTATGACCTGGGAAAGCAGTAGAAGATGGCCCAAGTCCTTGGGCCCCTGCACCCACATGGGAGACTGGGAAGAAGCTCCTGGCTTTGGATTGGTGCAGCTCTGCTGTTACAGCCCACTGGGGAGTAACCCACCAGAAGGAAGACACTTCTTTCTCTCTCTCTCTGCCTCTCCTTCTCTCTGTGTTAACTTTGCATTTCAAATAAATAAAAAATAAATCTCTAAAAAACTGTCATTTCACTAGTAAGAATTTTGCTACCTTTATATTATATATTCTACAATATACCCAGCGATCTCATTACATGAACTATTTTGCAAAGTGATACCATGCTCTATGCATTTTTTAAAAGCACCTAGAAGGCCGGCGCCGCGGCTCAGTAGGCTAATCCTCCACCTTGCGGCGCTGGCACACCGGGTTCTAGTCCCGGTCAGGGCGCCGGATTCTGCCCCGGTTGCCCCTCTTCCAGGCCAGCTCTCTGCTGTGGCCAGGGAGTGCAGTGGAGGATGGCCCAAATGCTTGGGCCCTGCACCCCATGGGAGACCAGGAGAAGCACCTGGCTCCTGCCATCGGATTAGCGCGGTGCGCAGGCTGCAGCGCGCTGGCCGCGGCGGCCATTGGAGGGTGAACCAACGGCAAAAGGAAGACTTTTCTCTCTGTCTCTCTCTCTCACTGTCCACTCTGCCTGTCAAAAAAAAAAAAAAGCACCTAGAACAGAACTAGGATAGACTAAGTGTTAAATTCACTTTTGTTCCAGACTATGGACATCCACAGCCTGCCCATATCTTATCTGACTATGGCCTGCTGAAGACAAAGTGGTGATCAATCAAATAATCTGCATACCTCAGATGAAAATTTCCTTTTTTATCAGAAGAAAATGTTCTATTCTAAGTACCGGGGTCTTGCTGATTTCTCAGACTTAGCCCACATCTGCTTGAAGCAAGCACTTCCAGTGACATTGTGGGGTGGCTTGGCGGGGTGACTGATATTTTAGAACAATCACTTAGACTTCACACAAAGGACAGTAATATGAAACAGGAAACAATTTTAGGCAAAAAACTCTACCTTTTTAAGCTTAAAAGCAAATTCTTAGCCAACTTATTACTTCTCATGTAACGAATCTTAACATGATCAGTCTCATTTGAGGAATAAGTCTATGAGAAGTCACAGGCTGCCAGGACAGTGTGTTCTTCCAACACTGGGAATTCCTGCATCATGAGAACCTGGCCTTCGCTGTCCTGGAATGTCTCACACATAAGACCAAACTTAAGACCTACGTGTGTGTGTGTGTGTGTGTGTGTAGATAGTATATACATGCTATATAGATTGACTGATTAACAAACACTCCTCTAATGGAGGAAGTGCTTTGTGAAAAAAAAGTCTGAAAAAATTCATTTTTTGGAAAGATTTATTTTATTGTGCAAATCCTGCAACATACTGCTTTCTTCCAAAGCTTGTTTCTTGGTAGTTCATTCATTCAAGTATTTGTTGAATACAGTGCACCAGGAACTACCTCTTGCCCACTGTGAAAACAGTATGTACACTCAGAAAGGAAATGCTTTATATCCTTGAGTCGAAAGAATGTGTCAGCACATAAAGGTTAAAGTAGCCACCAAATGTAAAATCTAACTTTTGTGCATTTTCATATTATTTTTGTAGTCCAAGAAATAAACAAACAAACCAAAATCAGCACCCTGAAATAGAGGGACTGAAATTGAGCCTAACTCAACTCATTGGTTAAGTCCTTATGGACAATGAGACAGAACTCACACAGATACCAAATATTCTACTGTATTTGACAACGTATGTCTTGGGATTATATACTTGTCTGCCACGTGAGCAGAGGACCCCCCAGAGTAGGGCAGGCCGGCTGGGCAGTACAGCACTGCAGAAACGCATCACCAATTTGTGACTACCGAGAGCTTTTTGGTCATTACACCATCTCTTTCATTTTGGGCACAAAAGTTCTGCAAAATGATTTTGCTTCTGTCATCTGTTTATTGGTTAGAGGCCAGGCCACCTTGACTTAGCTTTCCTTGAAGTGGCTCAGGGACCTTTGTACCAAAAACTTAGTAGGGGAAAGAGCAACTTGACTCTATGGGGCTAGAAATCAAAGCTTGGATTACCATTTTTTGAACTCAGATGGCCATCACTTCACTCCAGTAACCCCTGCCTTCATCAGATATGAAACAATAACAGAGAGAAGTAACTGCTCCTTACACTAGGCGGCGGTGAACTGTAGACAGCTTATCCACCCAGGAGTCACTGGAATCACTGGGACAGGAATCTTGAGCTGTGTTGATCACCTGTTAGGAACAGTCACACAAACCGAAAAGAACATTCAGTTAATCACACTGGTGACAAAAAGATTCCCAAAGTATCTGTCTCCTCTTGTAAACATCCTCTAAAATACAAACACATTGGGGCAGAGAGTTAAAAGGCTGCCTGGGATGCCTGCAAACTCAGCTTCCGATCCAGCTCATTGCTAATGCACCTGAGAAGCAGGGGATGATGGCTCAAGTGCTTGAGTTCTTGCCACCCACATGGGAGACCCAGATGCTATTTCTAGCTCCTGGTTTCAGCCTGGCACAATCCCAGCCATTGCAGGCATTTGGAGGAGTAAATCAGCAGATGGAAGATCTCTTTAAAATAACTGAATAGATAAATAAATCTTTAGAATACAACTATTTAATCTTGCTGTCTTTAGAATCAAACATTTCTGATTCTGTTCCTCTTTAATTCACAATGGTTTGGCAGTTGGACAGCGTTCTATTTAACTACTTCACTATTTTTTGGCTATTTTGCTACACCTATTAAATCTAACAAAAGTTACTAATAATTGTATTTTGTTTGCATGTTTTAATAATCTGTAGAGAAATTAGAACTACAAAACACCCAGATTCTCCTATACTGGAATGCTTTAAATCAATGAGCCTTTTTATACTTTTTTCTTTTCCTTAAATAGTGAATTAAACATTTCCAGCCATGTTTCAAGATGGGGCTAATATTCTGAGTCAGGAAAAAACATGAGCAAATTCATTATATTTGTACCATGGAAAGCAATCTTTTGTGCCTCTTATTAAGTAGTCCCGATAACATGCTCTTACTGTTTTTTAACAGATGGGAAGCTAGATATGAAGTATCTGTTATGTGCTAAGTCAAGCTTTACTTTGGTAATGTTTTATTTCATGGTAAGAAGCTCACGGTTGATGGTTGCATACTAACCTATCATGCTGTTTCTGTAACTTTAAACTTAGCTTATATCCTTCCACCCTGCCTAGACAATCCAAGGCAGTTACCCCACTGCATGTATTACATGCACTTGTATTTATATTTCTCCCTTTGTTTGAATGGAGATTGGTCACAAGGTATCTGATCTCCAAAGTAGGCAAAGGACACTAGGAACTTCTCCCACTCCCATTCTCCTTGAATGATTTCCCAGATGAGAGCTATCTATGGGTTAAAATACTTTTCTCTCTTACATTTAAGCAAATTATTCAATGTTTAAAATTATTTTTAATTATTTTCATTTTATTCTAAAGGTACATGTGTGCACGTGCATGCACACACACACACACACACACACACACACGAGAGAGAGAGAGATGGAGAGAGAGAGAGAGGGAAGAAGGGAGAGAGAGAGGGAGAGAAACAGCCAGAGAGATCTTCCTTCTGCTGGTTCACTCTCCAAATGCCTACCATAGCCAGGGTTGGGTCAGCCCAGAACCAGGAGCCTGCAACTCAATCCAGGTCTTCCAAACGCGTGGCAGGGACCCAAGCACTTAGGCCATCACCTTGCTGTCTCCCAGGGTGCACATTAGCAAGAAGCTGGGATTAGAAGCTGAGTTGGAACTCTGGACCTGGGCACTCACATATGGGATGTGGGTGTCTAAAGCAGTGTCTTAACTTCTGTCCAAACACCCACTTCTCATTCAATTTTCATGTCAATTTCAAGTTTCAGTCATCCTAGGTGAAAGTTTTGATAGAAGAAGAAGGAAAAGAGAAAGAAATGCTAACCTTGACGTAAGGAGTAGAGGCAGCACCGTGCCAGGAGGCAGTCCCTCAGTGGGACTGGGCGGGGGGTGGGCATGATTCAGAGAGCAGCCAGACAGCACCAGGCCCAAGGCAGGCAGAAGGTCACTGGTGGCAGGAAGGACCAGAGTCTGCATTCATGGCCTGGGGTTTGCCCTGGAATCACTTCTGTGCATGTCTTGCTGACACCCATGTCCCCAGTTAGTTCATCTTAGCTATTCCCGAAAAATTTAGACTCCTCAAGACCAAAACAGTGGCCTTTCTTCACCTCTGAGCTGATCAGGATATGGCAGAAAAGAGAAACAGGAAGAAAACAAAACTCAACTGTACCCTCACCTGACTTCACTCACTCTTTCATTGGCTTCCTGGTCTGTTCCTTCCTCCAGCCTACCTGAACACCTCCTTCCTCCTTCCTTCTAAACTTACTTGCACAGTCCCCTTCTGCAGAAATCCTTACATCATTCCAAAACATGGAGCTGTATACCTAAATATACTCAATAAAAATAAACAAACCTCTGGGCGTGCTGAACAGTTCCACTGTGGAAATACTGAGGGCCACACAGATCTAGACATAATAAATATGCTAAGATATTTCACAAGGCCACAAGTGACAAGAAAACACTGTCTTCTCACCTATGTTTCAAATCCTAATGTTATGCATCAAGTAAAGTTTCTCTTGTACTATACTCACATGCTCTGCTATTAGTGGTGTGGTATCCACGGAACACGTGTTATTCGGTATTTCACTTTTGATGAACAAAAATATGAAAGCACTGTAAGGAAAATAAAATTTCAGTGATATTTATCCTAGCGTTGGTTCATATCAAGCTGCCTAATGTTTAAGAGAAAACACAACTTAAAAAATCAAGTCCTAATGATTGGATGATGGTTTCCAAACTGCACCTGCAGTGGCCCTGCCATTTCTTCAGAACTGCAATTGTCCTCCATTTCTCTCATCTTGCTTCATTGCCACATACGTATTCATCTTTTTCTTTCTTTTCTTTTTTTTTCTTTTTTTTTTTTTTGACAGGCAGAGTGGACAGTGAGAGAGAGAAAGAGAGAAAGGTCTTCCTTTGCTGTTGGTTCACCCTCCAATGGCCGCCGCGGCCAGCGCACCACGCTGATCCGATGGCAGAAGCCAGGGGCTTTTCCTGGTCTCCCATGGGGTGCAGGGCCCAAGCACTTGGGCCATCCTCCACTGCACTCCCAGGCCACAGCAGAGAGCTGGCCTGGAAGAGGGGCAACCGGGACAGAATCCGGCGCCCCGACCGGGACTAGAACCCGGTGTGCTGGCGCTGCAAGGCGGAGGATTAGCCTAGTGAGCCGCAGTGCCGGCCGTCACCTGTTATTCTTAATTGGACTAACTCTAAGGGCACTCTGACATACAGCTGATGGGAGTGCAGAGCTGTGCACTTGTCCCAGAGATGTGGGGCTAGCTATAGACATTAAAGGTGAGTCCATTTCTGACCCTCCCAAGCCAACTACAGGCCCACCAACACAGGTACACCATTTATAAGTTAAGGTGACCTATATGGTCAAGCATGGGACATCAAGCAGCTGTAAAAAAAAAAAAAAAATGGGGATGATCTCTATTCACTGATATTGCAAGAACTCCAAGAGGGAGAGAAGAGACCCCACGACTTGAGCCATCACCTGCTACCTGCCAGGGTAATCATTAGCATGAAGCTGAATTGGGAGTGGAACTGGGACTGGAATATTCTGATAATGGATGTGGGTGTCCCAGGTGGCATCTAAACCTCTGCGCAGAATGCTCACCCCAATGAGGATATATCTTAAGAGATTAAAGCACACATGTAAGCCTAATAATGTTTTTCTTTTTAACAACTTTCTCACAATGTACTTTCTATCCACGTCCAGTATCTTCGCAACTAATGCCCCATTTATTATTGACTTTTGAACCATGCAAAATGTGTTAAAATAGTAAATTTGGAAACTTGAACAAGTTTGGTATGCTTTGGACATTTTAAAAAATACCTTTAAATCCAATTTAAAGGTTTGAAGTTAAAATATGCTTTAAGGTGTATATAGATTGAAAAAGAGTAAATGAGTACATGCAGAGTACTACATACTATATCCCAGTTTTTGTTTAAAAACTATTGATTTCCTAGTTAGCTTCTTAGTTCAGTTTCTTTCTTCCTTTAACATGTGAAGGATTCTGCATTGTCTTCCACTTTGACTTCTATAGCTATCTGCTTTCTGCTTTATCCAATCTATCCCAACATAACTCCCCACATACACTTCTACCCCTGACCACTCTCTGCTCCAAGCTCTCTACTCTCCTAGGCCTGCCAGTTTTCACAAGGACTTGGTCTTGCTTGTTTCCTTCACACTGCAGAGTCTAGGACCCATCACACATTACAGGCTCCTCTTCACGTCCAAGCCAAGGAAAAGCTGCAGTGCTGAAAGTGCAGAGAATTCCCCCAGACCCACCCAGTCTTCCTCTTTTCCGAATTCCCACAGCACTGAGAACAATTACCACACAGTTCGGACCATTTGTCACAACTCTATGTCATCTCTTTTTCTCCAAAGATTTTCTGGCCGGCGGCACGGCTCACTAGGCTAATCCTCCGCCTGCAGCGCTGGCACTCCGGGTTCTAGTCCCGGTTGGGGCGCTGGATTCTGTCCCGGTTGATCCTTTTCCAGTCCAGCTCTCTGCTGTCGCCCGGGAAGGCAGTGGAGGATGGCCCAAGTGCTTGGGACCTGCACCCCATGGGAGACCAGGAGGAAGCACCTGGCTCCTGCCTTCAGATCAGTGCAGCATGTTGGCTGTAGTGGCCATTTAGGGGATGAACCAACGGAAAAGGAAGACCTTTCTCTCTCTCTCTCTCACTAACTCTGTCAAAAAAGATTTTCTAATTGACTAGAAGATAGGAACCACATTCCTAGCTTCTCAGGGCCTTCAAAGTAGTTATTACCACTCAGGTAAAAATGAATGCATAAAACCTCAGATTTGCACATGTGGGAATACATATAAATGAATTAAATACACGCGTGCACACTTGCACACATTATTTTTGAGGTTAATGTTAGGCAATGCAACTGTACTTTCCCTCAAAATCCTGTGAGAACGGCCTAATTTGTATAAACTTCTGAAGCAAACAATATGGACTGACACGTTAGAGGGATTTGAAGGCTATGGATAAAGCTGATTCTCCAAACATTCACTTTATCTTCCTAGACATCAACATTTTTACCTAGAAAATGGAGCTACTCCCTCATCAAAAAGCTGTCATGAAAGCGAAGTGACAATGCACAGGGTACTCTTTGGCACATGGTAAAATTTCAAAACATGACAGTAAAGAGTTTTAAGTTCTAAATGGAGGGAGAGGAGGACCTGAGCCGGGGAAAGAAATCAAGACTACACAAGGGTGTTGAGCTTGGGTGGCTAACGCTAGTCAGAGGAGCAGGGAAGTCACAAATAACCCTAGGGGCCAGCACTGTGGCTCAGTGGTTAAGCCACTGCCTATGATGCCAGCATCCCATAGAGTGCTGGTTTGAGTCTTGTCTGCTCCATGTCTGACCTAGCTCACGGTTAACACATTTGAGAAAGCAGTGGAAAATGTTCTAAGTATCTATGCCCCTACTATCCAAATGGGAATCCCAGATGGAGTTCCAGGTTCCTGGATTTAGTCTGGTCCAACTCCAGCCCTTCAGGCCATTTGGGGAGTGAAACAACACAATGAAGATTCTCTCTCTCTCTCTCTCCCCCTCTCTCCAACTCTACCTTTCAAATAAATAAATATTTAAAAAAAAAAAAAGAGTAAGAATCTTACTCCAATTACATCATGAAGAGGTGGGTGGCAGTAAGTTGGGAGGAGCTAATGAAATTTATTTTATGTGTATAGACATAAGAGCAACTAAATCACAAAGTTTTTAGGGCTACAGACTTAAAAGAGCTCAGTGCAGCATACCAGCAAAGATTCCATAATGAATGTTGCCAAAAACATGGGAAGTTTTAAAAACCAGTGTTTTACATGAGGCATGCGTCTCTGGATTTCTGAGCTTTCCAATTTCCCTAGGTTTGCAGTCTTATTCACCATACTATTAGTAAAGTGTGTGTGTGTTTTCACATGATGACTGAATTCAGTATTTACTGTGAATCTACTCAGTATCAAACATGTGGAGGAAACTCTTGGTGATGGTGGGGTGACAGCACACACAGAAGAAAGTGGATCTTGTCCTTCAGGAACTCATAGTTTGAGAATAAAAATAATGATGGATAATAAAGTGGACTGAGAATCTCAACAAAAAAGTAGTAAATCAAAATAACTGTAATAGTTCAACGGCGATTCATTTAACCTGGAAGAAAGAAATCAAGGAAATACCGCGTGGGATGGGAAATCCAAGTTGGAATTAAGAGTGGCCAGGGAGGGCATCTGAAGCTGAACAAAGTGTCTGGGAGGTGGTAGGATAAATAACCCAGGGTCAACAGACGCACAACACAAGAAGAGGCGCTGGGCGTATCCACTGCGGAGGGCAACCCCACAAGGAGACAAGCTGATTCTGAACCCAACGAGAAGCCATAAAGGTTTTAAACAGAAGACTGACATAGAGGCCGGCATTGTGGTATATAACAGGTTAAGCCACCACCTGCAAAGCCATATCCTATATGGGTGCCAGTTCAGTCCACTTCTGATCCAGCTCCCTGCTATTGTGCCTGGGAAAGCAGTGGAAGATGGTCCAAGTCCTTGGGTTCCTGCACCCACATGGGAGAACCAGAAGCTAGTGCCTGGCCCAGCCCCCCAGGCACTGTGGCCATTTAAGGAGTGAACCAGTTGATGGAAGATCTCTCTCTCTCTCTCTCTCTCTCTCTGTTTCTCCCCATCCCTTTGTAACTCTGCTTTTTAAATTAATGAAATCTTAAAAAAAAAAAAAAAAAAGACTGACGTGACCTGATTTATAACAAATAGGAGCAAGTCATTGTGCAAAATGACACGAACAGAAGCAGGGAGATTGGATGTGAGGTTTTCACTGTTGTGTGCAGGTGTCAGGGTAGGAAGGGAGAGGAAGAACTTTGAAACAATCAGAAAGAATTTTATAGGATTAGAAATAGGGTAAAGTATAAAGAGGAAAATGTAAAAATGACTGAAGTTTTTTTATTTGAGTGACTATGAGTAATTCCTTTAATCAGTTTGCAGGGAAGGGTAGGATAAGAACAGTCATTCTGGGACAGGCATTTTGGCTTAGTGGCTAAGATACCACTTGGGATGTCCATATCCCATACTTGAGTGCCTGGGTTCGAATCCTGCTCTGTTTCCCAGTTCAGCTTCCTGCTAATGCACACCTGGAAGGCAGCATGAGATTGCTCAAGCAGTTGAGTCCCTGCTACCCCAGTGGGAGACCCAGATTGAAACCCTCCACCCCTGAGGCACTGACCCAGCCCTTGCTCTTGGAAGCATCTGGATAGTGGACTAGCAGAAGAGAACTCTCGTCTGATTCTCTCGCCTTCAAAAATAAATAAATAAATTCATTTAAAAAAGATTGAGTTTTTTAAAAAAGGAAAGGAAATGAAAGGAAAAAAGGAAAGGAATCAATGACCCAGTGTTTGTGGAGTGCTGTGCAACACAGTCCCCTTCCACACATTATCTTCCCAAAGACTGGAGGGCAGGACTTTGGGGCACCTGTACAGGATGTGTGGCCTGGTGCACGGTTAGATTCAGAGACTGTGGTCCTGAGAACAGGTTAGTGCTAGAGGGAAAACATTCAGTTTCTTTATAATATGAAAGAATAGCTGAAGCATGGGAGAAAAATATCCCTCCAGGCATATCAAGTTCAGTGAGAAGAGAATGGAAACAGATTTTTCAAAATAATCTGAAGCACATTACTATTTTTTAATTGAAAAAAAAAATTCTGCCTCGTAAGAGAATTCTTTTAATTAAAGCAATGTTTCAAACAGTGTCCTGAGTATTGGCGTCAGCTCCACTCCCACCCAGAGCCTAGAGGACAAAAATTGCTCTATTGGCAGCTGGGATCTGCCAGGGGGGAGTGCTCAGAGCTGAGGAAAAGACAGGAGAAGCTGCCATGGCTCAGGGCAGAGGCACCTTCTCCAGACACAGCAGCCACGGTGTGGGTGCTTGCATAATGGGGTGATGCCACCTGCCTTCTTTTGCTTCCCTGGGTCTTACATTTTTGGAACTAATTCCCTGTGTTCAATTTTCCCCTATGTGAAATACCTAGAGTGGTTTATCTTATACACACCAACTGGCACTTGTCTTATATGCCAAACAGGGAAAATATAAGGCTAGATACAATCTAACCAACTCTTTAATGAAGTGTACAGAGGATAGAAGCAACAATTTCAATTATAAAAAGAAAATCAACATTCTAAACCAAGACAACCATAATCCAAGTTTCTTTATGCTGACCATGAAGCTCCAAGTTTATTCAATGAACATCTTTTAGAAAAAAACTGGTTTGAGTTAAAATCATGAACAGATTGCAGGATCTCTCCCCATAAGAGCAACATGGAAGGGAGCCTGGGCATGTGACAGGAAGGGAGCATTATACTTCCATAACACCAAGCTTCAAACTGGACTCCAAGATTCCTCAAGAAGACTGAACAGCGTAGCACAAATCTGGAGAGCGCATGCCCAAAGGGGAAATATTAATTGAACAGGAACACCTACTCATGAAGATAATTATAAATGGAAACTATACTCACAACATTACTGATATGCCTAGCACTATTCTATGCACTTATATTTTATTTCATTTAATCCTCAAAACAGCTGATGAACTTGCTGCTATCCTTTCTTTAGAGAGGAAGAAACCAAGGCTTGGGGAAATGAAGGGATCTGCTCAAGGTCAAATAGGCAGAAGAGGCAGAAAACAAAAGATGAATTTGTATTGTAAAGAGTACACTCTTTTAAAAATGAAAAACAAATAGGCAGAAGAGGTGAAAACAAAAGATTAATTTGCAATGTAAAGAGTACACTCTTTCTTTTAGAAAATGGAAAACAATGCCTAATCGACTAGGTAAACAGGCCTCAAATTACCAGATAATATGCCAAAATTAAGGCATACCATATCACAACTTTTGGGTACAAAGAAAGTGCTTCACAGAGAGCGAGCTAATCAAAGCTAGAATCCTGTATGACAGTCCTCTAATCAAAAGTGTCCAGAATCTACTACTTCAGAATAATCTAGGTAGTCTGTTTCTTAGGCTACAGGCCTGGGACCACTCCCTAAGGCAACATTTCAATGACAAGAGACTGCTCCTGCTCCGGAATGAGGCCGGGGAAAAGCTATTCTTGCTGGAGGAAGGGAAACACACTGTTCTTTCTTTGAATATAAGGGTACGAAAATCTTTGCAGGCAGTGCCATTCATTATGTGTGGTACTGACAGGGAATACAAATGGAGTTCAGAGAGGAAAAGGGACTAAATTTAAGGTGACCTAATTCCCTTTAGGTTTTATTGACGACATTGCCACATAGAGATTCGGTCATTTTCATCCCATTTATAGAGTACATGCAACTAGACACACACAGATCCAAAAAAAAAAAAAAAAAAAAAAAACCAGATACCTCAGAAAAGTAGGAGTTTTCGCAGGGGAGAGACTTTATCTAGTTGGGCCAACAACAAGCGGGGAGACACAAAGTGGAAACCAGTTAACAGGGTGAGTACTGGTGTCCCCACTGTTATCCATGATTAACCATGGTCTGAAAAAATCAAATGGAAAATTCCAGAAATAAGCAAATTTTAAGTATTAAATTGCACAATGTTCCAAGTAGTATGATGAAATGTGATGCCATGCCATGCTATCCCATTCTGTGCCGCCTGGACACAAATCATCCATTTGTGTAATGTATGCACATGTTTGTGTACACCTTACACCCAAAGGCACCCAGCAGCTGCTGCAGTATCACAGTGCTTGTGTTTGAGTCTTATTTTTCCTTAAAAACAGTCACAAAGGGGGCCAGTGCTGTGGTGAAGTGGGTTAGGCTGCCACCTGCAGGGTACCAGTTCAAGTCCCCACTGCTCCACTTCTGATCCAGCTTCCCGCTGATGGCCTGGGAAAAGCAGTAGAAGATGGCCTAAGTGCTTGGGCCCTGCCACCTACGTGGGAGACCCATAAGAAGCTCCTGGCTCCTGGGCCCAGCCATTGTGGCCATTTAGGGGAGTGAACCAGCAGTAGGAAGATCTCTCTCTCCCTCTCTCTTTCTCTCCTACTCTCTCTGTAGCTTTACTAAATAAGTAAACCTTTTTTTTTTTTTTTCAGTCACAGAGCATAAGAGTAGTGAAGCTGTCAGTTTAGACATGCCAAAGAGAAACTGCAAAGTATTTCTTTTAATTGGAAACACAAAGCTTCTTGACTTAAAGAGAAAAATAACTGCAGGCTGAGATTACTATGATCTACACTGCAGTTTTTTTATTCGTGAAATTGTGAAGAAGGAAACAGAAACAAACTAGTTTTGCTGCTCTTCCTCCCACCGTAAAAGCTAAAACTGAATTGTGTGACAAGTGCTTAGCTAATATGGAAATGACATTAAGTGACAGGGTGTAGCACTGTGCAGATTCTGGGATCCCCTAGGGCTTTGGAAGGTATCCCTCATGGATAAGGGGGCGGGGCACTGTAACAAACAGAAAAGATAAACAATAACTATGCAGCGCCATCAGGCAACCAGTACAATACTTGTGGAGCACGTTTTAGTTGTCAAAAATGCACCCTCTGGTTCTAATTTATGAACTATGGGTTATGCTTTCCTACATAGTATAGATAACAAAACCTGAAGTAGGCAGGCATACAGGTTAAAATAGATTAGGTTTGTGAGCTGGAAGACCATGCCTTCGTCATGCCCCTGTGTGACCTCACACCCTACCTGAGACCTTCTGCCATGCCCCTTTGTGACCTCATCCCCCCTACCTGGCCACACCTGGGTGCCTACTGGCCAATCAGATTAATTAACCACTCCCCTTTGGAAGTGGGTTAAAAGCCTGGGACACAGTGTGTCCGGCCCTTCTCTTTTCCCTGGCCTCTTGCCAGGAGGCGGGCTTGCTGTAGCCCTGAGCCTCCAGGGCGCATGGCCTTCAGGCCACCCACCCTAGGCTTCCTGGCCTAGATGCTCCTCCACATGGCTGGTTCCTGGTGCTCAGTATGGACCCCTGTTTACCTCTGTCTTATATAAAGTTCTCAGTCTCCTATGCATCTTTCTCACTAAATAAAAGTTTAAAACGTACCATGCTGCCTCGTTTATCTGTGCCGGTATTTAGAATTCTTATCTAAATATTAGGCAAGACCCCTTCTCGGAGTTATTAATATTGGGGATTTAGTAGTAAGCCCATGGTGAAATCATATGGCACCCCAAATTCCGGTAGCACATGTGGCACCCCAGATAGCATTTCTAGGGAACTTCAAGGGGCCACATTTCAGTGTAAATTTTAGGGGGTCTAATCTGATTTCAAACCGAGCTTCAAAGCAGTTAAAAGATTTTCCCAATTTCTCAGAGCTTCTGAGATCCAAAGCTGGGGCTGCTGACTGCAGATATGGGATCATCTGTGAATGAAGAATCTGAGGATAAATCAGGCAGAGGAGACCCACCCGATCTTTAACGAGTGCTCTAAATGTGTGGAGGAAGAGCTAAGCCACCAGAAAGCACTGCATACCTTACTACTGATAGCCCAGCTCCAGTGTAATTCAGCAGTGGTTTTGGTACTTCTTCTGCATCCATTCCAAACCAGCCAAACCTGAAACACCAAAGTCACATCAAATTGGATACTGTTGCCATGCACGAAGTGTGGGCCAAATTCCGGGTTTCAAATTCTAGTTCTCTGACTGTGAGCTTGGTTTTTACCTTCTCTGTGCCTCGATTTCCCATGGTTAAAATGGAGTTAATGCTTGGACCTACCTTATAGGTTTGTTATGAAGATTAAGTATGTTAATACATGCAAATGTACTTGTGAATCTCCCTTTCTTATTAAGACTAATGAAGAAGGAGGAAGAGGTAGTTCAAATGGTTAGCTGACTGCTAATGAACTGGCTGCATTTCATACAGTATTGAAATAGTTCTAAATGCTGTCTTGTTCAACAATCCCTATTCTTAGAAGTCACTTTAAACTCTTTTCTTTGCTGGTTATTGCCATGATAGCCACCAAGAATCACATTGTACCATCCAAGGCAAGAGAAAAGGGAGCAAGAACAAAAAGAAAACTAGCATTTATACAAAGCAGGTTGGGGCATGAGTCAAGGGCAGGAAAGACTGTATTAGAGGGTAATGAGTCCACCTGTTTTGTTACACAGAAGTGGTGATAATATTCTGAGTGGAAGGAGAGCTGTGAAGTAAGGTGAGAATGACACACTCCATTCTACTTTACCCAAACTCGACTTCAGCGTCAACCTGAATGCTGACGGAATCCAACAGAACGTTCTGTGATAACAGAACTAGTCTGTAGCTGCACAGAACAGTGTAGCCTGCCACATGTGGCTACGAGCACTTGAGACATGGCTAACACTACGGGAAACAGAATTTTATGTCACCAAATTTTCACTAATTTAGGTTTAAATATGTTGGTCATATGAGGCTTCTACCTACCCTACTATTCAGCACAGACAGCTGGAGAGCTGGGGTTGGCAAAGTTTTCTTAAAAAGCCAGAGAGAAAATATACTAGGTTTTGGGGGCAGATAATCTCTTGCAACTGCTCAATCCTGCCATTACAGTGTTAAAGCAGTCAGCAACAACACAGTCACGCATCACCAATGACAGGGTACATCCTGAGAAACGCATACTTAAGTAATGTGGTCATTGTGGGAACACTGCTGAGTATACTTATGCAGTCTAAGAAAGCAAGACATCACTAAGTGATATAATCTTACATGACTATTGCCACACATGGGGTCCATGGTTGACCAGAGTGGAATCAAGCAGTGTATGAACATAGCAGTATATGAAACTCGCATAGGCATGTTTCAGGAAAACTTTACAAACATGGCTGTGATCTTTAGCTAGAGCAAATGTGTGCCTTGGAACTGGTAGCCCAGGCTTGGATCCTGGCTCACTAGTTTTGCAGCTTTCAGCAGATGACTCAGTCCCTATGTGTATGTGTATCAACTCTTCTAGGAGGTAATGTTTACCTCACGCATTTGTGAAAATGAAGTGAGAGTGTACATCAGATACACCCATCAACTCTCACACAGTGGAAAGCGGAAATAAACATCAGTACTTTCTTGTTCTCCCCACTTCTGTTTCCTAGCTATAGACTTCAGGCAAATATCTAGACTACTTATGAAGAATTTAGAACGAGTGATAATTACAGGTGGCATATTTGATGTGTGTATTTTACCAGCTGTCATCCCTAGGAGATTAAGAATAAGATGTTATTACTCTCCGGAAGCCCAGCCCTTAGCTGTCGCCTTACATAGAGTAAGGGTGTAGTGAATCTGAGTTTAAACAGTTTGACCGCTGTTACCTTGAGCTTGCCCAGCCAGTTAAGGCGTTAAATGATCCCCAGATTAAGATTCCAAGGCCTAAACCAATGGTTTTGATAATTGGGACAACAGCAATGTTCCCTGTAGGTGTAATATACAGAAGAAATACGTTATTTCCAATACAGCAAATACATTTATAAGTTGAACTAGTGTTTATTCTAACTTCAATCGTAGGTCATAGGACTTGGACAAATTTAGTAAATCATAGTACCTCATTTTTAAAATAATAATTCTTTGGGCATCAGACTTGTGATTATTAAAGGAACTAGGCTTAGGAAATAATCCTACAGAGAAAGATGTCGAATTCACTTCTTGCCTAACTCTACAGCTGTTCTTCACCTTTGACATAGGTCTCTAGTCTGTGACTTCTTGCAGAAGCTGTCAATGATCAGAGTAGCAGTGATTATCCCTTTAGACTCTAGTCTTTGACCCCAATCTGGCCCTCGAATTTGCCCTTCTATGCTCACGAACTTGTCTTCCAGATTCTTGCATTCATAGCTCCAAGCTACTGCAGACAATGCCGGACGAAACCCAAGTTCATCACCTTCTTTTTAACAGTTCTTGTCTGCTGAGCAGTCTGGCCTCCCACCCACAAACTCCTCTGAAAGAATTTTCTCTGGGAGCAGGTGGTCTGCCCAGTGGTTATGATGCCCACATGCTACACTGGAGTGTCTGGGTTTGTTACCTGGCTCTAGCTCCTAACTCCAGCAAGCTTCCTGTAACGCACACCCTGGAAACAGCAGGTGATGGTTCAAGTGACTGGTTCCCCACCACCCACATGGAAAACCTGGATGGGATTCCTAGCTCCTCACTGCGACCTGGCCCTGTCTGGGCTACTGAGTGCACTGAGTGAGTGAAGAAGTGGATAACTCTCATCTGTCTCCTTCTCTCGCTCTCTCTCTGCCTACCAAACGGCCTTTTTTTTCAAAGGTTCCTTCTTTTGGGTTTTAAGTTGTCTTCATCTGATTTTCCGCCTGTTTTCCCCTTTCAGCTCTTTCTCTGGCTGATTTTTTCCACTTTCCATAACTCCTTCTGATTTAAATGCCCACTTAAGACTTTCCCTTGAGCACGCTCCTCCCCTTGCTATAGTCTCTGTGAATATATGACCCAATATCATGATTTCAGCTGTGAACTAGAGGCGTGCGATCCTTGCACTTAGCCAGTCTGCACAGAATCTGTGTTATGCTCCAAATTTCCAGTAAGAAGTTTGCAACCACATGTCTTCTATTGTGGCCGCTTCAAGACCTTTAGATTCAGAAGTTCTCAAACTGAATTAAGCACTTCCCCTGGCTATTGTATTCTTTCCCTGTGTCTTCACAACCATCAATATCTCCACCCTCCTAATCACCTACAAGAAAATCCTAACTCAGCACTGGCTCCTTGTTCTCCTCCACGCTCCAATCCTGCCAGCAGCCTACCTACAGCATCCACACTTGCGATTCTTTCATAGTAGACTCCCCACTCGGGGCACCTGGGATGGATGGATGCTTGGAATTCTCTTTGTCAAAGATACTTTGATACTTGGAATTCTCTTTGTCAAAGAGAAAAAATTGATGGCATGTGTTTGTATCAATTGAAAGCCAACAGTGCTGCCTGGCTGAGAGAGGGCACAGATTCCGGTATATATTTTAGATATTGATAAGACAAAAATTTTTACTTGTTTTGCTTTTCTCTGAATCAATACTTTTGAAATAATAATGTGTCTATGTTTCCCCTCTACTAGGGATAAGTCCTAAAAATGGTATTGAGACGTCTATTTAATAAATTTTGTCCAACAAACATGTGTGAGAAAGGCCAGTGCACATAAATACTAGTTACACTTAAAAAGATTGAAACATTTTTATGATAACAATTTTCCACAAGGAACTTGGAAAGAAATTATAAGAGAAACAAACCAGGAAATGAACCAAAAAATATTTAGTAAGCATCTGAAAGAAAGAAATTAAGTACCTAATTTCTAGTATCCATGACTAAGATTATTCAGAATTACAATTTGTTCTATTTTCCGACTGTGAGTTATTTTGATCATTGTATTAATTGATTATAGAGTAAGTTGTATCACACATTACCTGTTGCCCAAATGCAGCCCCCGAGCATTGCAAGAGGCCAGAACTTGGGGCAATGCAGTATCAGGTTGACCACCAAGGCAACCAACCAGATGGCAGCACAAAGGATCCACTGGAGAAACATACCTGGAAACAAAAGAAGGTGGCACCCTTGGATCAAGTTGATTTGAGTAAATCTGGACTTTGGACTATCAATGAGATATTAAAGGCATGACCACAACTTATTGAATGTCTGTATGCCAGGCACTTGCACATTTCATTCTTACAACTCCTCTGCATAATAATTAATCCTAACTCAGAGACAAAGAAAATCAATCTGAGATTAGGCAATTTGACCAAACAGCTAGAAATTTGTAGGACTGGAATTTACGCCCAGGTTGTTTGATTCTGAAGTCTATCTATACACACTGTGTTTCTGCGTAACATTCTCTTTTTTTAGAAAAGATTGTATTCATTTAAGACGTAGAGTTAAAGACAGTGAGAGGGAGCGAAAGAGAGAAAAGTCTTCCTTCCGCTGGTTCACTCCCCAGTTGCCGCAACGAATGCAGCTGCACCGATCAAAAGCAAGGAGCTTTTTCGGTTATCCCACATGGGTGCTGAGGCCCAAGCACTTGGGCCATCTTCTACCTCTTCCCCAGGCCACAGCAGAGAGCTGGATTGGAAATGGAGCTGCCAGAACTTGAACTAGTGCCCATATAGGATGCCAGTGCTGCAGGCTGCGGTTTTAACCCACTGCACCACAGCACCGGCCCCATGTTTAACATTATTTTCCCCTTACTTATTAGACAAATCAAGAATTTTCTACTGAGAACACTGGCAAGAACAAGCTTGTATTTCTACTTCAAAATCACACCCAGGGGTAGGTGTTTGGTGTTTTTAAGTCACCACTAGGGGTGCCTGCATCCTGTATCAGAGTGCCCAGTGTGAGTCCCAGCTATCTGTTTCAGATTCCAGCTTCCTGCTAACACACTGAGAAGCAGCAGGTGATGGCTCAAGTACTCACGTAGCTGTCACCCATGTAGGAGACTGGGATGGGTTCCGGGCTCTTGACTTCAGCCTGGCCCAACTCTGACGGCACTGGAGACAGAACCAGCAGATACCAATCCCTGTCTCCATCTCTGCCTTTCAAATAAAATGAAAATAAAAATAAAAACACAATAAATCACAGTGCCGTCCATCATAAAAATGGCATTGATAACAGAACAGCACAGTTAAAACAGTGATTAAAACATCCAGGCTCCCACAAAGGTTAACGCCCAAGATGACCAGACAACACAGGCATGAGAACTAGTTACTCTGGATCAGGGTTACTCTGCTTTCTATGCCCCGAGTTGCCATTTGCCAGTTACATGAACATCAGCTGGTGCTAAGAGTTATATCTGTACATCTCTCCAGCTTCGTGTCATCGAGGATTTGGGGAATAATAAAGAAATCTTAGAGAGTCAAAGAAACACTGAGGCAAGTACAACTGAGCATATTACTTTTGACTGTAACTTTGCCAGATTTTTGTCTAGTTCTATTTATCGCCATACAGAGGTGAGACCGAAAATTGACTGCTAACCTCTAAGACAAAAGGGCAGTATCTCAGAGATGAACAGGAAGTTCATCTTATAAATTCTTCAATTTAGAAATGATAGGCCGGCGCCGCGGCTCAATAGGCTAATTCTCCACCTAGCGGCGCCAGCACACCGGGTTCTAGTCCTGGTCGGGGTGCCAGATTCTGTCCCGGTTGCCCCTCTTCCAGGCCAGCTCTCTGCTGTGGCCAGGGAGTGCAGTGGAGGATGGCCCAAGTGCTTGGGCCCTGCACCCCATGAGAGACCAGGAGAAGCACCTGGTTCCTGCCTTCGGATCAGTGCGGTGCGCCGGCCGCAGCGCGCCAGCCATGGCGGCCATTGGAGGGTGAACTAACGGCAAAAGGAAGACCTTTCTCTCTGTCTCTCTCTGTCCACTCTGCCTGTCAAAAAAAAAAAAAAAAAAAAAAAAAGAAAAGAAAAGAAAAAAAAAAAAAGAAATGAGAAACTGAAAACAAAAGAGCTGGTTAAGACTTGCACAGGATTCCATAGCTTGTTTTTTGTTAGCAGTTTTCATTCCTGTCCCAATTTCAAAGAAAAATAGAAAGTCTTGTCTCAGGAGGAAACAGATTTGTCATCTTACTTTAAGTAGCATGGAGACAAAACATTGGGGGCAAGAGCACATGTTATGTGGTATTTCACTGTAATATCTCCAGTTCCTTCTCCTGGCTTCAGTATGGAAGGCAGGTAGGTAAACATGTTATTGCTTCTCTTTCTGTAAAATTCACACCACGATGTTGCATTAACGTTATGTGCATTCCTGAAAATCATTGCATTATACAACCTCAAGCAATAAAAACCACAGAGTGTACAGGCAGTATGTTGGGGAACAATACTCAAAAACTTTATCAGCAATGTATCAAGAAAAATGGTAATCTTATAAAAAGCACAGTTTAGTTGTAACTGGTCAATGGGTTAATGGGTAAAACGCATGAATTCTACAATGAATATACACTTTAAACTGAAAAAGACTGGAAGTGCGCTTGTGGAAACAGGAATCAGCAGATTTGCAGCTGGTGAATTATTGTAAAGTTAGTGGATGGAGAGCTATGGCACCAGATGCAGGTAGGTGTGTGTGTGTGTGTGTACACATCTGCATTTTGTGTATAATCACCATCTTCATTCATGTGGGCAGAATTTTCTGTGTTCTTCCAGTTGTTTTTTAGAGACAAAGTTGCACACAAACAAGCACAAAATTCACGCTATGGCCAGATTGTCCTCTAATTTATCAACTGTCTTTGAAATCTGTGTTTTCCAAACTGGTATTATTATTAGAACTGTCTATAATTTCCTCCTCTTATGAACATAAAAGATATAGCTACAAAGCTTCCTTGACAGTACTCACCCTAGCTTTACCATGAAACACAAGTTAGTGGTAAGCCTTTACTGACCCACTCAAACTGGCAGGAGCATTGGCAAATGACTTATCTTAAGCTCTATTCATTAGGCAATAGGCGCAACAGAATTCGTCCATTTTTTGTTATGTAGTTGAGAGATGGAAGGAGATACACACACACACACACACACACACACACAGTGAGACCATTGTCTGGTTCACTCCTCACATATCCCTAACAGTTAGGACTGGGCCAAGGTGAGGAGCCAATCCAGATCTGTCTCCCACATGAGTGACACGAGCCCAACTACCGACTACTTGAGCCATCACCAATGCCTCCCAGGGTGCACACTGCAGGAAGCTGGAACTGGGAGCGGAGCTGTGTGGGGAGCAACTCGGACTGGACTGAGTTACTGGAATTAAGACTTATTCTATGCATCTGCTCTCCCACAATATGGCGCTGGGAGAGGAGGAAACAGCTTCTACACAGCTGCCTCCAGTTCAGCCAATAAACTGTAGGACTTGCTCCTGATTGGAGGAGAGCAGCGTACTCGGCGTGTGGGCAGCCGAGTTGGGATTGGTGGAGGAGGACTATAGAGGAGGAGAGAGACGGCATTCACCAGGAACATCTAAGGGGAACATCTAAGGGGAACATCTAAGGGGAACATCTAAGGGGAACATCTAAGGGGAACACCTGTGCAGCCCCCGAGAGAGCCGTCCGGCGGTGTGCCGCTCCCCAACGGAAGTGGGGAAGGTGGCAGGGGGAACCGCCCTTCCACGGAGGTGGAAGGGTCGGTAGCCAACCCGGGAAGAACCAGCAGCAAACCCGGGGAGGGCCGAGCAGACAAAAGAACAGCGCAGGGTCCTGTGTCGTTCCTCCACGAAGACGGGGAGCGACATAATGGTGCCGTGACTCGGATAGGAAGCCTAGGCAGGGTCTAGTGTCGTTCCTCCATGAAGAGGGGGAGCGACAGAGCTGGAACTTAAACCCAGGCATTCTGACAGAACAGCGTGCATCTTAATCACTCGGCCAAATGCCCATGCCAACAAAATTCATTTGTGTAGATATCATTTTTAAAATACCGAGGAAGAAGAACTTCACATTTAAAAACAATGAAAGGCTGACGACAATGGAAATGTGAATTACCATCCCCAGTGTCACATTTTTTCAGTGGCACAAAGTTTGAGCCAAACAAAAGGATAGCTATGGAGGAGCAGATGTATCCGATGGCTGGGTCCGTTCCATTGCTGCTCATGGTTCCAGGAGCGCCTGAGTGTGAGACTTGGTGCGTTTTCCAAGAGTTTCTGAAATAAAAGAAATAAAACTGAAGCCATCAGAAGTCCTGAATCTGTGAACAAGTTATGATTAAGACATGATATCTATTCAGTTTTTCAAAAGTATGCTATGAGTCCTTTTCACAGATAGCTAAGACATTATACAATTATACAGTATGTTTATACTATATGTTCATTGCTTTCATTTATAATACCAACAGACCATTTCATTTTTATTACTAATACAAAATTTAAAAAATGTTTCCAGATCTTGAAATCAAAACTTCTTCCAAATTTGGATCCAATTTTTATTACATTATGAAAAAATTCTCCTATGTAGGTAGACTGGTATAATGACTCTGTTTACTTCAATTGGTTGTTGCGACATTCAAATGAGAAGGCATCTTGAATGCTTTGAGAACTATTAAGTGTCTTATTAGCAAAAGCTTTTGTTATAGTTCAGACTTGAGCTTAAGTGTAAGGTCACCACAAAACATACCAAACACTGGAGTTAGAGGAAAGGGTTTATTGTCGGGTGGGGGAGGGCCAGAGGGAGGGAGGGAGGGAGGGAGGGAGGCAGGGTGCGCGCGCGCACAAAAAATACAACTACTTACAAAATGTTATTTGTCATAACCATGGACACTCTCACTGAAAGAACAGGTCTTGCGCGCCACGTGTTCAAGAACAGGTCTTGCTAAACTGTTGCAGTTGGGGAGGGGCAGGGAATCCCATTAGGGTGGGGGTGGAGCTGACACCTGTGGTTGGGCCATGGGGTCACCTGGCTTCCAGCAGGTGGGAGGGGACTAGAGCCCCCCAGAGCCTAGGATAGTGTCCAGGGTGTAGATGTTGCCATAGATAAGACTGTGCCACTTTGCTAGCATTAAGGGCCTATGTGTGTCACACTGCTGCTGCACACTCAGGATCCCCACAGAGAAAGGCACTTTTCCTCCTCAGCAGTACACGCATAGGAGGTACAAGTTATAAACCTGTGTATTGTCACGACTTGCAGCAACTGCACTGCTGGAACAAACACTTGGAGAATCCTGTAGAAGATGTGCAGGTGCGGAAGGAGCAATTCAATAATCAGCAGAGAAGCATGGGGCGGCTGCTCGGCCACCTGTGCTGTGTGATCCTGGTAGCAACCTGTCACATATGCATAACCACACCTGCATTAAAATTAAATAAGGGGCCAGCGCCACGGCTCAATAGGCTAATCCTCTGCCTTGCAGCGCCGGCACACCGGGTTCTAGTCCCGGTCGGGGCGCCGGATTCTGTCCCGGTTGCCCCTCTTCCAGGCCAGCTCTCTGCTGTGGCCAGGGAGTGCAGTGGAGGATGGCCCAGGTGCTTGGGCCCTGCACCCCATGGGAGACCAGGAGAAGCACCTGGCTCCTGCCTTCAGATCAGCGCGATGCGCCGGCCACGGCGGCCATTGGAGGGTGAACTAATGGCAAAAGGAAGACCTTTCTCTCTGTCTCTCTCTCTCCACTCTGCCTGTCAAAAAAAAAAAAAAAAAAAAAAAAAAAAGGAAAAGGAAAAAAACACCTTAGCTCCTCAGCCACGTTAATCACATTTCAGGTGCTCACTCAGCACTGTGGCCAGTGGCTCCCACACAGCACAGTGCAGGTGACAACACTTTCAGCATTGCAAAAAGCACTATTGGGCAACACTGCTACGCTAAATAAAAAGTTCTGGTTCCTCATGAAGAAAAACCCAAAACCACAAACAACCAAGAACCAGATACAGGACAGTAGACACAGTTCACCTTTTTAGCTGTACAAGCTACATGAGAAGAGAGACAACACACCCGGAATTGTATCAAAGAAGGTAAATAAAATAGTCTTTCTCACTGTACCATCTTGGATTGTTTTGTTCATTGACTCTTCAGAATAAACTCTCTGCAACAGGAAACAAATAAACCTTTTTTTCCCCCTCTAAATTTAATGTTACAGTGATAATTTCTTGTGGATACATAATGAATAAAATACACCTGATGTCACCACTTCCTCATTTTATTTTATAATGATAAATATTTAGAAGCCCATGTATTGCTCCTCATGTCTTCTTGCAGATAAAACAAAAAATACAACCACTTACAAAATGTTATTTATCATAACCATGGACACTCTCACTGAAAACAGGGGTCAGCTCAAAATTTTACAGTAAGTTTTACTTGGGAAAATACTTATTTGAAATTGTATGCACTCTGTTAAAAAAAAACACATCGCTGCATGGGGATGCTGTGGAGAAAGAGACAGACAGGTATGGGCAGACACAATAAAACAGTAGCATTTTACTGTTATGCTCCAACACAGTTTCGGCCTCGCAGTGGCTTGCACAGGCTACTGCTCAAGGATCAAGCAGGTGGATTATAGCGAAGGTCAGATTCCAGAGCTGCCATAGGACAGAGGTGCAGGAGGTATCTGGGGGAGCAATCACAGGACTGAAGATGCAGGAGCCAGTGTTAGCTAGGAAATCAATTTCTCTCTATGTGACTGAAAAGAGGCAAAGCGGAGCAAAGCCTCTGAGGGTACACTACGAGAATGCCTAGCCTTCGAAGGCGGCGGAACATTTCACAGGGAAGGCTCTGCTACAGGACACTGGCCTCTGAGATTCCAGCCTGGATTCAAAGGACAAACGGAAGTGCTGATCAGGCCAGAGGAACTGCACTTTGGCTGCTGCGGGAACACCTCTCAGCATTTGTTTAGGTAGATGAAGTTGAATGCACACGGCTCCGGGACACTGCAGAGGGCTTGGGATCTGACCGCTGTGTGGAGTCGTGAAAACCAAGTATCTTCAAACCAACGCGATTTTTGTGAAAAACGAGAGCAGTATCACTTCCAGCACATCGCTCTCAACCCTTCAGCACAGGCCTGTCAATGAGTCTCAGACTGCTTTTCAGCGAAACACAGCGTTATTTAAAGTTTACGTCCAAGTGTCCACGCATTCATTAATCCCACGCATTCATTTTTACCTTACTACTGCTGTCCGTCTATCAGTAACTTCAACTTCTGCGCAGACCGACGCTGATCCACACACTGCTTGCGCTCCCTCAACTAAGATTTCCTTTTCAGTTTCACATCGATTTCCTCAAACCTCCCCGCTAACTCCGCCGGCCCCCTGGCTACCGTGCACAGCGTGCGGACGTCGGTAACCTGAGCCCAGACTTTTTCCCCGCGAGCACGCTAGGGGCGAGTCCTGGGTCGCTCCCCGCCGCCGAGCTCCTCGGCTCTCCGGCCGGTCGCGGTACTCACGGCGCTGGGGACCCGCGGGGAGCCTCCTCCTGGGCGCCCGTGCGCGCCCGCCGGGGCCGGCTCCTGCCCTCCGCTCGCGCGCCGCGGCCTGCGCACCTGCACCAGGTGGGGGAGCGCTCCAGCGCCCGGGACCCTACGCCTGGGTCTCTCCGTCCGCCCGCCGGCTCTCGCTTCCTGCCGGGACAGCCGCCTTTGTCCAGGGCGGAGTGGAGGGAGGGCTCTGGCGCACGTGACCCGGAGGGCAGCAGCGCGCAGCCCGCGCGGGCGCCCGCCTTCCTGCCGCGGCCGGCCCGGGCGGGAGGGAATCCGCAGGTGTTCCCGGTCGTCCTCCTCCAGCTGGTTGTCAATCAACCGGCGAATGAGAAAGGCTGTTGTGTTTTAAGTGGCGACTGTTCAGGGAACTGAGAGCCTGCCGCGGAGCTGGGTGTTGTCTGTGGTTTTTCAGGGATGGAACGAAGCTGAGGTGACTTCTTCTATCTTACTTAGGTGAAACTAAGGTTACGCTTACATTGGGGTAATTTACTGACTAACTGACTTTAAAGAGAATGGCTACGCAGAGCAAGTCTAATGAGGTCAGGAAAGTTCACCAGAGGAGGGGAGGGGGAGCGGCTTTTAACTTTTTAACCCTTCACGTGCACAGAAAACTTTGCTACCAGGACTTCTGGTTTCTGTGCTGGCAGTTGAAGACCTTGGAAATCTTCACTCCATCAACACAGCAGGAGAAAAACTGAATGAGCCCCAAATCAGCAGCTCTTCTTAGACGTGTCAGAGCACTGGGGTCCCAGGCTGATCCACCTCCCAGAGAACTGGATAGGGGAAGACAGAGAGCGATGGTTCTCAAGCCTGCTGGAGCCAGTACTGGATTGAGGACTCTTAGTAATTGGCAAATTGCTAGAGGCTAAATGTAGGCTAAGTTGAGCCTTGAAAGTGCAGGGAAACTGAAGTTCAGTCTTACAGGAACATCCACATTTTTAAAAAAAATATTTCATTATTTGAAAGGCAAAAAAAAAAAAAAAAAAAAAAAAAAACACAGAAAGGGGAGAAAGAGAGAGACTGAGACTTCCACCCTCTGGTTCAAATGACCACAACAGCTGGTGCTGGGCAGGTTGGAGCTGGGAGGCAGGAACCCCTTCTGGGTCTCCCACATAGGTGACATGGGCCTAAGCAGTTGGGTGGTCTTCTGCTGTTTTCCGGGGCACATTGGCAGGGAGCTGCATCAGAAGTAGAGCAGCAGGAACATGAATGGGCAATCTGGTACCGGATGCTGTTGTCACAAGTTTTAGCGTCATCTACCTCACTACACCACCTGCCCTGGGCTTTCACATTTTAGTGAGTTTTGCTACCAGACATTCCATCAGGTTTTCAAGGTGAAGATAGGGAAAACATTTCCTCTTGCTCCTGGCATGAGGTAGGGGGAAAGTACCACTGGAAATACACTTGCAGCATTTTGTTCTCTGAAGCAAGAATGTGCCTTCAAGGCAGACTTTATCATTCCTTTATCTGAACTACAGAAAGTGCACTTAGACCATTGGAGACCCTTCTAGACTTTCTCACATTAGTGAGGTGGGGTGGGGGAAGAAGGTGAAGAGATTCTTGGGACCGTAGCCCAGGGATTCTTCTCTCCAAAAATTAAAGGTTCTATCATGATTATGGAATGCATCCCCTCCTCAATAGCTTAGGAAACATTATCAGTGCTCCAGCATCGTGGCAGTTCATTACAACCGATTGGCAAGACCTAGAGTCTGTTTAAGAACGAGTTTCTGTGGGGTGGGCATTGTGGTGTTGTGGGTTAAGTCACTGCTGGGGACGCCTGCATCTCATATCAGGGTGCCTGGTTAGAGTTCTGGGTACTCCACTCTTCTGATCCAGCTTCCTGCTAATGAGTGCGGAATGCGGTAGATTATGGCTGGGCTTCCCAATGTCCCTCTTAGTAACTGACAGATCTAGCAATGCAGCGTTAGCCTAGGTAGACTGTGCTCTTGGCCCTATACATCTTACACTGGACGACAAAGCACATGAATTCCAATGTAAACCTGGACTTTAGTTAATAGTAATAAATCATAACTGGTTCATATTTATATTGGTTTATCATTTGAAACAAATATATTACACTATTTCCAGATGCTAATAATGAAAGAACTTTGAGAGAGGAAAGAAGATGTATATGAAAACTCTGTCCTATTTGCTCAGTTTTTCTAAAAATGTCCTAATAAATAGTCCATAAAATGTTATTATCCTAAATCTGTGATTGCTTTACAGCAGGTGGGGACCTCGTGTGTCAGCTGGCTAGGATGCCCTGTGACACTGGGCATCCCATATGGGTGCCAATTTGAGTCCTGGATGCTCCACTTCTAATCAAGCTCCCTGTTAATGCACTTGGACATGCAGAACACAGCCCAAGTGATTGGTCTCTTGCCACCCACGTGGGAGCCCTGAATGGAGTTCTAGGCTCCTGACTTAGGCCTGGCCCCACCCCAACCATTGTTGCCATTTGGAGAGTGAACCAGGAGACAGAAAATCTCTCTCCCCCTCTGTAACTCTGCCTTTTAAATAAATAAATAAAATTTATTTTAGCAGTTAAACTATTTTCTTAACCTAGTATTGTGAAGCAAAACTAGCCCCACAAATTATCATATTTAAACAAATGATTCATTTATTGGCTTACTTATTAATATATATTTAATTTGCTTGATTATCTCTTTCAGCCATTCTCCATATATTACAGAAATACTTATAAAGTAAGAAATCTGTAAAGTAATATTTTAATTTTTTCTACAGGAAACTGTCGCTCCCTGTCTTCGTGGAGGAACGACACAGGACCCTGCGCTGTTCTTTTGTCTGCTCGGCCCTCCCCGGGTTTGCTGCTGGTTCTTCCCGGGTTGGCTACCGACCCTTCCACCTCCGTGGAAGGGCGGTTCCCCCTGCCACATTCCCCACTTCCGCGGGGGAGCGGCACACCGCCGGCCGGCTCTCTCGGGGGCTGCACAGGTGTTCCTTCAGATAGATGTTCCCCTTAGATGTTCCTGGTGCATGCCGTCTCTCTCCTCTTTTATAGTCCTTCCACCAATCCCAACTCGGCTGCCCACATGCCGAGTACGCTGCTCTCCTCCAATCAGGAGCAGGTCCTACAGTTTATTGGTTGAACTGGAGGCAGCTGTGTAGAAGCTGCTTCTCCCTTCTCAGCGCCATATTGTGGGAGAGCAGATGCATAGAATAAGTCTTAATTCCAGTAACTTAGTCTAGTCCGGGTTGCTCCCCACAGAAACGAAGTCAGTAATTTCACACTTGAACTCTGAAATCTAGTTAGTATTTTACAACCTTTTTGGAGTATATGCATGTGAAGGCTTTAAAAAAATCTAGGCTGTGTCCCCTCCTTCTCCTGGTTGCTAAATGGTCCTACGGTGGGAGCTCCTGGCCCTCACTCTCAGGATCTCTCCATGTAGTGAGAAGTTGTGAGTTGAACAAACAGTAACACCGCTGACTGATTAGAAAAGGCAATTATGCATGACTGTGTTAGGGACTCTTCCTTGGCTTTTTTAGAAGAGAAAAGGAATCCAGGTAACATGTAATTTTTCCCTTTTGGTATCCTGCCAGAATCTGTATAAATGACTTAATATAGGAAGAAAAAAGCAATGTTTTTTGCTACATCAATTGATCCTGAGGCCATAGTTAATGTTGTTCATCTTTCTGCCCCACCAGTCATGCACAATTTCCCTCACTGTGAGTCTGCTGGAGTGAAGCCTGGAGCGATGCTGTAACTGTATACCTCTGGCTCTCACTGGACATGGAAGATTCCAGAGACGCACCAATTAATCTTCTTGTTTCCACAGGACAACCTCATGTCCTTGCAACCAAGGTGTTTTGGGCTCTCCATGGAGTCCCATGATTTACCCAATCATGGCAAATTTATAGAAACACATGGATATGGAGAATGAGGGTGGTTCTGTGAGTCTGATTCCTGGTTCACCACATGCTGTTTCCTCTGCACACATTCTGCCATCTACCACCCTCGGCACACACAAGACTGGTGGGGCTGGCCGATCTTGGACTGTGAACTATCTGTCTATCTATCTACCTATCTCCAAAACTGTGAGCTAAAATAAATCTTTTCCCTTCTAAGTTTGCTTTTCTCAGGTATTTTTGTTGTAGTAACAAAAAGATGAGTAATTCAGGTGTTCAGAAAAAAATGAAGATTAAAAAGGAGAGTGGACTCTGGGGAGTAGGAAATGTGCACTCCAAAACTGCACATTTTTGGAGTGTTCACCTCACTGACGGGGCGACATTTGAGCCTGCCTGGGAGCAGAAGGAGAGGGGATGGCCAGTTCAGAAGTTCTGAGGCATATTTGAGGGATGGCAGGGGGTCACTATAGCTGGAGCTGAGGTGGTAAAAGATGAAGTTACAAAGGCAGTGAGGGGTGAGCGAGGACTTTAGGGACCTTGTACGTCACCATGAGGACTTTAACTTCCTGTGACGGAAATGGGGAGCCGTTGAAGCATTTTGATCATGGGATATGTATTTGCCATCTATTGCTCCTATTGCTATGTGACAAATGTGGCCATCCACAGCGTAGTGGCTTTTTCAAAAAAAGATTATCTATCTATCTATCTATCTATCTAGAAGGGATAGTGACAGATAGAGGAAGAGAGAGAGAGAGAAAAGAGAGGGAGAGAGGGTGAGGGAGATGAGAAGTGGGGGTGAGAGAGAAAGAGAGAGAGAGAGAGATCGTCCATTTACTGGTTCACTTCCCAAATATGCCTGCATAGCCAGGTCTGGGCCAAACCAAGTCAGGAGCCCAGAGCTCCGTCCTGGTCTCCCACATGAATGGCAGGGGTCTACACCTTTTGGGCCATCCTCCACTGGTTTCTCAGGCACATCAGCAGGGAGCTGAATGAGAAACAAGCAACCAAGGCTCAAACTATCACTCAGATACAGAAGAAAGATTAACCTGCTATGGAACATTTCCCCCTCTCAAATATAGAGTCTTAAAAGAGCACTAAACATGGATTAGCTCTCACAGTTTCCATGGTTTCTGCATTTGGGAGTGCCTGGGTTGGAGTTCCTACTCAGGGTCTCGCATAAGGTTGCAGTCAGATGTGTCATATTACAACCACATCTAGACATGTGGTTGGGTCCCATGGATCCACATACAGATGGCTACTTACATGTGGGCACTTTGGTTCTAGCTGCTAAGGGAGACCTCAGTTGTTCACACAGGCCCCTCAAAGTGCTGCCTGAGGGTTATCACAACAAGATGCTGGCTTCCTGCAGGGTGAGCAATGTAAGAGAGTAGCAGTGTCATTGTCCTTTGTGACCCGGCCTCTGAGGTCTCACCCTGTGGCTCCTGCAGTATTCTATCAGACACACAGTTCTACCAGGAGACAGATGTGAGAGGAGACCGTGTCATGTGTGGATACCAGGAGGTAGGCATCACTGGGGGCCACTTTGAAGACTGACTCCAGGGAAGAGAAAGCAGAGAGTTGCTGGAACAATGTTCCTGAGTGGACGCAAGTAGATGAGATTGAGAGCAAAAGCAGGGGAAATGGCATTTTTTCTATGTATACAAAGAGATTACCGGACTGGCACCATGGCTCACTTGGTTAATCCTCTGCCTGTGGTGCCAGCATCCCATGTGGGCTCCGGGTTCTAGTCCCAGTTGTTCTTCTTCTGGTCCAGCTCTCTGCTGTGGCCCAGGAGGGCAGTGGAGGATGGCCCAGGTGCTTGGGCCCCTGCACCCACATGGGAGATCAGGAAGAGGCACCTGGTTCCTGGCTTCGGATTGGTGCAGCGCCGGCCGTAGCGGCCACTTGGGGGGTGAACCGGCGGAGGGAAGACCTTTGGACCTTTCTCTCTGTCTCTCTCTCTCACTGTCTGACTCTATCTGTCAAAAAAGAAAAAAAAGAGATTACCAATAGTGACAGTGTATGGATGCAGTTGGGGAGGTAGGGAGATGTGGTGGTGGTGGTTTGGGGGAGGCTTGTGCACATTCACTTCTAAATTTTCACTTTTTAGCAATGAAAGAGAAAATAAGATCCTAAGTGAGGAGTGAGGACTAGGAGAGAGGTGTTGGAGACTCATAGAATTTTAAGTTTTTCAGTATTTTTCAAGTGATTTTTGATCATTTCACTAATCCTTGCTTGGTCATATTACAAAGGAGGAAAAAAAAACTCTCTTTTTATCATTGATGTATTATGAGGTACAGCCTGAGTTTTAGTAAATTTATTTAAAAAAAAACCCCTCTGACTTTTTTCCATTATAATGACTTTTTGTTTTTGCTTTGTGATTTTTTTTTTCCTTTTTGGATTGATGAACTTAATAGGTTTATAGAATGGAAACTTTTATGCTATAAGCATCCTTTGGTTTGCAAGTAGACTCAGTACTGCTAATGGAAGAAATTGGAATATACACACTGAAGGGTGCTTGAAGAAGATATTTTTTAAAATGTGACCTAGTATTGTCCTTACCCAGTCATTCTAATACCACCAGGGACAAAGTTGTAGGGTACCTAAGTCAGATTTGCTGACACCTTGCAACATATTTTATAGTACATCTGTACAACTGTGGGATGTCTTAAACAAAGGAAAAAGTCAAGTTATACAGGATTTTGTATATGAGTGGGGTTTAGGCACAATGCAAATGAAGTTGTGTTTGATGGGCTCATAGCGAAGTGTAAGCCTGTCAGTACAAATTGGGGGCTGTGAAGTGGACCTCGGGGCCTATTTTCTTGGAAACCAAACTGAGCTCGATGCCTAGTGCTGTGTTAGGGGACCTGCTATCTGAATTCCGCACCTGAGCTGCTTCTCCAGGTCACAACTAACGCCTCTGGAAAGAGTGGGGGGATTTTAAAATTTTAGCTCCTACATATGAAGGAGAACATGTGGTATTTGTCTTTCTGTGTCTAGTTTATTTCACTCAATGTGAGGTCCTCTAGTTCCATCCATTTTGCTGCAAGTGACAGCATTTCACTCTTTTTAAATATAGCTAAATGCTTAATATTCCACTGTGTATATGTGCCACATTTTCTATAGCTAATTTGATTTTTAATTCTGCATTTTATCTGATGCAGCATTTCAGCAGACCTCAGCATTCGTGTGTTCCACACTCAGGTTTGCCCATTGCCAAACGGAAGCCTTGCCAGTTACTTGCCCATTGTGACGTCTTCCTGTTCTTTCTTGTTCTAGCATCCTCTGGCTAACAAGCACTGCCATCAAAGTTGTGTGAGAAAGCCCTCCTGTTGCTATGACTGACAGGGCTTCTTATGGGGGAGGCACATCCCGTGTTCCCATACCTCCCACGCCAAGGGAGTAGGGCAAGTTTGGATTCTGTAAAAGCTTTTGAGGAAGTTTCTCATCACTTGGCGTCTTCTGGGCCTTGGAGTAGTTCTACTCAAGGTCTCTGTCAGCCAAGCTGCTTCTGTAAGCAATCCTTGAAACATAGTAACCAAGGCCGGCGCCGTGGCTCACTAGGCTAATCCTCCGCCTTTCGGCGCCGGCACACCGGGTTCTAGTCCCGGTCTGGGCGCCGGATTCTGTCCCGGTTGCCCCTCTTCCAGGCCAGCTCTCTGCTGTGGCCAGGGAGTGCAGTGGAGGATGGCCCAGGTGCTTGGGCCCTGCACCCCATGGGAGACCAGGAAAAGCACCTGGCTCCTGGCTCCTGCCATCGGATCAGCGCGGTGCGCCTGCCGCGGCGGCCATTGGAGGGTGAACCAGCGGCAAAGGAAGACCTTTCTCTCTGTCTCTCTCTCTCTCTCACTGTCCACTCTGCCTGTCAAAAAAAAAAAAAAAAAAAAAAAAAAAAAAAAAAAAAGGATAAGGAAAAAAAAAGAAACATAGTAATCAAACCAAAAGCAAGAGGAAAAAAGAAATGAGGTCAATATTCTCCAAGTCCTGATTCTATCTTGCACAAATGTCTGAATTGAATCACTTAACCTCAGGCTACAGGTCACCACAGTTTCATCAACAACAAAGCACTTGCCTTAAATTTATATAGTTAAAGAATTTGTCTGTTGGGGCTGCATTGTGGTGCATCGGGTTATGGGTTAAGCCACTACTTGTGATGCTGCCATCATGGTGCCTGTTCAAATCCCTACTGTTCGCTTCCAATCTGGCTTCCTGCTAATGTGCCTGCAAAGGCAGCAGAAGATGGTGCCAGTACTTGGGCCCCTGCCAGCAAGTAGGAGAACAGGATGGAATTCCTGGCTCCTGGCTTTGGCCTGGAACACCTGGCTACTGCAGCCATTTGAGGAGTGAATTGGTGGATGGAAGATTTTTCTGTCTCTCCTCTCTGTTTTGCTCTGTCTTCCAAATAAATAATTAAGAAATCTAAGTAAATGCAATCTTTTTTTAAAGAGCTCATTTGCTGATTTTTCTTTAAAAAAGGGAACAGCTTTTCCAAGTAAAGTCTTCATTTTTAGAGACCAAACAGTGCTCAAACTATTATATTTAAATAAAAGTTTTTACTCTTATGAGTACTTTTACTCATAAGGAATTTTAAAACTTTGAGTCCAGTCTCATGCGGTTTGTCCCATTGCACAGTCTCCCGAATGCCTTCCAGTGAACATCCATGGCCTGGCCTGTCTCGCTTGTGGGTCTGGCCATAGGACTTTGTTCAGTGATGTTCCCCACTCAGGGATCCACTGGGTGAGTCCACAGTCTCCCCATGGTGGAAGAACAGGTGTTGATGAGAGCGTCACTGTTGAGACCCAGCAAGGGCTCTAAGAAGGGAGGAGAGGTGAGTGAGATAGAAAGTTACTGCTGGAAAAGCCTTATAAAGGGTAGCTGTCTCCATGGACATAACAACAAAGAATGACAGATAACTGTGGAGGATCTAGCACGGGCAGACGCTGTGTGAAGAGCCTCGCACACATCACCTTGTTCAGTTCTTCAAACAGCCTGGTGCGTCATGTGTTCTTCTGAGCCCCATCTATGGAAGGGGACACTGACATTCCTGAGTGTCTTCCCAGGATCCACATGGCTAAGAAAAGGCAGCGTTAGTTCTAAAACGCGAATCTCTCTGAGCTCAGTGCTTGTTCATTATTGTTAGTATGCTTTCCAAAACATCGGCCTCATTCTGATGCTTAAATATGCCTGAAGTGCACATGCGCTTAGATATCTAAAGGAGATTTTAAACACCGTTCACGTGTCTGTGTACACATCACAGATCGTTACCTGCACACTCATACGTTCAAAAATTCTCTAAGCCTTTTTGCATTGCCAGTCAACTACACTTTCACTTTTTTTGTGCTTGATTTCTGAGTCCTCCCACTTTGGCTTGGTTCTTGCCATCCTTCTGCTTTTAAGGTCTATCTCCTGTCTTCAGAGTTAATGTCCTGACTTCTCCTGTTAGTCTCTCATGAAATATTAATCAATTTCATCAATCAAAATAACCAGTAAGGACCAGTTTTACAATAGTCAAATTAATTGCAAATAAGAGACCATATGTGCTTGAAAAGAAGTTGAACATAAGCTAGGAAAGTGATCTGGAAAGTTTGTTAGTGGAAACATAATGAAGACTTCCCCATGTGTGGGTCAAAAATGAAAAAAAAAATGAGAGGGAAAGAAACAAAGAATGGATAGATAGATAGATAGATAGACAGACAGGCAAACTCTCATCTGCTTGTTCATTTTCCAGTGTCCACAATAACTGGAGATGGGCTGGGGCTATAGGTTGGGGCCAAGAATACAATATAGGCCTCCCACATGGCTCTGAAGGACAAATTACTTGAACCATCATTGTTGCTCCCCAAGATCTCTCTTAGCAGGAAGCTAGAGTCAGGAGCCAGAACCAGGTATCAAACCCAGGCACTCTGTTGTGGGATCCAGACATCTTAATCACTAGGTTAAATATCTGCTCCATGGCACAAAAATTGGAAACAGGCAGCCAATCCAATGTGAGCATAAAGTTTACTTCCCTTAGATTTGACTACAGTTGATTTGCTCTTTCTCTCCACCTGCTGGTAGAAAAAGAATAAACAGTTTGCAGTTTGCACCCCCATAGAAACACAAAATGAAATATACTGTTTGAGTACTCGTTATAGCATTAAATCTCAATGTACAGCACATTAAGGACAGAGATCCTACATGAGGAGTAAGTGCATAGTGACTCCTGTTGTTGACTTTACAAATTGACACTCCTGTTTATGCAAACTGTTGAAATCTTTACTTAATGTATACTAAACTGTTCTTCTGTAAAAAAAAAAAAAAAAAGATATTATCAATTCCCAACTTGACTCTCACTGGGATTAAACATGACAATAGGTCTGATCTGATTTCATCATCATTTAAAAAATCATCTATTATTTTTCACTTTATGTTACTGTGTGGGAGCAAACTGTTGAAATCTTTACTTAATGTATACTAAACTGATCTTCTGTATATTAAGAGAATTGAAAATTAATCTTGATGTGAATGGAAGGGGAGAGGGAGTGGGAAAGGGGAAGGTTGTGGGTGGGAGGGAAGTTATGGGGGGGAAGCCATTGTAATCCATAAGCTGTACTTTGGAAATTTATATTCATTAAATAAAAGTTAAAAAATAAATTAAAAAAAAGAAAAAGAATAAACATGCACTTTGATACAAAGTTTAGTCTGAGCTGTTAAATACATGAATAAATCCTGATATGCCATCTCTTTTGGAAAAATAAAAACACAGTGTCAGCTTATCAAAAAGCCTCCTAATTATCTCCCTCAGATAGTGTCCTTGTGCGTGCAGGAAGGAGTGTGGCTTACAGGACATGAACATGAATGAGTCCGAGAACTAAGATGCTAGATACTCTAGTGTACGTGTCCTCTAGTTTCCAAGACAAGGTCCCATCTAATTTGTCTTTGCTGATGGCATTCCTGGTCAAAGTGTAACTCTTGGCTTTTGCTCCCAACACTCTATGGAAACTCAAAATCACCCATGGCAACTGCAGTACTAAATCCACTGGCCAATTCTCTGTCATCATTTATGTGACCCTTTAGCAGCATCTATCAGCAGCTGATTTTCCCTTCTCCGTGATATTTTTATTCAGATGTCTTACAGAACACCTCTTCCTTTTATACTCTAAATGATCTTTCACCAGTCTCCTTGGTTGGTTCCTCTTTTTATTTCTGGCACTTTTATTTCTGAGTTTCTACATTGATCTTCTAAAATCTAGTCCTATATTTCATTTTTAAAAAAATATTTATTTATTTATTTTGAAAGACAGAGGTATAGGGAGAGAGGGAGAGACAGAGAGAGGGATCTTCCATCTGCTAGTTTACTTCTGAGATGGCCACAGTGGCTAGGGCTAGGCCAGGTGGAAGCCAGGAGCCAGGAGCTTCATCTGGGTCTCCCATGTGGGTGCAGGGGCCTAAGGACTTGGCCCGCCCTCTGCTGCTTTTCCTAGGCCAATGGCTGGGAGCTGGATCAGAAGTAGAGCAGTCGGGGCATGAACTGGCACCCACATGGGATGTCGGTGTCAAAGGTGGCGGCTTTCCCCTCTGTGCCAGAGCTCCGGCCCCTAGTCCTATATTTCCAGTACTTCACTCAATACCTCCACTTGGTTGTCTGAGACAATTCAGACTTACCCTGAACCTGCCCTATGCATAATCTTCTTCCCATGTAATGACAACTGGGTTTTCACTTTCTCAGACCCAATATTGTTGGAGTCCTGAGCCTCTGCTACTCCACAGCCTCATCTGTTGCCCAATAGGGGAGAAACATACATCAAGAGTTTCTGCTCCCAAGGGCCTCCCTCTGTGATTCACTCTCTTTTCTCTCAATCTACAGTGTCCAGTCAAATGTAGTGCATGGCCATCTTAAATTACGCAAAGCTGTTCCAAAAACTAGAAATTTATGTAATCTTGGGGTGAATTGTATATGAATTCAAAGTATACATTCTGTTATTAAATTTTTCATCAAATTTAGTTAAATGTACCAATTATATCTTAAAGGCTTGAGTAAGAATTTTAACTTTCCACATTCTTTTTGTCTCTTTTTGGCTCTTCACAGGTGTCTCAAATCAGCACGAAAGCATTGTCATTTTTGTGCATGGAACTGCCTCACTGGCCCTATTTGATTGGTCCAGGAATGTCAAACCGGCTCAAGATAAGCTATTTAACCCCAGTGACAGTTGATTGATCCATAATGTGACACAGGTAGATCAATTATAACCATTTCTTTGAATACTTGAACTTGGAACCACTAGGAGTAAAAAGGGGCTCCTCTTTGGGAATAAAAGTTATGAGAAATGAAGCTGAGGAGCTGCTCATAGCCACATTTTCAGCTGTGTGAAGGGAGGCGTTCTGCAGTGAAGAGTGAAAGCAACATCCAGAGAGTCCAGTGTAAGGAAAGGACAGGCCCTGTGACAGTCTGGTTCTTGCATCTGATCTGTCCTGGGGCCCAGCAGGTCTGCCTTTAGCAGGTATTAATGAAGAACCTTGACTTTATGTACTGTAGACTCCATTGCTAACTAGCCTTAATGGAGAAATGAACTCAATTTCTTACATGGTTGGAAGGAGGGCAAAGCAGCTAATGCAATCAAAGATAGAGACGCAGTTATCAGGCCCTTGTTTATGCCTGAAACTGACACTTCAGAACGGCTAGTTTTCTCTTTTTATTCATCTCCCATTTCTGCTTGTCTTAGCTTTTGAGTTAGTCTTAACTGGACTTCATCCTGTTAGGCTTTTTCTAGGGTGCTGAGAAAGATGGCTGCAGGGTGCTCCAGTCTTCCTTCTAAAGCAGTGTTGCCAAACACAAAAGCTCTCAGGGGAAAGTCTCTGTTAACTGTAATGGAAAAGTCTAGTGAAACTACTGGTTGGCATAGCTTGGTTTTCATGATCACCTGTGAGCCAATCACTTAGCTAAAACCATGGGATGCTTTGGCGTGACCCAACTCCTGTTCTATGTCTGTGGGCCTATCAGATAGAATTGTACACAACACAGGAGAAGCAGAGTATTGTTACCACAAAGGATAGTTTAATGCATCTTCTTTTGTCTGTCTTTCCTCCCTCCCCTCCCCTCCCCTCCCCTCCCCTCCCCTCCCCTCCCCTCCCCTTCCCTTCCCTTCCCTTCCCTTCCCTTTCTTGGTTTCCATAGAGCATTAAAAGTCTTTTCTTTTTTGTCTAACCCAGTTATTTAACTGCATTTGCAATCAACAGTTCTGATGAACACACACTTTGCTGTCTCTCTTTCTTCTTAGATTGCTATCTCTCTCCCTAAATGACATTATTACTGAATCATCCTAGTTAAAAATGTGGGTGGAATTTCTCAATTTCTCCTCATCTCTTCCTCCCCATAGTAAAAAATTTGGGGACCTTTTCTCAATTTCTGCCTATTTCTTCCTTCCTATATTCAATCAAATAGCCAAATTTATTTATTTGAAAGGAAGAGTTACATAGAGAGGGAGGAGATACCCCCCCCACACACAGATCTTCCATCTGCTGGTTCACTCCCTAAATGGCTGCAACAGCCAGTGCTGGGCCAGGCTGAAACTGGGAGCTGAGGGCTTCATTCAGGTCTCCCATGTGTGTGCAGGAACCCAAGCACTTGGGCCACCCTTTGCTTCTTTCCCAGACACATTAACAGGGAATCAGATCAGAAGCGGAGCAGCCAGGACACAAACTCGCACCCACATGGGATGCCAGCATCAGAAGCAATGGTTTTACCCAGTACACCATGATGCTGGCCCCCTAAAGTATTCTAAGATCTACTTCACTCTCCCATCTCTGTTGTTCCAGACATTGCTCATGCCCTCGTTACCTTTTGGTTAATATGCCTCCTCAATTTTCTTTCACTTTTGCTTCTTTGCATTCTGTTTTCCAGTCTACTCTAGATAAATGGTCCTGTAATTTCCATGAATAATATTTGCTCTCGGCATCTACTGCCTTTGGAATAAAGTGAGAAATTTCTCGGTGGTACATAAAGACCCTCTGTGAACTCTTGCTGAGGATGACTCACGTGCTTCTTGATGTTTGCATCCCAGCATCAGCTCTAACCTATGCATCACATTTACTTTCCTGCTGAGTCGTCTTTCAGTCAGTGCTATGCTGACTCTGAACTTTAACTCCATAATTAGATGTTCTTTGTGTGCTCTTTGAACTCCTTGCTATCTTAACAACTTCTGCCTTTTAGTATGCACGAGGTTCTCAAGCTTTATTATATATGAGTCACTCGGGAACTTTCAAGAAGCAGATATTTCCTTGACCCATCCCAGACATCCTGTAGCAGGAAGAACTTTTTGAATGGCCTCCCTGAGATTCAGAAGCAATCATTTGGCAGGCATGGTGCATGCGTGTCTCTGCTACCGCCTGGTACTAGAGTTCTCTGATGCTCTTTCCTTCACAGATTGGATTTCTTTCTCTTCCTACTCCTGAGGGTTCTGATTGGGTGACCTGAATTTGAAGTCTCTGCATGTTTATATCATAGTCATTTTTGCACCAGATCCTGGTGCCATCAACACACAACCAGCCATGTCAACCCCTTCCCTCTCCCATAATTATGCAGCAGCCCCTCTGCTATGCCAATTCTTTGAATTTATTCTATATGTTCTTACTTAATCATATATAATTACTGTATAGTTCAAGCCTAAATTATTTTTTCTAATTACTTTGGTGATGTCTCCTATCTTCTCACTGGGGAGCCCTGAACTACCATCACTAGATGATCCCTAGCACTTTAAAATGATTGTAAAGGCTGAGCCGGGTTGTGCATCTCTTCCAAACTTCATATTGGAAATTGGCTGTGCTATGAATATACACACCACAACAATCAGAAAGTATTCAGCAAATGTCACATTTTTTTCCTTGAAGATTTGTTGTTAGCATTTACCAGCACATTGCTGATTCCAGCAGAAGACCAACCTGTGGGAACACAGACCCCAGCCTGGAATCATGCCCAACACCATAATGATTTCTTGAGATATTATGGATGTGTTTAAATAATTGGTCAGACCTAGACCCAAACTCTTAGAGTCTGTCTTGTCTATATTCTTTCTCTCATACTGCATATTTGAACTGTCAAGGGAGTACTTTTCTTAGACTTGTGAAGTACACACCTGCAGCTGATTTCACACAATCCTCTACTCTGACCACCATGAATCAAACCTCCATTGTGTCAGTTGCAATTATTTTGATGGCCTGCAGAGGTTTCCCAGTGTTCACTCGTGCCCCCTCTGTAGTCTGTTCCTAATATAACTGTAGTGATCATGTCTCATCATTTTTAGAAATGTATGTATTACACAACTGGAAACACTCCAAGGGCTATTTCCTTAACAGTAAGACCCTAAGTCCTTTTATTATTTTTTTGTTGGACATGTGGTCAGTTTTATCTTTTTAACTTTTATTTAATAAATATAAATTTCCAAAGTAAAACTTTTGAATTATAGCAGCTTTTCCCCCCATAACCTCCCTCCCACCCATAACCATCCCATCTCCCACTCTCTGTCCCATCCCATTCTTCATCATGATTCATTTTCAATTATCTTTATATACAGAAGATTAACTTAGTATACACTAAGTAAAGATTTCAACAGTTTGCACCCACACTGAAACACAAAGTATAGAGTAATATTTGAGTAGTAGTTTTACAGTTAATTCGCATAGTACAACATATTAAGGACAGAGATCCTACCTGGGGAGCAGGTGCAGAGTGACTCCCAATGTTGATTTAACAATTGACACTCCTATTTATGACGTCAGTAATCACCCGAGACTCTTATCAGGAGCTGCCAAGCCTATGGAAGCCTCTTGAGTTCACCAATTCTGATCTTATTTAGACAAGGTCATAGTCAAAGTGGAAGTTCTCTCCTCCCTTCAGAGAAAGATACTGTAGCCTTCTTTGATGGCCCGTTCTTTCCACTGGGATCTCACTCACAGAGATCTTCATTCAGGTCTTGTCTTATCTTGTTTTTTCTTTTCTTTTCTTTTTTTTTTTTTTTTTTGCCACAATGTCTTGGCTTTCCATGCTTGTGAAACTCTCATGGGCTTTTTAGCCAGATCCGAGTGCTTAAGGGCTGATTCTGAGGCCAGAGTGCTGTTTAGGGCTTTTGCCATTCTATGAGTCTGCTGTGTATCCTGCTTCCCATGTAGAATCATTCTCTCCTTTATAGTTCTATCAATTATTTGCAGACACTGGTCTTATGTATATAATCCCTTTAGCACTTAATCCTATCTTTCTGATCAATTATGAACTTAAACAGATCACATTAACAAGTAAGATGGCATTGGTACATGCCACTTTGATGGACTGAATTGGAATCCCCTGGTACGTTTCTAACTCTACCATTAGGGGTAAGTCTGAGTAAGCATGTGGCAAACTGTACATCTCCTCCCTCTCTTATTCCCACTCTTATATTTAACAGGATCACGTTCAGTTAAATTTAAACACCTAAAATTAATTGTGTGTTAATTAAATTGTTCAACCTATAGAATTAAGTAGAAAAAAAAAAAAACAGTGGGGCCAGCGCCATGGCTTATTTGGTTAATCCTCCGCCTGGGGCGCCAGCATCCCATATGGGCACTGGGTTCTAGTCATGGTTGCTCCTCTTCCAGTCCAGCTCTCTGCTGTGGCCTGGGATAGCAGTAGAGGATGGCCCAGGGGCTTGGGGCTCTGCACCCACATGGAAGACCTGGAAGAAGCACTTGGCTCCTGGCTTTGGATCACTGCAATGCTGGCCGTAGTGGCCATTTGGGGAGTGAACCAACAGAAGGAAGACCTTTCTCTCTGTCTCCCTCTTACTGTCTTTAACTCTACCCGTCAAGTAAATAAAAAAAACACTTTAAAGGAATAAAATAGTAAGTTGTTCCTCGACAGTCAGCACAAGGGCTGATCAGGTCATTGTTTCTCACAGTGTCCATTACATTTCAACAGGTTTCCTTTTAAGTGCTCAGGTAGTTGTCATCAATCAGGGAGAACATATGACATTTGTCCCTCTGGGACTGGCTTATTTCACTCAGCATGATGTTTTCCAGTTACCTGCATTTTGTTGCAAATGAACAGATTTCATTTTTTTTTTACTGCTATATACTCTATAGAGTACATATCCCATAATTTCTTTATCCAGTCTACTGTTGATGAGCATTTAGGTTGATTCCAGGTTTTAGCTATTGTGAATTGAGCTACAATAAACATTGAGGTGCAGACAGCTCTTTTATTTGCCAATTTAATTTCCTTTGGGTAAATTCCAAGGAGTGGGATGGCTGGGTTGTATGGTAGGGCTATATTCAGCTTTCTGAGGAATCTCCAAACTGACTTCCATAGTGGCTTTACCAGTTGGCATTCCCACCAACAGTGGATTAGTGTCCCTTTTCCCCACATCCTTGCCAGCATCTGTTGTTAGTAAATTTCTGTATGTAAGCCATCTAACTGGGGTGAGGTGAAACCTCATTGTGGTTTTGATTTGCATTTCTCTGATTGCTAGTGATATTGAACATTTTTCATGTGTCTGTTGGCCGTTCGGATTTCCTCTTTTGAAAAATATCTATTGAGGTCCTTGGCCCATCTCTTAAGTGGGTTGTTAGTTTTGTTGTTGTAGAGTTTCTTGATCTCTTTGTAGATTCTGGTTATTAATCCTTTATCAAGTACATGGCTTGCAAATATTTTTTCCCATTCTCTTGGTAGCTTCCTCACTTTCCTGACTGTTTCTTTAGCATTACAAAAACTTCTCACTTTGATGTAATCCCCATTGTTAATTTTGGCTTTGACTGCCTGTGCCTATGGGGTCTTTTCCATGAAGTCTTTGCCTGTGCCTATGTCTTGCAGGGTTTCTCCGATGTTCTTTAATAATTTGATGGTGTCAGGTTGTAGATTTAGATCTTTAATCCATGTTGAGTGTATTTTTGTGTGAGGTGTAAGATAGGGGTCTTGCTTCATGCTTCTGCATGTAGAAATCCAGTTTTCCCTGCATCACTTGTTGAATAGACTGCCCTTGCTCCAGGAATTGGGTTTAGATCCTTGATCAAATATAAGTTGGCTGTAGAAGTTTGGATTGATTTCTGGTGTTTCTATTCTGTTCCATTCGTCTATCCATCTGTTTCTGTACCAGTACCATGCTGTTTTGATTATAACTGCCCTGTAGTACGTCCTGAAATCTGGTATTGTGATTCCTCCAGCTTTGTTTTTGTTGTACAAGATTGCTTTAGCTATTCAAGGTCTCCTGTGCCTCCATATGAATTTCAGCATCATTTTTTCCAGATCTGAGAAGAATGTCTTGGTATTTTGACTGGTATGGCATTGAATTTATAAATTGCTTTTGGGAGAATGGACATTTTGAAAATGCTGATTCTCCCAATCCATGAGCATGGAAGATTTTTCCATTTATTGGTATCCTCTTCTATTTCTTTCTTTAAGATTTTGTAATTCTCAGCATAGGGGTCTTTGATGTCCTTGGTTAAGTTTATTCCAAGGTATTTGATTGTTTTTGTAGCTATTGTGAATGGGATTGATCTTAGCAGTTCTTTCTCAGTCATGGCATTGCCTGTGTATACAAAGGCTGTTGATTTTTGTGCATTGACTTTATATCCTGCTACTTTTCCAAACTCTTCTATGAGTTCCAATAGTCTCTTAGTAGAGTTCTTTGGGTCCCATAAAAAAAAGAATCATATCAAATGCAAAGAGGGATAGTTTAACTTCTTCCTTCCCAATTTTTATCCCTTTAATTTCTTTTGCTTGCCTAATGGCTCTGGATAAAACTTCCAGTACTATATTGAATAGCATTGGAGAGAGTGGGCATCCCTGTCTGGTACCAGATCTCAGTGGAAATGCTTCCAACTTTTCCCCATTCAATAGGATGTTGGCCATGGTTTTTTCATAAACTGCTTTGATTGTATTGAGGAATGTTCCTTCCATACCCAGTTCGCTTAGAGTTTTCATCATGAAAGGGTGTTGAATTTTATCGAATGCTTTCTCAGCATCAATTGAGATAATCATATGGTTTTTCTTTTGCAGTCTGTTAATGTGGTGAATCACATTGATTGATTTGCGAATGTTGAACCATCCCTGCATACCAGGGATAAATCTCACTTAGTCTGGGTTGATGATCTTTTTGATGTGTTGCATTCTATTGGCGAGAATTTTATTGAGGATTTTTGCATCTATGTTCATCAGGAAAATTGGTCTGTAATTCTCTTTCAATGCTGCATCTTTTCCCGGCTTAGGAATTAAGGTGATGCTGGCTTCATAGAAAGAATTTGGGAGGATTCCCTCTTTTTCAATTGTTCTGAATAGTTTGAGAAGAATTGCAGTTAGTACTTCTTCAAATGTCTGGTAGAATTCAGCAGTGAATCCATCTGATCCTGGGCTTTTCTTTGTTGGGAAGGCCTTTCTTACTGATTCAATTTCTGTCTCAGTTATGGGTCTATTTAGGTTTTCTATGTCTTCCTGGTTCAATTTAGGTAGATTGCATGTGTCCAGGAATCTATCCATTTCTGATAGATTTCTCTGTTTGCTGGCATACAAGTCCTGGTAGTAATTTCTGATGATTCTTTTTATTTCTGTGGTATCTGTTATTACATTCCCTTTTTCATCTCTGATTTTATTGGGGTGTCAATTTTGTTTATTATTTCAAAAAAACAGCTCTTCATTTTGCTGATTTTTTGTAATTTTTTTTTGATTCAATCCTGTTGATTTCCTCTCTGGATTTTAATTATTTCTCTTTTCCTATTAGTTTTGGGTCTGGTTTGTTGCAGTTTTTCTAAATCCTTGAGATGCATTGATAGCTCATTTGCTTGGTTTCTTTCTAATCTTGATGCAGGCACCTATTGCTATAAACTTTCCTCTTAACACTGCTTTTGCTGAATCCCTTTAGTATTATATGTTGTGTTGTTATCCTCATTTACTTCCAGAAAGATTTTTATTTCTCTTTTGATTTTTCTATGACCCATTGTTCATTCAGGAGCATGTTGTTCAATCTTCATGTGTTTGCATATGCTCTAGGGATTCCTGAATTGATAATTTCCAGCTTCATTCCACTGTGGTCTGAGTAGCTGCATGGTATGATTTCAATTCTTTTGAATTTGCTGAGACTTTCATTATGGCCTAGTATGTGGTCAATCCTAGAGCTGCTGAGAAGAATGTAAATTCTTTAAGTGTAGGATTGAAAGTTCTGTAGATATTTGTTAGATCCATTTGGACTATAGTGTCGATTAAATCTGCTATTTCCTTGTTGATCTTCTGTCCTGTTGATCTGTCTATTTCTGAGAGTGGAGTATTGAAGTCCCCCAGTACTATTGTATTGGGGTCTAAGTCTCCCTTTAAGTCCCTTAACAAATCTTTTAAATAAACCGGTGCCCTGTAATTAGGTGCATATGCATTCATAATAGTTATATCTTCCTGTTTAATTGATCCCTTTATCATTATATATTGCCCCTCTTTGTCTCTCTTAACAGTTTTTGTGTTAAAGTTTATTTTGTCTGATATTAAGATGACTATTCCAGCTCTTTTTTGTTTTCTGTTGGCATGGTATATCTTTTTCCAACCTTTCCTTTTCAGTCTGTGTGCATCTTTGTTGGAAAGATGTGTTTCTTGTAAACAGCAAATAGATGTGTTTTATTTTTCAATCCATTCAGCCAATCTGTGTCATTTAACTGGAGAGTTGAGGCCATTTATATTCAATGTGACTATTGATAAGTAGTGACTTTGCCCTGCCATTTTTCCAAAGATATTTCTAATTTATGCTTTGAATTTCCTGTGATCTTTCACTGGGAGATTTTCTTCCTTTACCTTTTTTTGAATTGATTTCCACATTTCTGTGTTTCTGTGTATATCACATCTTTAAGCATATTTTGCAGGGCTGGATGAGTGGTGACAAATTCTTTCAATTTCTGTACGCTGTGAAAGGTCTTTATTTCACCTTCATTCACAAATGAGAGCTTTGCAGGATATAATATTCTGGGCTGGCAGTTTTTTCTCTCTTAGTACCTGGGCTATATCTAGCCATTCCCTCATAGCTTGTAGGGTTTCTGATGAGAAATCTGCTGTGAGTCTGGTTGGAGATCCTCTGAGAGTAATCTGATGATTGTCTCTCTTGCACGTTTTAAAATCTTTTCTTTATGTTTCACTGTGGTGAGTTTGATTACAGTGTGTCACTGTGAAATTCTCTATTGGTCATGTTTATTGGGGGTTCTATGTGCTTCCTGTACTAGGATGTCTCTTTCCTTCTCCAAACCTGGAAAGTTTTCTGCTAGTTTCTCACTAAAAAGGCCTTATAATCCTTTCTTTCTCTCCATGCCTTCAGGAACTCCTAGAACCTGGATGTTGGGTTTTTAATAGTATCGTGTAGATTCCCAATGATACTTTTTAGATTTCAAATTTCCTCTTCTTTTCTTTGGTTTGACTGTATACTTTCCTGTGCTCTGTCTTCTAAGTCCAATATTCTCTCTTCTACCTCATTGATTCTGGTTTTTAGGCTCTCAAATGTGTTTTTTATTTGTTCTATTGAATTCTTCATTTCATTTTGGTTTTTCTTCAGTTTCATCTTCTACTAAATTCCTCATTTCATTTTGATTCCTCCTTAAGATTTCATTTTTAGGGGAGAGATTTTCTGTCCTGTCCTGTATGTTTCTGTAGTTCATGCATTTGTTTTCATTAACTTCGAAATGTTCTTATGGTATTTTTTTTGAAATCTGTATCTTGCATTTCTTCTATCTCATCATCTTCACAATCTTGTATTGGAGTGTCATGTTCATTTGGGAGCATCATGATGTCTTCCTTGTTCTTTTTTTTTATTTTTTTAATTTATTTTTTGACTGGCAGAGTGGACAGTGAGAGAGAGAGAGACAGAGAGAAAGGTCTTCCTTTTTTTTCTGTTGGTTCACCCTCCAATGGCCGCCGCGGCTGGCGTGCTGCGGCCAGCGCACCGCGCTGATCAGATGGCAGGAGCCAGGAGCCAGGTGCTTTTCCTGGTCTCCCATGGGTTGCAGGGCCCAAGCACCTGGGCCATCCTCCACTGCACTCCCTGGCCAAGCAGAGAGCTGGCCTGGAAGAGGGGCAACCGGGACTGAATCCGGCGCCCCAACCGGGACTAGAACCCAGTGTGCCGGCACCGCTAGGCAGAGGATTAGCCTAGTGAGCCACGGCGCCGGCTTTTCCTTGTTCTTGTTTCTTCAGTTTCTGTGTTTGTTGTTTGGCATTGTGGAGATATTCTTTGGCTTTTTTTTTTTTCCCTCGCTGTGGTGGCCTTTCTCGTTATACTATGACCCTAGATTAAGTGGACTGTCTGCTTTTGGTGAATCTCTAGAGGCTTGTCGTGGGTGTGGCCAGATATCTCTGTTCAGTTCTTCAGGGTTAAGGGTGTGCCAAAAGTGACACACCCAGGTTTGGCATGGTAAATCTTCTCTCTCTCTCTTTTTGTATTCAGAAGGAAGTAATTCCACTCAGCTGAGCTCTTCTCCTCGATGTCAATCAGTCTGAGCACTAGCCACAGTGGGTATAATATTTGTCTGTTCTGTCCCAAGGACCACACAAAGGATCTGTGCAGTCCTCGTTGTAAGCTCAGATTCCCCTGCAATGTCTCTCGCCGGGTAGACAAGGCCAACCGAATTTTGTGGCATCTCCCACCGAGACTGCTTATGTCTCAGCCACACTGTTAGTTCTCCCTTACACCCTCAGTTTTTTTTTTTTTTTCCACAGTCCTGGTTCATAAGCTCCACACATGCACTAGGTCTTATTCTCCTGTTATTTCTCCCCACCAGAGTCAGGTTTTTCTGCTTGGCTGAGGGTGGGCACAGCCCTGAGCTGGCACAGCTCTTACGTGTGTCCTAAATGGTGCCTGCTCTATTGTCTCACATGCCTTTGTAAGGTGTGTGGAGAGAGAGAATTGTGTTCGTACCGTCCCTTTTGTTTATTTCTCTCCTCTAGTTAAGCTGGTGTACTTTTCCCCACGGGGCTTCAAGCCTCATTCCTTCTAGGCTCTTCCTGCCACTTTTCACTAGTGTCTCGAGCTACTGCAATTTCATCTCACCTCTTTCCAATGCTGGTGCAGGGGAGAAGACTTTTGGCAGCTGGGTTCCCAAGCAGTGGGCATCTGATCCTCCACATAGATCCACCATGTCCCTCTAATTCCAGAAGAGTTCCCTCTGCAGTTTTTCCCTAACTCTTCCCTGAGAGTTCACTATCTCCACTTTTATTAAGCTATCTTTTCCTGGACTATCAGTGAGTTCCCTCCCTATTCCACCATCTTGGAGCCCCACCCCCATACTTCTCTCTCTCTCTTTTTCTCGCTCTCCCTTTCCCCCTCTCTATTTCTCTCTCTCCCTTTCCCTCTCTCTTTTTCTCCCTCTCCCTTTCCCTTTCAAATAGATTAAATGAATGAATAAAATTATAAAAAAGAAATTGATAAATAATTTCATTGGTTTATAATTTTTTTGCCAAAAACTGAACAAATAGGACAGGCGTTATAGTATGGCTAGCAAAGTTGCAGTCTGTAATACTGGCATGCCATGTGGGTACCAGTTTATGTCCTGGCTGTTCCATTTCCAACCCAATTCCTTTTCATGGCCTGGAAAATGTAGCAGAGATGACCCAAATTTTTAGGCCCCTGCTTCCTATCATCATCACAGAGCTCCTGGTTCCTGGTTTCAGCTTGGTCTCTGCTGGCCATGTGGCCATCTTGAGAGTGAACCAGCAGATGGAAAATATCTCTCTCTCAACTTTTCTATATTTGGAATATTTTCAAATAAATATTTGTTTTCAAAAATACAAATGAAAATATTCATAGAAATTCTGAAAAACTTTGAGTGACATTTGAATAATAGAATTATTTTGGTTCATGCATAGACTGAGTAATCAAATCTAAAAGAATAGAATAGTATATATATGTGGGCCGGTGCTGTGGCTCACTAGGCTAATCCTCTGCCTGCGGCGCCAGCACTACCAGTTCTAGTCCCGGTTGGGGCGCCAGTTCTCTGCTCTGGCCCGGGAAGGCAGTGGAGGATGGCTCAAGTCCTTGGGCCCTCCACCTGCATGGGAGAACAGGAAGAAGCACCTGGCTCCTGGCTTCGGATCAGGGCAGCGCGCTGGCCATAGTGGCCATTTGGGGGGTGAACGAACAGAAGGAAGACCTTTCTCTCTGTCTCTCTCTCTCACTGTCTAACTCTGCCTGTCAAAAAAAAAAAGAATAGAATATATGTGAAAATATATGATAGAATAAAAAGCAACAGAAGCCAAAAAATGGGTGGGCTCATGAGTCTCACTGGAGACTGTAACTCACAAATGTATAGCACAGCCTTTGTCTTCCAGTATGTTTGTTTCCTGCAGGTCTGATGTTTCCACATGTTTAGGGGGCATTTAATACTTGAAAGAAAGCATAGTTAGATATTTGGTTGATGAAATTTCTGTTGGCTTTTTTCACTTGGTAGTCTGTTTGCAGGATCCACAGTGTGTTCCCATGTGACTTGAGATGTTATTAACCTCAGTAAATCTTTGTCAACTGAGCCCATTTCTCTGTTTTAAACAATCAGAGATTGTTTCACTAATTCTCCATTTGTGACTTTCCATGTGTAAGATTTACAAGTGGTAAGAGTCTGAAAATAGTGTTGGGGGACAAGTGCATCTGAGGGGGGCTACTGCAAGGTGGATACTCAACCCTTACCCTAAACCGGAACAGAAAGGAGATAGAACACTATTTTTAAAAAACACCTCATTTTAAAAGAATAAACATCTTCGGCTATGAGAAACACTTATTCAGATTATACAGAATGACAATAGGTTTGGAAATGCTGGCATGAACCTTTATTTGTGTGGATTTTCTTCTGAGGTAGTGATGAAGAATGACTTTCTCTCTGGTCTCAAGAAATGTATGGCCAAATGCAGAAGCAAAGGCAGGGCTGGGTGAGACCAGAAGCCCCAGCAGCCTTGGCATATATGGGAGATTATTAGCTGCTGTAACAGCACCCTGGGGAAATATAAAAATGGCAATTTCAAATGAATTTGCCAATTATTAGATTGTATTAAATGCCTAGGGTCTGTTTTTGTTTTACCTCATAATAACAATTTTATTGAAATATAACTTGGTCCAGCTGGAGCTGAAGGTGTTGGGTCCATCCTTGCTTTTGAGGTCCTCAGATGCCATTGCCTTGTTCCCAGAGGGAGGGACGTGAGTGTCCCCTGGCCGCCATCCCTGGATGGGGTCCTGACAGGGCCACCAGACAGCCTGGAGGTCAGGGAACCGATGCCTGACAGAACCAAGTTGTATTATTAGACACACTGGAACAAGAGATTTCAGAATTTAAAGAATGTCATTCTATGTTGAACATTAATGCTTTCTTCACCGAAACGAAACATTTTCATGCCAAGTTGGTGAATATAAGGAAAGAGGTGCTGGTGCTTCCTGAAAAGACATGCAAGTTAAAAAAAATAGCACAGAACCTGCAGCAGAACACGCAAAAAGAGGAGTTGGAAAGGGAGCAGCAACGGGAGAAGAGGTTTGAAAGAGAAAAGCAGTTAACTGCCAAGCCAGCTCAAGGACATGAAGCGTTGTGTTTGCATGTTTTCCTCCCCTACCCCATATTCTTTGGGTATAAGATGAGCAGAGTGTAGAGCGACAAGGTGGTGCCTTATACTATTGTGTTCTGTTTAGAAATCCTTATCCCAGGATTGCTGTGTCTTCATATGTTCATTTCAGCCCTTCAAGAAGCATTTCTCTTTAGAGAGTGGATGCATTGTCACTTGTTTTGATATTTATATGTACTTGTTTTAACTTTTGTTTTACTTCATTTTAATATTTGTTATTTTGGCCTTCAGTAATTTGAAAACTGGGAAAATGGTTAGATGTCAGAGTCTAGACTCTAAATTGTTAAAAATTAGTATCAATTTTTTTAGCTTCTTGAACGCAGATTTTTTTTCTTTTACTTTTGCTTTTTTGTGTTTTTTTTGTTTTTTTTTTTTTTTTTTTGAGTGCAGGTTTCAACATTTTGGTTTCTTATTTTATGGCCTGACTTGCCTTTCTGGCAGGATAACATTGATTTTTGGTAATTGCCTTTTCATTGCATTGTTTAGAGAAAATATCAATTGCTTAATTGCATATGCCCCTGGAAAAGATGTGGTATAAGCTTTTGTGAATAACATAATGCAAAAGTGTATGCACAGGACATGACAGCACCTTAGACAAGGAAGGTGAGCAGCAAGATGCCAGAGGGGTTCTACTAACCATGTACTCTGTGCTTTTCAGCGTGGATGCTTCATAGCTTTTGCCTTCCAAGTACATTATATGTGTTCCTTAAGTTTGACAAGGATAGTGGAGCTATCACACACTCATGTGCTTGTGTGTTCACAGTGTTAGTTAGTAACAGTCATAATACAGTGAGGTAGTTTCTTGTTTTAAAAAAATTCTTAGGATAGAATCATATGTACCAACTGCTACTTTATAGATAATAACAGGAATGGTAGGAAAAGCAGCAACAGGGTACCTTAGTGTTTCTTAGAATATTTCCTGAGTATCGCATTTGGAAACTTATACAAGGACAATATCATGTTTCATTGCTTAAAACAGAGTGCATTATTCACAGTTTTAGTGTTATTTAAAATTTACCTGGTTTCCTATCTGTATTAAAAGTGCATGATTAGGATGTATATCTTTTGTAACCCACATTACATTTTTGGTGAGCTGGAATCACTACCTCTGGTCATATACCAATCAAGCTAATGATGAAGAAAGCTTTAGATTTCATTCAGTACTAAGAACTGATTTGTTTAAAGGTTTAAATAATTTGTTTGAGTCTTTCTCTTCTTTAATGAATGAATTATGGTCTCACAAGTCACTGGACTTTGACCTTATATATTCAAAAACCCAAGTGTTGCCTCAAACACTTGCTAAAACTGCCTAGGGAAGGACTCACTAGAGCTTGCAGTCATCTACATTGCTGAATGTACTCCTTTCTGATGTGGTATCTGACAGACTATGCATTGCTTCTGACAGTGGGTTTGGAGCAACTGTATTTGTGTAACATGCTGATTCCTGGACATACTCTCAATCTGCTGAAGCAAGTCAGTGTTAGGCCCTCCCTACCCCTCTGACGTCTGCCATGATTCTGATACATCTTAAAAATGAGAACCACCAGCACAGTAGTTGAGTTTAGGGCTTCCCACACTGGGCTGCTTATCACTGTCGCTTTGGAACTTCTGAAAAATACATTCTGGATTCTTACGCTGGTTCTGATGTGGAACTTGTGTACATTTTTTTTTTGACAGGCAGAGTGGACAGTGACAGAGAGAGACAGAGAGAAAGGTCTTCCTTTGCTGTTGGTTCACCCTCCAATGGCCGCCACGGCTGGCGTGCTGTGGCTGGCGCACCGTGCTGATCCGATGGCAGGAGCCAGGTGCTTCTCCTGGTCTCCCATGGGGTGCAGGGCCCAAGCACTTGGGCCATCCTCCACTGCACTCCCTGGCCACAGCAGAGAGCTGGCCTGGAAGAGGAGCAACCAGGACAGAATCCGGCGCCCCAACCGGGACTAGAACCCGGTGTGCCGGCGTTGCAAGGCGGAGGATTAGCCTAGTGAGCCGCGGTGCTGGCCTGGAACTTGTGTACATATTAAAGAACCCCTTCAAGTGATTCTGATGTAAGGACCCACTGGTGTAGACTATCTATAATGATTTATATTTGTAAGTGGTGAGATAGTTTAAAAGCTATCCAATAACTTTTGGATTAATCTTATGAAATACTGCACTGCTACTTTTGATACACTGTCAGGTTTAGGACTGAATTTTAGCAGGAAAGAAATAAATATAGAAGTCTGGCCAACTAATTGAACGTTTGCTCCTCTCTTTGTAACCTGTGTTAAAATAAATTATGTTCATTGAATGAATGGTGAGACACACCTAGTTTCAGAATTGTGTTATTTAAGTGTTTAAGACTTCTTAAAATGTCAAAATGAATGTATGCTAGCATCCACAATTTTAAGGTCACTTGTAAATCAGAAGTACTGTTATCTTGGTTGTCACTCCCCCTCTTCGTGGAGGAGCGACACTGAACCCTGCCTAGGCTTCATATCCGAGTCATGGCACCATTATGTCGCTCCCCGTCTTCGTGGAGGAATGACACAGGACCCTGCGTTGTTCTTTCGTCTGCTCGGCCCTCCCCGGGTTTGCTGCTGGTTCTTCCCGGGTTGGCTACCATCCCTTCCACCTCCGTGGAAGGGCGGTTCCCCCTGCCACTTTTCCCCACTTCCGCGGGGGAGCGGCACACCGCCGGCCGGCTCTCTCGGGGGCTGCACAGGTGTTCCTTCAGATAGATGTTCCTGGTGCATGTTGTCTCTCTCCTCCTTTATAGTCCTCTTCCACCAATCCCAACTCTGCTACCCACACGCCGAGTACGCTGCTCTCCTCCAATCAGGAGCAGGTCCTGCAGTTTATTGGTTGAACTGGAGGCAGCTGTGTAGAAGCTGCTTCTCCCTTCTCAGCGCCATATTGTGGGAGAGCAGATGCATAGAATAAGTCTTAATTCCAGTAACTTAGTCTAGTCCGGGTTGCTCCCCACACTTGGTAACTAAAACATACAACTTAGATGTATTTCAGTAACACAGAAACATATCTTGTAGCTGTATTAGAATGGAATCCACCATTAGTTAGTCTTGCTGTGTTTTTGCATGGGAGGCTTCTGTTTCCAGGTTGAAAAAAATCGCTTGTCTTGAAACTGTAAAGGCATGTACTGACCTGAAGTGATGGGAATCCATTTTGCATTTTATTTGCAGTAACTATCATGTAAATATACACTGAATGTAATATAGATTATGTCCACATTGAGTTTTTGAGTGGATACAGTTTATAAATATATCAATTATATACCCTCATTTGTTTGTCTGATTTTGAACTTATAAAATGGGAACCACTTTTTATGCATTTAATTAAAAAGGTATCTGAATTTAAAAAAGAAATATAACTTATATATCATATAGTTCAACTACATAAAATTTTTATGCTTGTTCATAGTTATGCACCTCCAACCACATTCAATTTTAGGACTTTTTCATCGGATTTCAAGTTGGCTGATTAGGGAATGACATACTGTGCCAAGTTAGGGATAAATAATAAATAACAAAGTGTAGGAAGTGCAATATTAGGGCAGAATTAGAGAAAAAAAAAACACTGAAAATTCTGTGAAAGGAAGAGGAATGCCATAGACCTGTGTGGAAGGTGCACATATGCAGCATGAACATGGACACAAAAATGACTGCAGCGGCTGAGAGTGGGAGCAGGCAGCAGCCTGGAGATGGAGACGAGACCAGTCTACTACAGCACATGGTAACATAGCTGGAGGGAGAGCACTGCTTGAGTCCAGACTTTAACCCTAGGGATTAGTGGTTACTAGCAGTTACCTATGGAGCCAGTAGAAGTAAAATGGGCACATTTTTCTCACCCCAACAACCGCAGAGCAGCACTCACATCCCAGCTAAGAAAGCATGTGATCCACTCTGGGTTTGTGAGGCAGCTGCAGAAGGCTTTGTGCACATGCACAGCCACTGGCTGAGACAGAACACCATCCTCTTGGCAGTACTAGCAACGGTGGTGGTGACAGAGCAACATTCGGCCAGAGACCCTTGTGTGTGAGTGTGATCCAGAGTCTAGCAGAGGGAAAAATCCACAGCTCCCACTCATGTTGAGCCTGGTGGGGGGATTGATGGGTGGCTGAGCACCCACATAAGACTGTGAAGTGCCGCAGCCACCCAACATACCACAGGCTCTGGGGCTCCTGCTGCCTGGGTGGAGCTGGTTTGGGATCATCGGATTCTCTGTTTACTGGATGACCAGGCAGGGCAGAGTGAAACCTCTGCACCCAGGCACTGTCTGAGACCCTAAGAACTCGGTGGCTACATGAGAAGATGCAGGGTGACGCTGGGTCTCTGGGCAATCACTGGGTATAGCTCACATGCATGAAGCTCCTTGGTTGCCTGGGACAGTTCATTTCAGGAGGAACTGTATTCACAGTGAGGACTGTACAGATCATCTTTGTGGTTCGTATGGTGGCTAAGATGAGTGCTTAAAACATTGGGAGTTAATATTCAAGCACTGCTCATCTTAGAGGACAAAAAGTGAGGTGGTGATCACATCAACAGAGGTGAAGCTATGTAATGAATAAGGGATCGATTCAACAGGAAGATGTGACTACAATGAATTATCATGCACCCAACTACATCGTGCCTGGCCATTTAAAAGAAATGTTAATGCATCTAAAAGAATACATAGACTCCATTATAATACAAATAAGTGACTGCAACACCCCACATTCATTAATGGAAGATCAGATAGCCAGAAAATCAACAAAGAAACAACAGAGCTAACTGACATTATGGAACAAATGTTCCAAATAAATATCTACATAGACACGAAGATCCTCAACAAAATGCTACTTCATCAAATCCAACAACACATCAGAAAGATCGTCCACTTGAACCAAGTGAGATTTATTCCTGGTATGCAAGGATGATTCGCAAATCAATGTGATAAATCACATGAACAAACTAAACAACAAAAACCATATGATAATCTCAATAAATGCAGAGAAAGCATTTGGTTAAATACAGCATTCTTCCATCATGAAAATATTAAGCATATTGGATATACAAGGAAAATTCCTCAACGCAATTAAGGCAATCTATGACAAATGCACAGCCAGCATCTTACTGAATGGGGGAAAACTGGAAGCATTCCCTCTAAGATCTGGAACCAAACAAGAATCTCCACTCTCACCATTGCTATTCCATATAGTCCTGGAAGCTTTAGCCAGAGCCATAGAGACAAGGAAAAAAATGAAAGGGATACAAATTGGAACAGAGGAAGTCAAACTCTTTATTTGCAGATGACATGATTCTATGTATAGGGGATACAAAAGACTTCAATATGTGACTATTGGAACTCAAAACAAGAGTTTGGTAAATTGGCAAGATACAAAACTAACACACAAAACTAACTAGTCTTTCTGTATATGCACACAATGCATTGGCTGAGAATGAACTTCTAATATCAACCCCATTAACAATAAGTACAACCAAATTAAATATTTTGGAATAAATTTAACCAAGGATGTCAAATAGCTCTACAATGAAACTTACAAAACATTAAAGAAATAAATAGAAGAAGTCACAAAAAATGACAAAAATCTTCCATGTTCAGGGATTGGAGGAATAAATATCAGCAAAATGTCCGTACTGTCCAAAGCAAATTAAAGATTCAATGCTATTCCAATCAAAATATCAATGGCATGCTTCTAAGATCTGTAAAAAACAATGCTAAAATTTAAAAGGAAACACAAAAGAATGTGAATAGTCAAAGCAAATTTAAACAACAAAAAGGAAGAGGGAGGCATCACAATACCAGTTTTGAAGACATACTACAGGACAGTTATAATCAAAAGATGCATGTAATGGCATAAAACAAAACAAACATGTAGACCAATGGCAATGGAAAAGAAGAGAAACTCCATAGATCTAGGGACACATCTACAACCAACTTACTTTTGACAAAGGAGCTAAGAATCAATCCATTGAACAAGGACAGTCTCTTCAACAAATGGCTGGGAAAACTGAATTGCCACATGCAGAAGTATAAAACAAGCTCCCTACATTACACTTTATGAAAAATTCACTCAAAATGGACCAAAGACCTAAGTCTATGACCTGATATCATCAAATTACTAGATAACATTGGGGAAACTCTGCAAGACATTTACATAAACAAAGCCTTCTTGTGAAAGAACCTAGAAGCACAGGAAGCAAAGCCCAAGTTGATAAGTGGGATTACATCAAACTGAGAAGCTTTTACACTGAAAAACAGAAAGCAAAACAAACAAACAAACAAACAAAAAACACTCAGCAAAGTGAAGAGGGAGAACATATTTATTGTATAAAAACATGTTTTAAACATGTTTGAAAATTATACAATTGAAAAATGTTAATATCCAGAAATATGAAGAGTTCAAGAATTTCAACAACAATGAAACAATCTAGTGAAGTGGGCAAAGTACTTGAACAAGCATTTTCCATTTGTTTATTTTCTTCTTTTATGAAATTTAATTAAGTTCTATGAGTATCATGTATTTCATATAAACAGATTTAAGAATATAGTGATCCTGTGCACCCTAAACTTGCTCCCACTCACTCCCCAAAATTTCTTCCTCATTCCTTTCCATTCCTACTCTTAATTTTACAAAGATCTACTTGCAGTTTACTTAATGATAGTAAGGATAGCCATACAGTAATTTTAAAAATTCAACAAATAGTATGAAGGAAAAAACACTGTTCCTCAACAGACGACACAAAGGCTATAAACAATCATTGACTCTCAAAATGTCCATTCGATACCTTACATTTTAGGTACTTTATTAGTTACCCAAGATCAGGGAAAATATGTTTGCTGTCTTTTTTTGTATTAACTTATTTCGTTAAATATAATGGCTTCCAGTTGCATCTTTTTTTTTTTTTTGCAAATGACTGGACGTCATGTTTTTCACAGCTCAATATTATTCCATTATGGGAGATACATATATCTCCCATAATTTCTTTAATGAGTTTTCAGTTGATGTACATCTATGTTGCTACCATATCTTAGCTACTGTGAATTGAGCTACAGTGGACATGAAGTGTACAGATCACTCTTTCACTGGGTTTGGGTAAACTTCCAGGAGTGCAATGGCTATGTAATATGATAGGTCTATATTCAGCTTTCTGAGGTACCTCAGTACCGTCTTCCACAGTGGCTTGACCAGTTTACATTCTAGCCAATCGTGGATTGGGATACATTTTCCCATATCTGCACCAGCATTTGCTGTTTGTTGATTTCAGTATGAGAGCCATTCTAACTGGGGTGAGGTGGAACCACATTGTGGTTTTGATTTGCATTTCACTGATAGCATCTGATTCTGAGCATTTTTTTCATGTGTCAATTGGGCATTCAAATTTTTTTCCTGAAAAATGTCTGTTCAAGCCCTTTGCCCATTTCTTAACTGGATTGTTTGCTTTGATGCTGTTGAATTTCTTGAGCTCTTTATAAACCTGGATACTAATCCGTTACCAGTTGCACAGTTTGCAATATTTTCTTCCATCCTGTTGATTGCCTCTTTACTTTGCTGAGTGTTTCTTTTGCAGTGCAGAAGCTACTCAGGTTGATGTAATCCCATTTGCCAATTTTGGTTTGGTTTGTCTGTGCTTCTGGGTTCTTTCCCAAGCAGTCATTGTTTATGCCAATGTCTTGTAGAGTTTTCCCAATGTTCTCTCATAATTTGATGGTACCAGGTTAAGATTTAGGTTTTTGATTAATTTTGAGTGGATTTTTGTAAGAGTGTAATGTAGGGGATCTAGTTTTATACTTCTGCGTATGGAGATCGAGTTCTCCCAACACCATTTGTTGTAGAGACTGCCCTTGCTCTGGGGACTGATTTTAGCTATTTTGTCAGAGATAAGTTGGTCATAGAGGTTTGGACTGATTTCTGGAGTTTCTCTTTTTTCCACTGGTCTACACATCTAATTTGTGTGAATACCAGGATATTCTGATGACAACTACCCTGTAGTATGTCTTGAAATCTGGTTTGTGATGCCCCAGCCTTCTTTTGTTGTATAAGATTGTTTTAGCTATTTGGGTTCTCTTGTATTTGCTTTTAAATTCTAGTATCCCTTTTTCTATATCTGAGAAGAATATCATTGGTATTTTGATTGGAATCGCATTGAATCTCTAAATTGCTCTTAGTACTTTGGTCATTTTGATGATACTGATTCTTCCAATCCATGAACATGGAACATTTTCCCACTTTTTAAATGACTTCTATTCCATTCTTAGTGTTTGGTTATTTCATTGTGGAGATTTTTGACATCTTGGGTTAAATTTATTTCAAGGTATTTAATTCTTTTTGGAGCTACTGTGAGTCAGACTGATCTTAAAAGTACTTTCTCAGCTACAACATTGAATATGTATACAAAGATTATTGTTTTTTTGTGTTAATTTTGTATTCTGCCACTTTTGCAAACTCTTTTATGAGTTCCAATAGTCTACAGTGGAGTCTTTTGGTGCTCTCTATATAGAATCATGTCATATGCAAATAGGGATATTTTTAATTTCTCCTTTCAATGTGCATTTCTTGATTCCTTTTTCTTGCCTGATAGCTCTGGAAAAAATTCTGAATAAAATATTGAATAGCAACAATGAGTGTGGGGCATCCTTGTCTCATTCCCGATCTTAGGGTGAATGCTTCCAACTTTTCTTCATTCAGTAAGATGCTGGTTTTGGGTTCATCATAAACTGACTTGATTGTGTTGAGGAACGTTCTATCTATATCCAATCTGATTAAAATGTTCAACATGAAAGGATGTTGTGATTTATCAAATGTTTTCCCTGCATCTATTGAAATAATCATATGGCTTATTTTTTTTTTCATTTTGTTAATGTGAAGTATCACAGTGAATGGTTTGCAAATGTTGAACCATCCCTGCACAGAGGAATAAATCCCACTTGGTCTGGGTGAATGATCTTTCTGTATGTTCTTGGACTCAATTAGGTAGCATTTTGTTGAGGATTTTTTGCATCTGTGTTCATCAGGGATTTTGTTCTATAGTTCTCTTTTTTGTTATGCCTTTTCCTGGTTTTGAAATGATGCTAGTTTTGTTCTACTTAATACTATTGGTTGAACTCTGTAATTGATACACAATTATTCTTAAGTGTTGAAATTTAACTGAAAAGTGATCCCTTAAATACAAGAATGGGAATAAGAGAGGGAGGAGATGTACAATCTGGGACATGCTCAGTTGGACTTGCCCCAATTGGTAGAGTTAGAAACATGCCAGGGGATTCCAATTCAATCCCATCAAGGTGGCATCTACCAATGCCATCTCACTTGTCCAAGTAATCAATTTCAGTTCACAATTGATCATAATGATAGGACTAAGAGTCAAAGGGATCACATAAACAAGACTAGTGTCTACAAATTCTAACTGATAGAATAAAATTGGGAGAGAACGATCCAACATGGGAAGTGGGATACACAGCAGATGTCCTAAATAGCACTCTGGTCTCAGAATCAGTCTTTAAGGCATTCAGATCTGGCTGAAGAGCCAAGACACTCTGGCAAAAAAAAATTTAAAAAACCTATTGAAAGATCTCTACGAGTGAGATCCCAGTGGAAAGTATGGGTCATCAAAGAAGGAGGTACCTTTCTCTGAAGGGAGGAGAGAACTTCCACTTTGACTATGACCTTGTCTAAGTAAGATCAGAGTCAGCGAACTCAACAGGCCTCCATAGCCTTGGCAACTCATGACAAGAGCCTAGGGTGATTACTGACGCCATAAACAAGAGTGTCACATTGTTATGTCAACAACAGGAGTCACTGTGCATTTACTCCTCATGTATAATCTCTGTCCTAAATGTGTTGTCCAATGTGAAGTAATGCTATAACTAGTATTGAAACAGTATTTTTACACTTTGTGTTTCTGTGTGGGTGCAAACTGTTGAAATCTTTACTTATTATATGCTAAATTGATCTTCTGTATATAAAGATAATTGAAAATGAAATTATGTGAATGGAAGGGGAGAGGCTCATTAGCAGGAAAACCTATCAGAAGCCAAGCATCCAGGACCCAAACTGATACTCCAGTAAGTGATGCTGATATGATAGGCAGCTACTTAACATATTGTGACACAACAGCAGTCCCATCAAGTGGAAATCTCATGTATGGTGGGGATCTTCTTAGAGGCAGGCCTACGACTTACAAAGTAAGGGTGGTAATGAAGGTCATCATGTACCAAGGATGAGGGAATTACTGCTAAAACAAATTTTCAATGTTCTTGGTAAAAGTTGTCTCTTCAGGTCTAGTACAGTGTTCAAAGAACAAGCATAGTCAAAAGGCAGATTCAGAACAGCCTTCTTTAGTCTATTCAAGAATGGTCTTTATCAGTCCCTTTATTTCCACCATTCCTAGCCATCAGTAGTTATAACTCTACTTTAACTTTCCCAGTCTATGGAGTCCTGGAAAGCAGAGAGATTTATACAGGGTCATATAACCTAAAAAGAGGCAGCCTTATGGAAACACATTTCTTTTTTTTTTTCAATTTTTTGACAGGCAGAGTGGACAGTGAGAGAGACAGAGAGAAAGGTCTTCCTTTGCCGTTGGTTCACCCTCCAATGGCTGCCGCGGCCAGCGCGCTGTGGCCGGCGCACTACGCTGATCCGATGGTAGGAGCCAGGTGCTTCTCTTGGTGTCCCATGGGGTGCAGGGCCCAAGTACTTGGGCCATCCTCCACTGCACTCCCTGGCCATAGCAGAGAGCTGGCCTGGAAGAGGGGCAACCGGGACAGAATCCGGCACCCTGACCGGGACTAGAACCTGGTGTGCCGGCGCCGAAAGGCGGAGGATTAGCCTAGTGAGCCGCGGCGCCGGCCGAAACACATTTCTGTATCCTCACATATGAATCCTTGTTGAACCCAGGCTTGTCCTGAAATCTAGAGGTATGGGTAGTGTTGTGTAATTGTGTGTCATTATGTACATTTCATGGGGTGCATGGTGAGCAGACCAGATGGAATTTGGGGAGATCTTTGCTGAAAAAGCTTAGGAAAGTAGATGTCAAGAAGAGAAGTTATTTCCTTTATGATAGCCTACTACAGAATGTGCAACTCTGGCAGTTGAATGTTGATGGTGACTGATTAAACATTTTTAGCTATAAAAACATTGGAGAAAACCAAGTGGTCTCCTGTTATATATCCTGACTTCCCATTGTCCTAGATTGAATCGCCAATGAGCCTGTTTTATAACTTTGCTGGTGTTGGCTCAACTTTCACTCTGATGTTCAGGCATTTGGGGAGGTAAGATCCCATTTTAACACACATTGTTCCAAAGACTGCCAATCTAGACAAGGTAACTTATTCTGATCCCACTGGGGCATCAACACACCATTTCTCCTTTGGTGTGGGTTTGTACATCCTCACATAAAATGTGAAAAATCAATTTGTTAGTAGAGAGTTAGAATCCTGGTCAGACTGCCAGATCCACAACTCATATCATGGCAGGCAGGATATAAAGAAGAGCTAAGCAGCAACAAAGTCAATATACTTGCTGAGTCTTTGCCAGGTTCATGAATCACAGTGCACTCAAGCTTCTCACCCTGTGTGTCAAATAGCCTAGGGCTTCAGCACTGGATTCTGTGGCGTTATAATCTGTAGGGCTAGCCCACACATTTCTTCTTGTATGTAACTGAATTTCTTGTCCACAAAGCCTCTAGTCATTTCATGTTGTCCTAGAGTCCCCATGTTGTCTCTCTCTCTCTCTGTGCCAGTTATTCTCTAAGCTACAATTTTTTTGATATGAATGTACAGGGAATGTACATTTTCTCCTTATAATTAAAAATGAGGAGAGATACAAAATTCCTAAATGAAATATGAATTGCAGAATGGCAAGTTCCTACATAAAAGGATCATATTTCCCTGTTATTTTTATATGCAAAGTTCTACATGTTGTCACTTAAATCCTGGTAGCTGTAAGACATGAGAAAATATCATTTAGACCATTTGGTAACATCTCTAAATTCATCACATTCCATACTCCTGATCATCAGTCTTTGAGAGACAGAGTTACAGACAGAGAGAGGGAGAGATAGGGAGAGAGAGATCTTCCACCCCTGGTTCATTTCCCAAATGGCCATAATGGCCAGAGGTAGGCCAGTTAAGCCAGGACTCAGGACATCCCCTGCTGGTTTCCCAGGTGCATTAGCAAGGAGCTGGATTGGAAGTGGAGCAGCTGGGAATCAAACTGGGATCCATATAGGATGTTGGCACTGCAGGCAGCAGCGTTACCTGGTACGCCACAGCTCCAGATTCCTGACCATCCATCTTAACGTCAGTACTTGGTTTGAACTACTGACTGGATTCCCATGTCTACACACGCATGACTGTAATACTGGAGAAATGCCCACCTCTGCATGTTTTGGCTCCACTCCGAAGTCTCTAATGCCATCTGAATCTTAACTGTGAGTATACTTGCTGATGTTGATCCCAAGTGGAAACGCTATATGTGACTGTAAAGGACCCTGGGTGTCCGGTGAGCCAGACTGCCCATCTTTGAGGGACCCAGGATACAGTGAATGTGTCTGCATGCTTGGAGCAACAGGTTGATCCTGAAAGGGGTTGAGGCCCAGAGGCGCAGAAGAGGAGTTGCATATTTTACCCTCTACTGAGAGCTTATTTAGCTGGCACTATTCTCTCTTACACACACATTCTAAAATTCTACATAAGCATTCTATGCTGTACTTTAAATTTCAAACCTCATCACCAATGTATGGTCAGCAGCCACCTTGCAATTGTGTAGTACGCGTGGTTTGCTGTTCATACATTCACCCTCCACAGAACCCAAACTGACTGCCTAATATTCACTCCATGCCAGGAGAATCACCAGAACAGTTACGCTTGCTGTTTGCTTCTGGTTAGTTTCATTCAGAAAGTAGTGTAATGGAGTAACAAGGGAACATATTCAGAGGATGAGGAAGCAAGATTTAGTCAATCACTTTTTTTTTTTTTTGACAGGCAGAGTTAGACAGTAACAGAGAGAGAGACAGAGAAAGGCTTTCCTTTTTCCGTTGGTTCACCCCCCAAGTGGCTGCTACAGCCGGCGCGCTGTGCTGATCCAAAGCCAGGAGCTAGGTGCTTCCTCCTGGTCTCCCATGCAGGTGCAGGGCCCAAGGACTTGGGCCATCCTCCACTGAACTCCCGGGCCACAGCAGAGAGTTGGACTGTAAGAGGAGCAACTGGGACAGAATCCAGTGCCCCAACCGGGACTAGAACCCGGGGTGCTAGCGCCTCAGGCAGAGGATTAGCCTAGTGAGCCATGGCGCCGGCCAGTCAATCACGTCTTAATCAGGGATTTTTGGCAGCAATGGAGAACAGTTGTGATGATTCTTAAAGGTTTCCTGGTGCCTCTGAAACTCCTTCATGGGATGAGACACAGGGCGAAAATACATTCAAATATTGCATCTGATCACGAATGTTACTTTATTCACTCATAAAGCTGAATTCTCATCTGTTATCTCCATGTATTAATGGAATTGTGTTCATCTGCCTATCACTCCTCCTAGTCATTCATCTTATTTCCCAACTTTAAGTAGAATATTTTCTATATTCTGTCTAGGATCACTCTCAGTCCACATTGTTGCTAGGAAAATTATTCAGAATCACAGGTACGATTCGGTTACCCCTGTCTGTGAACTTCCTTACGATTCTTCATCAACCCGAGGTACACAACCTGCCCCTTGATTCTTGGGGATATCACTGGCCTCCCTGGGAGGCATTCTGACCTCCAGTAGCATCATCTTTGGTTTTTCCAAGCAGGTTCTTTGGACTTCTGCCACATTCTCTTGCCCTGATTATCCTTCACAACCCACATGTAGCCTCTGTGTCTTCTCTCCCTGCCTCCTCCTAACTATTACCGATTCACTGAAGTACAGACTTCCAGAAATTAGGGCAAAATTTGTGCTGTGCTTCATACTGTTTGACATTTGATCATATGTGTCTTGAGCCCTTTGATAGTAGTGTATGGAGTATGCAGACACCAGAGCCTTGACTCTGCAGTTCTGTGCATGACTGTGGCCATGTACTTACTCTTTACCCTTAAATAACTCCCGCTACCACCACGGATAAGGGTACCTACCTTGCAGAGTTATTGGTGGTTTGCATGAAGCTATGTGAGCATGTTTCTGAACACAGTGCCTGTAAAACACCTAGTGCTCAAAAATGATTTTTACTGCCTACATTCCAACAGAATGACTAAAATTCATTCGTTCATTCATGCCTGTGTTTTGTTCTGATTATTGTAAAATATGGACTTTTGTTCAACCTACTGCTTGATAATGTCAAAGAATGACTAATAGGTGGGTGTGATTGTGTATTAATAATATTAAACACTGAGAGCAAAATAGTGAAAAGCCCACAGCAACAACTCAGTAAGCATTTGTTTGATGAAATGATGGATAACATTATTTTCCACCCACTTTTTAAATACAAAAACTTTACTGTCATTTCTTTAATACTAAAATTAGCATTGAGAGATGGATACTTTTTCTCTCATTTTAATAAGATGACATGTATGAACTAATTTTTCTTAAAGACAAACATTGACAGTCCATTTTTTTCTTAGAGATTCTTACATTTGGGTTGACAAGTGGTTTTAAAAGAAACAAAACTAGCTATCTTTCTGCCTATAAGTGACAAAATTAATTATCATTGTTGAAAAAGATATTTGTTATTATACAGAATTATTGTCAACATTAAGAGTTATATTTCTCAATTCATTCACAGTAGTTAGCATATACCATGGTCTGAGTAAAAAAAAAAAAAAGCAACAGAATTATTTTTCTGTTTATCTCACAAAAACATTCACAGTACCATATAAAAAAGCAACTACAGTTGATTTTTGTAATATATGTGTCACAATGATAATAAATATGTGGCCTCAACACAATGGTTAATATCTCATAAGTGTATGCAGCACTTAATTTTTATTTAAAATGAAAATTTAAATATTAGGGTTATAAAAATAGAATAAATACTTTTTTAAAGATTTATTTATTTGAAAGACAGACTCACTGAAAGAGACAGAGATAGAAAGAGAGAGAAAGAGAGGCCTTCTATCCGCTGGTTCATTCCTCAGATGGCCTCAATGGCCAGAGATGGGCTGATCTGAAGCCGGGAGCTTCTTCTGGGTCTCCCATGCGGGTGCAGGGGCCCAAATACTTGAGCCATTTTTTGCTGGTTTCCCAGGTGCATTCGCAGGGAGCTTGATTGGAAGTGGGCAGCTAGGACACAAACCAGCACCCATATGGGATGCCAACACTGCAGGCCAGGCTTTCACCCGCTCCACCATAGCACTAGCTATTATTTTTTAAAAGAAAGATGGAGGCAGAGAAAACACAGAAGAGAGCTTCCAGTCACTTTTTCATGCTCTAAATGCCACAAAAATTGAGACTAGACCATGCTGAAATCAGAAGGCAGAACTAAATCTGAATTTCCCACAAGGGTAACAGAAACCAACTGCTTGAACCATCACCACCACCATCCAGAGTGTTCATTAGTTAGAAGCTGGAATACAAAGAGGAAATAGGTATTGTACCCAAGATGCAGGCCTTCCGAGCAACATCACTGATGCTCCATTCATCTTGATGGTGTGCTTTTTAAAGTATTGTGGACTTACCATATGAATCTTAAATACCAACTTTTCTTAAATGCATTCCAAACTACAATGGCAATATGTTTAGTTCATATATTTTTAACTTCCAAGAATTTTTATTAAGATGTATTCTTTGTTTTTCAAAATTCCAAGATTTGATCCAGACGTCTATACCTGATACAGAAAACTGTTAAATGGGAAGATGTAGTGACTTTTTCACTGCAAAGTTTAAGCAATTTATATGTTTTACCACAGTATATATCAGCCACTATATATAACAGAACAGAAATATTATTAACATAAATGAATATTCTAATAATATTCCATGTATCTACTTCTCCATTTCCTCAAATTATCTATAAATAAATAGGACATCATCTGTACATCTATGAAAAAGGTTTACTAAACTCACTAAGGTCTAATTTGCTAGGGCACACATTACAGCCTCATAACAGAAGGACATTTTGCTGAAAACATAAGCCATCTTATTCAAGGTGTTATCTAAATTTCTTGGCATCCCTTCTTTACAATATATATATTTTATCATATTTAATTTTTTCTTAAAAAGTGCAGTTTATCCTATAGTATTCAGAAAAATTGGCATACAATTTTCAAATCTACACAAGAAAATACACACCAACAAAAGTTTAAAGGATGATAAAATGCCTGAACATAATGATTTGTAAAACACTCAGAACAAAAGTGCAAAAAATGGTAGCTACACAATTCCAAGTAATTAAATTAGTGAGAATTCCATTCTTTGGACCCTCTTTAGCTATATACAGCCATTCAATTCCAAATATCAGTACTATAAAAAATAGTAATTGTAGATATATTTAATAATTACATCATAATCTTTAAAGAGAAAAAAATTACAAACCATAATTCTATTATTACTTATTGAAGAATACTGATTTTATAAAAATATCACAGAATACACCTGATTGTGCCTTCTGACCTAGAATTTGGTTAACTTTCTAGCTCAAAATTGCGATGTAATTCACTTCTACCTCTGTAGCTCTAAAGCTATCAGTGATCGCTTTGTCCTAAAGCTGAGAAAGGATAATTATTTTTATCAGACATTCCAATTATAATAAGAACAAGAGGTTTGCTACTGTGAGTACCCAAAAGGAAGAAAATATCATCTTTCTTTCAAAATGTCTGGATAGGTGCTCCCCAATGTCCTATTTGCCAGACTTTAACTAGCAACATTGGATTAAAGTTCTTGGAAAATGAAGGTGGAGTTATGTCATTCCCAGGAACACAACTGCATGGGATAGGATTGAATGTATCATGAAGACCAAAGTTCACAAAGAAAAGTTGATAAAATTTATAAAAATTTCTTGTGCAAATGAGTTCAAATGACCTTTTCTTGACAGAATGAAATGCCTGGTACAATATTGCATAAAGAGTAGATATCCTTACCTTTATATAATAAATCATATCCTTATAAATATATTAAGAGAGTTTTGTACTCTAGGATATAACACTTTTGATAAATGTTATATGCCTTCAAGATGGCATTGGAATCTCTTAAATATTGATTTTGTTGAACGGCTGTTTTCTGGCAGTTCTGTCAATATTTTCTTCATGTATTTTGAAGTTTTGCTATTAGAAGCATTGACATTGGGCCAGTGTTGGGGCACAGTGGGTATGGCACCACCTAAAGCATCAGCATCCCATATTCAAGCACTAGTTCTAGTACCAAGTGCTCTATTCCTGATCCAACTCCCTGCTAAAGCACACGGGAAGGAAGGTGATGATGGTCCAAGTACTTGGGCCCTGCCACCCCTGGAGGACACCCAATTGGAGTTCTGGGCTTCAGCCTGGCCCACTCTGGCCCATCAAGGCCATTTAGGGTGTGAACCAGTGAATAGAAGACCTCTTTCTCTCTGCCTTTCCCTCCAGTCACTTGGCCTTTCAAATAAAATAAAAATATTTTAAAAGAATATTATGAACTCCTGCTTGATTCTCCCCATTATAACTGAAAAACTCATTTAATGGGAGTTATATTCTTTGTTTTGAAATTGACATTGGAGGTTCCAAGAAGGTGGACTGGGGAGGGAGCTTACTGCTCTAGCCCAGGAGAAGATGGTTTTAAAAAAGTGGAGATAGTGTAGTCGCAGGGAAGAGTTAGGGAAAAAATGGCAGAGGAAACTCTACCAAAATTAGAGGGACATGATGGACCTACATGGGGGGTGTGGGCACCCACAGCTCAGGACTCCAATAGCCAAGAACCTACACAGCAGTGCTGGAAAGTGAGTGAGGCCAGACTGCAGCAGCCCAAGCCACTGGTGAAAAAGCAGCAGGAAGAGCCTAGAGGGAACCATGCTATGCGTCCCATAGGGGAAATTGTACCAGCCAAACTACAGGAGGGGGAAAAAAAAGGAAAGATACATTTCTCTCTCCCTGACCACTTTACAAGCTTGTTACAAGTACTGTAACGAGCTGATAGAGTGGGTGCCATTTTGGACATAGGTAAGAGCTGTGCCAGCTCATGTCTGTGCCTGGCAACCAGCAGAGCAGAGACTCCTGACTCTGGTGGGGGGAACTAACAGGGGACTGTGTGAAGCTTCTGAACTGGGAATGTGGAAAAAACTGATGGTGTATGGGAGGACTCACAGCGTGGATGAGACTTTGAGCAGTCCCAGTGGGAGACTCCACAAGCTTGGGGTTCCTGGTTACCTGGTGAGAGACATTGTGGGGGAATCTGAACTTATACTGAGGACTACACAGATCCTTTGTGTGGTCCTTGAGACAGAGTAGATGAATATTATACCCACTGCAGCTAGCACTCAGGCACTGGTCTCCATTGAGGAGAGGGCCTCAGCTGAGAAGAATACTCCTCCCTTCTGATTAAAAAAGAGAGAGATCTAGAAGATTTACCACACCTTAGACAGTCCCTTAACACTGGAGAACTGAACAGAGCTCTCTGGACACAACCACTACAAGCCTCTAGCGATTCACTGAAAGCAGACATTCCACTTATTTACAGAGACATAGTACAACAATAAAAGCTGCCACGGGAAAAAGGAAAAAGGAAAAGGAAGGAAGAAAGAAAGAGAAAGAAGGGAAGGAAGGAAGGAAGGAAGGAAGGAAGGGTATCTCCACAAATGGCAAACAAATGCACCAAACCAAGAAACAAGAATAAGGAGGACAACATATCAGTACTCACCGTGAATGTAATTCACCTCAACTCCCCAGTTAAAAGACACAGACTAGCTGAATTGGTTAAAAAATAAAAGCCACGTATTTGCTGCCTACAAGAAACACATCTCACCAACAAAGAAGCACACAGACTGAGAGTAAAGGGATGGAAAAAGATATCCCATGCCAACAGAAACAAAAAAAAGCTGGTGTAGACATCTTAATATCAGACAAAATAGACTTTAACACAAAAACTATTACGAGTCAAAGAATGACACTGTAAAAGGATTAAGGGATCAATGCAACATGAAGATGTAACTATTATAAATGTTTATGCATCTAATTACAGGGCACCTGGCTATTTAAAAGAAATCTTTTTTTGGCAGATGATTTGGATATATATTTCTCAAAAGATGAAATACAAATGGCCAATAGGTATACAAACAAAAGTTCAACATCACTCATCAGAAAATTTAAAAGCAAAATAAATATGAGATATCACTGCATACCTATTAGGGTAGCTAATATAAAAAAGATAATTGATGACAGAATTGTCAAGGATGTGGGAAAAGAAGACCCATTTTCACTGTTGTTGAGAATGTAAATTAGTGAATAATTACCCTTAATTACAGAATTTAGAGGACATGACCACTCAATACATGCAGGAAAATCTGACAAAATACAACATCATTTTATGATAAAAACCTAAAAATATGACTACTGTATGATTCAACACTATTACTCTGGTTATATATGCAAAGGAATTAAAATCATGTTTTGATAAGATATCTGTATTAACAAGTTCCTTGTAAGATTATTCACAATAGTCAAGATATGAAATTCACTTAAATATTCTTCAATAGATAAATGGATAAGAAAAATGTGAAACATATTCCAAATAAAATACTACTTAGCATTTACAAAGAAGGAAATTCTATAATTTGTGAAAATATGGATGAACTGAGCACATTATGTTACATGCAATAAGTAAGGTGCAGAAAGACAAATGCTAATATTCTAACTTATATGTGGAATCTAAAAAGGTTGAATTTATGGAAACAGTAAAAAAAAATGATGGCTACTAGGGGCTCATGGGGAGGAGTTGATGAAGGGTAGGAAAGTGTTTGCAAAAGGATGCAAAACATCAGTTTTACAGGAGGAATAACTGTAAGAGATATAATACAACATGATTATCATTATTATATACTTGAAACTTGCAGAAAAAGTAAGTTTAAATAAATAAATCTTAAGCTTAGGTTTTAAAAAAACCTTAAGCATATGATTATTTTTAAAAGAAGAATCTATTGAACACCTATTATTTGTGAAATTTTCTGATATCAAGTGGAAGTGATTAAGGCACAGGGACCCTGCTTTTAAAAACATATCCCAAATACTGGCCGGTGCCGCGGCTCACTAGGCTAATCCTCCACCATGCGGTGCCGGCACCCCGGGTTCTAGTCCCGGTCGGGGCGCCGGATTCTGTCCCAGTTGCCCCTCTTCCAGGCCAGCTCTCTGCTGTGGCCAGGGAGTGCAGTGGAGGATGGCCCAAGTGCTTGGGCCCTGCACCCCATGGGAGACCAGGAGAAGCACCTGGCTCCTGCCATCGGATCAACACGGTGTGCTGGCCGCAGCGCGTTGGCTGCGGCGGCCATTGGAGGGTGAACCAACGGCAAAGGAAGACCTTTCTCTCTCTCTCTCTCTCTCTCTCTCTCTCTCTCTCACTGTGCACTCTGCCTGTCAAATAAATAAGTAAATGATTCGATAATGAAAAACATATCCCAAATAATTAGAAAGTGTCGAGCTTTATAGTAAAGCATTAAGTGTTTGTTGAATGATAGGAAATAAATGAATGGTCTCTGAAAATTCCAAATACACTTAGTTGCTTCATTAATAAAACTGACTTTATAACCAAAAAGAAAAAAAAAAGGAACTGAGTGTTGCCCTGGAGGAACTTGCAATCAGAAGGAAATACCATTGCTATCAAAAAGATAAATATGTTCCTTGGGGACCTGCTATTGATGTGTCCAAAGCCACCAGGAACTAGTGTTCCCACTCTACAGATTCTATGGAGTCAGCCTAAGAGTTTTCAAAAAAACCTATTTTTTTAAATGTTTTTCTCTTTCTAAATCCTTGAGTATCTTCTTGGCCTTTTCAGTCCTTTCTTGACACAGATTTATTCCAGTGAAGAAAAACAAAACAGATGGTAAACATGGGGAAATAGCTTTTGTGTATGAAGTGTTTTGTCACTTTTCTTTGTCTGCACTGGGAAAATTGGTGGTAAATCCAGATGACTTTAAGTTTGAAAGATCAGAGATACAAAACAGAACTGCAGGATAAGGAGCTGCATCCAGAACAAGTCACCAGCCACTGTTCTGTATTTAGAGCAAGCTCAACACAATACAAGCAGCAGGTGAGAGTACCAAACAAGGTGCAATTTAAGCACATTGCTTGACACCAATGGACTTTGTTGTTTGGTAAAGAGACAGAAACTACTTGTATACAACAGTGGATGATACTTATGATAGATGCCAAGTGCGTATTCTCATCTACAGGTGTTTACAGAAAAGAGTGGTTAGAGCTGGGTAGCCAGGAAAGCCTCCAAGAATGAAGCAGAGGTAACAATTTATGAGTACAGTGTGTGTGTGTGTGTGTTGGGGGTTTGTGGATATAAGGAAGGGTAAGGTTCAGGACTCTACTGCGGTGTGAAAGTCTGAGGCAATGTCTCTGTGCAGCTCTGAGAATTTCCTTTGCCTCTGTAACCAAACCATTGCACAACCCTCTTAAAAGAAATCTTAAGGAAATAAAGGGAGACTTTGACTCCAATACAATAGAATTGGGGGACTTCAATACTCCACTTTCAGCAATGGACAGATGAACCAGACAGAAAATCAACAATAGCAGATTTAATCAACACTGTACATGAAATGGACCTAACAAATACTTACGGAACTTTTCATCCTACAGTTGAAGAATTCACATTCTTCTCAGCAGCACATGGCTTTCTCTAGGACTGACTACATACTAGGCCATAAAGCAAGTCTCAGCAAATTCAAAAAAATCAAAATCATACCATGCATCTTCTGGGACCACATGGAATGAAGCTGGAAATCAGAATTCAGGAATCCCTAGAGCATATGCAAACAAATGGAGACTGAACAACATACTCACGAATGAACAGAGGGTCATAGAAGAAATCAAGAGAAATCAAAAACTTTCTAGAAACAAATGAAGATGACAACAACTTTTCAAAACTTATGGGATTCAGTAAAAAGCAGTGTTAAGTTTATAGCAATAGACGCCTACATCAAAAGAGGAAAGGCACCGAATAAATGAACTATCAATGCATCTCAAGGATGTAGAAAAACAACAGCAAAGCAAACCTAAAACTAATAGGAGAAAATAAATAATTAAAATTAGAGAAGAAATCAACAAAATTGAATTGCTTTCTCTGGAGCATTGGTTAGAGCAGCTTTGTTGTCGTGTTTCTGGATTCTCTTCCCCTTTTACGTAAAGATTGTTGCCTATTTTGTGGCATATGCCATATAAATAATTAACCTTGATATGGATGAGTACAACCTTTCCAAATTCTGAAAGGCTAGTATCATTCTTTTGTTCTCTGTGCTCCTCAAAATATCTTTAAAATGTGGGATTCTGTGAAGACCATTTTCAAACAAGGGAGCATCCAAACCCTCATTTGATACCACCAGCATAGGGAACTTGGAAACAAGTGAAGGGAATGGTGTATCCACTCCACATTTTCATGGGCAGTTACCCCCGTAAAGCCCATTCAGCAGATGAGGGTTGTCAAGCAGGAGAGATGAAGAAGCTATGTTAATTTCTGGTGAGTAAGACTTGGGGAATGTTTGGCAATGACAAAATAAAGGACTCTTGGTTAGAACACTATTTCCAGTTCTTTGATTCCTTGCCGACGCTCTATGGGGGTTGAAGTTGAGCAGACATGAGCGGGAGTTTGAACTGAGTTACAAAGATAATTGTCGCAGCAATTCTTTCACTCCTGAGATCCACTAGTTATAATGAACAGATTGAGAATCAAATAAATTGGGATACAAAACTTGCCTAGTATCAACCGGGATCTTTTCCAACACTCCTTTGTTACTTCCTGAGGCCAGAGATCAGCAGAATTCAATATGGGTAATCTTTTTTTAAAAAAAAGATTTATTTTATTTATTTGAAAGAGAGAGAGAGGTCTTCTATCTGCTGGTTCGCTCCACAGATGGTCACAACAGCCGGAGCTGTGCCGATCCAAAGCCAGGAGCCAGGAACTTCCTCTGGGTCTCCCACATGGGTGCAGGGGCCCAACGACTTGGGCCATCTTCTCCTGCTTTCCCAGGCCATAGCAGAGGTCTGGTTTGGAAAAGGAGCAGTCTGTATTAGAACTGGCGCCATGGCTCAATAGGTTAATCCTCCACCTTGCGGCACCGGCACACCGGGTTCTAGTCCCGGTCGGGGCGCCAGATTCTGTCCTGGTTGCCCCTCTTCCAGGCCAGCTCTCTGCTATGGCCCGATGTTGCAGTGGATTCGTTTCTGAGAGGAGGAGTGTGGTGGGGGCAAGAGGCGCAGAGTCACCACACAGACCTTGGGAGTCGGGTGAAAGCAGGCTTGAGGCAAGCAGCCCGCAGACTCGTTTATTTCAGTTGGTACAACATCTTATATAGCCAAAAATCAGCCAATCTGGTCAAGGGGCTGTCTATGCCCCAACCAATCACAGCCTGTTGACAGGCAGTTTCCAAAGCCATCCAATCACGGCCTGTTGCCAGGCAGTTTCCAAAGCCATCCAACCACGGCCTGTTGCCAGGCAGTTTCCAAAGCCATTCCTGAGTAACTGACTCTCACTTGCCAGTGGACACCTTGGCATGGCCTTCCTATTCCACCACATTTCCCCCTTTTCGTTTATTTTTGAGCAACGGGAGGTATGATTCTTGGCCATACCATTGTTGACCCCGTTTCCATGTGATCTCCGTATGCAGCTGTGCCTGTCTTAGGTTGTCCCCCAGGGGATCTTACCCTTTATTGACTAACCAGTGCTCAAATTGAGAGACCACAGGATTGCTTGCTCTGATAGGGATAGGAATGAGGAATAATGGTTATCAGAAATAGCATGACTGCACACACAGGCTGTGGGCCATTTGAGTGGCTGACCAGAGCTAGTGGGGTACAAAACAGTAACAGATATGGCTATGGGCAGTTTCTCAGGGTAGGATGATAGGGCAGGTACATCTACTAACAAGGCAGGCTGTCAGTCTTGTTCAGCTGGTTCTTGTTGGCTGTCAGTTGCAGGCTTGATGTTTCTGGCTGGTACCCAAATGGGCTGTTCTGCATTCTCTGGAAAGACACAAGCATATCCTTGACCTTTAGTTAGCAGAGAGTGTGGTCCTTTCCATTCTCCTGTCAGGGGGTCTTTCCACCTAACCATAGTGGCTGGGGTCTGGTATGGAAAGGATCCCCAGTGTTTATAAGCTGGGCTGATCTCTTGGGAATCAAAAGTAAGAAAATTGATAGTGAAAAGGACCTCAGTCAAAGCAAGCTGTGTGTCTGAGGGCATATGATTTTTTTTTCTTTTTGTCTTTGTAAGAGATCTTTAATTGTCCTATGACTTCTTTCAATAATTGCCTGTCCCTGTGGGTTGTATAGGATACCTGTGGCAGACTGTATGTTCCAAGATTTCAGGAAGGAATTAAATTCCTGTGATGTATACCCTGGCCCGTTATCAGTCTTTGTGGTGCAGGGGACACCAAGCACCAGCATGGTTGATTTAACCACCTTTATCACATTACTAGCCTTTTCTCTGGATTGGGCTGTTGCAAATACAGCCTTTGAATAAGTATGTACAACCACGTGGACAAACTTAAGTTTACCAAAGGAATTAATGTGCGTGACATCCACTTGCCATAGTTTATTAGGAGCAAGGCCTCGCGGGTTCACTCCTGCTTGTTGCGGTAGGCCTAACGGGGCGAGGGAAGCACAATTCTTGCAAGAGTGCATTAGGTGTTTGCATCGACTCATTGTTAGCTCTGGGAAAAACAATTTTATGCTGCTTGCTGACATATGAAATTTTTGGTGTAAAATACAGGCTTGTTCTATGTGTTCAATGGAAGCCGTGTTGCAGCAGATAAGACGATCAACCTTTCTGTTGCCTTGCAAAATAAAGCCAGGTAACCCAGTATGTGATCTTTCGTGTGTGATACACCATGGGTATTTTCTGTTCTCAGCTCTTTAAGTGTTGTGAACATCTGCTCAATTGGCTTATTGGTCGGGTTAAAGACTACAAAAGGTATCATCTTTGCTACCTGTACTGAGTATTTGCTGTCCGAGAATATATTTACCAGTCCATCTTGACTAAGGAGTAGAACCTTGACTATTGCTCTTATTTCTCCCAACTGTACTGATCCCCCATGGGGTTCTACATGGATCTTATCTTTTTCTGTTAAAGATTTGATCACTATTGCGAAGAGTGACTTGTTGGCATCCGTAAACGCACATGGTGCCATGGGTATAGGTTGATTAGCAGGGAAAGCTTGTTTTGGATAGTGTATTTCTAAGGTTTGCAGTGTCTGGAGTAGCCTGTCTGCTGGCAGGTGATTGTCAACCTGTCCTGGGAAATTTATCATTAAAGTTTGAAAGAGCGTGCTATTCTGCATCAATGTTGACAGTTCTAATTGCGATAGTGGTAGGACCACTATGTCTGGTGCTGTGTTAAATATCTTATTGGTATAATATCTCAATTTAAGTCCCATCATAAGGATGGCATCTACTTTGTTTACTATTTTACGACAATCTCTCCAGGCTATGTGCACCCAAAAAAGTGGTCCGTGTTGTTGCCAAATAACTCCTAAGGGGGCCTTGAGGGTAGATAGGGTTATGGCAAATAGAGGCACCTGAGGGTCATATCCAAAGGTTTTTAAATTCGACAACTGGGAGTTAATCTTTTCTATAGTGGATTTGGCTGCTGGTGTCAATGTGATTTTTGAGGAAGGGTTGTTTCCCTTAGTCAGTAAATTCTATAGCGGTCTAAGTTCTGCAGGTTTTAGGGGAAGGAAGGGCTTCAGCCAATTGATTTGGCCACATAGTTGCTGAAGTTCATTGAGTATTTAAGCTTGACTTTTAGGTTTGGGCCCATTGGAGAGATATGGGAGGAGATTTGATAACCCAATAATTGAAAGGGAGGAAAATGTTGTACTTTTTCTGTGGCAATAGACAAATCCAGGAATTGTAAATTTCTTACTGTCTCACTTAGACTGGCATTCAGAGTTGCTGCATTCTTGTGAGCAAGTGAGATATCATCCACATAATGTATGACCAAGCACTGATCTTTAAGTGTGCTGGTCGCATGAGAAATGTATCCTTGGCAAATGGCAGGGCTATTTTTCATGCCTTGTGGGAGTACTGTCCACTGGAATCTTTTTGCAGGGAGCTGGAAATTGGGCTCCCATACTGTAAAGGCAAAGTAAGCCTTATCCTGCTCTGCAATGGGAATGGAGAAGAAGCAATCTTTGATATCAATGGTAACTATGTGGTTTCCATTAGGAATGGCCCCTGGATGGGGAATGCCAGCCTGGAATGTTCCCATCTTTTTTATGTGTTTGTTAATAGCTCTCAAATCCTGTAGAAGCCTATATTTTCCCTGTTTCTTTGGTATCACAAAAATGGGCGTGTTATGAGGGCTAGTGGAGGGTTCTATGTGTCCCTTTTCCAATTGTTCCTGTACCAATTCTGTAAGATGCTAAGTTTGGGTTGTATTATTGGCCAATGCTCTACCCAGATGTTTCCTGTTTTTTCCCATTCAATGGGGATTGGGTCTGGCTTTTGTATGAGGTGAGCAGTGGCCCCTAGAATTGGGGGTGAATGTTACTTGTAGGTTCTCCATTAAAGCTGCTGGCTTGTGGAGATTTGTGATCTGTAGTAAGGACCGCTTGCATTTGTGAGAGCACATCTCTCCCCCATAAGGTCGTGGAAACCTCAGCAATTAGTGGAAAGATGGTTGCTGTATCTCCATTGTCATCTCACCAAGTTACAGATGTGATGACCTGATCAGCCAATTTTAATCCTCCAACACCTTGGAGGTCAGGTCCAGGTACTGTCTTCCAATGTTGCATTTTTCTTGCATCCCTAGCTTTTAAGACAGTTATATCTGCTCCCGTATCAATTAAACCCACAAAGGCAATGTCATCTAAATATAGGGTCAATTTTGGCCTCAGATTGAAGATGGGCATCAACCAGTTAATGGTGGTGGTGCTCCCTCTTACTTGCTGGGCTGAGGGCTGCCCCACTGGGAGTTTAAAGGCTTGGTCTTGCCATCTTTTGCCCAGTGAAAGCCTTTTTTACATCTGGGACACAGCGTTTTGGGCTTGCCCCATCTTTCAGCGTTTGGGCAGTTTTGCTGTAGGTGTCCTGTTTCCTGGCATCCCCAACAAACTGGAGGGTCATTAGACTTTTTTGTTCTCAATTTGGTTATGGCTGCAATTAGGGCCTGTATAAGTGTATCGGCAGAGTTTACCACCTTTGTGGCTACTATCCATTTAGAAATGTCTTCATTACGGACTGGGGTGATTGTTGCTTTTGCCTCTTCGGTAGCACCTTCCCAAGCTAATTGTTTGACCAAATTGTCTTGATTGGGGCCAGGCAGTAGTCTTTTCTCTACGGCCTCCAAGACTCTGGCAAGGAAATCAGGGAACCATTCACCTGGGCCTTGAACTAGATTTCTAAAGAGCTGACTATAATCAGGAGGATTTATATTTTTTAAGGCTTTAAGTGCCAAATCTCTGACCTGATCAAAATAGGCAACTACTCCAATGCGGCCTGTTCTTGAGGATAAATATAGGTGCCACGGCTTGTAAGTCTATCAAAGGTTACTGCTATTCCATAGGCAGCATCATTCCTTGCCACAGTTTCAGCCTCTTCCTCATAGGAGGCTTTCCACTGTAAGAACTGTGGTCTCGACAAACATGCTTTGAGCAGTGCAACCCAGTCAAAATGAGTTTGAAGGGTTGCTGCCTGTTGTGTGAGCACCTGTTCAACGTAGGGAGAGTCAGGACCTGACTCTTGAGAAGCCTTTCTTAGCATAGTAAGGTCCTTTATGGGTGTTGGAATCCAGGGCCTGAATTCTGAATCCTCTCCTACATTAACAGCAAATGTGCAGGTGGGATGGGGTCCAGCTGCTGCCCTAAGAGCTTGAGGTGTCTGAGTACTGCCAGAAATGTGGGGATCCTCACTGGGTGTGGATGTGATGACCTCACTTGAGTTATTGTCTAGAGGTCCTTTAAGTTCATCCCACAGGTATGTGGGGGGTGGCTGACTAGGCATTGCTACCTTATTTTTTTCACAGTCGGAGTTCTCTCTCCCTAAGTAATCAACCATTGTCTGCGAGGCAGGGACCTGGAGTGCAAGGCTCTTATCAGATTCACTATGATAATCTGCACAGGATTCTGAGAGGGGGGTATCTTTCCCATGTCTGAACGCTTAAGAGTGGCACGGCACACCAACTCTAGCCAAAGGAAAGACACGCACAGCACTGCTGCCATAACAAAGCAAATTCCTAGCACCTCAGCTGTTGATGGCATTTTGCAGGAGGTTTCCCTATGCTAGACAAACAGACAGTGGTGTATCAGATCGTATGTATGTCCTGTGCTTAGTGGGGGACTTCCTTGATTCGTTAGGTCAAGGCCGTATGCCCACATGGTGTCTCTGGACCGTCACCTCTCTCAAGTGAGGGAAGATGACTTGGTTCCGAATTCTGGGATGATTGGTCCCTTATGTGAATTCGCTGGGCGAACCGGAAGTAAAAGGAGAAGCCGAGAAGCGACGTACGCTTCTGGGTGGTGTGTGCCTAACCTGGGGTCACTTAGACCGAGGACAAGGACAAGGACAAGGAAAGTGGCGTAGGAGGGGGTTCTGTGCTCACCCTCACAGAACCAAACAGCACATGAAACACCGAGGGGCCTTCTTGCTGAAATAGGGGAGACCTCGCTGAGTCCGAGAAGCTGTCTTTCTCTCAATCACGTTGGTGTGCCAGATGTTGCAGTGGATTCGTTTCTGAGAGGAGGAGTGTGGTGGGGGCAAGAGGCGCGGAGTCACCACACAGACCCCGGGAGTCAGGTGAAAGCAGGCTTGAGGAGAGCAGCCCGCACTCATTTATTTCAGTTGGTACAACATCTTATATAGCCAAAAATCAGCCAATCTGGTCAAGGGGCTGTCTATGCCCCAACCAATCACAGCCTGTTGACAGGCAGTTTCCAAAGCCATCCAATCACGGCCTGTTGCCAGGCAGTTTCCAAAGCCATTCCTGAGTAACTGACTCTTACTTGCCAGTGGACACCTTGGCATGGCCTTCTCATTCCACCACACATGTTCCTACTCTTTAAGAACACTTTCTTAAATTCAGCCTTTGGTCTAGCAGTTAAGATGTCTTATCCCATATCAGAGCGCCCAGCTTTCATTCCTGACTCCAACTCCCAATTCCAGCTTCCAGCTAATGTTCACTCAGGGAAGCAGCAGTGGTGACCCAAGTAATTGGGTTCCTGCCACCCTTGTGAGAGACCTGGATTGGGTTCCTGGCTCCTGACTCGGGCCCAGCCCAGTACTGGCTGTTGCAGATATTTGAAGAATGAATCAGCAGATGGGATATTTCTCCGTGTCTTCCTGTCTCCATCTCTCTGCCTCTTAAATCAATAAATAAACATTTTAAAAGAACATTTCATAGAAGTCACACACTATGACAACAGGTGTGCTCAACTGAGGAATCAAGGAATCTGTTATTGAAAGGGGGAAGGAAGGATCCAGCTTCTGCTGCCCCTACAGAGGGTGAGCCCTACAATGTGGAACAGAGGCAGCATCCACACAGGGCAGGTGTTCTTGTTAAAATTTCCACAGGGCAGGTCTTCTCCTCACCACAGACGCCAACCCCAATCTTACTTCTGTCAAAATCTCTGTTTTAGTCTCATCGAGGGTGCATTTATGCTACCGCATTGCATAGACACATAGGATCTGGGTAATTTCAGTGTGAAGTAAGGGACATGGTTGCCAAGTCACTGCACACCAGCTCACAGGATGTACTCAGTGAATCTTTGCAATTACCATCCTTGTGTTTAAACAACTAGATTATCAAGGTCATGAAAAATGCATCTTAAATTCCTCCTCTACCACTTACCAGCTGTATGATCTTGGGCAAGTCCTTAAACCTCTCTGTGTAGTAGCCCCATTTCCATGTGTTTCAGAGCTGCATTTAGCTCTTGCTTCATGCATTCCTTTATAAACTCAACATTCCTTTCTAATCTTGATTTCCTGTCACAAGCCTTGAAGATCACAGTACTTGTAAGTTATTGTCTGGATGAGACCTCTAAATGTCACTACATGAGAAAATGTTTCTCATTCTTGCTCTTTTATCTAGTGATACAAAGAACATGTTTTGACAAGTAGTTGAGATTCTAATACACCAGGAGAACACTTAGACAAAGGAACAAACATCCAAGAAAATATGTAAGACAACTTAGTCTAAATGTACTCATTTTCCTTGGAGAGAGAAGGCAGCTAATGTTTGTCGCTCCCCGTCTTCGTGGAGGAACGACACAGGACCCTGCGTTGTTCTTCTGTCTGCTGGGCCCTCCCTGGGTTTGCTGCTGGTTCTTCCCAGGTCGGCTACCGACCCTTCCACCTCCGTGGAAGGGCGGTTCCCCCTGCCACATTCCCCACTTCCGCGGGGGAGCGGCACACTGCCGGCCGGCTCTCTCGGGGGCTGCACAGGTGTTCCTTCAGATAGATGTTCCCCTTAGATGTTCCTGGTGCATGCCGTCTCTCTCCACCTTTATAGTCCTCCTCTGCCAATCCCAACTCTGCTACCCACACACCAAGTACACTGCCCTCCTCCAATCAGGAGCAGGTCCTACAGTTTATTGGTTGAACTGGAGGCAGCTGTGTAGAAGCTGTTTCCCTTCTCAGCGCCATATTCTGGGAAAGCAGATGCATAGAATAAGTCTTAATTCCAGTAACTTAGTCTAGTCCGAGTTGCTCCCCACAGATCCCCCTTTCTTTTTATTTTTGGCGTTGATATGCGCCTGTCTTCGGTGCCCCGCAGCGCACACTCTGCTCTGCTTGCTGGAGTTGCCCACAGGTGCTTACAAGTCCTATCAATCAGGCAAACTGAATCCGGGTCCTCTCTTCGCCATGTTGTGAGGAGGTTTTTAGGCGCTGATGCGTGCCTGTGTTCGGTGCCCTGCAGCGCATGCTCTGCTCTGTTAGAACTGCCTGCAGGTGCTTACAAGCTCTATCAGGCAAACCGAATCCAAGCCTTCTCATTGCCGTATTGTGGGGAGACTTATTGGTGTTAATTCGTGCCTGTCTTCGGTGACCTGTAGCCGCCCACAGGTGCTTATCGTCTTACTAATCAGGCAGACCGAATCCAAGCTCTCTCACTGCCGTGCTGTGGGGAGGCCTTACTTTTCTCTATATCTCTATCTCCGGGCATTCCTATCTCTCCCATTTTACTTCTATCTACCAGCATTCCTATTTCTCTCATTTTACTTCTAAACTTCTGTTTCTCTTATCCCTGCGGCATCCCGGCGCCCGCCCTGAGGCTGCTTCTCGGCGGCTTCTCGGCGGCTTCCCGGCTCTGAGCCGCTTCAGCCAGCTTCTCTCATCTGTGCGGCTTCCTGGCTTCGCGCCCACACCACGGCCTTGCACCAGCCCAGCGTTCCCTATCTACTTGTGCCCCGCACGCTCTCTCTGTGCGCGGCAGCCTCTGCGAGTCACACAGCCCCAGCTCACGTTTCCGCCACTAGCATTCAATCCAAGTTCCCTGGACTAACCTGGCGAATTCCAACCTGGCGGCCCAAGTCTCTGCCTCTGGTTCCAGATCTTCGACTCTTGCTCCCCGGGCTGACTTGAAAAATTCCAAGATGGCTTCCGTCTCTGCCTCGGCCTGCACTTGCGGCTTCATCCTCCCTAACATTTTTCTCTACCCGGTATGTTTCCCTAAGTTTTCTTCCAACAATATTCCTCCCTCATTTCTCCTGGCTTCTCCCCACAGTCCATATCTGAGTCTGTTTGTTCTAGCTTTCACTTTCGCTTTCAATCCTAACTTCTTTCCCACAGTTCATATCCGAGTCTATGCCTAGGCTTTCGATAGCTTCGTCTGGCACCTTTTCCGTCTGGCTTTTCCTAGGCTCTTTGCTAGTCTCTCTCTCCGGTATTTTCCACTTCTTCCCGTTTCTTCCCTCCTAAGTTTCCTATCCGTCCTAGGTTTCCTATCTGAGTCACGGCACCATTATGTCGCTCCTCCTCTTCGTGGAGGAACGACACTAAACCCTGCCTAGGCTTCATATCCGAGTCACGGCACCATTATGTCGCTCCCCGTCTTCGTGGAGGAATGACACAGGACCCTGCGTTGTTCTTCTGTCTGCTGGGCCCTCCCCGGGTTTGCTGCTGGTTCTTCCCGGGTTGGCTACCGACCCTTCCACCCCCGTGGAAGGGCGGTTCCCCCTGCCACATTCCCCACTTCTGCGGGGGAGCGGCACACCGCCGGCCGGCTCTCTTGGGGGCTGCACAGGTGTTCCTTCAGATAGATGTTCCCCTTAGATATTCCTGGTGCATGCCGTCTCTCTCCACCTTTATAGTCCTCCTCTGCCAATCCCAACTCTGCTACCCACACACCGAGTACACTGCCCTCCTCCAATCAGGAGCAGGTCCTACAGTTTATTGGTTGAACTGGAGGCAGCTGTGTAGAAGCTGTTTCCCTTCTCAGCGCCATATTCTGGGAAAGCAGATGCATAGAATAAGTCTTAATTCCAGTAACTTAGTCTAGTCCGAGTTGCTCCCCACAATGTTTTGATCATATGGCTTGAAAATATACAAATAGCGTTTTCACAAAAGGCCAGATTCATGAAATATGAAATAGAAAGGATGGCAGACAGATAATTTAGGTTTGGTGTTGATTCCATAGTTACATGTTAATCCAAGATAAGCACGAATAAAAATTTGATTGGACGAGTTTGCAGTCAATTCACTGATTTTTCATCATGAAAAGTTTAAAGGTAGATAGATGTTTCCAATACAAACATTGTCTCTAGAATGAGAAAGGAAAAAAGAGAGAGATGAAGGAGAAAAATGGAATCTGTATTTGTAGGAAGCTTGGGAATCATAGCTGCTTCAGCAAAGGAGTGAGAGCCCAGTGCTTGGTGTTGCAGAGGAGGTGTGTTTCCCTCTCCTGTCTCCTCAGTCAAACCACAGGACAGGAATCTGAGCACAATTAGAAAACATCTGATTGTCTTCTAGAGAGAGTTCCATCTGATGTTCTCAGAATTGTCCATCACTCCTTTCCATGACAAATGGCTCTCTCAGGTGAAGACTGTAATCAACAATGTGGTGACATCTCCTCCTTTGGGAGATGTGACTTTCCCTACAACATACCTTGCAGGAAGTTATTCAATCATTAATTAAAGTCTAAGAATCTAAAAACATTAACAAAGTACTCACAAAGAATGTCCAATAAACCAAATCTTGTGAAGTTACTCAGACTTCCAAGTACACAGCTCTGCAGGAGGGCACCCCTGTTCAAAAGAGCACATCTCATTCCCTTGTCTTAGCTCTTACATTCTGTTCCTCATCTGTTACTGTGGCCCTGGTAAATGGGGTCTCACTGTAACATGTAAGCAAGAGCAATATGAGGAAATTGCAATTTCACAGACATCCCAGAGATAAAGGAACTCATAAATCCAGGGTCTATAACCAACAAGGTTTTTCAGGACACAAGATGTTTGCAAGAAGGAAAAGGTCTGGGGATACTACTAAGAAAGCATTACTATTGGTAATGATGCTTTTGTGTAGAAATAGCAACAAACCTGATTCAAGTGGCTCAAATGATAACACCATATATAAAATGAACTTCAAAACCTTTCACATGACATTGAATGGAAGCATAAGCACAGCAAGTACATTCAAAATTGAGATCACACCCTGAAATATTTAATCAATCCACACATGATGTTGAATGATACCAGTGTCTTTATCTTCATGGGGAATCAAGAAGGCAGGTCTGTCTATATTTCTCAACCATATATACTCATATATGAGCAGGTTCTGAACCTATGCTGAAGATGTATTAGAACTGGAAATAGGTGATCAATTATGACATATTTCTGACAGCTGCACTTTCCCTGTGGAAGATAACACACTCAAGCTTCCTTATGAGCACAGATGCCATCATTTACCTTCCCTGATTTCCACCATATAAAACTACTCTTACCATTTGTTGCCTATTCCTCTTTTGTCAAAAGTAGAAGCACTGGATTTCAAGATTTTGTTTCTTTTATGTATGTCTATATCTAGAGTTAGTGCTTGGATTATTTGTGCTCAGTTCCAAACACTTTGAGTTTACAATTCTGGAATATGAGGCAATGTTGAGAAATCAGCATTAAGAACCTATTTCCTAAACCACACAGACCTGACTGCAATAATGATTGTGTTTGTTATTTTTGCTGGGTTTGCATTCCAGAAATTTACTTCAATATCTTGGCTTCATGTGAATTATATATAAAGGTGATTTTAATAAAATGTTTCATAATTTTATTTTTTAAGGATTTACTATTTATTTGAAAGCCAGCATTACACAGAGAGAAGCAGAGGCAGAGAGAGAGAAAAAGGTCTTCTATCTGCTAGTTCACTCCCCAGTTGGTGGCAATGGCTGGAGCTGCACCCATCTGAAGCCAGCAGTCAGGAGCTTCCTCTAGATCTCCCACACGGGTGCAGGGGCCCAAGTACCTGGGCCATCTTCCACTGCTTTCCCAGGCCATAGCAGAGAGCTAGATCAGATGTGGAGCAGCTGGGTCTCGAACTGGCACCCATGTGGGATGCTGGGACTACAAGTGGTGGCTTTACCCACTATGCCACAGTGCTGGCCCCTACATAATTTTCTAAAGAGTATGAGTATTTTTTTTATTTGACAGGTAGAGTTATAGACAGTGAGAGAGAGAAACAGAGAGAAAGGTCTTCCTTCCGTTGGTTCACTCCCCAAATGGCTGCAGTCACCAGAGCTGAGCCAATCTGAAGCCAGAAGCCAGGTGCTTCCTCCTGCTCTCCCACATGCGTGCAGGGGCCCAAGGACTTGGGCCATCCTCTACTGCTATCCCAGGCCACAGCAGAGAGCTGGACTGGAAGAGGAGCAACTGGGACTAGAACCAGTGCCCATGTGGGATGCTGGCGCCACAGGTGGAGGATTAGCATGCCACAGCACCAGCCCCTGAGAATTTATTTTAACTGGAGTACATTTTAAATGGAAAACAGAATGCAATACAATACAGGAAATCTTTCAATATTTAGCTAACAAATAAGAAAGGCAAAACAGGCCGGCGCCGAGGCTCAGTAGGCTAATCCTCCGCCTTGCGGCGCTGGCACACCGGGTTCTAGTCCTGGTCAGGGCACTGGATTCTGTCCCGGTTGCCCCTCTTCCAGGCCAGCTCTCTGCTGTGGCCAGGGAGTGCAGTGGAGGATGGCCCAAGTGCTTGGGCCCTGCACCCCATGGGAGACCAGGAGAAGCACCTGGCTCCTGCCTTCGGATCAGCGCGGTGCGCCAGCTGTGGCGGCCATTGGAGTGTGAACCAACGGAAGGAAGACCTTTCTCTCTGTCTCTCACTGTCCACTCTGCCTGTCAAAAAAAAAATAAAAAAAAAATAAAAAATAAATTAAAAAAAAGAAAGGCAAAACAAGCTCTGAAGACTGGAGCTGGCCTCACTTCAATAAAAGGCCTAGACTTATGCTCTTGAAGAGATGGATGAGTATGCCCTGTGTGAGTATGTCACACACTCGTGACACTAGACATCACTTTGCAGTGACTATGTAAATCAAGACAAAAAAGGGCATTCTGTAAACACATCTCAAAAATGGTTAGTAGATCTCTCTCTCTCTGTTACTCTTTGATCCAGTTCCCTATTAATGGCATGAGAAAAGTAGTGGAAGATGGCCCAAGTGCTTCGGCCCTGCCACCCATGTGAGAGACCTCAGAGAACCTCTTGGCTCCTGTCTCTTGGCTTTAGCTTGACACAACACTGGCCATTGTTGTCATCTGGGGAGTAAAACATTGATTGCAGTATTCTCTTTCCCCCTCTCTCCCTTTCTCTGTAATTGATTTTCAAGTAAATAAATGAATGGGAAAGGGACAAATAAAAATGCCCATTATGTCCCTGTTGTTACTACCATAACTGACTGGTCCTCCATGTGGATTAGCTTTAGCTCTACTGCATTCTCTCTGCATCCCAAATAAGAACTATTAGGATTACCCAAGGGCGGAATAAACTTCCTCAAAATAGCCGATACCGAGGCACATTTGCTTCCTTGAACAATAATCAATATATGTGAAATGGGCACAAATCCATTAAGAAACTCTTTTGAGCACCTTTTGAGTGATACACTACGCAATCATTTATGGTCTGCAGTCATATATATTACTCAAAATATTTACTCTTCTTTAGACAACAGCTGTCATCCTAATGGTCTTTGGGAAAAGTGACCTCATAAATTTTTTTTTTAATTTTTGGCATCACAATAAAAAATAATGAACATGACAAACATTGAGACTATGTGAGGGTGAAAAGTAAAATTCACAAGAGGAAACAAAGTTGGAAACACATAGCATAAACTGTCAATGTCAAAAAAGAATTCTTAAAATTATAAAGTTGAGGATAAAGTTCCTTGGATTCTTTAATGCCAAGAGATATTTTATCTTCTCAGTAAAAGAAAGTCAAGAAACATGTGTTAAAATGCAACACTAAAGATCTCTGCACCAGAAAATGGGGACAAATACCAAATGTATATTTTATCATCCTACAGATGCAAATTCTCAAATTCCTAAGGCTTTTCTTCACAGGCTGAATCTTGCCCTACCAGACAATCTCACTTGGCACACATTACAGTCTGACTACACCAACTCCCTGGAAGCGAAAACAAACTGCTGTATGCCCTAAGTGCATTTGCTTTTCAGATCTGGCACTGCTTAGCTAGGGCGGGTTTGCCCTGACTTCTGTGACAACCTTTCTCCCTTTAGAAGTATCAGAGAATCATTTCTGTCTTGTACCTAGATACCAGCATCTATGTAGTTGACTATTAATATGTCTCCCAGAATAGAAACTGCAGTGAGAGGAAAACCTTAATGTCCCAAAGACTTAGCCATACAGATGGCAGGTGTACCCAGAATTTTCACCCAGTCCTAAGAGAAGCTTCAGGGGCAGGATGAGACCCAGGGAATGACATCCACTAGACACTCCTGGAGCCTTGGCCACTGGGGACTTCTTGGAACATCACCCTCAGTCAGTTTTAAAAATCAGAAGAGGAAAAGGGAGGAGAGTGAGTGGAGATTATATCACCCTGTTAAGTTTGCAAAGGTAAAGTCAGCCCAATGTCTGTGCTTCAGGAATGTAAAGTGAAGACAGGCCCAAGGATATTTTACACTGGAGTGTCAGGGAGACGTTCTCTGATTTCCTCTTTTGTGAAACTTCACCAAATAAACATTCAAGCACCCTGGTGATGCCTGCAGCTGCCTTGGAACTCTGCCAACAAGTTCATCATCAGGTGCCCTTCCCAATCCTTGGACCGAAAAGCTGAGTCAAAGCTGTTTCTTCTCTGATTTACAGAGTTTGTGGTACTGTATGCCGATGGGGAGAAAGGAGGGACCGGGCACCCCCAACAGACCACAGCTCCTCCATGCATGAACCCTGTACTCCGAGTCCAGATTCTCCCTGATCATCCTCCTGTCCTCACTGCACAACCTGAGGAGAGGTGGCACTACAGCCACTCGGAAGAGACGGCTCTGGTGCTAAGCCGGGGTCACTGTGCAGGGACAGGGTATGTCACCCATATTCTGGAGCCAGCCCAGCCTTCACCTGGTGGAGTCTGCAGATGCAAGAGCTCACCGTGGGGAAGTCCAAGTCCCTCCACACTCAGTTCAAGCAGGATCTAACTTTTCCACCTCCCCCTTCTCAGACACCTGGCCCTAAGCATACTGCATTTCCTGCTTTTCAAGTGTCCGGCTTCCTCTTTGCAGAGGGGAGAAAGCTAAGCTACCACACGGACATTTCTCCCAGTGCAGCCTGGAAGAGACTGTGACGTGACAATCTCACGAGATTACGTGGTTGCCCCTCCCTTGAGGGGTGCCTGGTTGGACAGCTTGCAAAGCGGGTGGGCATGGATGACGTCATAAAGCGGTAGCCAATCAGCATGCTTGCTGGCATAGTGGGCGTGGGGGACTGTTGCCAGGTGAGGGGAGTGAGGACCTGGGGCTACTGCCGATTCCCCAGCGGCCGGCACCATCACCTCCGTGTTCCTGTGCAGTCTGGTGATCTATACCGCATTCAGGTGGGATAGAACTTACTGGCTTACTGGCATTTCATTGACTTCTGGGTCTTTGCTTTCTCCATGCTCTGGAGTCATTTCTCTGTTGTGTCCTTTGTGTGCGTTCATGTGTACTTAAAATGCGTTTGAATAATGTTTAAAGATATTACATAATTTAAATTTCTCTCGTAGATGCGTGTTTGCTAGTTAGCCTTTTGTCCTTTAATGTTTTCTGTTTGTTTCTTGCTGTGACTCATAATGATTGTCTACCTGGTAATCTTGCTAAATCCGGTTGTATTTGGCTTGGAGTTAGATTGGATTCTCTCTCCCTATAATGGTGTCATCCACATATCTTGAGTTTTATTGATTAAAAGTTGATATTTAAATTTATGCTTCTTTTTTGTTTGATTTCCCTGACCATTCCTCCCATATAGTGTTGAAGAGGGATGGAGAAAGAAGGCAGTCATGTCCGGGTCTGTTCCTAGGGAGAAGGCTTTCACGGGTCCTGTATTAAGTAGTGTGCTGTGGTCCATTTTAGACTATCTTGATCACAAGAAGAAAGTCACTGTGTTCTCCTATTCTGCTAAAAGTTGATTTTCTTATGGTTGGATATTGAATTTTATTAAATGCTTTTTAATATTTAATCTAAATGGCCATGTAATTTCCTTATATTTTTCACCTACATGGACGATTTACAGAGTTTGAGAATGCTAAAAATTCTTCACTTTTTAATGTACCTTGGTTGATATTGATCCGTTATGCTTTCATATGTGATTAAATTCATATAATCATATTTTGCTTAGAATATATGTACCTCAGTTTATGAAAGACATTTTTGTATTTCATTTTCATTGCATACCCTGGTCTCACTTGCATCATATGTGTAACACTGGCTTCCCAAAAGAGATTCAAAATATTCTGGGTATGTCCACTTGGAACAAGTTAGGGAAATTCAGTGTTTTTTCTCATAGAAGTGTATAATGTTCCATAAGTCTGGATCCAGATTTTTGCTTGTGGGACATTTTTCTTGATTGGTTGGTTTGGAGTTCCAAAAATTGGTTCAACTTATTAAATTATATAGGAATTTTCCTATTTCATCTTATAGTTGTGTTTTTGGAAATTGGATATCAAAATGTAGCAGATTTTGAACTCTGAAGTCAATTTTTAGATAATTTTTAGTTATATAAGGTGAATAAATTTCATGTATTTCATATATACAGACTTAGGAGCATAGTACTACTTTCTACACTACCACCTCTCCTGCTCATGCTGCCATCCTCCCTCCTGCTTAATATCGTAGTCTTTCTTTTTACAATGACACATTTTCAGTTCATTTTATATTCATGAAATTATCCTGCCACTAAGTACAAAATTCAACAAATAGTAAGAAAAAAAGCCTATTCCTCAACAGCAGATATAAGGGTTGTAGACAATAATCAGATATCAAAACATCAATTTCATTCATATGTATTTTTTTGTATTCTATTAATTATCACAGATCAGGGAAAACATAACATTTGTCTTTGAGGACTGGCCTTTTTCACTAAGTATAATGAGTTCCAGTTGTATTCCTTTTAATACAAAGGACATAATTCCATTATTTTTATGGCTGAGTAGTAGTTCATAGTGTGTATATTTAACACATTTTCAGTTGATGTACATCTAGGCTGATTCCATCTCTTAGCTATTGTGAATTGAACTGCAATAAACATGGAGGTACAGATAACTTTCATATGCTGATTTTATTTCATTTGGGTAAATCTCAGGAGTGGGATGACTGGGTCATATAGTAGGTCGATTTTCAAATTTCTGAGGAATCTCCATACTGTTTTCCACAACAGCTGTCCTAGTTTACATTCCCACCAACAGTGTATTAGGGTAATTTCCCCACATCCCCACCAGTATGTGTTGTTTTGGTTGCTGTATGAAGGGGTCCTAACTGTGGTGAGGTGAAACCACATGGTGGTTTCTATTTGCAGTTCCCTGATGGCTAGTGATCAGAATTATTTCTTCTTGTGTCTGTTGGCCATTTGAATTTCATCTTTTGAAAAAATGTCTGTTCAAGTCCTTTGAACCATTTCTTAACAAGATTTTTTGTTTTGTTGTTGTTGAGTTTATCAGTTACATAGTTTGGAAATATTTTCTCCCATTCTACCAGTTGCCTCTTTGGAGTCAAGTTTTTACTCATAAGAATTTCACAAAATCTTAATATCTTGGTGAGTTCTATAAGCCCTGTAAAGAATAGCACTGTTGGCTGGCGCCATGGCTCACTAGGTTAATCCTCCACCTGCGGCGCTGGTCCCTGGGGTTCCAGTCCTGGTTGGGGCACCGGTTCTGTCCCAGTTGCTCCTCTTCCAGTCCAGCTCTCTGCTGTGGCCTGGGAGTGCAGTGGAGGATGGCCCAGGTCCTTGGGCCCAGCACCCATGTGGTAGACCAGGAGGAAGCACCTGGCTCCAGGCTTCAGATCAGCACGGTGCACGGGCTGCAACGCGCCGGCCACAGCGGCCATGGGGGGTGAAGCAACAGAAAAAGGATGACCTTTCTCTCTGTCTCTCTCTCACTGTCCACTCTGCTTGTCAAAAAAAAATTAAATAAAAGTTCTTTCCTCCATTCAGAGAAAGGTACCTCCTTCTTTGATGGCCCGTTCTTTCCACTGGGATCTCATTCACAGAAATCTTTCATTTAGGTCATTTTTTTTTTCCCACAGTGTCTTCGCTTTCCATGTCTGAAATACTCTCATGGGCTTTTTAGCCAGATCCAAATGCCTTAAGGGCTAATTCTGAGGCCAGAGTGCTGTTTAGGGCATCTGCCATTATGAGTCTGCTGTGTATCCTGCTTCCCATGTTGGATTGTTCTCTCCTTTTTAATTCGATCAGTTAGTATTAGCAGACACTAGTCTTGTTTGTGTGATCCATTTGAGTCTTAATCCTATCATTATGATCTGAACTGATTATGAACTGAAACTGATCACTTGGACTAGTGAGATGGCATTGGTACATGCCACCTTGATGGGATTGAATTGGAATCCTCTGGTATGTTTCTAACTCTACCATTTGGGGCAAGTCAGCTTGAGCATGTCCCAAATTGTACCTCTCCTCCCTCTCTTATTCCCACTCTTATATTTAACAGGGATCACTTTTCAGTTAAATTTAAACACCTAAGAATAATTGTGTGTTAATTAAAGAGTTCAACCAATAGTATTAAGTAGAACAAAAAAAATACTAAAAGTGATAAAGTAAAATTGAGACATTTTAACAACAGGTTTACATAAGCAGCTTCACATCATGTAGTTTCTGGAAAACTCCCTAACATTCAAGAATGACTGACAGTGAAAAGTTAAATAGCATCTTAGTTTACTATGAAAAGGTTTAGACCTTGTATACACTCAAGAAAGATGCAAAGAATCTGAGGAGTCACTGTGTAATACTTTGAGAACTGCTTAAAAAATAGTGAAATGGAACAAACTCCAACATGCAAAATATGCATTCATTTCCTGGATAATTAAAGAAGATTATGACAAAAGAGTGCATATTCATATTGTATGATCCCATGTATTTAAAAGAGGAATACAATTTCTTAATATTTTTAAATAGTTTTTCCTTTCTTCTATGTTTCTGTAATACTTTTGTGAAACCAGCATTTTATTGATGTTTCCTATTACCCTTTTCCTGACTTTATTTAATTATTCTTCAAGCGCTTTCTTTTTAACTTCTTAAGAAGGAAACTGGGATGATTTGTTTGTGGTGTCCTAACATACGCACTTAAGGATGCAGATTTTCTCTCAGCACTGATTTTTCTGCAATCCCTTAATTTTCTCATATGTTTCCAAACCCTGTGTGTGCAGGTCCTGTCTGCCCCAGTATCTCCATCCCCATGTGCCTGCAACCATATCGGGCTTCATGTCTCTCCACTCCTATGTCTAAAACCCATGTATGTTCTCCAGTTTCCATCTCTCATTTGACTGTTACCCCTGTTCACCCTTGGTGTGTTGTCATTTGTAAAATCTCTGACATTCATGTCAGCTTTCAACATTCCCTATTTCTTGTGCCAGCTACATGAGACTCCCTCCCCTGTGTCTCCAGCAATTAAGTGTCTCCCTGTACCATGCCAATCATCATGTCCTCCAGCCCCTCTTACATGAAGCCAAGGTCTTCCCTCAGTTGATTCACTTCTCCAGAGTGATCTTTCTACTACCCTGGAGTAACTTCATTGCCTGTGCTTCCAGCTCATGGCAACCTTTATATACCTCTCTGCTCTTTGCTTGAACCCACTATAGTACTTAGGTTTCTAGAACACCTCTGACTGCAGCCGGGATTTTATCTGTGTCCCCATGCCCAATACCCATACCCCATGCATTCCATGTGTCTCCATCTCCTGTTTTCCTCCAGGGTCTCTACCCAGTTTGAATATTTGGTTATCTGGTTAACTATAGAAGAACAAATTGATCCTATATGAGTTTTAGCCACTGTGAATAAAATTGCTATATATATTTCACATCAGTTTTTATCTACTCATGTTTTAAATATATTGAAACCTGTATGCTATATGATATGGTGATACTTATGGTTGGATTTCTGTCTGTCCCACTAGGCATTCTCACCAGTAATGAGTGAGATATACAGCTATTCTGTATTCTTCCAAAAATTTGTGTTGTCATGTTAATTTTTTAAGTAAAATCATCCTAATATATGATGTGTCCATCATTTTTCTGTTCAAATATGCTTTTCCTTAATGTACAGTGTATTTCACTTTTTCATAATTCTCTAATATTCAGAATGCTTTAGTGCTTATTTTTAATATGTGTATACATATAAACATATGTATGTTTAAGTTGTCTGTATATTCTATCAGTATTTCAATTGGGAAATTTCTTTTTGTTATTGAATTATTGAATTTTAAAAGTTTTTTTTTTTAATTTGACTGGTGGAGTTATAGACAGTGAGAGAGAGAGACAGAGATAAAGGTCTTCCTTCCATGGGTTCACTCCCCAAATGGCCGCTACAGTTGGCGCTGTGCCAATCCTAAGCCAGGAGCCAGGTGCTTCCTCCTGGTCTCCCATGCGGGTGCAGGGCCCAATCACTTGGGCCATCCTCCACTGCCCTCCCGGGCCACAGCAGAGAGCTGGCCTGGAAGAGGGGCAACTGAGACAGAACCAACGCCCCAACCGGGGCTAGAACCCGGGGTGCCAGCACCACAGGTGGAGGATTAACCAAGTGAGCCACGGTGCTGGCCTCTAGTTATTTTCTTGTAGGCAGCATATGTTGGGGTTGTGGTTTTTATATGTTCAACCAAACCAAGTCTTTTGGTTGGTGAATTTAATTTAACATTCACATTCCAAGTTAGTACTGATAAATAAGAACTAATACCTGTCATTTGTTGATTGGATAATTATTCTATCTGCTCTGTTGGTGAATTAGGTGGTGTCATGTGTTTTCATGTTTACTTCTAAGGCAGGATACCCTTCAGAATTTCTTATAAGGCTGGTCTGGTGGTTGTGAATTCTCTGTTTTTGCTTATCTGGAAAATCTTTATTTGTTCTTCACTTTAAAAATATAGTTTATTTTTTAACATTTATTTAATAAATATAGATTTCCAAAGTACAGCTTTTGGATTACAGTGGCTTCCCCCCCCAAAACCTCCCTTCCACCCACAACCCTCCCATCTCCTGCTCCCTCTCCCATCCCATTCACATCAAGTTTCATTTTCAATTATCTTTATATACAGAAGATCAATTTAGTATATACTAAGTAAAGATTTCAACACCCACACAGAAACACAAAGTGTAAAGTACTGTTTGAGTACTAGTTATGCCATTAATTCACATAGTACAGCACATTAAGGACAGAGATCCTACATGGGAAGTAAGTGCACAGTGACTCCTGTTGTTGATTTAACAATTGACAGTCTTTTTTATGGCATCAGTAATCACCCAAGGCTCTTGTCATGAGTTGTCAAGGCCATGGAAGCCTTTTGAGTTTGCCAACTCTGATCTTATAAAAATATAGTTTCACTGGAAATAATATTCTTGGTTTGAAGTGTTTTTTTTTTTTTTTAAGACTGAATATATCATATCACTCTCTTCTGGCCTGTAGGATTTTTGCTGAGGAGTTTGACATTAATCTAGTGCATTTTCCTTTATATGTAATGATGCTTTTCTCTTACTGTCTTTAGGATTTTCTCCTTGTCTTTAGCTTCTGACAATTTGGTAACAGTATGCCTTGGAGAAGACATTTTATGGTTGAGTCTGCTTGCGGTTCTTTGAGCTTCTTGTAACTGGAGGTCCATGTCTCTTTTAAGACATGGGAAATTGTCAACTATTTAATTTAGCAGGGTCTCAACAGCTTCAGGAATACATATAATATGGATATTTACTCATTTATGGGATCCCATATTTTACATAGAGTTAATTCTTTTTATTTCTTTTCTGTTTATTTTTGTCTGCATTGTTTCAAAATTCTTGTTCTCAAGTTCAGAAATTCTTTTCTTCACTTTGCCTGTTCTGCTGTTAAAGCTCTCAATCAGGAACCAGTGCTGTAGTCTCATGGGTTAAACCAGGTCTGCAGTGCTGGCATCCCATATGGGCACCAGTTGGAGTCCTGGCTCCTCCACATCTTATCTAACTCTCTGCTAATGTACCTGGGCAAATAGCAGAAGATAGCACAAGTCCTTGGGCCCCTGCACTTACATAGGAGACCTGAATGAAGCTTCTGGCTCCTGGCTATGGCCCAGCCTGGCCCAGCCCTGGCCATTGCAGCCCTCTGGAGAGTAAACCAACAGATGGAAGATTCTCTCTCTACCCCCCCAGCCCATAATTCTGACACTCAAATAATTTAAAAAAAATGCTCTCATTCATTTTCTTATTTCACTGATTATGATTTCATCTCCAAAATTTGTATTTTGTTCTTTTTTAAAAGATATATTTATTTGTTTGAAAGACAGAAAGGCAGAGTTACAGACAAAGAGTTACAGGCAGAGACACAAGGAGGGGGAAGGAGGGGGGAAGGAGGGGAGGGGAAGTGTAGAGGAAGGAAGAGGGGAAGGATAGGAGAAGGAGGAGAGGGAGAGGGAGAGAGAGAGGTATCTTCCATCCACTGGTTCATTCCCCAAACAGCCTCAATGGCCAAGGCTGGGCCAAGTTGAAGCAAAGAACCAGAAGCTTATGCTGGGCCTCCAACATTGGTGCTGTGGCCCAAGTATTTGAGCAATCCTCCACTGATTTCTGAGGTGCATTAGCAGAGACCTGGATTGGGACTGGAGCAACCGGGACTCAAGCTGATGCCCATATGGGAGGCCATCCCCAAAGACAGCAGCTTTACCTACTGAGCCCCAGTGATGACCTCACATCCGGTTCTTCGTAAAGAGTTCCATTCTTGTCACTCACTGATTTTCTCATTTCTGCACTATATCTGTGTGCTGTTGCATCTCATTGAGTTTCCTTACAGTCATTATTTTGAATTCTATATCTGTCACTTCATAGATTTCCTTCAGTTCAGGGTCTCCTAGAGGATTATGACACTACCTTGCTTCATGTCTCTGGGTCACTACACTGGTGTCTGCCTGTTAGGTAAAATAATCCCTTCCTTTTTATGAAGTTGATTTTATTATCAAAAGAGTTTATGGTTTGCCTGGCACTTGCCTTGTGGCTTTGGCTTTGGTTCTAGAGGAGCACAGCAGTGTAGTCTCTGAGTGATTTCTTTTGTCTTCATCAAAGCCAGCTGTGTGTATAAGTGACACCGTTTTGTAGTCTGCTGCAGTTTGTAGGATAGAATTGTGGCTTTAAGATGAATAAAGGGTTTATTTTTGGTCCACAGAGTCTGGTGTCAGTCTCCCTGGTGAATGTGACAGACAGGGACTCATTCTTGGTGCTGAGGGAAACAGGAGTTGCTACTTCCTTGTCCTACTGGCCAGTCTGAAAATGCTTGGGCTTGTTGAACCAATTTCTATGGCTCTAGGACAGTGATATGGATGGACCCTTCCTCTGGTTCTGCTGGGAGAGTCTAACTGGTTCTGTGGCCTGTAATACAAACAGCCCTTGTCCTAGGACTTGGCTATATAAATTGAACCCTGTTCCAGTCCTACGGGGAGACTACAATGCATATAGGAGATTTTCCTCTGGAGGGTATGAGTCTAGAGAGGTGGAATACAGGTAGGTTCTTCCCTGTCCCCACCAGGTAGATTCCAGTGGCATTAAGAAATTTTTAATAAATTGTTACAGTCCTGTTTTTGCATAATGGGATCATTACCCAGATCTTCCAAGGTGAAAGTGAAATTTTTGCAGGCTGCTTTAGGTGTTACTCCCCAACAGCTAAGTTGAATCCCCCTAGCAAGGACTCTACTCATGCAGAGTCCATGAGTTAGCTCTGGGGCTAATGCCCAGAAATTCCCACATTGAAGGATGTAGATCTGTCCTTTGTCCTACATGTTGCCTTGACTGACATGGTGGTAGGAGCAGAACAGAGGCTTGCTGCAATACTTTCCACTGCAGAGTGTTGTGCTCTGTGGGAGAGAGGGAGGGGAAGGAAGCAAGGTGGTTTCTGTGCTCCAAGACCAGCAGGTGCTCAGACACCAGTCAGCTCTCCAGGCTAAGTAAAAGTGAGTGGGTGACTGCAGAATGCTTTTTAGCTAAAACTGAGAGCAGCGAGTGCACAGCAATTACTTCCTACTTTGACATGATAAGATGGGGACTCACAGCCAACAAATGGTTGTGCCATGTGTCTGGCTGCAGCAGTATCTCTGTCTTCTCTTCTCTTGTCTCATGGAGTCTTCATCTTTTTTTTTTCACTTCTTCACTGAAAATTTCCCACCAGTCAGACCCTGGGAACCTAGTCCTTCCTTTATTCTTTTCATATCCTAGAGCAGTTTAAGTTACTGTGGCTGCACCCTATTCAGCCATCTTGGATAAGATCTGTTTCATATATTTTTTAAAGATTTATTTGAAAGTCAGAGTTACACAGAGAGAGGAGAGGCAGAGAGAGAAAGAGAGAGATCCTCCATCCACTGGTTCACTCTCCAATTGACCGCAATGGTCAGAGCTGTGCCGATCTGAAGGCAGGAGCCAGGAGCTTCTTCTGGGTCTCCCACATGGGTGCAGGGGCCCAAGGACTTGGGCCATCTTCTACTGCTTTCCCAGGTCATACCAGAGACCTGGATTGGAAGTAGAGCAGCCAGGTCTTGAACCAGCGCCCATATGGGATGCCAGCGCTTCAGGCCAGGGTGTTAACCAGCTGCACTACAGCACCAGCCCCTGTTTCGTATTTTTGATAATAGGCATTCTAACTGAAGTAATTTTGTATCTAACTGTGGTTTTGAATTGCATTTCCCTGTTGATTAGTGATGCTGAGCATTTTTTCATGTACTTGCTGACCATTTTTGTCTTTCTTTGACAAATGTGTTTAGATCTATTGCTATCCTAAAATTGTATTATTTATTCATTTGTTGTAGAGTTTTTAAAATTTCTTATATATTCTGATTATTAACTGTGGGGAGCAACTCGGACTAGACTAAGTTAGTCGAATTAAGACTTATTCTATGCATCTGCTCTCCCACAATATGGCGCTGGGAGAGGAGTAAACAGCTTCTACCCAGCTGCCTCCAGTTCAACCAATAAACTGCGGGACCTGCTCCTGATTGGAGGAGAGCAGCGTACTCGGCGTGTGGGTAGCAGAGTTGGGATTGGTGGAAGAGAACTATAAAGGAGGAGAGAGACAACATGCACCAGGAACACCTGAGGAACATCTGAGCAGCCCCCGAGAGAGCCGGCCTGTGGTGTGCTGCTCCCCCGTGGAAGTGGGGAAAGTGGCAGGGGGGCCTGCCCCTCCACGGAGGTGGAGGGATGGCAGCCAACCCCGGGAAGAACCAGCAGCAAATCCGGGAAGGGCCGAGCAGATAAAAGAACAGCGCAGGGTCCTGTGTCATTCCTCCATGAAGAGGGGGAGCGACAATTAACCCCTTATTATATTTGTAGATGTATGGTTTGTACATATTGTATCCAATTTCATAGGTTGTCTCTTTGGTGCACTGATTATTTTACTTGCTGTTTAGAAGCTTCTTAATTTGATTAAATTCCATTTAACTATTAGCTTTTTTTTTTTTTTTTAACTATGCACTGGTGTCTTATCCCCAAAATGCTTGCCCGTTATAGTGTCCTGAAGTGTTTTCCTGTGTTATCTCCTAGTAGATTCAGGTTTTACATTTAGGTCTTTAATCCATTTTGAATTGATTTAAAAATAATTTATTTGAGAACAGCAAGAAACTGAAAAAGAGACATAGAGAGCTCTCATCTAATGATTAACTCCATGAATGCCTACAAACATAAAACTGGTTTAGACTGAAGTAAGTAGTGGGGAATTCAATCCAGCTCTCCCACCTGGGTGGAAGGAACTCAGTACTTATCACCATGCCTCCCATCATCTGCATTAACAAGAAACATGATTCAGGAGTCAGACCTGGGTATCCAACTGAGATTTTTTTAAAAAACCTAGAAAGCTTTTACTTAAGGTATACAAACTTCATGTATTTCATATTTACAAATTTAGGAACATAGTGATTCTTCCCACCCCATCCTCTTTCCCTGCTGCACTTTCATCCTTCTCCCTCCTCCCTTTCCATCCCCATTCTTATTTTTTCAAGGATCTATTTTCAATTAACTTTATACTCACAAGATTAACCCTATCATAAGTAAAAAGTTCAAGAAATAGATTTCTGTATGTGAGCCATTCTAACCGGGGTGAGGTGAAACCTCATTGTGGTTTTGATTTGCATTTCCCTGATTGCCAGTGACCTTGAACATTTTTTCATGTGCCTGTTGGCCATTTGGATTTCCTCTTTTGAAAAATGTCTATTGAGGTCCTTGGCCCATCTCTTAAGTGGGTTGTTGGTTTAGTTTTTGTGGAGTTTCTTGATCTCTTTGTAGATTCTGGTTATTAACCCTTTATCTGTTGCATAGTTTGCAAATATTTTTTCCCATTCTGTCGGTTGTCTCTTCACTCTCCTGACTGTTTCTTTTGCAGTACAGAAACTTCTCAATTTGATGCAATCCCAATAGTTGATTTTGGCTTTGACTGCCTGTGCCTCCTGGGTCTTTTCCAGAAATTCTTTGCCTGTGCCAATATCTTGAAGGGTTTCTCCAATGTTCTCTAGTAACTTGATGGTGTCAGGTCGTAGATTTAGGTCTTTAATCCATGTTGAGTGGATTTTTGTGTAAGGTGAAAGGTAGGGGTCTTGCTTCATGATTCTGCACGTGGAAATCCAATTTTCCCAGCACCATTTATTGAATAGACTGTCCTTGCTCCAGGAATTAGTTTTAGATCCTTGATCAAATATAAGTTGGCTGTAGATGTTTGGGTTGATTTCTGGTGTTTCAATTCTGTTCCATTGGTCTATCCATCTGTTTCTGTACCAGTACCATGCTGTTTTGATTACAACTGCCCTGTAGTATGTCCTGAAATCTGGTATTGTGATGCCTCCGGCTTTGTTTTTGTTGTACAAGATTGCTTTAGCTATTCGAGGTCTCTTGTGCCTCCATATAAATTTCAGCACCATTTTTTCCAGATCTGAGAAGAAGGTCTTCGGTATCTTGATTGGTATAGCATTGAATCTGTAAATTGCTTTTGGGAGAATGGACATTTTGATGATATTGATTCTTCCAATCCATGAGCATGGAAGATTTTTCCATTTCTTGGTATCCTCTTCTATTTCTTTCTTTAAGGTTTTGTAATTTTCATTGTAGAGATCTTTAACGTCTTTGGTTAAGTTTATTCCAAGGTATTTGATTGTTTTTGTAGCTGTTGTGAATGGGATGATCTTAGAAGTTCTTCCTCAGCCATGGCATTGTCTGTGTATACAAAGGCTGTTGATTTTTGTGCATTGATTTTATACCCTGCTACTTTGCCAAACTCTTCTATGAGTTCCAATAGTCTCTTAGTAGAGTTCTTTGGGTCCCCTAAATACAGAATCATGTCATCTGCAAAGAGGGATAGTTTGAGTTCTTCCTTCCCAATTTGTATCCCTTTAATTTCTTTTTCTTGCCTAATCGGTTAGAATGGCTCACATGCAGAAATCTACCAACAACAGATGCTGGCGAGGATGTGGGGAAAAAGGGACACTAACTCACTGTTGGTGGGAATGCAAACTGGTCAAGCCACTATGGAAGTCAGTCTGGAGATTCCTCAGAAACCTGAAGATAACCCTACCGTTCGACCCAGCCATCCCACTCCTTGGAATTTACCCAAAGGAATTTAAATTGGCAAACAAAAAAGAGGTCTGCAGCCTAATGTTTATTGCAGCTCAATTCACAATAGCTAAGACCTGGAACCAACCTAAATGCCCATCAACGATACACTGGATAAAGAAATTATGGGATATGTACTCTTTAGAATACTATACCGCAGTAAGAAACAATGTAATCCAGTGATTTGCAACAAAATGGAGGAATCTGGAACACATCATGCTGAGTGAAATAAGCCAGTCCCAAAGGGACAAATACCATATGTTCTCCCTGATCGGTGACGACTGACTGAACACCAAGAGGGAAACCTGTTGGAGTGAGGTGGACACTATGGGAAACGGTGGCTTGATCAGCATAGCCCTGACTGTTAATGAACAACTTAATACATTATCCCTCTTAGTAGTTTTTTTATCTGTTCTACTTAATATGACTGGTTTAGATCTGTAATTGATGCACAGTTATTCTTAAGTGTTGAAAATTAACTGAAATGTGATCCCTGTTGAACATGGTGGTGGGAATGGGAGAGGGAAGAGATGTATAATTTGGGACATGCTCAGGCTGACTGGCCCCAAGTGGTGGAGTTGGAAGCATACCAGGGATTCCAATTCAATCCCATCGAGGTGGCATGTACCAATGCCATCTCACTGTTCCAGGTGATCAGTTTCAGTTCACAGTTGGTCATGGTGGAGGGACTGGGAGTCAAAGGGAGCACATGTACAAGTTTAGTACCTGCTAACGCTAACCGATGGAGTAAATAAAGGGGAGAGTGATCCAACATGGGAAGTGAGATACTCAGCAGACTCATAGAATGGCAGATGTCCTAAATAGCACTCTGGCCTCAGAATCAGCCCTAAAGGCATTCAGAGCTGGCTGAAAAGCTCACGAGAGTATTTCAGGCATGGAAAGCCAAGACGCTCTGGCAAAAGATCTCTGCGAGTGAGATCCCAGTGGAAAGAACAGGTATTCCTTTTAATACAAAGGACATAATTCCATTATTTTTATGGCTGAGTAGTAGTTCATAGTGTGTATATTTAACACATTTTCAGTTGATGTACATCTAGGCTGATTCCATCTCTTAGCTATTGTGAATTGAACTGCAATAAACATGGAGGTACAGATAACTTTCATATGCTGATTTTATTTCATTTGGGTAAATCTCAGGAGTGGGATGACTGGGTCATATAGTAGGTCGATTTTCAAATTTCTGAGGAATCTCCATACTGTTTTCCACAACAGCTGTCCTAGTTTACATTCCCACCAACAGTGTATTAGGGTAATTTCCCCACATCCCCACCAGTATGTGTTGTTTTGGTTGCTGTATGAAGGGGTCCTAACTGTGGTGAGGTGAAGCCTCATGGTGGTTTCTATTTGCAGTTCCCTAATGGCTAGTGATCAGAATTATTTCTTCTTGTGTCTGTTGGCCATTTGAATTTCATCTTTTGAAAAAATGTCTGTTCAAGTCCTTTGAACCATTTCTTACAAGATTTTTTGTTTTGTTGTTGTTGAGTTTCTTTATCAGTTACATAGTTTGGAAATATTTTCTCCCATTCTACCAGTTGCCTCTTTGGAGTCAAGTTTTTACTCATAAGAATTTCACAAAATCTTAATATCTTGGTGAGTTCTATAAGCTCTGTAAAGAATAGCACTGTTGGCTGGCGCCATGGCTCACTAGGTTAATCCACCCACGGTGCTGGCACCTGGGGTTCTAGTCCCGGTTGGGGCACCGGTTCTGTCCCAGTTGCTCCTCTTCCAGTCCAGCTCTCTGCTGTGGCCTGGGAGTGCAGTGGAGGATGGCCCAAGTCCTTGGGCCCTGCACCCATGTGGGAGACCAGGAGGAAGCATCTGGCTCCTGGCTTCGGATCAGCACGGTGCACCGGCTGCAACGCGCTGGCCACAGCGGCCATGGGGGGTGAAGCAATAGAAAAAGGAAGACCTTTCTCTCTGTCTCTCTCTCACTGTCCACTCTGCTTGTCAAAAAAATAAAATTCAATTAAATAAAAAAGAACAGCACTGTTTTAATTTCTTTTTTAACTTTTTTATAAACTTTTACTTAATATAAATTTCCAAAGTACAGCTTTTAGATTACAGTGGCTTTCCCCCCCATAACTTCCCTCCACCCACAACCCTCCCATCTCCCACTCCCTCTCCCATCCCATTCACATCAAGTTTCATTTTCAATTATCTTTATATACAGAAGATCAATTTAGTATATACTAAGTAAAGATTTCAACAGTTTGCACCCACACAGAAACACAAATTGTTAAGTACTGTTTGAGTACTAGTTATGCCATTAATTCACATAGTACAGCACATTAAGGACATTGATCCTACATGGGGAGTAAGTGCACAGTGACTCCTGTTGTTGATTTAACAGTTGACACTCTTGTTTATGACATCAGTAATCACCTGAGGCTCTTGTCATGAGTTGTCAAGGCCATGGAAGCCTTTTGAGTTTGCCAACTCTGATCTTATAAAAATATAGTTTCACTGGAAATAATATTCTTGGTTTGAAGTGTTTTTTTAAAGACTGAATATATCATATCACTCTCTTCTGGCCTGTAGGATTTTTGCTGAGGAGTTTGACATTTCTAGTGCATTTTCCTTTATATGTAATGATGCTTTTCTCTTACTGTCTTTAGGATTTTCTCCTTGTCTTTAGCTTCTGACAATTTGGTAACAGTATGCCTTGGAGAAGACATTTTATGGTTGAGTCTGCTTGGGGTTCTTTGAGCTTCTTGTAACTGGAGGTCCATGTCTCTTTTAAGACATGGGAAATTGTCAACTATTTAATTTAGCAGGGTCTCAACAGCTTCAGGAATACATATAATATGGATATTTACTCATTTATGGGATCCCATATTTTACATAGAGTTAATTCTTTTTATTTCTTTTCTGTTTATTTTTGTCTGCATTGTTTCAAAATTCTTGTTCTCAAGTTCAGAAATTCTTTTCTTCACTTTGCCTGTTCTGCTGTTAAAGCTCTCAATCAGGAACCAGTGCTGTAGTCTCATGGGTTAAACCAGGTCTGCAGTGCTGGCATCCCATATGGGCACCAGTTGGAGTCCTGGCTCCTCCACATCTTATCTAACTCTCTGCTAATGTACCTGGGCAAACAGCAGAAGATAGCACAAGTCCTTGGGCCCCTGCACTTACATAGGAGACCTGAATGAAGCTTCTGGCTCCTGGCTATGGCCCAGCCTGGCCCAGCCCTGGCCATTGCAGCCCTCTGGAGAGTAAACCAACAGATGGAAGATTCTCTCTCTACCCCCCAGCCCATAATTCTGACACTCAAATAATTAAAAAAAATGCTCTCATTCATTTTCTTATTTCACTGATTATGATTTCATCTCCAAAATTTGTATTTTGTTCTTTTTTAAAAGATTTATTTATTTGTTTGAAAGACAGAAAGGCAGAGTTACAGACAAAGAGTTACAGGCAGAGACACAAGGAGGGGGAAGGAGAGGGGAAGGAGGGGAGGGGAAGTGTAGAGGAAGGAAGAGGGGAAGGATAGGAGAAGGAGGAGAGGGAGAGGGAGAGAGAGAGGTATCTTCCATCCACTGGTTCATTCCCCAAACAGCCTCAATGGCCAAGGCTGGGCCAAGTTGAAGCAAAGAACCAGAAGCTTATGCTGGGCCTCCAACATTGGTGCTGTGGCCCAAGTATTTGAGCAATCCTCCACTGATTTCTGAGGTGCATTAGCAGGGACCTGGATTGGGAGTGGAGCAACCGGGACTCAGCTGATGCCTATATGGGAGGCCATCCCCAAAGACAGCAGCTTTACCTGCTGAGCCCCAGTGATGACCTCACATCCGGTTCTTCGTAAAGAGTTCCATTCTTGTCACTCACTGATTTTCTCATTTCTGCACTATATCTGTGTGCTGTTGCATCTCATTGAGTTTCCTTACAGTCATTATTTTGAATTCTATATCTGTCACTTCATAGATTTCCTTCAGTTCAGGGTCTCCTAGAGGATTATGACGCTACCTTGCTTCATGTCTCTGGGTCACTACACTTGTGTCTGCCTGTTAGGTAAAATAATCCCTTCCTTTTTATGAAGTTGATTTTATTATCAAAAGAGTTTATGGTTTGCCTGGCACTTGCCTTGTGGCTTTGGCTTTGGTTCTAGAGGAGCACAGCAGTGCAGTCTCTGAGTGATTTCTTTTGTCTTCATCAAAGCCAGCTGTGTGTATAAGTGACACCGTGTTGTAGCCTGCTGCAGTTTGTAGGATAGAATTGTGGCTTTAAGATGAATAAGGGTTTATTTTTGGTCCACAGAGTCTGGTGTCAGTCTCCCTGGTGAATGTGACAGACAGGGACTCATTCTTGGTGCTGAGGGAAACAGGAGTTGCTGCTTCCTTGTCCTACTGGCCAGTCTGAAAATGCTTGGGCTTGTTGCATCAATTTCTATGGCTCTAGGACAGTGATATGGATGGACCCTTCCTCTGGTTCTGCTGGGAGAGTCTAACTGGTTCTGTGGCCTGTAATACAAACAGCCTTGTCCTAGGACTAGGATATGTAAATTGAACCCTGTTCCAGTCCTACAGGGAGACTACAATGCATATAGGAGATTTTCCTCTGGAGGGTATGAGTCTAGAGAGGTGGAACACAGGTAGGCTATTCCCTGTCCCCACCAGGTAGATTCCAGTGGCATTAAGAAATTTTTAATGAATTGTTACAGTCCTGTTTTTGCATAATGGGATCATTACCCAGATCTTCCAAAGTGAAAGTGAAATTTTTGCAGGCTGCTTTAGGTGTTACTCCCCAACAGCTAAGTTGAATCCCCCTAGCAAGGACTCTACTCATGTAGAGTCCATGAGTTAGCTCTGGGGCTAAGGCCCAGAAATTCCCACATTGAAGGATGTAGATCTGTCCTTTGCCCTACATGTTGCCTTGACTGACATGGTGGTAGGAGCAGAACAGAGGCTTGCTGCAATACTTTCCACTGCAGAGTGTTGTGCTCTGTGGGAGAGAGGGAGGGGAAGGAAGCAAGGTGGTTTCTGTGCTCCAAGACCAGCAGGTGCTCAGACACCAGTCAGCTCTCCAGGCTAAGTAAAAGTGAGTGGGTGACTTCAGAATTCTTGTTAGCTAAAACTGAGAGCAGTGGGTACACAGCAATTACTTCCTACTTTGACCTGGTAAGGTGGGGGCTCACAGCCAACAGATGGCTGTGCCATGTGTCTGGCTACAGCAGTATCTCTGTCTTCTCTTCTCTTGTCTCATGGAGTCTTCATCTTTTTGGTTTTTTTTTTTTTCACTTCTTCACTGAAAATTTCCCACCAGTCAGACCCTGGGAACCTAGTCCTTCCTTTATTCTTTTCATATCCTAGAGCAGTTTAAGTTACTGTGGCTGCACCCTATTCAGCCATCTTGGATAAGATCTGTTTCATATATTTTTTAAAGATTTATTTGAAAGTCAGAGTTACACAGAGAGAGGAGAGGCAGAGAGAGAAAGAGAGAGATCCCCCATCCACTGGTTCACTCTCCAATTGGCCGCAATGGTCAGAGCTGTGCCAATCTGAAGGCAGGAGCCAGGAGCTTCTTCTGGATTTCCCACATGGGTGCAGGGGCCCAAGGACTTGGGCCATCTTCTACTGCTTTCCCAGGTCATACCAGAGACCTGGATTGGAAGTAGAGCAGCCAGGTCTTGAACCAGCGCCCATATGGGATGCCAGCGCTTCAGGCCAGGGTGTTAACCAGCTGCACTACAGCACCAGCCCCTGTTTCGTATTTTTGATAATAGGCATTCTAACTAAAGTAATTTTGTATCTAACTGTGGTTTTGAATTGCATTTCCCTGTTGATTAGTGATGCTGAGCATTTTTTCATGTACTTGCTGACCATTTTTGTCTTTCTTTGACAAATGTGTTTAGATCTATTGCTATCCTAAAATTGTATTATTTGTTCATTTGTTGTCAAGTTTTTAAAATTTCTTATATATTCTGATTATTAACCCCTTATTATATGTGTAGATGTATGGTTTGTACATATTGTATCCAATTTCATAGGTTGTCTCTTTGGTGCACTGATTATTTTACTTGCTGTTCAGAAGCTTCTTAATTTGATTAAATTCCATTTGACTATTAGCTTTTTTTTTTTTTTTTTTTTTTACTATGCACTGGTGTCTTATCCCCAAAATGCTTGCCCATTATAGTGTCCTGAAGTGTTTTCCTGTGTTATCTCCTAGTAGTTTCAGGTTTTACATTTAGGTCTTTAATCCATTTTGAATTGATTTAAAAATAATTTATTTGAGAACAGCAAGAAACTGAAAAAGAGACATAGAGAGCTCTCATCTAATGATTAACTCCACGAATGCCTACAAACATAAGACTGGGTTAGACTGAAGTCAGTAGTGGGGAATTCAATCCAGCTCTCCCACCTGGGTGGAAGGAACTCAGTACTTATCACCATGCCTCCCATCATCTGCATTAACTAGAAATATGATTCAGGAGTCAGACCTGGGTATCCAACTGAGATTTTTTAAAAAACCTAGAAAGCTTTTACTTAAGGTATACAAACTTCATGTATTTCATATTTACAAATTTAGGAACATAGTGATTCTTCCCACCCCATCCTCTTTCCCTGCTGCACTTTCATCCTTCTTCCTCCTCCCTCTCCATCCCCATTCTTATTTTTTCAAGGATCTATTTTCAATTAACTTTATACTCACAAGATTAACCCTATCATAAGTAAAAGGTTCAAGAAATAGTATGAAAAAAAAAAAAACTGTTCCTCAACAACTAGGACAAGGGCTGTTAATAAATCATTGCATCTCAAAGTGTCAATATCACATCTATAGATTACTTCTTAGGTACTCTATTATACCACAGATCAGGGAGAATATATGGTGTTTGTTTTTTGGCACTGCCATATTTCATTAAGTATAGTGGTTTACAGTTGCATCTGTTTTATTGCAAATGACAGGATTTCATTTTTTACCACTCTGTAGTATTCTGTGGTACATCTCCCATGATTTCTTTTTTTTTTTTTAAGATTTAATTTACTTATTTGGAAGGTAGAAGGAGAGACAGAGAGAAAGGTCCTCCCCCCATTGGTTCACTCCCCAAATGGCCACAGTGGCTGGAGATGTGCTGATCCGAAGCCAGAATTCAGTTGACTCTTCTAGGTCTCCCACATGACTGCAAGGGCCCAAGCACTTGGGCCATCCTCTACTGCTTTCTTAGGCCATAGCAGAAAGCTAGATTAGAATAGGAGTAGCCAAGATAAGAACCAGCACCTATATGGGATGCTGGTGCCACGGGTGGAGGACTGCATTATGGCACAAGTCCCCCATAATTTCTTTTTCCAGTCTTCAGTAGATGGACATCTGGATTGATTCCATATCTTAGCTATTGTGAATTGAGTTGCAATAAATGTGGGGGTACAGATCACTCTTTCATATGTTGATTTCATTTTCTTTGGGAAAATTCTCAGGAGTGGAATGGCTGGGTCATATTGCAGATCTCTATTCAGATTTCTGAGGTATCTCCATAATATCTTTCACAGTGGCTATACCAGATTAATTCTCACCAACAGTGGATTAGGGTACCTTTTTCACCACATCCTCCCCAGCATTTGTTACTTTTTGATTTCTGTATGAAAGCCATTCTAAGTGGGTTGAGGTAAAACAACTGAGATACTTTAATATGTAATTCCAGCATCACAACTACTATCTTAACTGCTAGGATAAATGAACATGCCTGAGTTAATTTTTTGTACACAGTGAGTGAGAAATAAGGTCTAGTTTAATTCTTCTGCATGTGGATATTCAATATTCCACGCACCATTTTTTGAGAAGGCTGTCCTTTCTGCAGTGCATATTCTTAGTGCTTTTGTTGAAGGTCAATTGGCTGGAGATGTTTGAATTTACCTTTAGGCTCTCTATTCTGTTCCTAACATATATGATATTATTTGAAAAAGTTTAGGAAATGGAATTAAAAGATAAGATTGGGGGCGGACATTGTGCCACAGCAATTAGGACATCACTATGACTCCCACATCTCATATTGGAGTGACTAGGTTTGAGTCCTGCCTTTGCCTCCAATCCCCCTTCCTGTTAATGCATATCCTGGGAGGCAGCGGGTGATGTCTCAAGTTCATGAGTCCCTGCCACGAACATGGGAGACCCAGATACAGTTCCTGGTTCTTGGTTATGGCCAAGCCTAGCCTCAGCTGTTGCAGGCATGTGGGGCATGAACCAGTCAATAGAAAATCTCTGTCCCTCCTTCCTCCTCTTCCTTCCTCCCTCTCTCTCCCTCCCTTCCTCCTTCCCTACTCCCTCTACCTCTGTCTTTCAAATAAAAAGGGTAAATTTATGGTTTATTTTAGCACATTTTTTTTGAAAATCGGTAGTTTTTTGTGATGTACTTTTCCACAGGTCATTTTTGTTAGCATGCAATACATGTACATTTTTAAGAGATACAATGCATTACCTAACACGTGTATATATAATAAACTGATAAAATAATTGGCATTCCATTTTCTTATTTTTCTTTATGTTTGGAGCCTACAAGTTCCTCTGTTATAGTTCTTCAAAGAGCATATAATACATGATTGCAAGCTATGATTATAATCTCTCTGTGCTGTGGGACACTGCACTGTGTCACTGTTATTTGGTTCCTGTTATTCAGTCTTCCTCTTTGCCATTTCACCATACTTTCCCCAACTTATAGTAATCACTATATGAAGTTCAGATCATCATTTTTCAACATCCATATATGAGGGAGAATGTATGGTATTTGCCTTCTGTGTCTGACTTATTTCACATACCCTAATGACCTCTAGTTCTATACATTTGCTACACATATCAAGATTTCATTCTTATCTGTGGCTGAACACAACTCTGTTGTGTATATATACCATATTATCTATTCATCCATTGATGGATCCCTAGATTGATTCCAAATCTTGGCTGCTGCTAATAGTGCTACAGTGAATATGGGAGTGCAGCTATTTTCTCCAAATCCTGAATTCATTCACATAGGTAGGATAGCTGGGTCACATAGCAGATTTGTTTTTAGTTTCCTTGAGGAACCTCCATACCATCCTCCTAATGTCTATACAAATCTTCATTCAAACCAAAAATGTATAAGGGTTCATTTTTCTCCACATCTTCACCAGACTTTTTGTTTTGTCTTGTTGGTGTTGTCCATTTTAGCTAATGTAAAATATCACATTGTACTTTTGATTTGAATTTTGCTGATGGATAATGATACAGCATTTTATACATATTTTTGTCACCTATATTTATTATTTTGAGACATAACTATTCATATCCTTTTCTCATTTCTTAATTTTTCTAAAATTACTTGAGTTCCTTCAGTATTCTGGATTTTATTTCTTTGTCAAATAAATAGCTTACAAATAGCTTGAAAATATTTTTCTACTATTTCGATTATCTCTCTACTGAATGATTGTTTCCTTTGATGTTCAAGTCAAAATCTCAGCAGTGGAGGCTAGAATCAGCACTCTAACATGGGATGCAGGCATCCGAATTGGAAGCTTAACCAACTGTACCACAATGCCTGCCCCAGGGTGTATATATATTTTAAGTATTATTTTCTCTTGCCATATTTACCTTTAAATCATTATCAAATGACCTTCTTTGTATTTTTATTATCTTTAATTTTAAATTTATTTCATCTGATGTAAGTATGACTAAACCAACTTTTATTTGAATTCACGTGGAATTTTTCATCCCTTCACTTTCAGTTTATGCATGTGCTTCAAGATGAAGTGATTTTCTTGTAGGCAGTTTATTTTTATTTATCCAGTCACTCCATATTTATTAATAATAAATTTAATGATTTAATATTAATATTAATTTAAGCCATTTACTTTTAAGATAGTTATTGATAGGTAAGTTCTAACTGCTGCCAATCTGATACTTGCTTTCTAGGCATATTGTGCTTATTTTCTTTTTTATTACATTCTACTTTTGTGATTAAGTGATTTTACTCTAGTAATGTGTTTGGTCTTCTGCTTACTATTTTTTGCTTTTATTCTATTTTGTTATGAATTTTTGTTTTGTGCTTGCCAGAACACTTACTGAAAATATGTCTTGCTTATAAAAAGCTATTTTGAAACGATAGCAACATAACATTAATCATGAAGATACAAGGGAAAAGAAAAATTACTAATACAAAACTCCATACTTGCACTACATTCCTCCCCACATTTTGAATTTTGGATTTCTCCTTTTCAACTTTTATGTTACTGTCTTAAGGCATTAATGTAGTTAAGCATATGTCTTTTTGATACCTATACCTAAGCACTTGAAGACAGTGGGTACAACAAATTTGGTAAAATAACATGTAAATTCTTAGTTGAAATGTCCTAAAGCTTAAATGTAGAAGACTATACTTCTCAAAACACTGCAAAAATCTAACAGCAGCTGCCTGGCTGCTACAGGCTGATAACCTACAAGAGAATTTCACAAAGTTCATATATTTGATTACCAAAGGCATAATGGCAACTAATTTTAGATACAGGAATTCATATAAATTTTTCATCATCCAAGCCTCTGAAATTTCCTGATTTATCACTTAAGAAACACTCCACATAATTCATGATTTTGTTTCTGTTTCAGGATTTCACCTGCCATATTCCTCCCATTGTCAGTAGCAGAGAATAGTGTTCTCCACTAAAGTAGCTCCTTGTTGTAGGTTTTATTTAATTCCTGGTTGTGTGGTGTCTCCTACAATTCCTCCGAAGAGTCTTAAAATACTGACTACAACTCTAAGATATGGAAACATTTATTCACTTTGTTTATCCTTTATATAATCAATAAGAAATTAATCTTACTGAAAATGCTTTCATGTATCACCCTTTAAAATGCCCACAGAATGCTGGAAGTTGTAGGCACAATACAGTGGTATATTGCAAAAGTATAATCCTCATAATCTGGAAGATTCCAGGATGGCTCAATTGAGAAAAGATGTACTGCTTTAGGCTAGGAGAAAATAGCAGAAAAAAGTGGAGAGATTGCATTCCTAGGGGAGAGTTGGAGACAAAACTGCAGTGGAAATTCTACAGATATGAGTGATGCTATGGAATAGAGCAGAAACACAGAAATGAGCACAGACAAAATATAGGATCCCGCAGCCATGAGCAACCGGATATTGCCAGCCTTGGAGAGCAAGGTGAGAGCAGCCTGCATGTGGCAGCTTGTGCCTCTCATGATATTGCTGGAGGAAGAGCCTTGCAGACCACATCGTCTTTGAGTCTGTCCTGGGGCCCTAATAGGGGCAGGGTACCCCTCTAACAGTGAGGAAAAAGGGCATTTCTTTCTCCCTATCCCGCAACAAGGGCACCTGGTGGAAGGTACCATTTTGACACTGAAGTGGATGCAGCAGTACTTGTGTCTGTGAGCAGGGATGTTAACAAAGGGAAAAATCCAGGTTCCCCATAGACTTTGAGTCTGGCTGGAGGCTGAGCACCCACATGTGATTGTGAGATGTCCCCAGCCTTTCAACATATAACAGGCTCCAATGCTCAAAATGCCAAGGAGGAGCACCCACAGATAGCTGGCTCTGGGAACATCTCTCCTCTCTCTGTGGATGGGAAATGAAAAATAGGTTTTTTGAAAAAAAATAAACAAAATCAATACACCATTGGCCCAACTAACCAAAACAAAGAGGCAGAAGACACAAATCAGTGAAATCAGAAGTGAAGAAGGAGGTGTAACAACAAACACAACAGGAATAAAAAGAATCATCAGGAATTACTACAAAGAGTTGTATACCAGCAAATTGGAAAATCTAGAAGAATTGGACAGATTCCTGGACACGTACAATCTACCAAAATTGAGTCATGAGGACATAGAAAACCTAACAGACCAATAACCAAGATTGAGATTGAATCCATAACAAAGACCTTCACAACAAGAAAGTCCAGGACCATTTGGCTTCAATGCTGAATTCTACCAGACATTTAAAGAACTACTTCCAATTCTTCTCTAGCTATTCAAAGCATTTGAAAGGGAAGGAATCCTCCCAAACTCCTTCTATGAAGCCAGCATCACTTTATTTCCTAAACCAGAAAAAGACATAGCAGAGAAGAACTACAGACAAATATCTCTGACGAACATAGACCCAAAAATTCTTAAAAAAAAACTATCCAATGAAATCCAACAACACATCAGAAAGATCATTCACCTGGACCAAGTGGAACTAAAGGATGGTGTGCAAGGATGGTTCAACATTCACAAATCAATAAATGTGATCGATCACACAAACAAGAACAAAAAAAGGATTATTTGAACAGTGGCAGGAAAGCATTTGGTAAAATACAATATCATTTCATCATAAAAATCTTAAGCAAATTGTATGTATACAGAACATTCCTCAAGACAATCAAGGCAATTTATGACAAACCACAGCCAGCATCTTATTAGATGAAGAAAAGTTGGAAGCATTCCCACTAAGCTCTAGAAGCAAACAAGGATGCCCATTCTCACCATTCCTATTCAATATAGTCCTGAGAGTTTTAGTTTAGTTTTCATTAGGAAAGAAAAAGAAATCAAAAGGATTACAAATTGGAAAAGAGGAAGTCAAATTATCCCTATTTTCAGATGACATGATTCTAAATATAGGGGAACCAAAAGACTCCACTAAGAGACTACTGGAACTCATTAAAGAGTTTGGGAAAGTGACAATATATAAAATTACCACACAAAAATCAGTAGTCTTTGTATACGAAGACAATGCCAAGGCTGAGAAAGAAGTCTTAAGATCACTCCCATTCACAATAGTTACAAAATATTTAAATGCCTTGGAATAAATTTAACCAAGGAGATTAGCAATGGAAAAAATAGAAGACACAAAAATGAAATTATTTTCCACATTCATGGATTGGAAGAATCAATATCATTAGAATGTCCATTCTACCAAAATCAATTTACACAGATTCAGTGTGATCCCAATCAAAACACCAAGGACATTTTTCTCTGATCTAGAAAAAATGATGCTAAAGTCATATGGAGTACTACAGACTCTGACTAGCTAAAGCAATCTTACACATAAAACAAAAGCAGGAAGCATCATGAAATCAGATTTCAAGACACATTACTGGGCAGTTATAATCAAAGCAACCTGGTACTGGCAAAAAAATATATGTGTAGACCAATGGAACATAGAAACTCCAGATTAATCCATGCATCTATGACCAACTTATTTTTGACAAAGGAGCTAAAATCAACCCCTGGAGCAAGGACAGTCTCTTCATCAAATGGTGCTGGGAAAACTGGATCTCCACATGCAGAAGAATGAAACTACACTCCTAGCTTACACCTTATACAAAAATCCATTCAAAGTGGATCAAAGACCTAAATCTATGACCCAATCCCATCAAATTATTATAGAAACAACTTGGATAAATTTTGCAAGACATTAGCATAGGCAAAGACTTTTTGAAAAAGACCTCAGAAGCACAGGCAATCAAAAACAAAATTGACATGGGATTACTTCAATCTGAGAAACTTCACATTTCAAAAGAAGCACTCAGCAGTGTGAAGAGGCAACTGACAGAATTGGAGAAAATATTTGCAAACTAGTCAACTGATAAAGGAAAGGGTTAATACCTATCCTCTGTAAAGAGCTTAAGAAATTCAACAACAACAAAACAAAGAATCCAGTTAAGAAATAGGCAAAAAAACTTGAGCAGGCATTTTTCAAGAGAGAAAATTCAAATGGCCAACAGACACTTGAAAAAATGCTCAGGATCACTATTCATCAGGGAAATGCAAATCAAAACCATAATGAGGTTTCATATCACACCAGTTAGAAAGGCTGTCACACAGAAATCAACAAATGACAAATGCTGGTGAGGATGTGGGGAAAAAGGTACCCTGGTCCACTTTTGGTGAGAATGTAAATTGGAAAAGCCATTTTGGAAGACAGTATGGAGATATCTCAGAAATCTGAATATAGACCTACTATATGACCCAGCCATCCTACTTGTGGGAATTTACCCAACAAAAAGAAATCAGCATATTAAAGTGTTATCTTTATCTCCATGTTCATTGCAGCTCAGTTCACAATAGCTAAGATATGGAATCAAACCAAATGTCCATTAACTGTTGACTGGATAAAGAAATCATTGTATATATACAACTATGCAATGCTATGCAGCTATTTAAAAAATCAAATTCTGTCTTTTGCAACAAAAGGGATGCAACTGGAAACCATTCTACTTAATGAAACAAGCCAATCCCCAAAAGAGAGATACCATATGTTTTCCCTGATCTAACAATAGAGTACCTAAAATGTAATGTATTGGAATGAAGTGGACATTGTAAGATTTCATGATTATTTACAGCCCTTATTTCTTCCATTGTGGAATTTTTTTTGTCCCCATACTGTTTGTTGAACTCTTTTACTTAGTGTAGGGTTAACTTTATGATAAGTAAACTGGAAGTAAATCTTTGTAAAACTAAGAGTGGGAATCAGAAAGGGAGGAGGAAGAAGGTTTGGAGCATGGGTGGGAGGGAAAGTGGTGTTGGAGCATCACTATGTTCCTAAACCTGTATAAATGAACTCCATGAAACTTGCATAAGTTAAATAAAATTTAAAAATATAAAAAATTAAAGAAAACCCAAAATAAATAAATATTTAATATATATAAATATTTTATAGAGTATGATATTTACATATTTTTTCATTGTTTAATTTTAATATGGGATAGTTATTTTGCTGTATATAGTGGATGAATATCTAGCAAAATTGTATTGACTTTGACTTCTAGTAGGCATCCTTGACACTTTTTCCCTGAACCCTAAACAAGCCTTAAAGTTATGCCTCATAAATATTCCTCAAATACACCATTTATTTGTTTCTACCCATTACTATTAGTGCAAAATTATTTTCCCTATAAATACTAGAAAACTCCAAACTAATTTCTGGTGATGTGAAAAATGACTTTTCTAGCAAATAGGCTAAAAGGGAGGGGGACTTAGAATTGAATGTAAATCACAATTTGTAAGACATTGCTGTGTATCACAAAAGAGATAAATTTTTCCTAAGACATGTAAGAAACACTAGCATAAACTCTTTTCAAATGCCCATATATTAATATCAATACCTCTGTTAAATCAATTTAACAGTAATTTGGTATTGGGTCATATGTTCTAAAGATAAGAGGCCGGTGCTGTGGCATAGCAGTTAAAGCCCTGGCCTGAAGTGCTGACATCCCATATGGGTGCTGGTTCTAGACAGGGCTGCTCCTCTTCTGATCCAGCTCTCTGTTAAGGCCTGGGAAAGCAATAGAATATGACCCAAGTTCTTTGGCCCCTGAACCCATGTGGGAGACCTGGAGGAAGCTCCTGGCTCCTGCCTTCAGATCAGCACAGCTCTGGCCATTGCGGCCATCTGAGGAGTGAACCAGCAATGGAAGACCTCACTTTCTGTCTCTACCTCTCTCTGTAACTCTTTCAAATAAATAAAATAAATCTTAAAAAAAAAAAGATAAAAGAAAATCTGACTACTTCAGCAAATTGCTTACTTCACAAATGATGGTCTGACCCCAACAAAACTGTATGACTCTATCCCCCAAAGCTTCTAGGTTTATTTTCCTGACATGTTGTTTCTGAAATGTTCATGGTTCTGCAGGCTGCTTTCTATTGCGGTGCGACAGCCACAGCGCACTGGCTGCGGCGGCCATTGGAGGGTGAACCAATGGCAAAGGAAGACCTGTTTCTCTCTCTCTCTCTCTCTCTCACTGTCCACTCTGCCTGTCAAAAAAAAAAAAAAAGAGTGGAAAGCCAAACTTTGCCTCAATGTGACTGTTGTCTTTCTTCCATGGTCTTTAACATGTTTAGGGAGGCACCAACACAATTCATTTATTTGAAAGAATTATAGAGAGTGAGGGAAAGACAGAGAGAGAGAGAGAGGGACAGAGAGAAAGAGAAAGAGAATCTTCCTTCTGGTTCACTCCCCTAATGGCCACAGCAGCCAGAGCTGGGTGAGACTGGAGCCAGGAGCTTCTTTCATGTCTCCTATATGGGTTCTGAAGCCCAGGAACACAGGGCATTTTCCATTGTTTTCCCACGTGCATTGACAAGGCACTGGATCAGATGTAGAGCATCCAGGACTCAAATGGCTTCCCACACGGGATGCCAGCACTGCAGATGCCAGCTTAACCTGCTGCAACATAGCTCTGGCCCCCACATTTTCTTCATTGAGTCATCAATTGATGGACATTTGGGTTGAATCCATGTGTTAGCCATTCATGAATTGATCTGCAATGAACATGAGGGTTCATTCATATTTTGATTTCATTTCATTTGGGTAAATTCCCAGGAGATGGATGACTGGGTTGTATGGTAGATCTACTTTCAGATATCTGAGGAATCTCCCTATTATCTTCCATAATGATTGTGCTGGTTTACTGTCGCTCCCCCTCTTCATGGAGGAACGACACTAAACCCTGCCTAGGCTTCATATCCGAGTCACGGCACCATTATGTCGCTCCCCATCTTCGTGGAGGAACGACACAGGACTCTGCGCTGTTCTTTTGTCTGCTCAGCCCTCCCTGGGTTTGCTGCTGGTTCTTCCCAGGTTGGCTACCGTCCCTTCCACCTCCGTGGAAGGGCGGTTCCCCCTGCCACCTTCCCCACTTCCACGGGGAAGCGGCACACCGCCAGCCGGCTCTCTCGGGGGCTGCACAGGTGTTCCTTCAGATAGATGTTCCCCGGTGCATGTTGTCTCTCTCCTCCTTTATAGTCCTCTTCCGCCAATCCCAACTCTGCTACCCACACGCCGAGTATGCTGCTCTCCTCCAATCAGGAGCAGGTCCTGCTGCTTATTAGTTGAACTGGAGGCAGCTGTGTAGAAGCTGTTTCCTCCTCTCCCAGCGCCATATTGTGGTAGAGCAGATGCATAGAATAAGTCTTAATTCCAGTAACTTAGTCTAATCTGAGTTGCTCCCCACAGTTTACAATACCGCCAACAGTGTATTAAGGTAACATTTTCCCTACATCCTCACCAGCATTTATTATTTTTATGATTTTTGGATGATTACCATTGTACCTGGGTGATGAAAAACCTAATGTGGTTTTTATTCAAATTTCCCTGATGGCTACTGATCCTGAGCATTTTTTTTCATTTGTCTATTGGCCCTTTATATTTCATCATTTGAAAAAATTCCTGCTCATATCCTTTACCAATTTCTTAACTGGATTGTTTTGTTTAGCTGCTGTTGAGTTTCTTGAGCTCTTTATAGATTCTGGATATTAATTGTCAGTTTCATAGTTCACAAATATTTTCTCTCATTCTGTCGGTTGTCTCTTCACTGTGTTGCATTTTTATTTTATAGTGCAAAAGCATCTTAGCTTGATGTAATCCCATTTTCTATTTGGGCTTTGATTGCCTGTACTTATGGGGTCTTTTCCAAGAGTTCTTTGCCTATGTCAGTGTCATGAAGATTTTCCCCATTGTTTTCCTCTAGTAATTTGATGGCATTAGGTCATAGATGTAGATCTTTGATTCATTTTGAGTTGACGTTTGTGTAAGATGTAAGGTAAGTGTCTTATTTCATATTTCTGCATGTGATTCAAGTTCCCCAGCACCATTTGTTGAAGTGATAATCCTTTCTCCAGGGATTGATTTTGGCTCCTTTGTCAGATAGTTAGCTCCTTTGTCAAAGTTGGGTGTAGGTGCATGAATTAATTTCTGAGATTTCTATTCTGTTCTATTGGACTGCATGTCTATTTTTTGCCAGCACCAAGCTATTTGATTGTAACTGTCCAGTGGTATGTCTTGAAATCTGGTATTGTGATTCCTCTGGCTTTGTTTTTGTTGTTTAAGATGCATTATCTGTTCCAGCATTTTTGTGTTTCCATGTGAATTTTCACATCATCTTTTTCTAGATCTGACAATATCATTGGTATTTTTATTGGGATTGCATTGTAATCTGTAAATTGCTTTGAGTAGAATGGACATTTTGAGTATCTTAATTCTTCCAACTCACAAACATAGTTTTTTTTATATTTTTGTGCCTTCTCTTATTTCTTTCTTTAATGTTTTGTAATTTTGATTGTAGAGATCTTTCAGACCTTTGATTAAATTTATTCCAAGGTGTTAAAAGTTTTTGTAGCTATTGTGAGTTGTACTGAACTTACAAGTTGTTTCTCAGTCATGGCATTATCTGAATATAAAAAGGCTACTGATTTTTTATGTTGCTTTTATATCCTGCAACTATACCAAACTCATGAGGCCCAATATTCTTGAGTGGAGTCTTTTGGTTCCTTTATATAAGATCATGCCATCTACAAACAGGGATAATTTGATTTCCTCCTTTTTAAATTGTATATCATTGATTTCTTTTTTCTTTCTTTTTTTTTTCCTAATGGCTCTGGTTAAAACTTTCAGGACTATATTGAATAGCACTTGTGAAAGAGGGCATCCTTGTCTGGTTCTGGACCCCACTGCTTCCAACTTTTCCTCATTCAGTATAATTCTGGCTGCAGATTTGTCATCTATTTCCTTGATTGTGTTGAGGAATGAATGCTCCTTCTATATCCAATTTGCTTAAGGTTTTTATAATAAGATGTTGTATTTTATCAAATGCTTTCTTTGCATGTATTGAGATAATCATGGTTTTTATTATTCAGTTTTTTAATGGGATGTATCATATTTATTAACTTGCATATGTTGAAACATCCTTGCATTCCAGAGATAAATACTTGGTCCAGGTGGATAATCATTCTAATGTGTTGTAGGATTCGATTAGCTAATATTTTATGGATGATTTTTGCATCTGTATTCATCAGGGATATTTGTCTATAGTTCTCTTTCTTTGTTTTATCTTTTTTCTTGTTTTGGACTTAAGGTGATGCTGGCTTCATAGTAGGAATTTGGGAGGATTCCCTCCCTTTTAATTGTTGTGAAAGTTTCAGAATTAGAATTAGTTCTTCTTTAAATGTTTGTGGAATTCAACAGTGAAGCCATCTGGCTCTGGGCTTTTCTTTGTTGGGAGGGTCTTTGTTACTGATTCAGTCTCCATCTTGCTTATTGGCCTATTTATGCTTTATATGTCTTCATGACTCAATTTTGATAGATTGCATGCTTCAAGAAATCTATGCATTTCTTGTAGATTTTCTGATTTGCTGGCATATAGCTGTTTGCAGTAATTCCTAATGATTCTTTTTATTTCTGTGGTCTCTGTTGTAACATCTCTCTCTTTTTTTTTTAAAGATTTATTTATTTATTTGAAGGTCAGAATTACAGAGAGGAGAGGCAGAGAGAGAGAGAGGTGCTCCATGTGATGGTTCACTCCCCAGCTGGCTGCAATGGGCAGAGCTGCACTGATCTGAAGCCAAGTGCCATGTTGGATTGTTCTCTCCCTTTTAATTTTATCAATTATTATTAGCAGACACTTGATCTTATTTATGTGATCCTTTTGACATTTAATGCTATCTTCATGATCAGTTATGAACTTAAACTGATCACTTTAACTAGTAAGATGGTATTGGTACCTGCCAACTTAATGGGATTTGGAGTCCCCTGGCAAGCTTTTAGCTTTACCCTTAGGGGTAAGTCCAAGGGAACATGTGCCAAACTGTACATCTCCTCCCTCTCTTATTCCCACTCTTATTTTTTAACAGGGATCAATTTTCAATTGGATTTAAACACCTAAGAATAATTCTGTGTTAAGTACAGAGTTCAACCAATAGTATTAAGTAGAAAAATAAAACACTAAAAATAAAATAGTAACCTGTTCCTGGACAGCCAGGACAAGGGCTGATCAAGTCATTGTTTCTCTTAGTGTCAGTTTCTATTCTATAGGTTTCCTTTTATGTACTCAGTTAGTTGTCACAAATCAGGGAGAACATATGGTAATTGTCCCTTTGGGACTGGCTTATTTCTCTCAGCATGATGTTTTCCAGATTCCTCCATTTTGTTCTAAATGACATGATTTCATTTCTTTTACCACTGTGTAGTATTCCATAGAGTACATATCCCATAATTTCTTTATCCAGTCTTCTGTTGATGGGCATTTAGGTTGATTCCATGTCTTAGCTATTGTGAATTGAGCTGCAATAAACATGGAGGTGCAGATAGCTCTTTTATTTGCCAATTTAATTTCCCATGGGTAAATTCCAAGGAGTGAGATGGGTCATATGGTAGGGCTATATTCAGATTTCTGAGGTATCTCCAAACTGTTTTCCATAGTGGCTTTACCAGTTTGCATTCCCACTAACAGTGAGTTAGTGTCCCTTTTTCCCCACAATAGCTTTAGCTATTCAATGTCTTCTGTGCCTCCATATGAATTCAGGCATCCTTTTTTTGCAGATCTGAGAAGAATGTCTGGTATTTTGACTGGTATTGCATTGAAATTGTAAATTGCATTTGGAGGAATGGACATTTTAATGACATTGATTCTTCCAAACCATGAACATGGAAGATTTTTCCAGTTTTTGGCATCTTTTTCTATTTCTTTCTTTAAAATTTTGTAATTCTCATCGTAGAGATTTTTGACATCCTTGTCTAAGTTTATTCCAAGGTATTTTATTATTTTTTTGTAGCCACTGTAAATAGGATTGAGCTTAGAAGTTCTTTCTCAGCCGGGGCATTGTCTGTGTATACAAAGGCTGTTGATTTTTGTGTATTGATTTTATAACCTGCTACTTTACCAAATTCTTCTATGAGTTGCAATAGTCTGTTTAGTGGAGCTCTTTGGATTCTTTAAATAAAGAATCATTTTACTGCAGACTGATAATTTGACTTCTTCCTTTCCAATTTGTATCACTTTGATATCTTTTTCTTGCCACGTCTCTGACTAAAACCTCCAGTAATATATTGTATAGCAATGGTGCAAACAAGCATCCCTGTTTGGTGCTGGATCTTAGTTTAATTGCTTCCAGCTTTTCCCCCATTCAGTATATTTCTTGCCATGGGTTTGTCATAAATTGCTTTGATTTTGTTAAGGAATGTTCCTTCTATACCCAATTTACTTAGAATTTTCATCATGAAAGAGTGTTGTATTTTTGAAATCCTTTCTCGGCATCTATTAAGATAACCATATGGTTTTTCTTCTGTAGTCTGTTAATGTGGTGTATCATAATGATTGATTTGCTAACGTTGAACCATCTCTGCATACCAGGGATAAATCCCACTTGGTCTGGGTGGATGATCTTTCTGATGTGTTGTTGCATTCTATTGGCCAGAATTTTATTGAGGATTTTTGTGTCTATGTTCATCAGAGAAATTGGTCCGTAATTCTCTTTCTCTGCTGAATCTTTTTTAGGTTTAGGAATTAAGGTGATACTGACTTTGTAGAAAGAAGTTGGGAGGATTCCCTCTCTTTCAATTATTTTGAATAGCTTGACAAGAATTGGAGTTAGTTCTTCTTTAAATGTCTGGTAGAATTCAGCAGTGAATCCATCCAGTCCTGGGCTTTTCTTTGTTGGGAAGGACGTTATTACTAATTCAATTTCTGACTCAGTTATGGGTCTTTAGGTTTTCTATGTCTTCATGGTTCAATTAGGTAGCTTGTATGTATCCAGGAATCTATCCATTTCTACTAGATTTCCCAGTTTGTTGGCATACAACTCTTTGTAGTAATTTTTGATGACTCTTTTTATTTCTGTGGTGTCTGTTGTTACATTCCCTTTTTTATCTCTAATTTTATTGATTTGGGTCACCTCTCTCCTTTTTATGGTTATTTGGGCCAATGGTGTGTCAATTTTGTTTATTTTTTCAAAAAAAGCAGCTCTTTGCTGATCTTTTGTAATGTTTTTGGATTCAATTCTGTTGATTTCTTCTCTAATTTTAGTTATTTTTCTTCTCCTATTGGTTTTGGGTTTGGTTTGGTTTTCTGTATTTTTTCTAGATCCTTGAGATGCATTGAAAGCTCATTTATTTGGTGCCTTTCCAATTTCTTGATGTAGGCACCTATTGCTATAAACTTTCCTCTCAACACTGCTTTTGCTGTATCCCATACGTTTTGATATGTTGTGTTGTTATCTTCATTTGCTTCTAGAAAATTTTTGATTTCTCTTTTGGTTTCTTCTATGACCCACTGTTCATTCAGGAGCCTGTTGTTCAGTCTCTATGTGTTTGCATATGCTCTAGAGTTTTCCGAGTTGCTGATTTTCAGCTACCAAAAGAATGAAGTTCTAACATTTGCATCAAAATGGATGCAGCTGGAGAATATACTGGTGAGTGAATTAAGCCTGAGACAGAAAGACATATATCACATATTGTCCCTTATGTGTGGGGGCTAAAATTTAAAAATAAAAACAAAAACAAAAAAGAAATGCGTGTATCAATATTGCTGCAAATATAATTTTGTCAAACTTTATATGTTTGACAAACCAATGACTAAGAATGATATACTACAATTTCAATGATCTGTCATTATTTTAATATTTACTGTATATAATTGAAATGGATATTGTTTTATTTGATTATTATTTATAGCCTGTTGAACTATGATTTTTTTATTTGTTGAACTCTTTATTTTGTGGAGCATTAAGCCTTTGAGTGTAATGTAAATTTAAATGTCATATCAAAAATTAAAAAAGAAATGAAGGAAGGAAGAAACAGAAAGAGAGGAGAAAGGTAGAGAAATAGTGCATTCTTTGAATTGTGTCTACAAACTACACTGAATAGGAATTGTATTGTAGTAATTACCATGCATTTTCCATGACTTGAGAATCCAATGTATCAATAAAGTCCTCATAAAACAAAACAAAGCAAGCAACAATAAAATAAACCGCATTTTGACTGCAGACCAATTTGTTCATTGGGCGAGCATTACTTCTTTGCTTGGGAACTGCAGATCTTCCCTGGGAAGCAGAATTGGTGCAACACTTGGAGAAGCAACCTCAAACTCCAGTGTTGAGTCAAAGAAAAGAGCCCAAAGTAAATAAACTGCACATAAGTCTTCTGTAGGGAAAGCCCCTCCCCCTACAAACAGCTAGCCACTAACAATGCCAGGAAAAGTGCTCCCTCTACTGGTAGAGCAAATAAGCTTTATCACATACAGGCCCAGATCCTGATACTTTTGGAGATTCATCATTTGCAGAAAGCAACCACGCTTTTCATCTGGAAGCTGACTATCCAAAGGCTAGTGAGTCACATGTAGTGGATTTCTTGGAAAATACTAATTTGCATGCCATTTACACTGAGAGTCATTATCATGTTGAAAGTCATCCAGTTGGTTCACTATACATGGGGAGAGAAAGCTTTAGTGGAGGCAGTTTTTGTGGCATTTTATAGTGAATTCTATAAAATACTTTGGTTTAACTTGTGACTTTTTGTAAGAAATTTCTTAAAATGTATTGCATTTGCACTGTAAATTGTCATTACATCTTGCAGTATGAATATAAAAAATGTTCACAGATCTCAGGGATGTGAATCCTGTTGCTCAGGAGTTACATTCCTAATATGCAGAAAAGATGGGCGTTATTTCTTGCTTTCTTGATGCATGCTGTTGTGTGTCAATGACTTGTGTAGCTATTAATGTACTAGGATTGATTTAAAATGTATTCATGACATTTTCAATCAAACTGGTTATGGCTTGATCCAAATGTTTAGTGACCAGGGATATTAAGTCTGACCATACATCATGGTGCTAGAACATGGACTTTTACAATGGTGAAGATCCAAGTCACAACTAAGTGTATCTTACAGTTCCCTTAAAGAAAAAGTAAACCTGGCTGCTATAGAATACACTATGTGCGTTTACATATTGTAGTGTCAACATTTTAAATTAATCTTCTACATTCATAAGTGGTGGAGAGTCTTGTCACAGACACGTACCATTTACATCTGGTTTTCTAACTAGACTGCACTTGTCTTCATTGTAGTAAAATGCCTTGTGCAATATACCTTGCATAACTCCTCATCCTACCAAAAGTTAACTAACCCTCCAGCCGGTAATGAAAACAGTAACTGGAGGATCCCATTTGTAAGTGTTTTAGAATAAAATACAATTTATGCACACCAGAATTCTGTTGTTAATATTATCATCTAGTTGGTGTAGCTTTTTGTGTTGTGGTTGATCTCAAAACAGATTTATTTTCTCTTCTACCTAGAGGGAACAATGCAGATGTTCTTTTTTTCTTGTGAAATTTATAGTGCAACTCTTAATATAAGCCTGCTGTGGAGGCTTATACTAAGCAAGCAGCACACACCTCCAGTTTATGGAACCATTGCCAATTAAGATGATGGCTGGTTAGGTTATATCTGGTTATTGTCCTAGGAAAATCACTTTCCTAGAGATAGCCTTCCAAGTGATTTTAAAACTGATCTTTCTATTGAAGCTTTTAGGTCAATTATGTGTGATGACTGAATTTACAAATAATCTTTTTTATCAAAAATAATGTACTTAACTACAAATATATATAACAATTTGTCAGTTACAAATAAAATGTTTAAAAAATAAAGCAAAGATTTGGGTGGGAATTTTGGTACAGGAGTTAATCCACTGCTTGTGATGCCTGCATCAAATAGAGCCTGGTTTGAGTTTTTGCTGCTCTACACTTTTGATTCATCTTCTTGCTAATGTGCCTGGGAGGCAATGTATGATGGCCAATATGGTTTGATGGCTACCACCCTTTAGGAGACCTAAAAGGGGTTCCTGGATTCTGTCTTTAGCATGGCCTAACCTTAAATTTTGTGGGCATTTGAGAACTAAAACAGTGGATGAAAGGTATCTTCCTCTGTCCCTCCTTTTTTCTGTCACTATGCCTTTAAAATAAGGAAATATTCCAAAGTCAAAGGTTTTAATATGGGTTTCAAATAAATACGATCAAACAATATATTGTGTACAGAAGAAGAAAGCTTTAACAGATGCAAAAAGCTGAAAATTTAAGTGATGAAACAAAGATATACCAAAATGTAACAGAGAAGAGAGTTATAGTGGTTGGCCATTTCAATAATGGACAGAAAAATTTTAAAATAAACAGTGTCACTAAAGATAAACAGGGACATCCTTTAGTAATAGAAATGTCAAACAATTTAGATAAGATAGCAAATATACATATATATTTCTCCTACAGACATGCTCAACATTATAGGAAAAAGAGACAAAGGGATCAGCAGAGTCAGCAATAGAACTTGGATTTGCCAGTATCCTTCTTTTAGTGATGGATGACATAACTATGAAAAAGACTGAAAAGGATATGGAAGATTTGAATACAATAAAGCAACAAAGTTAATTGATATACACCACACCAATCAAGAGAATATGCCTTTCATTTAGATGTGCATGATGTGTTTTCCACAGAAAACAACTTGCTACATCATAAAGTCACCTGAATAAACTTTAAAGGACTGAAATCATTTAAGATATTTTCTCTGACCACAATTAGGAGTATTTGGTCTAGTTGTTAAGATAATGTTTGACATATCCAAATCAAAATCAGAGCACCTGAGTTCAAGTCTTGGCTCTGCTCCCATTACAGCTTCCTGCTAATATGCATCCTAGTAGGGAAAAGGTGATGGCTGATGTAATTGAATCATTGCCACCCATATGGAAAACTTGGATTGAATTTCTGGCTCCATTTTGCCTAGATGAACTCCAACAGTGGTGAGTATTTTGGAAGCAAACCACAACTGGACAATCTCTCTCTCGTTCTCCCTCTCACTCTTGCTCTTGCTCTCTCTCTTTAAAAGATAAATTCTAAAAGCCAAAACCAAAAGGCTACTTGAGAAGTTGAAAAATAGGTGAAAAATAAGCAGTACATTCTGAAAAAAACAAAAACAAAAACAAAAACAGGAAGTAATGTGATGGAAAGAACCTCAAGGGAAATTAAAAAATATTAGGAAAGGATTGACAATTAAAATATGGTATACAAGAACCCATGTGATTAAAAGAGTGGTTGATGGAAATTATGAGCTATAAAAATCTATTTTATGAAGAAATACATAAAATCAATATGGCAGACTTCCCATTTAAAAAACTATAAAAAGCTGGGAAAACTAAACTCAAAAAAAAGCATCCTAAAGAAATAGACTACAATGCAAAAGGACCATTTGTTGTTGAGACTTGGGGCTGGGTCAGCACATGGGAGCTGACCCCTCTGTCCATCAGTGTGCCCCCTACTTTAAACCCAACCACTACTCCCGAGTTCTCTAATGGATTCCATTGAAAACTACAACATCTGCTCCTTCCCTTGATGAGTGATGGATGCTGCTATAACAGCTATATTGTCCCTAGTGCTAATTTGCTGTCTGCATTGAGCTCATGGAAGTGAAAAGCTTGCTATCATCACCCACCTGATCTTGTCTACACATCTACTAGCTTGGCTTGCTGGGTGAGGAAATGTTCAGGGTGTAGACCACGCTGCAGTTGTAAGCAGTGACACTGGATATCATAGATGCAGGCAGGACATTTGAGAGAATGGGGTTATGGAATTAACAGGGAATATGGGATACTGGCACTGCACATAGCTTAACCTGCGCTGGCAGCACAAGGCCTGGGATCCCCTGGTGACCTTATTCCCAAGCTCCCCTGTCCTCATGGTCCTCAACTCCAGCTGGCAGCAGCACACCCTGGGGTGCAGCGCAAGGCTGGAACTGATGGGCACCACAGAAGGCCACCCGTAGCTGGCCACTGGGCTTGGAGTCCAGGTGGCCATCATAGCCACCAGCCTGCTCAGAAATTGGGGATTCCCACTGACTCCAGGTGCCGTGGGACCCATCCCACATACATCCATCATGCACACACCCTGAGTCCCATAAACAATCAGTAAATTGTAAGTCAGGTGAAGATTATTGCAAGCTCTGGAGTTACAAGATCTGAACGGGATTTTGGACAATGCAGGCAGCGGAGCTCCCAGGAGATGGGATCCTGAGGGCGGGTCAGCGGCCCCTGCTGTCAGGAAGGCCAAACTCCCAGTAAGGCAGCTTCGGACCTTAGGCCAAGCCCCGCCCCTCACTCTCCTCACCCCGTGCAACCCCAAGGGGACCACCCTCAGGCTAGGATTGGATACGTCTTTTGTGACGTCATGTGTGCGCATTATCCGGACAAGCTGTTTAATCTAGCGCACCAGGGCGACATGGAGACCCTCTGGGGATTCTCTTTCCGTTGCTGCTGAATTCAGCTTCCTGGTTCTGCTCCTGAGAGAGCCCGGGTCAGCTCAGACGCTTCTACTCTGAACTTCCCTCACCGCAGGGCCCTGAGTGGATGCCTGGAGTCCTTGGAAGCTGGAAAGAGGTGAGTGTGTGAGGTTCCCTGGCCCACAGGAGGTGAGGTGGGCCAGCAGCTGGGACCCTGGTGTGCTGCCTGCCTGAACCCTGGGCCTCACCTTTCCAGATTGTGTGGTGAGAAGGGAGAATCTGAACTTCACGCATGACCTAATTTCTTTGAGTTGGGCAAGTCCACCACAACACCAGTCCCAGAAGACATATTCTTAACTATTCTTCAGGTGAGATCACCAGTTAGTTCAGAAAATGTCTCAGCTAGTTTTAGAAAATTGAAATCATACCAAGCACATTTCCCAAGTGAAATGGAATAAAAATATAAATCAACACCAGAAATAAAAAAATTGAAAAACTCACATGTTATTTTCAGGGCTTTTTCAATTGTATATTTTTTTCTTTGAGAACCAGGGAGATTGTCCATTGGCTAATTTACTCCCCAAATATGCACAATAGCTGGGGCCAGGCCAGGCAAAATCTGGGAACAAGGAATTCAGAGACAGAGATTGAGAGATGGCTACCAGCTTGCCCAATGATTCACTCTCCAATTGCCTGTAATGGGGAGAAGCCAGGACCAGAACCGTAATCTTGGACTCCCTTACAGGTAGAAGGAATCTAATTAATTGTGTTATCTCCAATGCTTTCCAGGGCTTGCCTTTGGGTGAAATTGGAATCCAGATGCACAGCCAGGTATCAAACCCGGGGTCTCCACTGTGGGGAGTAGGTGTCTTAATCATTTGGCCCAAAAATGAAAGCTACAAGATGCTTCAAAAACTCCAAAAATAGTGACCAGCATGTGGCACATTAGGTAAAGCTGCCTGGGATGCCAGCATCCCAATATAGGCATTGGTTTGAGTCCCAGCTGCTCCACTTCTGATCCAGCTTTCTGCTAATGCACCTGGAAAGGCAGCAGATAATGGCTCAAATACTTGGGCCACTGTACTCACACGGGAGACCTGGAAGAAGCTCCTGGCTCTTTATTTGGACTGGTCCAGCTCTGGCCATTGTGGCTATTTGGAGACTGAACCAGTGGATGGAAGATCTATTTTTTCCTCTCTATTTATAACTCTGTCTTTCAAATAAATGAATAAATAAATATTATTATAAACCTCTAAAAATGGAATTAAAAGACATTATTTTGGTAGAAACATCTCTGAAATCTCTGCATAATTTTTCATAATATATATTTTTCATAAACTTTTTGAAGAATTTCATTATAATATGCTGTTTCAAGGTGAATATATCAACCTTGTGAATTTTAAAAGAATGGTTATATACATATCTTTTATATCATGGTAGTATTTAAAATGTTTTATTACCCTATAATCACATAGGCATTTCTAGTTTAAATCTTAATATTTAAAGATTAACATTTAAATAGTTATTCCATAGCCTCTTGGATTGTTACTTAAATATTAAATATTTTCATTAAAATGAAAATTGCACATTGTCATTAGCCCAGAAATAAATATTTTTATACTATAATGAAAGTATATTGTGTGCCCTTAAAACAAATGTTGTTATATGTAATTTTAAAACTGAAAGCTATTTTTAACACATATGCATTTCCTGAGTGTGGTCATCTACTCCTTATCCAAATCTATTATCTAAGTGTGTCTTGTGAATCTTCTGGTACATCACAACCTGAACACATGATCATGTATCTTTACATTGTTGCTAAAATGGCCCTTTATAAAAAAGATGAATTTTTTATTTATTTGAAGTGCAGAGTTACAGAGAGAAAGGGAGGACAGAGAAGGAGAGGGAGAGGGAGAGGGAGAGGGAGGAAGGAGAGAGAGAGAGAGAGAGAGAGGGAGGGAGGCCTTTCATCTGCTGGTTCACTCCCCAAATGTCCGCAATGGCCAAGGCTGAGCCAAGCCAAAGCCAGGAGCCAGGATCTGGGTCACCCATATAGGTACAGGAGCCGAAACAGTTGGGCTGTCCTCCACTGATTTCCCAGACACATTATCAGGGCACTGGATCAGAAGCGGAGCAGCTGGGACTTGAACCAGCACCGTTATGAGATGCCAGCACTATGGTCAGTGGTTTAACCTACTACACCATAGCCCTTAAAGCAGCCACTATGAAGTATATTTTTCACGTCATAACAACTACTTATTGAGTGGATTGCAATTTAATGAAGGCAAAGGTTCACATTCTAGTATAACCCATGCCATTTGTGGATTGGCTCTGAGTTTGCCATTTATCAGTCTGTCTCCTTCCCATTAAATATGTGTATTAGCAAGAAGCTGGATCAGAAGCAGAGCAGCTGAGATTTGAATCACCACTTCCATATGGAATGCTAGCATCAGAAGCTGCATGTTAACACATAGGACCACAATGCTGGCCCCTTCTGCCTTATTAAAATGAAAAGGAAGTTATGCAACTGAGCACCTAAAAGGAAACCTGTAGAAGTGAAACTGACACTGTGAGAAACAATGACTTGATCAGCCCTTGTCCTGACTGTCGAGGAACAGCTTACTATTTTATTCTTTTTAATATTTTCTTTTTCTACTTAATACTATTTGTTGAACTCTTTAATTAACACACAATTATTCTTAGTTGTTTAAATTCAACTGAAAATTGATCCCTGTTAAAAATAAGAGTGGGAATGGGAAAGGGAGGAGATGTACAGTTCAGCGCATGCTCAGTCAGACTTACTCCTAATCGCAAACCTGGAAACATGCCAAGGGACTCCAAATCCCATTAAGTTGGCAGATACCAATGCCATATTACTAGTTAAAATGATCAATTTAAGTTCATAATTGATCATGAAGATAGTATTAACTGTCAAAGGGATTACATAAATAGGATCAGTGTCTGCTAATAGTAATTGATAGAATTAAAAAGGAGAGAACGATCCAACATGGGAAGCAGGATACACAGCAGACTCCTAGAATGGCAAATGCCCTAAAAGCACTCTGCCTCAGAATCAGCCCTTAAGGCATTCGTATCTGGCTAAAAAGCCCATGAGAGTTTCTCAGGCATGGAAAGCCAAGACACTGTGGCAAAAAATGACTTAAATGAAAGATCTCTGTGAGTGAGATCCTAGAAGAAAGAATGAGCCATCAAAGAAGGAGATACCTTTCTCTGAAGGGTGGAGAGAACTTCCGCTTATTATTGCCTTGTCTAAATACAGTTGGAGTTTCTGAACTCAAGAGGCTTCCATAGCCTTGGCAGCTCATGACAAGAGCCTTGGGTGATTACTGATATAAATAAGTGTGTCAATTGTTAAACCAACAGCAGGAGTCACTGTGCACTTACTCCCCATGTAGGATCTCTGTCCTTAATGTGTTGTACTATGAGAATTGACTGTAGGACTAGTCTTCAAATAGTACTTTATACTTTGTGTGTCTGTGTGGGTACAAACTGTTGAAATCTTTACTTAGTATATACTAAGTTGATCTTCTATATATAAAGATAATTAAAAATGAATCTTACTGAAGAATGGGATGGGAGAGGGAGTAGGAGATGGGATGGTTTGTGGGTGGGAGGGTGGTTAAGGGGGGGGAACCGCTATGATCCAAAAGTTGTACAGATGAAATTTATGTTTATTAAATAAAAGTCTTCTAAAAAAAGAAAAGAAAGTTATTATAATACTACTTGGAATATAGCTCCACACAGGATAAATTTATTAAACCTAGAAATCAATCACTAAAACATTTTTCATTTTTTTTTATAGGAAAATTTTGTCACATATTTATGTCTCTAGCTGATGTAGGAAAGCATTTAGGACAAGATTGATCAGGATTGTGATCACTGAATCTCCTTCCTTTTTTAGACAAGTTATAAGTTATAATCATTGATGGTTCTCTACAGTGTAGATTATTGTTTTAGGTACTCTTCCTCTCTCTCACTGTTTTTCCAGAAGAGAAATCTAGGGTTTTAGAAACTGAATCCCAAGACAAAAGAAAGATTTCCTAAACCAGTACTAGATTTTGGTTGACCTTTAACCCAGACCTTTAACTGATATCGCCATGGGTAAATGCTAAACTCTTTGCACCTCAATTTTTTTTTTTGCAAATTCCTGATGATACTGTCTCCAAATTAATCTAAGGTATAAATAATATGATGTAAGGCATTTAGTCCCTTAACTTGGCTCCTATAAGGTACTCAACAATATTAGTTCTGTATCCAGTTCCCCTGTTTCTGTGCTTGGTGAATTAAAAGGTGGTAAAAAATAAATAGAGGCCGGCACCGCAGCTCACTAGGCTAATCCTCCACCTGTGGCACTGGCACCCCGGGTTCTAGTCCCAGTTGGGGCGCTGGTTCTGTCCCAGTTGCTCCTCTTCAAGTCCAGCTCTCTGCTGTAGCCCAGGAGGGCAGTCGAGGATGGCCCAAGTGCTTGTGCCCTGCACCTGCATGGGAGACCAGGAGGAAGCACCTGGCTCCTGGATTCAGATAGGTGCAGCGCGCTGGCCGCAATGTGTCAGCCGTAGCGGCCATTTGGGGGGTGAACCAATGGAAAAGGAAGATCTTTCTCTCTGTCTCTCTCTCTCTCTGTCTAACTCTGCCTGTCAAAAAAAAAATTTGAAAAGAACTATTGGGACTGGCACTATGGTGTAGCAGGTAAAGCCACTGTCAGTAGTGCCAACATTGCATAATTGTGCTGGTTTGAATTCAGGCTTCTGCACTTCCTACCCATTTCTCTGCTATGGCTTGGTAAAGCAGAGGAAGATGGCCCAAGTACTTGGGCCCCTGCACACATGTAGGAGACCTGGAAGATACTCCTGGCTTCAGAATGGCTGAGCTCCAGCCATTGCAGCCATTTCGGGAGTGAATTGATGGAAGACCTCTCTCTATCCCTCTCTCTCTTTTGGCCTCCACATCTCTGTAACTCTGTCTTTCAAACAAATGAATAAAATTTTTTTAAAGATTTATTTTTTTATTTCTTTGAAAGACAGAGCTACAGAGAGGTAGAGACAGAGAGAGAGGTCTTCCATCTGCTGGTTCACTCCCTAGATGGCCACAATGGCCAGAGCTGTGCTGATCCAGAGCCAGGAGCTTCCTCCGGGTCTCCCACGTGGGTGCAGGGGCCCAAGGACTTGGACCATCTTCTACTGCTTTCTCAGGCCTAGCAGGGAGCTGGATGGGAAAGGAGCAGCCGGGACTAGAACTGGCACCCATATGGGATGCTGGGGCTTCATGCCAGGGCTTTAGCAAGCTGCACCACAGCGCTGGCCCCAGTAAAAATGTTTAAAAAAATTATAAACACCAATAAAACACAAATAAAAGTCGTATTCTCAAATTTGGATGTTAAACTATGCCTTCTACACCTCTGCTAAAGATATATTCTATTCATCGTCATTTATTATTTGAGAGAAATTTCCAGGGACAAAGCAAATTACACTTCCCCAGAAGAATGCAGTTAATGAAGGAGCAAAGGTTTTGGGATCAGTTAGCAGAAGTCGGTGTTCCTCAAGATTTTCCTTCAGGAAAGGAAGAGCACCAACTGATCCTTGAGATTTTGAGGTGAGAAGGAAGAGAAGGAGGGATGTAAACAGAAGCAAACGCCCTCTGAAGCCCTCGGGGAGAGCCAGAGGCCCCAGCCTGGACTCCATTTCCCAGAGTCCTCAGGTGTCCCGACGCGTTCCTGCCCTTGCTCCTCGGAGGAAGCTCATTCAGTGACCGGAGTCAGGACCAGGAGGCTGCTGCGATCCTCTCCAAACTTGCACTGCCTCGCTCGGCACTGCAACCCCAGGCAGTTTGCGAGCACACACCCAGAGCCTGCCACCCGCTGTGGCTGTGCCTCTTCATCTGCTGCCTGTGGGTCCCACGTGCTGGGGACCTTTTCTGCCCCACACTCTGCTCCTCGTGTGCCCTGAAGAAGGAGGACATACTCCCTGGACTTTCTGTGGCAAGTATGGAGAATAGGAAGGGGCCGGGATGTGTGTGTGTGGGGGAGGGGTGGGTGCTAGGGCGGCTGGCAGCTCCCAGGTGTGGCTCACTTGCTCCTCAGTGATCCTGGCAGCTTTTCCCTGCAGTCAGGGCTGGAATCCGGGCTGTCCTGCCTCCCAGCGCTGCTTGCAGCCTCCCAGCGTAGGAACAGTGGCATGCTACCTCGCCCAAACTTCCCATAAGGTGCTTTACTTAGTGGTTACAAGGGGAAGGTTATCGGATGGGGGGGAGCTGCACCAGCAGGACAGGTAAGAGCACAGCCAGACTCCCGTTCTCTAAATATTTAAATAAAGCCGGTTCTCACTTTGAGTGGATCAGAGAATGCCATCTGAGCGGGCCTCCTGCTGTATCCAGAGGCCATTCCAGCAGGCTGGGCTTGGTGGCCTTCGGCTGGGAGCCTGAGGGGGCAGGGGGTTGGAGAAGGAGGATCAGACTAGAATCTGCTCCACAGCCCCCATCCTGCACCTCGTTGGCTCAGTGGGGTCCCCGCGGACACAACTGGCAGCCGGGACCCTAAGTGTTCAGCTTAGTTTTTCCAAGCGGGAGCAGCATGAAGGGTGTGCTGTAGCTTTGTGGTTTTATCTCTCTTCCTTGTTTAGTTGACAGGCTTTTTTCTTTTCTTTTTCTTTTTTATTTATTTGACAGGCAGAGTTAGACAGTGAGAGAGAGAGACAGAGAGAAAGGTCTTCCTTCCATTGGTTCACCCCCAAAATGGCCACTATGGCCGGTGCTGTGCTGATGCGAAGCCAGAATCCAGGTGCTTCCTCTTGGTCTCCCATGCAGGTGCAGGGCCCAAACACCTGAGCCATCCTCCACTGCCCTCCCGGGCCACAGCAGAGAGCTGGACTGCAAGAGGAGCAAAGGATGCCGGCACTGCAGGCAGAGGATTAACCAAGTGAGCCACAGCGCCGGCCCTGACAGATTTTTTCAGTCTTGAATTTGAGGCCATGGAATCATAGCTGTTGATTTATTTTGCTGCTTTTTGATGTCTGTCTTCAGCCCTTCCTTCTTCTGTTAGCAAGGATGCCAACAGTTACTACTGTTAGGAAAGGAGTTGCTGACTAGTGCCTCCTCACACAGGGCACCACGATGTTAGGAAAAGAGGTGCAGAATAGAGAGGAAGCAGTGTATGAATTTATGGCCAGAACGAATTTATTCAGAGAAAATGAATTTTTAGAGGTGGGTGACCAACTGCCCACATGCACATTGATGGAACGCCTGGCAGAATGCTGTGCTTTTTGGATTTTAGGAGGGTTAAGGATGGGGGCAGCAGGTGGAGGGGAATTCCTGGAACTGTGTGGGGCTTTGGGAACCTGGAGTAGAATGTAGGGTGGGGTGTGAAGGCAATAGGGTGTGAGACGCAATTGAGATTCAAGGACAAGGAATACATTCCAATGTTTATCTTTGGGTAATGAGCTAGAATGGCTGAGGCTTATATCCTTGTTCCATCAATTATCTGCCACTGATCCCTTTGCAAGGTGAGCTGAAGTTAACACAATCTACTGTGTGGTCAACTGGAGCTATTTTTATCTGGATTTGCATAAAGTGGAGGACTATAAAAAATAAATACAGAAAAGTAACACTTTTTCTCTGCCCAGTTCTTTACAGTCACCCAGTGATCCACCAAGCTGATTATCTTACAGTCCATATTGTTTTAATTAAGGGGGTCTATTATTTGTCTTACTTTGGGTTCTGTGTTTAAGCCTATGACATTTTTGACATGGGAGGATGTTCTGTATTTTCATAATGACTGTTCTGTGGAAGCATCTATACAAGTTGTTAATGTGAGGAAGGCTAAGAAAGAAGAGAGAAGACAAAAAAGTGCCTCTCTCCCCACACAGAGATGCCCACATAGTGGAGTAGAAGATGTGGGCTTGAAAACTATTTCTGACTTTCAGTAAAATGAAGTTTGCACATGCATAACTGTGTTTCAGTGATTCATATGTTGTGGTTTTATCACAGGTTACTAATTGTTGAGCATAATGAGGCCATCTAGGAAGTAAAAACAGAAAGTGAATCCTGGATAGTGTCCTTGGATAGCTCAGTTGGGAAGTGAATCCTGGATAGAGCCTGGAACACCTTTTGGGACTCCCATGTGGGTGACAGGGACCCAAGTTGTTAGGTTTGGAATAGCTCAGGACTCCAGCCTTTTTTACCCTCAGAAGAAGAGGTGGAAAAAGGAAACAGATCGACCTCAACAGAGACAGATTGCTTTATTGGAAACAAAGAGGGGTGGCAGCCTATTCTCAGGAGAGGGCTGCTGGCAGGTGAGTCAGGACCCTGGGTTTTATCCAGTTAGGAGGGACTTTTTCACTCAGGGTATGGGGAGGTGTATTAGGCAGCTGGGGAAAAATGGATGTCTCTTTGAAGCCTCAGGGGCTTTCCACTGGTCTGTTTCACTAGCTGCTCTGTGCTGCATATCAGCTTTGCTATTTGCATTGCAAGGAGACCTGAAGGGTCCCTTTGGCACCTAGGATACACACAAAAGTGAGGAAGTGGGGCAGGGGGCAGGGGCGGAGGAAGAGAGGGAGGAAGGGAAGGGTGGGACAAGTGTTGGGCCATCTGCTGCTGCCTTTCCCAGGCCTATTAGTAGAGAACTGGATTGGAAGTGGAGCAGCTGAGACTTGAACTGGTGCTCACATAGAATGTTGACATTGCAGGAGGTACCTTAAACCAGTGTGCCACAAAACTAGGCCATCAGTAGACAATTTGAAGTGGGATCAGTGGCTATGAAAATGTACTCTAAAGTTACAAGGGAAGTGGAAAAGTGTTTCTTCTAACTCTAGTAGGTTCTAAGGGCCTTTATTGGACATCGGCTCTGACTTGTCCAATAAGCAAAGTGAAAGAAGTCAGAACTTTAGTTAACATTTTACTCTAAATCAGAGGTGGGGAACAGCCAATCTGTGGGCCATATAGGGTCCATGAAATCATCTGTTCTGGCCCTGCCAAGGCAACTGCATGTGGCACTGGATAAGCAATCTACAGCATATGAATTTTTAATTTGGTAATTTTGTGTGATCCATGAAAGATGTTATAAATATTCAAATGACTTTGACAGGAAAAAAAAATCCCCACCCCTGTCAAATATTAATGGCAAATCCAAGGCAGTTCACAAATATGTTTAAGAGTGAATGAATGGCTACAATTACCAATCCTGTGGAAGACAGACACTTCTAGACAACACATTCCAAAGATATCAATTACGTTTCTACATACTGTCAAAGGATGTCAATCATGTGGTTAAAATGGCTTTATTACTTCTCAGAAAGAGAAATAGGAATCCTGTGTGATGAGAGGTGTGTGCATCAAAAATAATGTTGGCTCAGAGAACCTGTTTCTGTGACCAGTCTTAAATGGCATGTGGAGATGCATGCTTATGGCCAGTGTGCATGAGGTATCCAAGTGCACAGTTTGTACCAACTCATATGTACAGATGTGCTATTCTAGATGTGTATGATGTGGAGATTCTTCAGTGTCTGGTTTTTCTTGGGGGAGATGAAGAGAGGATGCATATGCGGGGGAATTGTAAAACTCAAAACTGC